>NC_142587.1:13167500-13800000 GCF_965207765.1 Zootoca vivipara | reverse complement strand
TGGATAATGTAGCTCTGTGTAGGGGTCTCCTAAGAACTCGCAGCAGCCTTAACAAACTAAAATTCCCAGGATTCATTGAGGGAAGTCAGTGGGGAGGTGGGTGCTGTGCAACTGCAATGGCAGCAGTGCTGCATTGGGTCTGTTGGTGTGTCTGCAACATAATGACCCCCTGACCAACTTTCTCTCCCAGTAAAGGTGAAAGGTAAAGGACCCCTAGACGGTTAAGTCCAGTACAAGGCAACTATGGGGCTGCGGCACTCATCTTGCTTTCAGGCCGACGGCGTTTCTCCACAGACGGCTTTCCAGGTCATGCGGCCAGCATGACTAAACCACTTTTGGCAGAACAGAAGACCGTGACAGAAACCAGAGCACACGGAAATGCTGTTTACCTTCCCGCTGCTGCAGTACCTATTTATCTACTTGCACTGGCATGCTTTCAAACTGCTAGGTGGGCAGGAGCTGGGGCAAAACAACAGGAGCTCACCCTGTCGTGGGGATTTGAACCACCAACCTTCTGATTGGCAAGCCCAAGAGGCTCAGTGGTTTAGACCACAGCACCACCCGCATCCCAGTTCTCTCCCAGTAACCAACTGGGGCCCCACCTGCTGGCCGTTCTGTCCCACCTGACAGCTTCTGGGTTCTGTGTTGCTCTCTTACATGATATTTAAGATTGTGCCTATCAAGGTGAGCTTTCTGTTAGCTATTGAGAAGATAGGGGGACCTGATCAATTGAGGGCGCATACCTGAACACTCTGGCTCAACAGCACACATAAACTGTTTTATGTGCTTCAAGAAACATTCTAAAGTTAACCATCAACAATGATAATGTCTCCAGGAAGTGTGAATAGCTGTTAGTCTCAAAGAATAAGGTTAGCAGATACAGATTGACAGGGAGTATTTAGCCAAAAATATATATTGAATGTACTCATTTCCACTTGGATGTATTGTAAGTATAACTCTCATTCTAAAAGCTTTCCCTTTTCTCCCTTTCTTTGTTGCTTGTATGAAAGGAAAGCTTTTATGAAGAAAGTTATACTTTCAATATATCCACGTTTAAATCCAATGATTTCTCATTAGCAGCGGCACAGGACTTTTTTGTTTTAAAGCATTTGCTGTTGCTTAGCAGGGAGAGAAAAGGTTCGCTCCTTTTTTTAAAAAAAGCAATAGCACTGCTGAAAGAAAAGAATGAAAGACATACATTTATCCATTCCAGAAGCATCCGTTTCTCTTTATTACTCTTTTATGCAGAATGTGAATGAGTTTCCACTGGAAACATGTTTTAAGTAAGCATCAGTAACCTTGGTCGTCTCAATCTGTTGCTAAATACAGCAGGGGGAAATTCTCACATCTTAAAATTACATTTTCAGGGGATATTTATCAAATTAAATTAGCCCTCTAAAATGTCACATCTGCTGGAGAATTCTTTTGTTAGATTAGTTCTACAATTACATTTCCAGCGCACTGGAAATGTGTGACACTTCAGTTCTCCAAATAACAGTTTTGTTCTATAGTCAAGCTGTTAAATTATTCTTTTTGAAAGCAAGATTTCTGTTTTTTTATAAGCACTTCTTTATTAGGATTGAGTGAGTGAATCTGTTTCTTTGCCTTGGTTATGTTTCCGAGAGTTAGTTAGGCTAACAAGTTACTCACACTTTCTGGTGACCCCTAGAGACATTTCAGCTACCTACAAAAACAACTAGTGCGGTGATCCTTATTTTTCCACTGTAAGAAATATAAAGCCCTGTGCATTCAAATGATTCCTCCTCCTCCTCCTCCTCCTCCTCCTCCTCCTCCTCCTCCTCCTCCAGGTTTAGCCCTAGCTGGTGTTCCATTTCCTTACAGATAAATTCCTATCTGAGGGAGAGCTACACTTCCACATTCAGATACCTTCAAAGAGCCAAGCCTAGTCCTTTCATCAGCTGATTGATTGCACTCCATTATCAACAACAACAACAACAACAACAACAACACTGTTTATTGTGAGGACCATGCCTGTACACAAATATCAATACAACAATAATTAGAAATGTTAAAATTCATTACATACTATCCCAACAAAACCTTCATCCCACAAAACAGAAAGAGAAGGAAAACAAGCAACGAGTTAAACAGACGATGAAGGGGTCTTTACTTTATCATCCATAAATCTTTCCCTGGCTTTCATGGCCTTCATCACAAAGACCGCTACCACATGGGTAATTCGTGGGTTAGCATCAACTAACAAAAATTGATTATAGAGTTGGGTATAATTTGCAGCATCGCGTCTCTAAAGCCTGAGTAAATGGGGCAATAGAGGAGGTAATGTATAAGATCCTCTTTAATTTTCATGAAGCAAGGGCATAAACGGTGTTCTGCTGGGATTTTTGTAAATCTACCGGTCAGGTATGCAGTTGGCAATGTTTGAAACTGGGCCATGGTGAAAGCTCTCCGAAGGGTGGGGTCAGTGATATCCACCAGGTAGTTGGCACAGATTTTGACTGCCTTTACTCGGGGGAAAACACAGAATTTTTTATCTTCGTCGTGTCTAAAAAGGCGTCTTTTTCAAAGATCCATTCCCGAACTTTATCAGGGCTCC
The DNA here is from genome assembly GCF_965207765.1 of Zootoca vivipara. Classification (NCBI taxonomy): domain Eukaryota; kingdom Metazoa; phylum Chordata; class Lepidosauria; order Squamata; family Lacertidae; genus Zootoca; species Zootoca vivipara. Next base: position 13,797,425 of record NC_142587.1, on the reverse strand, counting down.
ACAGTTTGACAGTATTAAACTCGGGTAGATTGTATCTGGATACAATATCTAATAGGTTTTGACGCCAAGTAGTATTATGTTGTAAAGATACAAAGGCTCCCAATATCATATGTCGGTCCAGGAGCACCTCTTGATTTAATGCCAATATTCCAGATAAAGGAGGAACCAATCATAAATCATGCCAAAGACAGAGGCTCATCCATGGCAGGGACACACTCCTAGGTCACACCTGTTCTGCTTTCAAGTTGGCAGACACGAGCTTGAGAGGCACAGCGGAATGCAGCGAGCTCCCCATACCCCACTGGGGAACATTGCCAGGATTTTTGCCCCATAAATCCTGGCTTTCCCTTGCCTGAACCTCCCTTCTGCCTGTAGAGGGCAGAGGGGAGTGATCGCCATTAATTCGTGACGTGACCGGAAACCTTGACACTTCAGTTTTGACCCATCTACACTAGTGAGTCTATGGGTGAAGGTCTGATGTGGGGAGGTTCTGCTAATAGTGGAGTCTCTCTACTCAGTTTAGAGCTCTCATTGTCTAGGTTCTAAATCATGAAAAGGGTTCTAAATCATGAGAAGGGAAGGGACCCTCCACCAGAAGGGACTCTGCACTTCAGACCTTTAACTCATGAAACCAACAGGACAAAGGTGATGTGCTGGGGGGGGGGGTTATACTGAGCTTGGCAACACTCTTCTCTTCATGAGGGTTTGTATGAGCAAATGGAACAACCAAAGACAGCTGTGGCGGTTCACTCCACCTGCACAGAACCCCCAGATGGTCCATTGGTACCTGCACCAACCACTGATCAATTACCCGCTGCCACCAACTAGTATATGCCTGATAATCTCTTCATTCACTCCAGTCAGGGATAATGTTAGAACAAACTGTGTTTATTGAAGTTCAGTACATAAGCATGTGGTTTCCAAATTAATAGTTCTTATTATCTTTAATAAAAAGTATTTACAGTTTTTAATCAATCACAGCTCCAGACTATCTCTCCCTTCTTCTTACCTCACTACCTCTCTCTCCCCTCAGACTCTCTCCCCCTGCCCCTCTCAGAACTCCCCGCCAGCCTTCCTTAACCTCCAAAAAACCAACAACAACCTCCTCTTCCCAGGGTGGGTTTATATAGTCCCCCTAACTCCGCCCCCTAGGGTTCTAACTGGGTAATCCCTTTAACTCCTTCTATGCTGTCCCTAAATTTGGGTGATCGTCACAACAGCTTCTATAATGATGGTGATGTTGTTTATTTCATAAATGAATTGGTTCCCATTAGGCATCCCAAAGCAATTTACAACATAATTAAAAAGCCATATACAACACACCCACACCAAGGAATTACATGGTTGTTTCTCATGCAAGTGTTGCCAAATACATAGGGAGGGCAAACAATCATATATTACAATATTTGTAGTCTTGGGTTGCTTCCACACAATTACCAATTTTGTGCCTGCATGTCTCCATGTTTCTTTAATTTAAAGCTTCCTGTTTCAAAGTTCCACACATTTTACATCTTCCTGTTCAATGTGGCTATGTAAATATAGAGGGAACCTTGTGGGTTTCATAAAATTTCCCTCCTGCATGAAGTCAGCCAGCCTCCTGACTCCCAATGGGACTTGCTCAACGTTCATTTAAGGCACGTGGTGACAAGGAAAACTGTTAGCCAGTCACGCTGTGGGCAGGTGCACACACTATTTCCAAAGGTTTCAAGGGGGAAAGTAGAGTGTAGAAATGGAAGCAGCATGCAACATTTGTACTTCATAATAGAGGTGCCAACTTGAATTAAATTTTGGGGGCGGGGGCGGGCAGGTAAGACCTGCCATGCATAATCAATCACATGATGTACTACACCCCACACCATTTGAATGACAATGCCCATCAACTGGGTGTGTGTGTGACCCCCTCAAATATTTTATTGGTGGGGCTGAAGTAGTATTTTAAACTTTATTATCTAATTAAGTTTTTTCAGGCAGAATTGGAAGGATTTTCCACTTAAAATGTGCTTGAATATGACACAGGTTGGACTTAGTCTCATCACCTCTAATAAATGGTATGGAGCAGACTTTAAAAAAAGTCTATTCAGCTGAGGCTCCAATACTTTGGCCACCTCATGAGAAGAGAAGAATCCTTGGAAAAGACCTTGATGTTGGGAAAGATGGAGGGCACTAGGAGAAGGGGACAACAGAGGACGAGATGGTTGGACAGTGTCCTCGAAGCTACAAACATGAGTTTGACCAAACTGCGGGAGGCAGTGGTAGACAGGAGTGCCTGGCGTGCTATGGTCCATGGGGTCATGAAGAGTCGGACACGACTAAACGACTAAAAAACAACAACATTCATCCCTACACTGTATATAGTTCAACTGTTGAATACATTCCAACAATATGTAGCGATGGCCATTAATTTAGATGGCTTTATTTGGCAAATTCATGAAGACTTTCAAGGGCTACCACCCATGATGGCTGTGTTCTGCCTCCACTCTCAGAGGCAGTATGCTGGGGTTAACAAGTGGAGAGAGTATTATCCTCAGGTATCTGATCGGTCACAGTGAGAAACAGGATAGTGGGCTAGATGCAGGTGGCGCTGTGGTCTAAACCACTGAGTCTCTTGGGCTTGCCGATCGGAAGGTCAGCGGTTTGAATCCCCACGACGGGGTGAGCTTTCGTTACTCTGTCCCAGCTCCTGCCAACCTAGCAGTTTGAAAGCACGCCAGTGCAAGTAGATAAATAGGTACCACTGTGGCGGGGAAGGTAAGCGGCGTTTCTGTGCACTCTGATTTCCGTCACAGTGTTCTGTTGCGCCAGAAGTGGTCGAGTCATGATGACCACATGACCCAGAAAGCTGTCTGTGGACAAACACTGGCACCCTCGGCCTGAAAAGCTAGATGAGCGCCATGACCCCATAGTAGCATTTGACCAGACTTAACTGTCCAGGGGTCCTTTACCTTTTGTCCCAAACCTCATATTCTTCTTCTGCTCTTAAAACAAGTCCCTGTAAGTTTAACAGGAGAAATGTGGACATTTAGCTTTCATAGCATTCAGCCTTCTGACTGTACAGTTTAAACTGTACACTTTTGCCAATTGTATGGGAAAACTTTTTTTTTTTGCTCAAAATTTGGTGATGCCGGGGAGAAAGAACACAGCCACATTTCTTCTGCTCCACAGAAGACATCACAGAGAAGGCTGGAATCATTGCCCTTCTTATGACTGGGCTTCAAGATGGATGCCTTTAGAGTGAGAACTGAAGTAGAATTAATGCTTTCTGTCTGCTGGAGGAAGAAGAACGGATGAATCTTTAAAAACAAACACATGGTCAGGAGCAGCAAGGAAAAGCACGCTGCCATTACTCATTCCACTTCGCAACCTTCCATTCCGAAATCACCAAAAAGCCCCCAAATTATCAGCTATCGAAGGAGACAGGATAGCATTCATTTCAATCATCCCTAAAACAGCTCAGTGCAGTAGACTAAATCAGCAGTTCCTAACCCCCCCCCCAACCACTTGAAAATTGGTCTTGCTTGGCCATTTAATCATTATTCTGCTTGTTGTAAGTAATTGTAATGTGCTGTGCTAGATGCTGTATGGTTTTTATTGTTTCCTTTACTTCTTATGTTGTATTTGTTGTACTGTATTACAATTCCAGTTCCATAGAATTCAAATTGCAACACAATGCAATATAATATAATAAGATAATAAAGCTACAATTTAAAAACACTATGAAGAATTTATATGGGCAGTATACCTGAAGGAGCGTCTCCACCCCCATCGTTCTGCCCGGACACTGAGGTCCAGCGCCGAGGGCCTTCTGGCGGTTCCCTCATTGTGAGAAGCCAAGTTGCAGGGAACCAGGCAGAGGGCCTTCTCGGTGGTGGCGCCTGCCCTGTGGAACGCCCTCCCAACAGATGTCAAAGAGGAAAACAACTACCTGACATTTAGAAAACATCTGAAGGCAGCCCTGTTTAGGGATGTTTTTAATGTGTGACATTTTAATGTATTTTAATCTTTGTTGGAAGCCGCCCAGAGTGGCTGGGGAAACCCAGCTGGATGGGCGGGGTACAAAAAAATTGTTGTTGTTGTTGTTGTTGTTGTTGTTGTTGTTGTTGTTACACTCCATAGAACACACATGAATGGAGCTGATGGGTACATGGACCACAGTTTGGGAATCTTTGATTTAAAGGTTCTTTTCTTTTTTAAATCAGTGTTTAACTTTCCCTTTGACTTCCCATGATGAATGATTCAAGTAGCTGCAGGATTGTTACTCTTGGTAAGACCAATGATCACATGTGGCATCTTTCACTAGGTTGGTAAAAGCGTGGTGCTGATATTGCCAAGGTTGCAAGTTTGATCCCTGTATGGGAGAGCTACATATTCCTTCATTGCAGAAGATTGGACAAGATGATCCTCGGAGTCCCTTCCAACTCCACAATTCTATGATTCTATGAATTTCCCCCAGTTTCAATTCTGTATTAGAGGACTGCAAGGGGGCTCTTCATCTCTCTTTGTTGATGGAACAGTAAAACGTAGCAGTAAAACCCATTGCATTGCTTCATTTTTTGAAATGTTAATTCACTAGTTGTTATGTTTCAGTGAACAGTTTGAATTTCGCTTTTGAGGACTGTGAATGTCTCCTTTATTGTTGCAGCTGTGAAATGTGTATATAGGATCTCATGCATCATTAAGAAGAACTTTGGATATAGCTGTGGAATAAGGTAGATGTAACAAGCTTCAGTGGCTCCCTGCTATGCTAAAATCTGGAGAAATATTGAAACAAACTGATGGAATACCCCTGTTGTGGAGTAGTGCAGAAATAATGACGATGAATTTAGCAATTGTGGAATTTTCCAACGGCATTTTCAGAGGATAGAACAGAATTTTTATTTTTATTTTTTGGCAACTGTGGAGTTTGACAACTTTTACAATCCCCTTTTTTGTGCAGTTTGCATATTTTCTTACTCTTACTGACTTGGATGTCATATTTTTTCATATATGTAGTAGATGCAGGCAGCAACTCTTCCCTGGGAGTAAATTCCATTGAAGACAGTGGGGATTACTTTTGAGTAGGCTTGCACAAGACTGCAGTGGCTGTGCATCCGTATCCATGTTTTTGTGTTCCTCTGGATTAGCCTCTCCCCCTTAATTTGGGTTTGATATATCTCACATTATACCAGTGAATAATTGTATGCCTATAGTTAAGCCCTCCTTTGATACTCCTTCATTAATCCTTCCTCCATTTGAATTGGCAATTTATTTGACTTCCAACACCATCTAGTCAAAAATGAATTCCCTGCCCCCCTGGCCATTGGCTGCCAATCTTTTCCTTTAGTGAAACGTACTGCAAACACAAAGGTTACATTCCATATGGTGAGTGATAAAGGTTAGCCACCTAGCAATATGTACCATTAATTATTAAATGAATAATTCAGTAAGAAGTGGCACTAAGCCAGGGTGAGTAACTTTTGTATCTTCATGAATATAGCTCAAATAGGCAGACTATTTTAAACCTTAAAATATTCAGCTAAGCTTGTCTCTAGACCTCTGATTCATTGTGAGACTTGCTACTGATAAATACATGCTCCCTAAAAAGGGAAAATTCCATTAAGTTGGTGGGTATGTTGGATGACTCTGTTGAAAATGGATCTGAAGACATCTGAAGGCAACCCTGTATCAGAGAACTTTTAATGTCTAATGTTTAACAATTTCTAAGGTGCTGTAAGCCGTCCAGAGCGGCTGGGGAAACCCAGTCAAATGGGCAGTGTATAAACAATAAAAGTATCATTATCATCATCATCATCATCATCATCATCAAATGGATTTTCTTCTGTTTATCTGTTTGGCCTACATCACAGAACAAACTCTGTGTTTTTGTTTTAACATGTGCACAATTATATGTCAATAGATACGTGAATCGCTTTCAATTTTGTAAGGGCGCATACAGGGAAGGTAACATATACTTAATTACTGAGGTATGCATGTCTGTTGTGCAGTCCAATGTAGATTTTTTTAAAAAAACCAAATGTATTTTCTGCATTAGGTAAAGGTAAAGGGGCCCCCTGACCATCAGGTCCAGTCGTGTCCGACTCTGGGGTTGCGGCGCTCATCTCGCTCTATAGGCCGAGGGAGCTGGCGTTTGTCCGCAGACAGCTTCCGGGTCATGTGGCCAGCATGACAAAGCTGCTTCTGGTGAACCAGAGCAGTGCATGGCACTGCCCTCGCACCATTTGAACGTTTACCTTCCTGCCGGAGCGGTCCCTATTTATCTACTTGCACTTTGATGTGCTTTCGAACTGCTAGGTGGGCAGGAGCTGGGACCGAGCAACGGGAACTGCCGACCTTCTGATCAGCAAGCCCTAGACTCTGTGGTTTAACCCACAGCACCACCTGGGTCTGCATTAGCAGGTGGAAAAATGGGGGGTGGTACAAAATGAACCAAGTGCAGAGCAATGGAAAATACCGGATGAAAGTGTGAATGAATGTAAGAATGGATTGGGGCATATTCTTACATCCCTATGTATATGTACCTCGAATCCCTTTGGTTTTCTTATATTGTGGGTGTCGCCATTGCAGTGGGCTGGGTGCACAGTGCACTTGTCATATTTTCACATGGAGTGGTTGTTTCTTACACTGCAAAATGTCAGAGATCATAGGAGCAAACTCCTAAGGGCTGTGAGGGCTTCAGCCCCCATAATAAAATATTTGAGGGGGCAGGGCCCCCACAAAGTTTATGGGCACCCCCATTCAAATGGGGCGAGGGCACTGCACCATGTGATTGATCACATTGGGCAAGGATTACCTGGGCCCCCACAATATTTTATTCAAGTTGGCAGCCCTGTCAGAGACGTCAACTATACTGAAGTAGGCAGAGATAGTTTAACCTCCGTTAGATTTATTGGGTGTATTTGAGGGTTGAAACGAGAACCTGCCATATAAAGTATTCCTGGTGTTTCTTTCGCTTGGTGGCAGTGAGACTTGTCATTGTTAGGCGCTGGGGGTTTCAGGAGGATTGTGGTGAGAAACCATAGCTGCCAAGTACCCCGTTTTCCCCGGGAAACCCCCATTTTTACGTACCGTTTCCCAGTGGTCCCCTGTATCTCTCTGTCTCCCATTTTTCTCCCTAAAATTCTCCTGCCGGTGGCCACCCCCCCCCCCTGCTTTGCCCATCTATGGGCACCAAAAATGGTCGCTGCCGCGTCTACGCAGATTCTGCAGTCCGGGACTTGGCAGGTATGCCGAGAAACGTGGTATGAATGGGTGTGGACAGTGGTTTTGGCAGAAAAGATGACTTGTCAATTGAAAATGACCAGAGGAATAATGGACTTTAGCTCATTTTATGGTCTAGTTTTACTATATGTGGCCAATTGGGGGAGCGTTGTAATTACTAATCACCACCAGCCCTTGAGATACCTGGTGAAACGTCTCACTGTGTGGATTTGCCACTTCCTTTGCATTTCTGGAAAGTCTGCGCTTTTCAATTTACTGCATTAAATTCCATAAGTAATCTGTTTGCGTATGATGACACAAATAGGCAGAATTGATGTCATGCCTGCATCCTGCATCAGCCTAATACTCTGTTGGTGATAATTTGAATGAAAGGGCAAGTATGTTAACACAGTGAGTCTGAATAACATTTTTGTAATCTAGAAGGAATAGTACTCAGAAGACGGCACTCAGGCTGGAAAACCTCAGTAGAAGTAGTTGGTTTATTGACCTGTTCCACTTAAAAATTGCCTCCAGGCTTCACCTCTGTTTGGATAGGACATACCAATACTTGTTCCTCATTTCATACATTCTGCTGCTACAATTCCCATACCGATTGTTCTGTATACCTCAACTTGCTAATACAGAAGCTGTTGGAAGCATCTGGGAGAAAACTCATTAAAGTGCAAAGGGATGCACATATTTTGCAGATACACTCTTGCAACTAAATATTTTTTTAATCCATACTGTAATAGAAAAGTCAAAATCAGTCATCAGACAAGCTTGTAGAGCATATACATGAGTTGCAGAATTATGAATGAAGAGACGAATGACACATAATTGCTGCTGCCCTAATAGGGGTCACGTTGCTTTTCTTCCGAATTGCTGTTTAAAATAGTGTGGGCTTAAGGAGGGTGCAAAATAGTGCAAAAGGAGGGGGGAAATGTCCCCAAACTATGGAAACTTGATAAAAAGAGGAAACCTGACTTAAATGCAAGTCTGGAGTCTGTGAAACATCACAAGCTATTGATAATGAGAGCTCTGATAGCCTATTATTGAAATGAATCTCACTTCTAAGTATTGTCTGAGCTGCTTTAGTATTGTGTGTGCACATGTGATCAGGCAGGCAGGCACACAGGCGTGCGCACACACACACGCGCACACACACACACACACACACACTTTGTCTGTTGGGGAGGGGAGAGAAGTAGCCATTCTACTGCCATTGCGAATGGTGATCCCCACCACTGAGAAACTGTTGAGCGATCCCCTCTCCCATTTCTCTGCTCAGAAAATTGGTGGAGAATTTTTCCAAGGCCATTTGCATATAACTCTACCATCTGTGAATCTTTTGGAAACATCGGATGTGAAGAACGTGAAGAGAAAAAGCAATTTGAGCACTGACAAGCTTCCCCCTCCTGTCTGCATATCGCTTTTGACAATTTTGTCTAGCAGTCATAAACACCCAACACTTCTTCGAAATGTAACATGCAGCCGTATTATCGTCCACGGTCAATTTCACCCCAATAGCAAATAGGAGGCATCCTCCGAAGACTACTGGGTGTTAATAAAATGTGGGCATTACTGTGAAATGGCTGGAACTAAAGAACAGTCCACACAGGGCGATGATTTAATCTTCCTGAAAACAGAGAGGATTTTTCTCTATATTTGTACTTGTCCATGCTGGTGATAGAATGCGTATATGCACTCAAGCTAACACAAGGTGACGGAAGCAGCATTGGAAGGTGAGGAGGGAGGAACAAAAGATAGAGGCAGGCAGGTGGGCAGCCCCATCAAGCAGGCGGGAGGACAGCCAAAGCAAGCTGGGAAGGTTTGGTGAAATCCAAGGGGAGGGTTCTTGGCAAGCTCAAGGGGAGGGGGTGGGTTTGGCGATGAATAAAGAGAGGAATAGATGGCTTTGGTGATGTGAGGTTGGTGAGGACCAGTACCAATGAAGGGCTTGAGAGGGTTTGGAGAGTTTGACCTCATTTGCTTTGTTCATATCTTTATATCACAGGGCGTTCATGTGATGTAAACCTGAGAGTCATTTTGGACTCACAGCTGTCTATGGAGGTGCAGGTCAATTCTGTGTCCAGGGCAGCTGTCTACCAGCTCCATCTGGTACGCAGGTTGAGAACCTACCTGCCCACAGACTGTCTCACCAGAGTGGTGCATGCTCTAGTTATCTCCCACTTGGACTACTGCAATGTGGTCTACGTGGGGACACCTTTGAAGGTGACCCAGAAACAATTAATCCAGAATGTGGCAGCTAGACTGGTGACTGGGAGTGGTTGCCAGGACCATATAACACCAGTCCTGAAAGACCTACATTGGTTCCCTGAAGGAGCATCTCCACTGAGGTCCAGCACCGAGGGCCTTCTGGCAGTTCCCTCACTGCAAGGTTATAAGGAACCAGGCAGAGGGCCTTTTCAGTAGTGGCATCTGCCCTGTGGAACGCCCTCCCATCAGATGTGAAGGAAATAAACAACTATCTCACTTTTAGAAGACATCTGAAGGCAACCCTTTTTGGGGAAGTTTGTATATTTGATGTTCTATCATGTTTTAAATATTATGTTGGGAGCCACCCAGAGTGGCTGGGGAAACCCAGTCCAATGGGTGGGGTATAAATAATAAATTATTATTATTATTGTTATGCCTCCACCCCTCTACCACACATGTATTGTGGCGCATGAACCAGGACTGCAGCAACCAAGCTTCTGATTTCATGGAGATTTTGTCTCCACTCTTGCTAAAAACAAAATATGGAGGACAGGGAGATCTATACAAGATCCACAGTTTCCATGGAGGCTCCACTTCCGCATGGTGAGGGAAAGGAAGCACAGCACTTGAAGACCTCAGTTGACATATGAACTGGCTGACAAAAGTCAGATGCCCTGAAGGAAGGCAACCAACAGAAGTCAACCAAGATATCTATTTTGTAGAATTGTAATGTGCTTGTTCTAAATTCACATTTCTTTTACTTAAGCTAGCTTTTCCAATGTGGACCCCTTCACAGAGGTCCTGAGCTTCAATTTGCACCATCTCTTCCATTGGCCATGCAGGGTGGGATTGATGGGAATTGTAGCCCCAAAATGTGAAGGCCACCAAGCTGGGAGTAGGCTGATTTTCAACCATTCGCCTATAAATTGTGCAAATTTGAAATGAGGCATCTCCTGTTCCATTTGCCTAGGAAACAATGAGAATGAAATGACATTGTGGTTTAATGGAGATTGCCCAGGAGTTGAACTGAGTCTATTGGATCACAGAACTGTGCCTTGAAACAACCCAATTCCTCTGCAGGTTTTCAGTTCATTTGCAAGTAAATTAAAATACATTTCTTAAAAGTGACCTGCTAGCAACCTTTGAAGGCAAAAACAAGAAATCATGAAAAAAAATGGAGGTGGAACTCCAACCCAAGGTAGGCAAATGAGCTCATTTGAATTAGTGACTGTATATTAACTGTATATGGGCAGAGATAAAAGAAGCTGCTGGCATCTCTTATCAATAGAGGATTAGTAGAGTGAGGACTCTTAACTGACAGGATCTTAGATTCTCGCCTCCAATGCATTGCCTAAAAATCTGCTTACCCATCTTTGCCTAGATCTGGAATGACAGCCTTGTCTGAGTCCAACTTTCAACATAGCTATCTGTTACTAGATTTAGCAAAACCAGAAATAGTTTGGGATGAGAAAAGTATATTCCTCACTTGACAAATTCTTGGCTGTCACTAGTGTTTACTCAAAGTACCCCTGCCGTTTCAGCCACAGCAGTGGCATATATTTTTGTACCTTCAAAATATACTCCATATGATGCCTGTTAGTTAGGCTTTGAAGTTCAATCTGTTGTGGCGAGACAGCAGATCTTCGCAAATAGTAACATTTTGCTATCTCAGAGCGAATGGAATAAAAAAGGGGGACAGAAACTGTTGAGTTTGATAAGCCACAATCCTAATGAAGAAATTCTTGTTATTGACCAGTTCAGGCATAGGCAAACTCGGCCCTCCAGATGTTTTGGGACTACAACTCCCATCATCCCTGGCTAACAGGACCAGTGGTCAGGGATGGTGGGAGTTGTAGTCCCAAAACATCTGGAGGGCCGAGTTTGCCTATGCCTGGACCAGTGTGTGTGTGTGTGTGTGTGTGTGTGTGTGTGTGTGTGTGTGTGTGTGTTTTTCTAGGGATGAGCAAGCACCACATGGACGATCCTGGAGACAATTTGTGTCCCAACATTAGCATGGCCGAGACTGAGGCCTTTTCCTCTGTGTGTGTGTTGTGGATCTCTGGGGCACAGAAGGAAGACATACTACAATGTTTGGTCTCCTTTCGGGAGAAGGGCTTGGCTGCTAAAGCACTGTATACTGTATCGCCACCATTTCCTTCTTCAGCAGGTGTTTTAAGCTCCCTGATCCTTGAAACAATTTTCATGTGCACTGCCTGCTCGGGGGGTGGGGGGTGTGTGGCATAGGGACTACCCCCCCCACCAGGAAGGCTATTATATACTGTACGGTATTTTTGGGGACACAACACTAGACAGGTGTGCAGTCACAACCCCAAGAAATGTGCTGTCCATGCTTTCTGCATAGGGGCAGCTACCTTTTGATCTGATTTCTCATTTCTCATATGAAAATCATGAGCCATTGGCACTCCTCAGATACAAGCATTACACCTATGCCAAGAGGATAGAGATTCCTCCTGATGGTCCTTTTGCAGGTTTATCACCCAAGGAAATGAGGATTCGTGGCCACAGCATCATCCACAGGGCAGAGGTGCGCGTGGCCATGTCCTCTTGGGCTCCCCACCTTGCCATGGATCCTGCAGTCCACATCACCTCACTGGGTTGCAGAGGGATGTGCTGGAAACCCCAATGCCTTTGCTCACCAACCTGATTCCAAACAGGGGTCCACAAGATGTCCTATTCATTCAATTGGGTGAGAACGATCTGGGCCTCAGGAAAAGCATCAGGCTCGTGCTGGTGGCAACAGCAGGTCTCAAGGCCTTGCGAACAGTGCACCCTGGCATGTCCATTATTTGGTTGGAGAGCAGCATTGCTGGCACAGCACTTCGGAGCAGACAATATTAAGCTGGGCTAGGAAACAAAGAAATAAAGCAGTGTGGAAACTGCATGCACAGCTTGGAGGCAGGTGTCATGGGCCAAGAGTCAGCTTCACCTGCTGAGCAGCAGCCTGACGGAGCAGAAGGCAAAGTGACTGCACCTGTTGCAGATCAGCCTTCTTGCTCCTGATGAGAACCAGCTTTTCTTCAGCTTTCTTAAGCAGGGTTTCTAGCCTTAGTCAGTTGTTGGAAACAACATTTGTCATTCCTGGTCAGATCGTGCTGCTTCTTGTGACCTTGGGCCCTCAGCTTTTTTGAGCCCCAGATCGCCTGACTATGCGAACTGAGATACTGCTGACATTAGGACAGGTCTGGGCCTCCAGGAAAGTACCCCCCTGAGACTTGGCTGGCGGGCTGGCTTCTCCCTCCACTGAGTTCTGCCATGACTGGCAGCACAGAACTGAGGCTGGAAACCCTGCTTACGAAAGCTGGAGCCAGCTGGTTCTCATTAGGGGCAAGAAGGCTGATCAGCAGCAGGTGGAGTCACTTTGTCTTCTGCTCCTCCAGGCTGCTGCTCCTGGCTCATGACAACAGGCTGATTCTGCACCCTAGCATTACTTTTTCAGATGAGATGCTTTCTCGACTGGATGGAGTCAAGAGCTTTGGTTGCTCAGGCTGGCAAAAGGCCTGAAGGATTGGATGCAGATATCAATGGTTTGGCAGTGAGTCGGCTGAGGGGGAAGCCAACTTGGGTGGTAGATAAGTCATTGGGTTAGATCAGGCACCCCCAAACTGCGGCCCTCCAGATGTTTTGGCCTACAACTCCCATGATCCCTAGCTAACAGGACCAGCGGTCGGGGAAGATGGGAATTGTAGTCCAAAACATCTGGAGGGCCGAAGTTTGGGGGTGCCTGGGTTAGATCCTTTAGTACAGGCATCCCCAAACTTCAGCCCTCCAGATGTTTTGGACTACAATTACCATCTTCCCCAACCACTGGTCCTGTTAGCTAGGGATCATGGGAATTGTAGGCCAAAACATCTGGAGGGCCAAAGTTTGGGGGTGCCTGCTTTAGTAAATGGGGCCCCCTTAAAGGGTGCCTCCAGGTAGAGGTGCCTCTGTCCAGGAGCCCACACAGGGGTGATGCACCATAGCACGCTTCTGAATGGCGGTCCTTATAGGTTTGACCCATGTTATGGGGCAACCTTCAATCTAGGATTGACTCAACGCTCCAATCAGCCATCAGGTGGGTTGGTTGATGCCAGATCCTTACTCAATGTATTCACCAAAACTTACATCTGTAAATCAATAAAGGATGTGGCTTATTGCAACCCAGATATGGATGCCCCATGTCCTATTTCACCTCTTCTCCTGCCCGGCTGGGTTGAGTTCCTCCTGCGACTGGGTATGCACTCCTTCTTGCACTGTATGCCTCACTTAATAAAAACTTAAACAAAATGGAGCTGCCATGTACATAACGTACTCCTCTCATAGCTGATACTGACTCAGAAATGTGCCTTGCATGTCCACAACACCCCTCCATTTCAGCTTGGCTATAGAAAACCCCAAATTAAAAGCAAAGGTCTGCTATCAACAACCGGTCATTCCAGCTTTGCAGGCTGCAAATTCCTAGGAAGTTAAATCCAAAGCAGATTTTAAATCAATCAATTATGAACAATACTGTTCTGCCCTGCTTTAGATTTCAGTTCTTGAAGAACAGAAAGAAGGAAACAGTGCTAAACAATTAAATGCCCTGATCTGAAGACAATTTGTTCATTTCCCAGCTCATAAACCTCCTCCTTGTATCCTAAAAGGTAATTACAAAAGAGCCTAGCATATGTTCTCCCTTTGCAGAAAGAGAGCCAATTGTGCAATCATATGCTTGTCTACTGAGAATTAAGCCCCATTGTGCTCAGTGTAAGTGTATGCAAGGTTTAAGGGTGGAAGAAAAATTCATTCAAGCCACAATTTTAAGCGAACAAACCTAAATTGCTGGTTCTGAACTTGTCCATCAGAATGCAGCTATCAATCTGATCATGCACTTCTCTAAATTTTACTATTAGTTGTGGGTTAAAGAAGTGTAGAAGAATGCCTATTTTAGGGGGAAATATATTTAGGGGAAAATATATGAAAAAATGTGTATTTTAAGGAAAATTGTATACAAATGCATACAATTTAAACATGAGATTTGTGTGTGTGTTTAAAGGAACATCACAAAAACAGAATGGAAAGAACCCAGGATTGAGTGCAAACTGATACAGAATGGAAGTAGCATTCTTTTCCACCCTTTAGGATTACTGCCAATTTGGGTAATGATTACTAGGCTAGTATGTATTCACTCTTCTTTTTCTTCTTCTTTTTGTAACTAAGCACTGCAATTGCCTTATGCCATAGTTGGGAGAAATGACCCAACTTGTTACAAAATGTTTAAGTGCTCATATTTCCATAAATGGTCATTTTTGTAAAGCATGAATCTAGTTCAGTTTTAAAATTGGGGGCGGTATCTAAGTCAGCAGATCTGCTGGGCCAAGGAATTTGGCTAACAACAACAACAACAACAACAATTTATTTATATCCCTCCCATTTGGCTGGGTTTCCCCAGCCACTCTGGGTGGCTCTCAACAGAATATTAAAAACACGATAAAACATCATAAATTTTTAAAAAAGGGAGTTTTCCTGCCTAGTGATATGGGAGCCTTGGAAACAACTCTGCTATTGGATGAGGTCACCCATATAGGCATGATGACTCATGACTTCTGTGTGGTTGATTGTGTGGTTGGTTGGTTGGTTGGTTGGAGTTAATTGGAGTTTTGTTCAGAGAGAGAGTTAAGATCTGTCTCTGTATCTTGTATATAGTAACTTGAGAGTCTGCTGAAAATAATAAACCTCTAAGTAAACAAGTTACTAGTGAGCAGCGTCTTGTTCCTGCTTCATCCTGCCAGCTTGCAACCGAATGTGTATTCTCTGCAATATTCACAATAACACCGGTCCTAAAGGACCTTCAGTGGCTCCCAGTACATTTCCGACCACAATTCAAAGTGTTGGTACTGATCTTTACAACACTAAACAGCCTTGACCCAGTATACCTGAAGGAGAGTCTCCAACCCCGTCATACAGCCAAGACATTGAGGTCCACCTCTGAGGATCTTCTGGCAGTTCCCTCACTGCAAGAATTGAGGGTACAGGAACCAGGCAGGGGGCTTTCTTGGAGGTAGCGTCCTCCCTGTGGAACACCCTCCCATCAGATGTCAAGAAAATAAACAACTACCTGACTTTTAGAAGACAGCCCTGTGTAAGGAAGTTTCAATTATTTTATGTCTTTAAAGGTAAAGGGGCCCCTGACCATCAGGTCCAGTCGTGTCCGACTCTGGGGTTGCGGTGCTCATCTCGCTCTATAGGCCAAGGGAGCCAGCGTTTGTCCGCAGACAGCTACCGGGTCATGTGGCCAGCATGACAAAGCTGCTTCTGGCGAACCAGAGCAGCGCACGAAAACACTGTTTACCTTCCCGCCGGAGCGGTCCCTATTTATCTACTTGCACTTTGATGTGCTTTCGAATTGCTAGGTGGGCAGGAGCTGGGACCGAGCAACGGGAGCTCACCCCATTGCAGGGATTCGAACCGCCGACCTTCTGATCAGCAAGCCCTAGGCTCAGTGGTTTAACCCACAGCGCCACCTGGGTCCCTTATATGTCTTACTGTCTTACTTTATTTTATTTTATGTCTTACTGTGTTTTTATTTGTTGGAAGCTGCCCAGAGTAGTAGCTAGGTTAACCCAGTCAAATGGACGGTATATAAAATAATAATAATAATAATAATAATAATAATAATAATAATAATAATAATTTAAAGCTAGGGCCACTTTATTGGCCCATTTGGAGCCAGACGGTGGGGAGCAATATACTGAGAGTCAACCTGGCCCTTCAAACCCAAAGACAGGTGTGCCCCCTTCTTTCTGGACATAAGCGGGTTAGCAGTAGTAATGGAGAAACAACAGCAAATTCAAACCGAGCATCTGAGAAATCCAGTTTGACAAATATCCATAGAGGGCTGTGCAGCCCAATGAATTATACTGCAAGGATAACATTCAGTCAATGGCATTCTAAATAATGAGATAATTCTCTGATGTGCTGCAGCAGCAGAGAAGGAAGTTTGAAAGGAAATGTATGGAACCCTTGTGTTTTGGAAAGGTTACAGTGATCAGCTTGTCTCCTTCAGAGAGAGAATATTTATTCGTTCTTTCATTAGAAGTCTAGCAAGCAGGTGACAACAGACTTTCAAAGGGATGCCTAGTGCAAATAAATACAGTACACCTGCAGAAAGAATTGGTGTTTAAAGAGGCTGTCAGAAATAACAGCAGTGCAAAGATAAGCCAAAGAAGCAGACAGAGCATCTTTAGGCAATAAACCACAGGGCAAATATCATCTGCTTATACACTTACCAAGATGCTCTTGATATACAGAATGGTCCAAAAGTCACGCACGGTATGGGTCTTGCTGTTATCAACCATTGGGCAAAATCCAGCCTGCTTAAGCCCTTTGGAGTCCTGTTGATTTCTGTAGAAGGTTTATGCACATACTTAGATTTCTTCCACTACAGCCAGTGAGAATTCAATGTCTTTTCCGTTAGTGGGGTCATTTTCCTTTACTGCAATACATCTTTTTCTTGACCACCCTGTGAAAAAGGAAGAACACAGAGAGAGTAAAAGTAACACAGCGAAACTTCGGGTACATTGAACAACACTAAAATGTCTGGTTGGGAAACCACAAATGGTGTCAAAGTGTTTCTGTCCTGTTTTCAGGGCAGAAACTGATGGACTTAATAGCAAGTTTAATTGGATTTAGAGCAGGATGGTCTCAGAGAGAGAAATCACCGGAACTAAGCCAGTTCAAGGGTAGATTCCCCTAATCCATGAATGGCTCATTGTGCATAATTTTATCTGGATCAGAACTAGATTGAAAATGAGCAAATGGAGAGTTCCTTTCTAGGACTGGTTTTAACCACTACTGGTGATTGCAAATCATGTTATAGAGTTCTCCGAGTGTATTACAAAAAAAAAAATACAGCAAATAAAACACAATTAGAAAATGGAAAGAAGGAAATGTGAAAACTCTGCTAACCCAAAGAGAAATATAAAAAAAGAACAAGAGTGGTTGGATAGAAGAATTAAACTAAGTGAAGTAAAGAACCAAAATGAAAAAGAGAAATGCAAGTAAGAGAGAAGATTTTAAATTTAATCTAGTATATATTTTGGAAAATTATTTGTTTGGGATGCATTTGGACACCTCTTAAAATATTGCAACCAAGCTTTGCATGATGTTTCCTGAGATCAAGGAGCTGCTTTTTTCTTTCTTTTGCCATTTTTAATCAAGATGGTAGGTGGAACCTTTTAAAACTGCACTGATTTTAATCACTGATTGTAACTGGGCTGACTTTTTAGCTTCCTAGAATTCTGAGCAAAACACCAGCTATGAGGCGGCTAGTAAGTTCTTAAAGTGGAGGGGCCAGGTGAATATTGAGAGAGGGAAAGAGACAGGACACTACAAAAAAGGAACCAGAAGAGACAGCACAGAGAGATGAGAAATGGCACAAGGGACAGAAGTTTTAATAGGAAGATTTGTATTTGAAGAACAGAGGGACTGAGGAGTCATGCTGTGCCAGAACCTACTCTCCAATTTCTCAAAAATGTTCTTCCTCTGAGAAAGAAGCTCCAATTTTTATGTCTTATTTTCCGAGCATTTTCTGTATAATTTGGCGAGTGTGAGGTTGAGCTTACCATATCATTTCATTGTCCTAGGTGATGAGTATATTTTCCTTTCCTTTGAAATTTATCCAGTGCTCTGCAGCCTCTGTGCACTTCCTGGTCTGAAAAAAAGAGAGAGGATGTCTTCCTTTGGCCTTTAATTGACACATGGGGAACTAAGGGTATACTCTCCAACATTCCTCAGATGAAAATAGGGACATTTTTATCTGAGGAATGTTGGAGGGTATGCTGTCTTGTCAGGCTTCAGGGAATCGGCTTCCTCCCCCGTGGCAGCAGATAAGCAGAACAAAGGAAAAGGAGTCTTCTTACCAGTTAGAACCTTTAATAATCACAAAGAACACCTCTCCTATAAATGGCGGCGCTCCCAATTAAAGACCCCATCCCCCTTCTGTCCCTATTAATCTACGTCACTCCTACTTTTTGTAATCAGAGCTTGTACCTTCTGTGTTTTCTGTTCTGAGACTTTCTGAGCTCTTCTTGACCTTGGGCTCAGCGGAGGAATGCTGTCCAGAGACTGTGAGTCTGTTCACCCTTTCTCTCCCAGTGTTTCTTCACCTAGCTGTTACCCATCCAGTATTTCCCAGCTTCTGCCTTCTGAACAATGTCCCTCTGCAAACCACTGTTCCAAATCTATACTGTCCTCCTGCTCCTAGAAAGATTCAGGATCCGGATCTGGGCTCAGGAGGGGGAGGCTCCCAGCAATCCTCTCAAGTGCAGCCCTCCTTAACACAGCCCCTGACATACCCTTTTGGTGTCTGTGTTTCTACCGCTCCCCAGGAGTTCTCATTCCCCTCCAACTGACCCACATGGACCTCCCCTTTTTCAGTCCTGCCTAGCTTCCACACAGAGCATTTCCTACCAGAGGAAGGGCAAGTGTCAGCAATACACGAATGAGATGCATCCCGTTCACTACCTGAGCAGGTACTTCTGGGAGTGGAACCCCTTCTGGCCACACAAACACAAACTTGCCCCCTCTCAAGATGGAATCAGGTGATGAGCAGATGGGTATCAGTGTCTCTCTATGTCTCTCTATCTTCTGCCCTGCAGCTACCCCTTCGGTGTTTCCACCACCATCCCTACGACTGATCTTCCTCAATCCTCCATTCCCCCCCTCACTCCCCTGTCCCCCCGATCTAATCCCCATTTAGCCGTAGGATGGCCTAAGTCCGTCAGAGGGAAACAGACCTCTAAAATAGTGTTGTATGCCAGTTAATCCCTTACTGAACCAGGATGAGCAAGTTAACACCAGCTGAGCTGGAACATCCCTGTTCCGCAGGAGATCCACTGCATCCCAAGCTATTCATTCCAGTGGATCTTGCCATTAATGTGGAAACAGCCCTAACTTGCACTTTTTAAAAGCATTCTTTATAATAAACAAGCTTTCCAACACTATACTAGAAAATGCTTTTCATATTTCTCCTTTAAGAATTCACACAGGGATTACTGTGGGGCATTTTCTTCTCCCCGCATATGTGAATGAATGAATAAATTCCAATGCCATAGTGTTTGCTGTGATTTGAAAGCAGATAAATACTGGTCAAGGGTTAATTACTTTATTTCAATATTTACAAAAAATAAAGTACTTTATCATCGTTAGAGAATGTTTTGAATTCTCTAATTATCCATACCACTGGCAAGTTGTATAAATATTAGTCATTTTCCTCTAGTGCTGTTTTCTTATCTGCTCCTTGCTCCTCAGCACTTGAATGAATAAGGACGAGGAAAAGGCGTATCATGTGCAGCCAAAGGCTATGAACCGAGAAGCTCTTCATTCAAATGACACCTTAGCTATGCACTAATTAGATGAACTTCTCATCAACATCATGAGAATTATAACACTGCTTTGTTTTACAAGATAGTTGTTATGGTTTTAGAGACAGGATCTACATATGTCTGCAGCACTAGGAGATGGTAGAGACCTTCTGAGACATCAGTTGGATAGCTTAGTTGGTTCAAGTGTGGTGCTGATAATGCCAAGGTTGCAGGTTTGATCCCCATAAGGCAGCATTTCTCAACCACTGTTCCGCGGCACACTAGTGTGCCGCGAGACGCTGGCTGGTGTGCCGCGACGTGCGGCGACGAGAAGGGCGATTTGCATTGTCACATGCCTGGCGGCCGCCAATACACTGCACTGACCCGCCGGAAAGCAATATTTCTCCTCCTCTTTCCCAAAGCTCAGTGCAAACGACTGACCCGCCGGAAAGCAATATTTGGCAAGTGTTTCTTACAGTCATAATTATAATATAGGGCGGCACAGAGTTAAATTTTTAAACTTTTTAAATGGTGGTGTGCCTCGTGATTTTTTTCACGGAACAAGTGTGCCGTGGCCCAAAAAAGGTTGAGAAACACTGCCATAAGGGACAGTTGCAAATTCCTGCATTGCAGGGGGTTGGACTAATGATCCTCAGAATCTTGTCCAACTCCACGACTCTGTGATTCAAGATAACAGAACAGACTGTTCCACTTCAATCTGTAGAACAGAGATAATATTTTTGAATACTCACCTACATAAGTCCCTGCCAATAGAAAATAAGGCCTGGAAATAATAAAGCAGAATCTGGCTATAACTTTTCTTTGATGGGGTTCCTGTTTCATTCCAGAAGATTAAGTGCTAATGCTTATTTGCAAGAGAGCAAATCTAAAGGTTACATTTCAGCTGCCTGAAGAGATTTGGCTGAAGCACAATGGGTTATTACAAATTAAAGCTATGTAGTCAGAAGTAAGCAAGCACCAATTAGTTCAATGGAGTTTACACCCAAGTACGTACAGTGGTACCTCTACTTACGAATTTAATGTGTTCCGAACACACATTCGTAAGTCGAAAAAAAATGTAAGTTGAATCCCATAGGAATGCATTGGGGAAAAAATTCGTAAGTCTAAGCAACCCTATCTAAAAATTCATAAGTAGAAAAAATCCTATTTAAACCACATCCAAGATGGCGGACGGAGCTCCATTCGTAAGTAGAAACATTCGTAAGTAGAGGCACCACTGTAGGTGTCAGGGATGGAGCAGAGGAGGGATGGTGGAAACCATTCCCCCCATCCTGAACCTTCTAGGGAAGCGGAAGACAGGATAGATTTACAACAGGGGTTTGAGGGAGGTAGCAATTCAGAGGCAGATGAGGGGGAAAGCTGGGAAATCATGGGAGAGCCAGAACAACACCCAGCTGACATGTTGTCATTAGAAAGCATTCCAGACCCTCCATTTCCCAGAACCTGGCGAGCCTTAAAAATAGGAAAGCAAAGAGCTCATAAACAGAGGGCATGTAGCAGCACCCGTAGAAGAGACAATGAGATTGACAAATGAGGAAGTGGGAGAGAAGCGGGTGGGGATTCACTCGGGACAGTGCAATTATCCAAGAAGGTGGGTTCTATAGCATCTCTTTGTAAAGACTGAAATAAAAAAAGGACAGTAAGAAACTTTTCCTTGTCCTTATATTGTCCTGGGCAACAGCCAGGAGCAGCTGGTAGCATCCTGACAGCAGGTAACTATGCTAAGGGCTGCAATCATGCCTCATGGCTGGTCAGGAATAGGAACCCAGGAATAGGTGCCCAGCCCACTTCCAGTATGCTAACATTATAGGTGGCACAGTGGGTCAGTGGGTCGGGATGTTAACCAGAAGGCTGGTGGTTCGAGCCGCCCCAGGGATGGCTGTGGACGGGGATCCTGCATTGCCAAGAGCTGGACTAAAAGACCCTTGGGCTCCCTTCCAACTCTATGATTACACCACCCTTTGAAAGCTCACTTGAATTAAGCTGATCCGAATCCACTGTTTATTGCTCTATGAACTGCCACTTTGAGGGTATGCATGATCTGGTTGCATTTTTGGATTCTGCGTGGATTTGTATAATAATAATAATAATAATAATAATAATAATAATAATAATAATAATAATAATTGGATTTGATATCCTGCTTTATCACTCCCCGAAGGAGTCTCAAAGCGGCTAACATTCTCCTTTCCCTTCCTCCCCCACAACAAACACTCAGTGAGGTGAGTGGGGCTGAGAGACTTCAGAGAAGTGTGACTAGCCCAAGGTCACCCAGCAGCTGCATGTGGAGGAGCAGGGATGCGAATCCGGTTCACCAGATTATGAGTCTACCGCTCTTAACCACTACACCACACTGGCACACAACTTGTGTTGTTTTTTGAATTTATATACTGCCCTATACCCAGAGGTCTCAGGGCAGTTCACAAAAAAGATTACAATATATAAAACCAAAATAAAAACAATAACCCAATTACACCTCCCGCCTTAAAAAAGAGCCACATTTTTAAAGGGTATAGTATGTTGATCAGGTCAACCAAAGGCCTGCTTAAAAAGGAACGTTTTTTTGTCGGGCGCCTAAAGGGGGGGGGTTAATGAAGGTGCCAGGCGAACTTCCCTGGGGAGAGCATTCCACAGACAGTGAGCCACTGCAGAGAAGGTCCATTC
This sequence comes from Zootoca vivipara, assembly GCF_965207765.1. Classification (NCBI taxonomy): domain Eukaryota; kingdom Metazoa; phylum Chordata; class Lepidosauria; order Squamata; family Lacertidae; genus Zootoca; species Zootoca vivipara. Next base: position 13,774,986 of record NC_142587.1, on the reverse strand, counting down.
TCGTGTTGCCACCCTCCTGACCTCTCGAGGAGGAGGCACACAAAGGAGGGCCTCAGAAAATGATCTCAAGGTCCGAGTAGGTTCATATGGAAAGAGGCAGTCCTTGAGATATTGTGGTCCTGAGCTGTTTAAATAGGTCAAAACAAGCACTTTGAACTGGGCCCAGAAACTATGGCTGGCTATGGGGGCATCATAATTAGCATAATGAGCTTGCCATAGAGGCGAGCGCAGCTGGTAGGAGGGGAAGGGAGGAGAAGGAGAAGGAGAAGGAGAAGGGGGAAGGGGGCAGATGGGAAGAGCAGATGGATGAAGGTGTGGGGGAGATGTTGAAAAGGGGGGAGGGGTGCAAAGTGGGGCTTTAATTAATTGAGGGGGGCAGGAGTGAGGGGGGGAGAGGATTATGGTGAGTACTGGCACCTTTCTTCTAGGAAAAAAATATGAGAGAGAGAGTATAGATAGATGATAGATAGATAGATAGATAGATAGATAGATAGATAGATAGATAGATGATAGATAGATAAATAGATAGATAGAGATACCAACAAGTCATGTACAAAAATGCATATACTACAATAAAGTGTGCAGAAATGATGCATATATTAGTGGAAACAAATTGAAACATTCTATTAGGGGGGTATTAATGTGATATTAAAAATCTGCACTAAGAGCCAAATACATTTTCATGGGGGCTTAAGCAGACAACTAAACTTAATATGCTGGTGGGGGGGGGGGAGAGGAAAAACGAAATAAAGAGCAACCAAAACTGACAGAGTTCTCATCCCTACCCCCTGTTGTTATTTTGCCCATAAAAAGGCGACTGTTAGGCTGGTAATGAAAGTTTTTGCCACCAGACGTGTCAGTCCCACCTTTCTTTGTGAAATTCATCAAGGGCTGCTTCTGGCATTTCTGACTAGTATGCTAATACCGAGCCACCCAAGTATATCTTGTTAGCAGCATTGTTCCACATAAATGTTATTATAATGGCCGAGATCTCCAGTCACCATCAAACTTGCAGGAGTGAACAGTGTGCAACAAAGTGGAAAATGGACTAACTTCTCCACCCTGCAGGGCTTAAATTTACAGGAAATATCAGAGGATCCTACAGAGAGGTTTCAAACATAGGGTTGGCCTGTATTGTGGAAGCAATTGGAGCAGAAGTGAAATAAGACCCCAGAAGGCTTTCATTGCTATTTATAGTTGCAAGATCGGTTTGTCTCCATGCATACAATATTTTACATGCAGCCAAGATAAAGGGAAGGGAAGAAATGAACCAATGGTTATATTGTGTGTTTTTAGAAAGCAAAACAAACACGGGTAGAGGATTCTAAAAGCTTCTAAAGGCCTAAGCTACTTGGTTGTCTGATGCAGATCTAGTCATTCTCTGTCATTCGAGCAAGAGCTGAGCAGTTTGTTCATCCTCAGATGAACTCCTTCTGGAACGCCCTCCCTTCAGATGTCAAGGAAGGAAATAAACAACTATCAGACTTTTAGATGACATATGAAGGCAGCCCTGTATCAGGAAGTTTTTAATGTTTTATGTTTTAGTATGTTCTGATATATGCTGTGAACCACCCAGAGTGGCTGGAGAAATCCAGCCACATGGGCGGGGTATAACAACAACAAACAACCACCACCACCCAATTGCTCTCTCTCTCTCTCTCTCTCTCTCTCTCTCTCTCTCTCTTAGCTATACAGCTGCAAATAAAACATTTTAAGTGTGTTTTAAGTGCAATATACAATGTGACACTAGATGGCAATGGCGAGCCTTATGGAAATTTCAATGTATTTTTAAAAACACTTTTAAAGAAACATTTTCAGAACATTATACACACACACACACACACACACACACACACACATATATATATATATATATATATATATATATATATATATATATGGTATTAAAAGTTTGAAAATTAAGGAGAACCAAGTTGCAAAAGGCTATGGTAGGTCTTGAAAGTCAGTGGCAGTCTGGTGTACTGAAAAGGAAAGGAAATGTCCCAATATTTGACATATGGTGAAATATTGTGTTTTGTGGTCAAAGATTAAACCACAGTTCCCTGGTTTAGATGCAACATGAGGTTCAATTTAATAAGCTGCAGAATTTTATTTAGTCTTCATTTATTTATTTTCAATATAATTCTTATTAAAGATGTTCTTGGTTTACAAAAGTACGTGCATTGTCTCTCTTTTTTTTCAGGTTGCAAAGTCTTTTCTACCGATCAGTTACATTTGTTATGAGACATTCGTCTTGAGTCCAAGTGTTGTCATTGTTGTTGCTTAATTGCCATGGTCATGACACAAAAATTGACCACTCATTGCTCTTGAAGAGAGAGCCATGGCTAAGCAGCGTCTCTGCAAATTTTCGTGGAAACAAAAAGATTTTTATGGTAACTGGAAGTCTATATCTATCACACATGCTCGCCAAGCATCCCCATTCTTTCACAATGCAAGTTCCCAGAAGGAACAAATCAGCAAATGTCTATCTCCTGTGATAATCTCAAAATAAGTTGCAAATTGCTAGACAGAAATTTCTGATTACTATTATCAGCAACGAGGGGAAACTGTTCTGTAATGGAGCACTTGAATAATGTATTACCTTTACTGGTAGGTTAGGTGTCATATCTGGAATTAGATAGTGACAGATCAAGCAGATAGCAAGTTTTAGGCTGTATCTTTATCACACAGAGCTATAGCGATGGCAGGAAAGATAAAGAAGGGTGGAGGCAACACTTTGCACATTTTGTATTCGCAAAAGGCCATCAACATAAGGCCCCGTTTTTGAAATTTCCAGAGGCATCTTGACAGCCACTGCTGGGAACAGAATGCTGGGCTATATAGACCAGGCATGTCCAACAGGTAGACCGTGATCTACCAGTAGATCACTGGACGTCTGCGGTAGATCACTGGTAGATCATTGGCTCCCCCCAAAGAAGCTGAACAACTGTGGCTCCCCTTAAAAAAGCTGAACATTTTACCTCCTCTCTGAAAAAACTCAACAACTTTGACCCCCCCCCCCATGGGCCTTACTCCTTCCTAGAAAAAGCTCAACAGCTCAACAACTTTGACCTGAACCTCAAAAAGGGGGGCAGATCACTGCCAGTTTTTAACTCTATGAGTAGATCACAGTTTTTTGGGAGTTGGCCACCCCTGATATAGACCATGGGTAGGCAAACTAAAGCCTGGGGGGCAGATCCGGTCCAATTGCCTTCTAAATCCAGCCCATGGACGGTCCAGGAACCAGCGTGTTTTTACATGAGTAAAATGTGTCCTTTTATTTAAGATGCATCTCGGGGTTATTTGTGGGGCCTGCCTGGTGTTTTTACATGAGTAGAATGTGTTCTTTTATTTAAAATGCATCTCTGGGTTATTTGTGGAGCATAGGAATTCACTCATTTCCCCCCTCCAAAATATAGTCTGCCCCCCACAAGGTCTGAGGGACAGTGGTCCGGCCCCCTACTGAAAAAGTTTGCGGATCCCTGATATAGACCCTTGGTTTGACGCAATAAGGGTGTTAATCAATATGCAGTTGCATGGGCTGCCCAATACTAGGTCAAAGGTAAAGGTGCTCTGGCGATGCTCTGGTCCATGGGGTCACGAAGAGTTGGAAACGACAAAACAACAGCAAAGGTAAAGGACCCCCTGGATGGTTAAGTCCAGTCAAAGGCAACTTTGGGGTTGCAGCGCTCATCTCCCTTTCAGGTCGAGGGAGCCGGCGTTTGTCCACAGACAGCTTTCCATGTCATGTGGCCAGCATGACTAAACCGCTTCTGGCGCAACGGAACATCGTGACAAGTGCCAGAGCGCATGGAAATGCCGTTTACCTTCCTGCCGTAATGGTACCTATTTATCTACTTGCACTGGCATGCTTTTGAACTGCTAGGTTGGCAGGAGCTGGGACAGAGAAATGGGAGCTCACCTCATTGTGGGGATTCGAACCTCTGACCTTCCGATCGGCAAGCCCAAGAGGCTCAGTGGTTTAGACCACAGCGCCACCCGCATCTGCCCAATACTGTGAAGCCGCTGGCACAGTGGGGGCAAAACCACAAATCTGGCTGGCTCCATAATACAAAACCCATAGCTTTGCTATGCAGTAGCATCACACATACCCTCCAACATTTCTTTAATGAAAATAGGGATGTCCTATTCAATAATAAAACAAACAAACAAACAAACAACAACAACAACAACAACCCTTCTGAGTAATACCCCTCCCCACCCTCTGACTATACATAAGGGTCTGGTTACTTCTGTTTCAGTGTATCTGAAGAAGTGTGCATGCACACGAAAGCTCATACTAATGACAAACTTAGTTGGTCTCTAAGGTGCTACTGGAAGGATATGTATTTATTTATTTATTCGACTATGTCAGACCAACACCGCTACCTACCTGTAACAAACAATACTTTTATTATTTCTACGCTTCTTCAGACCGCCCTGCCCACACAACAGAAGGTGAATCTTACTTGTGAAGCATCATAATAGACTCATATTTTGAAAATGCTCTCAACTCTCCACTCCTGCCAGGTGCTGGAAGATGCGAAAGGGGTGTATCATCACTTTCACTACCAGTCAATCTCCAATAGTGATTTTTGTGCCCCTCCCTGAGACGGTGCCCCCTAGGCACCGTCGTTATGAACTTAATTCATTCTGGAGGTCTGTTCTTAAGCTGAAACCTGAGGTGCGCTTTTGCTAATGGCTTTTGCTAATGGCGCCTCTGGCGCGCGACTTCCGCTTGCATCCTGGGGCAAAGTTCACGACCAAGAACAACTACTTCCGGGTTAGCGGAGCTCGTAACCCAAAGTGTTCGTAACCAGATGTACCACTGTATGTCTCTGCTGAGTGGGTAAGAGCAAAAAGTGCTCAACTGACCATATTCAGGTGTAGCTAGCTGCAGAAGTGTCCCCGGAGCTTCCTTTCTTGCTATTATTTTCCTGATTGAGCTGTTTGTGCCACAGACTAAAATAACGCTGGTTCAGAGAGAGCTGTCTCACACCAGACAGGTTCTTTGCCTCTGGGTGAGCTAAATCACAGGCCGAGAAGCAACCACAATGTCTCCTTTCATTTTGCCTTCTTAAGGCTCGGGAAACATATTCCCACTGTCAGTATATCTAGTTTTCTAAGCCCAAAAGTGAAAAGACAAATGCTTTTCTGTGCCGCCAATTCACCATGTAAATCGGTGGGTGGTGTCTCTGGGCATTCTTAACTTTTCCTGTTGCTGTGCGCATGGGAACAGTGAGGTAGTGCCGTTGCCAAATGTTCACATGCCAATATTTCCCCTCTTGTATTCTGAAACACATTTTTCGTTCTTTGGGGCGTGCAAAAAGCTACAGAGCCATGAGCAAAAGTGTGGCTCATACTGGTTTTTGTCTCTGTTAATGGAGGAAGGGCGAGGACATAATCAATCAAGGTTTAAGCGATCATCTGCCAGACACCCCGGCTTTAACCATGGCTTAGCATTATGTGTGAACATGGTGAGAGAGTACATGCATATAAATCCTTGTTCCCCTCACGGATTTGCAGTTCTCAAGATTCCTTGGGTGGGATTCACCTACTGAGTCCAATCAGGGCAAGCTCTGTACAACAGGCCTCAACTGACATCTACTTTGGGTAGGTGATGGGAATTAAGAAATTGTTGCTTAAGTTGATGGACTAGACCAAAATGGCAACATTGACTGGAAGAATCAGAAATCAGGAAGACCAAATTTTTAATAAGGAATGGGAAAAAAATATAATCTTAAAAACCATTGCAAACAGCTAAAATCATTAGTGGGATTGGAATAACACTTGTATTGTGGACATAATGGAAATGCAAAAGATATGGATGATTATAAGAGATGCAGGAGGAAAGGACTAACAGTAGGACCCACAAAGGGGAGGAGGGAAGACCAGGAGAGTCTGTAGAATATTGTTTCTATATTGTATGTTGACATGTTATTGTAAAGTTTTAATTTGAAAAACCCAAGTAGATAAATTTACAAAAAAGAAAAGAATTTGTTGCTTAAATACCCAAGGTGTTATTGGGTTGAGGGCACACTTTAGGCTCCTTCCATGAGCTATGTGTCTTGGCAAGGCCGGGGGCCCCTTAGGCTTCATAAGCACACTTGGGGTGAATGCTGGCTTGTGGGGCCACAGTGTGCATGTCAGGTTCCCACATCCATGGTACATGCAGCAGGGAGAGAGAATTCTTTCTGAACCTTGCTTTGTGACCACAGTGTGCCATTGTAAAGAAGTCCAGGAGATGGAGTCCCGCTCATTTTATTTTAGCTCACAGGCCCAGATGAATTTGATTTGGCTAATCTGGTTTTAAATGCTCTAATTTTGTTATATTTAATCAAAATAACCTGTAATCCTGGTCTCAAAAGTCTTCTTTTGATGCGAATACAATTTGCAACTTTGCAAGGACCAATAGAATAGTATGTTCATATCTTTCTTGGACTATGAAGTTCTTTTTAATTCCTTACTATATTATAATGAACAGAATCTAGCAAATGTTAGTCAAAACCATGGATTGACAGATCTGCCAAATTCTATTATATGTCAGTTTCAGATGTGTTAAATCCATTCCACTGTGTTTTCTGCAGATTTTTAAAAACCACATTAAAATGCATTTTAAAACTACATTATGTATGTCTTTTTGTACACTATTTTCCCTACGATATGCATTTTAATAGGGCTTCCCCCTAAAATATGCATATTGTGCCATTTTTGAACTGCATTGCAAAATTCAGAGAAGGCTGCAATGTGATGGTTAATATATCAGTCCAAATTACAACTGCAAATCAGGTCAGTTCACCTTAAAATGTGAACCATGTGAGATTCTCCTCCCTTCCTTTTCATGACTAGATCATATTGAAATCTGAAGTGTCTCAGTAAGTCTGTTGCTTTCAGAGGACCTTAGTTGTGATTAAATTTAGTTCAACTGTGCCTGCATCACTTTTTCTTGTTGATTCACCATCCCTACAAATGTGGGCCACTGACACAGTTATGTGCATTTTTATTTTTATTTTAAGTCTTAGAAAGGCAAAGAACAATTTTCCTCACCATTTTATACCAACGTGGCCACCTATCAGATACTGTGAACCTGAGAAGGAATTTGAAACACATGGGACATGAGTAAGGACTTCAGTCACTACTGGGCTCACAAAAGGGAGGATGATATTTATAGACTAACAAGCTTGTAGCAGTATTACAACAATGACATTTTATTATTAAAATGCAATAAAACCATATTGAATCTTCACAGCTTTACCCACATATCCCTGTGGGCATTCTGAAGGATGAATACAAGAGCAGTTATGAATCAAATGTAATTCTGGCTACAATAAATAAACTCCACAAACAGCCCTGAGGGTAGCTTCAACACAGCAATTTACCGACTTTTTATTAGCTATAAAAACAGCCTTGAGATATTTTGTCTTGTGATATCCTCCTAGCTCTTCTAAAATCCTTTGCATCTCCACATTCAAAGCTTGTTATGTGTCACTCAAGCTTCCAAACCTTTGACTAATCTACATGTGCAGTAAAGACTAATTTGTCTTTCTCTAAGCCTTTAAATGTAACCTGATGCTCTCTTAATCACCCCCCCGAGATTCTGCTCGGTTTATCCCACTTTTCTGGCTCAAAGAACCATCTATGCAAGCCTTTTTAAGTAGTTTAGTTTTGTCCTTTGGTATTGATCCCATTAAGAATAAAGAGGAATTTCATTCTTAGTTAATGTGGGGGTGACTATCCTGGTATAAACAATTTCTTTTCTTGCCATGATTTACCTCAGATCCTTATATTCTTTCTGGTATTACCTATGCCTAGTTTTTTTAAAAAAATCTATTAGCCAGAATAGTCCTATATTTCTAGATCTTTCAATTAGCCATCGGCAGCACTGGAAATAATGCAGGATTCTGACATAACTCACAAGAGTTGTTGTGGTTAGTAAATATAGCCAAAGAGCATAATTCTTTTCACTAAGATGCTAAACAAAATTATGATTAAAATAATTTTATCCATTTTTTCTCAAACCATCTTATCCCATCTTAATTTTAGCTAACACACAATGAAGCCTAATATATGCCAATAATCTATTGTTTACATCAATTGTTTCTTTCTCAAGCTGCTGAAGTACACTGCAAGTAACCATGTGGTAGCTTGGACCAATTCTTACATATATCGTAATGATTAGTTACCCAAGCATCCCTGATAACATATATATTGCTACATGCCACCCCAATATCCACAGCAGTGCAACTTTCTAAGGGTCCAGGTGCAATTACCCAGGAATAGCAGAGACTGTGGTGTCTTTATGATATATGGTTTACTTTCACATATATACAACCTGAGTCTATGGCAGAGAAGTTCAAAGCATTAAATTCCAAGAGGAACACATCTCTCCCATTGCTGCAGCCTCTGATTCAAAGCAGGCAGGCCACATTTTGCTTTGGCCTCCACTTGCCGCATTTAACAGCCTGCAACCACTTTTTCCTAGGTCACATCAGTGGAACTTATTATTGTCAGACCGAGATTGAGGGAGATGTATATGATGCAGCCCGTTCCCATGGAGCAGGTGAATGCATGGTATCTACAGCCATTATAGCATATGGGGGTATGGTGTTATTAGCAAAAGACCTGAGGAAATGTAATCTTGATACATCTGTTAATGGTAGATGAACAGCAAAATGATGAAGCACATGTAGATAAGAGGTCTCCCAAGTGTATTGTCAGCAGATATAAAAATGAAGGGAGGAAATTGATGGTGTGCGGTGTTTTTTTGTTTAGTTTTTTGTTTAAATGAATTAGCCATTATCTATGTCACCAAGATTTTAACACACCATCTATCCTTCAAGGCTAAATGTACCTGAATAAATATTTAGTGTCTGTATAACCAAGAGTGTAAATTTTGAAGTGTGGCTTTCGAAGCCTGGCTATGTTTCAGTTTGCATAGTGTCTCAGAAAGTGTGAACTGGGTATATTTGTATTGCAATGTGAACTAAGTTGAATTTCTCCCCCACCCCTAAACCAGACTAAGTACCTAGTGTAGGGCTATCGCACACACAGAATTTTCTGGACATAGCCGGAATATGGCAGTCAGAAACAGCATCTGGACGGAAATTGCTGAAATGTCTGGGAAAATCTGGATGTATGGCAACTCATGTAAGAAGTCTACACTTTGGCAAAAAAGCTCAAAAACTTCATTTTTTGAGATCTTGAACAAAGAAAAGAAAAGCCCAACATTGGCCAAAAAACCTAACTTAGTGGAGAAAGATGAACAATGATTTTCACATGCCGGCAAAGCACACACTTACTTCTAAGTAGGTATGTTTGCAACTGCACTGTCAAAAGTTTAAAAGCAACAAAACTTACCTCTTGAGTTAAAAGATTCCTTTCAGGCTTCATCTATCCAGAGAAGGATATTGAACTAACCTACTACGGTAGCTATTTTGGTACCGAAGGCTTTCTAATCAAGTCTATTAGCGTGTGAAATGTTCAGTGAGAAGATTTGCTGTATTTGGGGGAATTACGAGTGGTTGCTTAGAATCCTCTTGCATGAACCCACCCCCAAACATACTATTGTGGATAATATAGCTGATATAATTGACCATATATAGCTGATATAATTGACCATACTTTCTCCTTCCTGGAATTCAAAACCTGTAAAGTTGTGTAAAATGTCAACCATCTGGTAAGGGGGAGTGGGATTCCGTAACATTTAACCGGTTCCCCCAACTCATCAGTTAATAACCAGAAGATTGGGAGATCCATAAGGGGATAGACTGAGCTATGCAGGTGAGAATATAAAGAGGAGAGGCTAAAGTGTGGGGAATTAATTGCTACAGGCCCCCTCACCAGGTGTTCAGCTATGAGCCAATTCAATTGTTGATGTAGAAACTAAGGATTCATTGAGAGCACGAAGAACAGTAGAGCAACCATAATCCAAAAATTACGTTCATTTCTCCCCTCCTTCTCAAGTTTCCCTTTTCATTATTTTTTCACTCTTTCAGAAGCCAAGCACTGCATCAGCACTTGTTAAGGTGTCAGGTGAATTAGGTTAGCATCCTACCTGGATTACTGGATATTGTAATTGCAGCTGCTCACCATCCTTTGCCTTTCAGTTTCTGTTGAGACAGATGCATCCTGACAGCTGGCCATATGTTTATGATGCTACAATCAGCAGGACTCTCGTCTCTGAGAAACATCTGGATACACTGAGGTTCGGTCTGAAACCTTGGAGCAACTTCGTTTCCTAAACTATGCAACATTTGGTTGTAATAAAAAGTCACAACAGCTTTCGATATCTAGCTACTTACCGCGCAATCCTATATACGTCTACTCAGAAGTAAGTCCCCTTTAGTTCAATTTGGGAAAGTATAGGGAAACTATGGCCTGCCAGGTGTTGTTGGACTCCCAAAAAGCTCTGTCCAGAAACATCTGGCGAACCAGAGGGTCTCCATCTCTGGGTTATAAGATTGCAGCCTTGGTTAGAAATTAATTTGAAATGGGAGGGTTTAAAACGAATATTCCTGAAGAGAATAGAAAGAGTTTAAATAAACATGCAAATGTTTACAAGAACGTGTTTCTAATTTCAATTATTTTTTAATTATTTTCAGTTGCTCAAATGGCAATTACATATGCTAGCTAGGGATAATTGGATTGACCCTATTCCGTTCTGTAACTGCTTCAGAAATTCAGGCGCTCTTTAGAGACCACCCCAGTCTGCCATCTTTCACCAACCCGCTGTAAATTTCTTTTAAAAGCTCTGAAGTATGATTCTGTACAATTCATTGCCATTTTGCATCTTATGCCACTTTTTGGTGTGTTTATACATTTTGTTTTATAGAATCTGTAATCATTATTTAGTGCTGTTAAAAAAAATTAAGCCAATTTTCCATTCAAATAGGTGATTGCAGACACCCAGAGGAAAAAATATTTGTGTATGCCCAGAGATACATTCAGCTGTTGGCTGTCCCTTGGAAAAAAGGACTTATTTAATTTAAATGTATGCTTTGTTGCAATTTGAATTACTTAATTCGCCCAAATTGCAAATGGGGTGGTAAACCTGTTTAACCCTTTCTCTTCCTACTACAGTCCTGAAAATAAAACCACAACAAAGCTATCATATGGCGTTCATCCCCCCCGGTCTAGACCCCCACGCACATAACAGAAATCGTGTAAAGGGGGTTGTTGTTGTTTAGTCGTTTAGTCGTGTCTGACTCTTCGTGACCCCATGGACCAGAGCATGCCAGGCACTCCTGTCTTCCACTGCCTCCCGCAGTTTGGTCAAACTCATGTTCGTAGCTTCGAGAACACTGTCCAACCATCTCGTCCTCTGTCGTCCCCTTCTCCTTGTGCCCTCAATCTTTCCCAAAATCAGGGTCTTTTCCAGGGAATCTTCTCTTCTCATAAGGTGACCAAAGTATTGGAGCCTCAGCTTCAGGATCTGTCCTTCCAGTGAGCACTCTTCATGGATCAATGCCTTCTCATGGCGAAGGGGCTTGAATAACTCAGAGAAGCTATGAGCTATGCCGTGCAGGGCCACCCAAGATGAACAGGTCATAGTGGAGAGTTTTGACTAAACGTGATCCACCTGGAGAAGGAACTGGCAAGCCACTCCAGTATCCCTGCCAAGAAAACTCCATGGACAAAGACAACAGGTAAAGTGGGTAGTACCCCCATCTTAACAGGGCAGACGTGGGGAGGGGTGAAAGAGAAAGCACACTAAGTGATTCTTTTTTATTTTTGTATGGATAAATGTTTATTTCTGACTGATGGTCGAATAAAGTCTGATTGATTGATTGGTTGATTCTAGAGTAGGGAGGCCTGAAAGATGGTGATGCTTGAAAGTTGGTGACACAGAGAGACAGTGGGGGGGGCAGTGTGATGGACCGGAGGATGCCTGGGCTAGGCAGGTTGACCTTCCTGCCTCTCTCTTTCCCTCCCCCCCCTGCTCAAGCCCAGTGTCATGCGTGGAGAGCCCGCCTCCCCCTACTGTAACTTCACAGATAAGAATTAACTAGCAGCTATAAATAATAATAATAATAATAATAATAATAATAATAATAATAATAATAATATATTTATACCCTGCCCATCTGCCCGGGTTTCCCCAGCCACTCTGGGTGGCTCCCAATCAAATATTAAAAACAGAATACAGTATTAAAACATTAAAAACTTCCCTAAACAGGGCTGCCCTCAGGATAGTTGTTTATTTCCTTGACATCTGATGGAAGGGTATTCCACAGGGCAGGTGCCACTACCGAGAAGGCCCTCTGCCTGGTTCCATGTTCTTGCCGTGAGGGAACAGCCAGAAAGCCCTTTTGTTCTTTTATTCAGGCATCAGGTTGCAAGCAAAAATCCACATCCCTCCCCAAGGAAAGCAGTTGGCTACTCTAAAGCTTCCCTCTTCTGCACCATAATTGGCACCAACGGAAAGTGTCTCCTCCTCTCTGCATCCTTTGTTCTCTAATACAGTCAGACCGTCTAGTTCAGGCATCCCCAAACTGCGGCCCTCCAGGTGTTTTGGCCTACAACTCCCATGATCCCTAGCTAACAGGACCAGTGGCTGGGGAAGATGGGAATTGTAGTACAAAACATCTGGAGGGCCGAAGTTTGGGGATGCCTGGTCTAGTTCATGGAGAGGTAGGGTCCCCCACACTTTCTAATGGCGTCTCTGCTATCTGTGCCCTCCCTTCTGTCCCCTTTGCCATTATCTCATTGCTAGGTAACTCCTGCCTAAACTGCTTTGTGTCTGTCTCCGCTTCTGAGACAGCTGCAGGCAAGGGGGTGAAGCTTCCCCCCTCCAGCTCCCCTTCGGAGAGAAACTGCTCTGCCTGGGAATGCATCCCCCTCTCCTCATTCCCTGACATCCAGGTTAGTTGCTTATGAGGAACACATTATATCAGGGCTATAGCAGGGGGAGAGAAAGTTAACTTCCCCTTTCCATTCCTCAGAGCTGGGAGAAAGTCCAGACTTCCCCGCAGCAACTGCTTACATAACAAAAAATAATTAAGTTCAAAGCATCCATGCAATTAATGTCAGGTCTTGTTTGGCCCTTAAATGGTCTTTTAAATGGAAGGGTATTCGGTGATGTGAACTCACAGTTTTAAACAGATACAATTCTAGAACAGTTTCACCTGTTGTTTGGGCGAAATGGGTCCGAGTGATTTGAGCCCCAATCTGTATCCAATCTTAAATTTCTTTAAGGATGTGGGGTTACTGTGATCTTTATTTTTGATGTCCTTGTATTACAGAGTCTTTTACTGGATGGCTGAGAAATAACCAAAGAATAAAGATTTCATTCATTTCAAAGGCCCCATATAAAATGCAGATGTCTATTCAATTAAGCCTCAGAACGCTTTGACAATCATGACTCACAGAGAAAAGGGCCTTTATATGCAGTTTTTGAAAGCTTCTCATATTAATTCTTTATTTTAGTTGAAGAATCTTATGATGGATATATAATTACTACCTTTTAGAATTTTTTTTTAAAAAAATGGCCTGCCTCCAGATAAAGAAAAGGAAAGAAACTAGCACACACAAAAGAGAGGCAAATATCTGAAACTTGAATATGGGATTCATGGTTTATAAAATGCTCTTTCAAAATATCTAATTACAGGTTTTTAGATAAGTGATCTCTTTTTTATGATTAATAAAGCCAAAAAGCAAAAGCTTTGCAGTTTATATCATTCTGAAGGCTATTGGAATCTTCCACATGTTTCAACTCCTGGTAAAAGTTATGCTTAACCTAACAGAAGATCATTCTATAATGAAAGAAGAAAAGTTTAACCCACATGCTGATTCAGCACAAAATAGATTATGCTGTGCTCCAGTGAGCCATTTTAAACCTAATTGTGAAAAATGAGAATGCAGAAAATGCACTTTTTCCTGTGCTACAGCTCAAGGAATCACCACTGAAAGAATTGTACCAAAATAAGCTAGGCAGTACAGTCATACCTCATGTTACGTCCACATCAGGATGCGTCTTTTCGGGATGGCTTTGCGCACGCGCTAATGCGACAAATTACATCATGTGCCTGCACAGATGCGGCGCTCAGGATGTGACCTTTCCAGGTTGCTAATGGGCCTCCGGAATGGATCCCGTTCGCAACCAGAGGTACCACTGTACTGTCATCTTCATATTTTAAATCAATATCTTTTCCAAGTAAATCCTATGCAGGTTTACTCAGAAGTAAGTCCCAAGGAAGATTACCTATGGGTAACTGTGCATAGGATAGGTGGAGAAATGAACCCTGAATGAAATAGATCTAGAAAATCAGTTTTCTCCAAGAGCGCCTGGGTTTGGTTTGTGACAACCCGCTCAAGAACCTTACCAAACACCACAAGTGGTTGCCCTTACCCAGGGATGTCAAGTTGAATAAAATATTGGGGGGGGGAGGTATAATAATAATAATTTATTATTTATATCCCAGGTGTTATTCAGTAACACTTTAACTCTGGGGGAGTGAATGTGAAAGGAAATGCTTCACCTGCTTCCCTTCTGTGTTTCGGGTTGCCAGAAGAGTGTGCAAGAGCAAGGCCAATAAAAAGTGGGAATTTGCAAGGGTGATGATAAACGGCTGCAACTTTCCCATTAATTTCACAGAATTTAACACCAGACTTTTGAGAGAGAGCGGGGAAAATGGGACTCCAAATGTAGCTTCTCCACTTCCTTGCCCAGGAATCATTTGCCTAGGAATGAACAAATGTTTGAAATTACCAGCCTTTAAACTTTCCCGTTCAGTCTTTGAACAGCTTAGCTTGAAAGAGTAATGAACTTTTCTCTAATATTATATATAATCTGATGATACTTTCTTCCCCTGCTGGAAAAAGAAAAGAAAAGCACTGAAGTGCCACTTGGGAAATTCTGCTCGCTTTGAAGTCTGATTATTGTCACTATTGAACTTCTTACTAGCACAGATATAACCATGAACTTTTGAGATGATACAAATCAGCCTGCAAGGAATCAGATTCCTTCCTTCTTGTTCCTGCTGCTCTCAAGTCTCTTACAATTTCAGTTAAGAGAGAAAACGAGACAAGTGCTAAACCTTAATTCTCTTTTAGCCCAGTAAAAACAAGGTTGAGATTTAAAATTTTTATTTTCTTACATTCTAGTCAATTTCTTATCCCAGTCACTTGATCACCCCCCCACCCCCACATACCTTATCTCTCCCCCCCACCCGCCTCTACCCAACCTTTCACTTATCTGGACTGCTTCCCTGTCTTACACAATGCCCTTCAGCTAACTGTAAGGCTTTCAGAAACTCAATGGTAGCAGTGGAAGCCTCTGCAAAAGCTCTGGGAAGCAATATGCTTTTATTCAACAGGAAGTGAAAGCGGGTCACTTCCTGTTTCATTGTAGTATGGTCGCTACAATTTTCATAACCTGTATAGAGGCCTCAGAAACCACATGGGGCTATATGAGGATCAGTAGCCCCTAATGGTCAACCCATCCGCTCTGGGGAAGCCGGAAGACCATTTTACATCAAGTTTGACATTGCCAATTTCTAATACAGTGGTACCTCGGTTTAAGTACACAATTGGTTCTGGAAGTCTGTACTTAACCTGAAGCGTACTTAACCTGAAGCGAACTTTCCCACTGAAAGTAATGGAAAGTGGATTAATCTGTTCCAGATGGTCCATGGAGTACTTAAACTGAAGCGTACTTAACCTGAAGTGAACTTTCCCATTAAAAGTAATGGAAAGTGGATTAATCCATTCCAGACGGGTCCACAGTGTACTCAACCTGAAGCGTACTTAACCCGAAGTATGAGTGTAATTGGTTCTGGAAGTCCGTACTTAACCTGAAGCGTACTTAACCTGAAGCGAACTTTCCCATTGAAAGTAATGGAAAGTGGATTAATCCATTCCAGATGGGTCCACGGAGTACTTAAACTGAAAGTACTCAAGTACTGAAAGTACTCAAACCGAAGCGTACTTAAACCGAGGTATGACTATATGTTGTTTACTATGCTAGTCTGATTATTGCCTCAAAAATAATGTAGGTTGCAACAATTTCAAATATTGTATTTTTTTTACAGGACTATTCTGCTGATGTTTAACATGTGACAAATGTGGAAGAGAATACATTATTTCTTCTTTTCTTCTAGTAAGAAATGCGCCGATATTCCAAAGGAGCAGAAAAGACTGTTTATGTATGTGATGACAGCCACACGGATGTTATTAGCCCAGAGATGGAAAGAAGACAAAGTCCCTACCAGAGAAGAATGACAAACTAAGCTGTTGGACTATGCCGGAATAGCAAAACTGACTGGTAAACTCAGGAACCAAGAAGACCAAAACTTCAATAAAGAATGGGAAAAATTTATAACTTATCTGGGAGACCACTGTAAGCAGATGAAAACATTAGCAGGATTGCGAGAACACTTGTAATGCAGCAAATATTATGGACAAAATGGAGTGACACAAAATATAGATTACTGAATAATATGCATCTGAAAAGGTTGAAAATGGGACCCATGGAAGGGAAGGTGGGAAGTCCAGAGATTCAGAGGAATCTTTCAATATGGATATATATTTTGAATTGTTATAATTTTATACTTGTAAAACCAAATAAAAAATTATTTCAAAAATATAACTAATATGTGATCCATAAATGAAAAAATGTACAGCCTGTAGTTCCAAAGTGAGACTATCATAGCCATCAACACTTCACAAGGGAAAATAAAGCCACACTTCTAGTACACATATTCTCATATCAAACTTTGCAGTTCTCACACCCCACCCCACATTTCACCATTTCACACATGTGATGACTATGTTCAGCTGTTTGCTGTATCATTTTCCCTGCAACAGCCTGCTGTCTGCTGATTCAAAAGCCAATAGGGTGTGTGTTCTTAAGAGAAAAGATTTGCTAGAAAAATGGTCTTGCATTATATTATCTGGAGTTCAAAATATACCTTAACAGCTGCAGTGATGTGAAATAATAGATTTTGCACAGTGCCGCATTGTGACCGAATGTTCAGGCAAAACATTAGATGCCTGTGCATTAAAGACAAGAAGCTGTATCCTGTGGTGACTTTGCATTCACAGACATTTCAGCTTGCACATGCTGAAGCAAATGGTTTCCTCCAATCACCCACCTAGTCAAGTCCCTCACCACCAAACGTTGTTCCTGAGGGTTGGCAGCAAGGCCAGCACTTCCATGAGGCAAGGTGAGGCAATTTGTCTCAGGAGGTAGATCCAACTCCTGCCTTGCCTTTGCACCACTGCCTCCAAAGATAGTGACTGCAGTGTGGACAGTCAGCTACAATTTTATTTCAGAAGATATTGGAACAAAGTATTGTGCTATAAATGGCTAATATGCCCAGGAACCTCACCAAAATGCTGGAGAAGATCCGTCTCCACATGTGGTGGGAATGTCCCAAAAATCCAATTCTTCTGGACAGCAATCATACAAGAAATATGCATCATAGCCAGACACTGGAGAAACCTGTCAGGACATGGACCAACGGTATCAAATAGTATGGGAAACAGCCTTATTAGAAAAACTAACCAATAAACTGGGACGTGGGTGGCGCTGTGGGTTAAACCACTGAGCCTAGGGCTTGCCGATCAGAAGGTCAGTGGTTTGAATCCCCGCAATGGGGTGAGCTCTCGTTGCTTGGTCCCAGCTTCTGCCAACCTAGCAGTTCGAAAGCATGTCAAAATGCAAGTAGATAATGTTGGGTTTCTTGAATAATCAAGTTGCTTTTGAGCCGGTCTAATGTCAATGCTATCTGTTTAAGAAAACAGGTGCCGGTGATTTCTGTTTAATTGCTCAAAGGCGTGGGCTTCACTCCATGTATATAAGACTCTGTTGGAAAGCATTTTGTGTGGTAGTTGTGTGGGAGTCTGGTGGGAGGTTTGAAGGTTGGGAGTGTGAAGTCTACTGATAGTGTTTATATTTATTTTAAAGTCTCTGTAGAAAAGGTTTTTGGCAAACATAGAGTTCCAAGTCAGTTTGCACTATTATTCTTTCTATTAAAGAAAGCCAACCTTTTGTTTTATTCTGTATACTTTATACGGTATACTGCTAGTCAGGGGTTCAGGCTAGGTTGGGAAAAAAACCTTTTAACTCTTGGAGACATACTTTAGCCGAGTCAGTTTTTGTTACGTGTTTTGTTTTTCTTTTGACTCTGCAGGAAGCGTACTTTCATGGGCCACTGATAACTGGGGTGAAAGTTTTTCTTTTGCACCTTTTTTCAGTTTCAGTACCCCGTTATTCCCAATATTTTCCCGATAGATAAATAAGTACTGCTTCAAGCGGGAAGGTAAACGGCGTTTTCATGTGCTGCTCTGGTTCGCAGAAGTGGCTTAGTCATGCTGGCCACATGACCTGGAAGCTGTATGCCGGCACCCTCGGCCAATAATGCGAGATGAGCGCCACAACCCCAGAGAGTCGGTCATGACTCGACCTAATGATCAGGGGTCCCTTTACCTTTAACTAATAAACTGGCACAGGGACAAATAAAAGAAGACGCCTTCACCCCGGTATGGTTCCCCTTTATCACATATCACAGCCCAACAAGACAACAACAAGAATCCACCAACTGCATACGAATCAATCTGGCTAACCTGATTCAAAAATACACACACACACCGCTCACACACAAAAACAAAACTCACTACAGCCAACTAAAGACAACCAACCACACCCTAGGCCACCACCAAGAAAACACAACAAGTGAATAGTAAGAGAACCCATACAAGTAACACTGACACAAAACCCCACATATACACTAAATAGAAGAATAGAAATATAATCACACGACCCCACCCCACTCAACATTCCCCCCCTCTTTCCTTCCTAACCTAACATTGTATGTAACACTAATGTCTTACAACAAATGAAACTGATTTGTAGAAAACACAACTTGAAAAAGAGACAAGGAATGTGTTTATGTACGTGTGTGTGTGTGTGTGTGATGCGAAAATCGCAATTTGTCTGGAAGGGCCCTTAATTGCAGCATGCTGTTTCCATTCTGCTGCAGTCCAGCTTCTGACAAAAACGGCATTGTTCATCTCGCCCTCTGCTGTGGCAAAAGTTTATGTAATTAAGTGCATAATGAATTATGCTATAATTACATTAGTCCACATCATTGATTGTAGTGCAAAGGAAACGCAATGCAAACTGGGGTGGGGGCGGTGGGGGGAGGTCACCAATTACATATCATTTGCAGACTGAAAACAACAACAGCAAACATTAGTTGTATTTACTGGACTGATTTCTGTTCCAAACACAGGATGAAGGAGCAGGCACCAGTGGTTTTTACTTCCTTTCCCATTTCCTATGGAATACTCTGACATCTCTAAATTGGCTTCCTTCTTCTGTCCCCCTGTGTTCACTCAAACCTCCTGCTTCTAGCACCACCCATCTTGTACCTTCTGCATCACAATGGTGCATTATTAATTGTTGTTGTTAGAATTTACATACCACCCTATACCCAGGGGGCTCGTGGCAGTTCACAGAATAAAATCAACCACAAAATACGTAATAAAAACAAAGACAACCCAATAGCCCTCCTGCCCCTCCCCCATTTTTTTTTAAAAAAGGGTATAGGATGCAAATCAAATCAACCAAAGGCCTGGTTTAAAGGGAACATTTTTGCCTGGTGCCTAAAGGTGTATAATGAAGGCGCCAGGCGAACGTTCCTGGGGAGAGCATTCCACAGATGGGGAGCCACTGCAGAGAAGGCCTGTTTTTGTGTTGCCACCCTCTGGACCGGAGGAGACACATGAAGGAGGGCCTCAGAAGGTGACCTCAGGGTCCGGGAAGGTTCATATGGAAAGAGGCGGTCCTTGAGCTATGGCAGACCTGAGCCATTTAAGGCTTTATAGGTCAAAACCAGCACTTTTAATTGGGCCCAGAAACTAATTGGTAGCAGTCAGACCAGCATTGGTGTAATATGTTCAGACTATCTTGCTCTGGTGTGCAACCTGGCCACTGAATTCTGCATCAGCTGAAGTTTCCAAGCCACCTTCAGAGGCAGCCCTAAGTATAATGCATTGCAGTAATCTAAGTTTGAGGTTACCAGAGCATAGACAACAGTAGTTATCTGTCCAGATAGGGGCGTAGCTGGGCCACCAGCTGATGGAAGGCCTCGAGCGACAGCAAAGGATCCAGAAGTACCCCCCAAGCTATGAACCTGCTCCTTCAGAGGAAGTGTAACCCCATCCATAGCAGGTGATCTCCCACCTATCTGGTCTAGGGAACCACCCACCAACAGTGCCTCAATCTTATCTGGATTGAGCTTCAGTTTGCATCGGGCATGGAAGTTGTATAGACTGGAGAGAGGAGGACTCTACTGGAGAGTTGCAAGTGCAAGGCCTTTTTTTGTGGAGCAAGGGGGCTGGAATACAGCCAAACTATTCTTCTGGTTTAGATGTTGAAGGGAGATGTGGGGGGGGGGGATGCATCAAGTGGGGAACAACCTGGCTAGTTTGACAGAGATCAGTGTGGAGCTTCATCCATCATTAGTTTGGGTGAGCATTAACCCCCTCCCCTTGATAATAATCTTGGCCAAAAATCAGAGTTAGACAGTTTAATTGAATACAATCCAAAAATTAGTTAATTCTTTTGAATCACTTGAGGTTCTCCCCCCCCCCAATCTTCTACAGATTCATTATAGCTGGATATTAATTGCTTTTGACAAGAAGTATATGAGGAGACTACTAGTCTGTGAATTACTAATGGAAAAAGCTTTGAGCAGTATCAGTCTATGCATGCTTAATATACGTTTCTTTGGAGTTTTACTCCTCGGGAAAAAAGGGAGATAAAACTTGTTATCTAAGATAACAATGTTTTATAGTATGAAAATAAATACTTGCAACCAACCATATTTAGTAGACAATGGGGGGGGGGGATTCTGCATATAGAGAAATTGAGCAGAATACTAGAAAAGGGGGTAGAATCCAGTGCACAATTAAGCTACCTCTATCCCATTTACTAAAGTAGGATTTAAGCAGCCTAAATTGAGTGCAGGATTTCATGCGGGAAAAGTTAAATATACAAGGACTTAAAATACTGGACAACAGTAAACAGTGGTTTCTTTCTTTTTTATGAACCACGGATTATGTATAGTGGAAAGCGGGTGTATTAATGATCTTCATACCAAAAGCCTACCTTATTGCATATTTCTCTTATATTTCTCAAATTTTCCAAGCCTTTCCTTGTGATAGCAGTGTGCTGAGAAAAATGCAAGCAGCACATCTGATTCCCCCAGTGTCACATCTTAATTGTAAGCAACATTACCTGGAGGTAAGCCCCATTCATTTCAGTGACACTTCTGTGCAAAAGGCTTAGTTTGGAGTTAGCAGCATTTCCGAGTCTAAAATTCTAACAAGAAAAAGCATCCTTGGCTACAAAAAAAAGCAGAAACTTTTTTTTCAAACCAGATTTAACCAGATTTCCATAGGAAGAGAATATGATGAGTCGGAAATGTTGAGAGCGTTAGCACAAAGGTAACTGGGCTTAGTGAGCTGGGAGAGTCTATGGCAGAGAGAAGTTCAGAATCAGAGGCAGAAGGTGAAGCAGGACAGTGGGATGAGGGAGGCCAAGAGGCAGAAAGATAGGCAAGATCTCAGTGTGACATGTTTGTGGCACCTTTCTGACCATGCCTGGCACCTAAAGGTGCCCAGTGGTACCTCTAGTTACGAACTTAATTCGTTCCGGAGGTCCATTCTTAACTAGAGGCATGCTTTCGCTAATGAGGTCTCTTGCTGCTGCTGTGCTGCCGGCACACGATTTCCGTTCTCATTCTGGGGCAAAGTTTTCAACTTAAGGTAACTCTTCCAGGTTAGCAGAGTTTGTAACCTGAAGTGTTTGTAACCAGAGGTGTTTGTAACTCAAAGTACCACTGTTTAATGAAGGCACCAGGTGAACTTCCCTGGGGAGGTGATTCCACAAATGGGGAGCCACTGCAGAGAAGGCCTGTTCTTGTTTTGCCACTCTCTAGACCTCTTGAGGAGGAGGCACATGAAGGAGGGCCTCAGAAAATGATCTCAGGGTCTGGGTAGGTTCATATGGAAAGAGGTGGTCCTCGAGGTATTGCGATCCTGAGCCATTTAAGGCTTTATACATCAAAACCAGCACTTTAAATTGGGCTTGATATCCCGCCTTTCACTCCCCTTAAAGAGTCTCAGCGGCTAACAATCTCCTTTCCTTTCCCTTCCTCCCCCACAACAAACACTCTGTGAGGTGAGTGAGGCTGAGAGACTTCAAAGAAGTGTGACTATCCCAAGGTCACCCAGCAGCTGCATATGGAGGAGTGGGGAAGCGAACCCGGTTCACCAGATTATGAGTCTACCGCTTTTAACCACTCAACCACTCTTAAACACCACTCTTAATGACCACATCATGCTGGCTCTCCAATACTGTGCAGCATCTGAAAGGCTCAATCATCTGGCAATGCCTTTGGCCTTTGCTTTAGAATCCCAAAATGGGACCAGAAATTAATATATGCAGTGTTTTTTTTCTTTCCGGGGGGGGGGGCACAGGGCTATGCATACCCCTAAACATTGTGAATCTATCAGGAGAAGAAACTAAAAATGTTTTAAAAATTAGTTTCTTCTCTAGCACAGTGAATCGTCAGTTCCGTTGCTACCTCCGGTGTCCATTTACTGTATCTATTTTCCACGATTTGAACTATAAAATGGTGATTTTATTGTGTCATAATGAGAGTACCCCTAAACATTTTTTTTTAGGAAGAAAGCACTGGATATATGGATCTGATGGCTGTATCTCATCTACCAGTTCACAAGCTTTGAAGAAATCAGAGTTAGCAACTCATGCATCTGGTTTTGCTTTTACATGTTTTTCTTTCACATTATTAAAAAAAAAATGCCAAAAAAACTTGCACGTGAAATGTGTCATTTTAGAGCATTTGGGAGGACATCATAGAAGATTCTTTGCAATACAATGTGATTGATTCTCTTCTGCGTTTGCAAAGGGAATAATCAAGCACGGGAGTTAAAAGTAGTCCAAAGTCATCACTTCCGTAATGCTTCGCAGAACATAGGGGGGGAAAGCAATCAGCAAGCTGGAACTTACTGTGAAGAATATTAATTAATTCCGCAAGAGGGGAAAATGAAAGCTATGCACATCTACTGTGCGGGCGTGGCAAATTTGAAATGCTTTTATTCCCTTTCTTTACTTTGTGGCATTCAAGCAGTCTAGCCTTTCCGTTAGTCTTTGAGAAAGAGATGAAGATTCTAGCAAATCTCTCTATGGTGGTTCTGCATCTAGGTCATAAAACTGCATCGAGGTCAGGGAAAGGAGCTAAAGACAGAGAAGCAAATTTAATACCAGCGTTGGATATGCAGTCATACCTCGGTTTAAGTACGCCTTGGTTTGAGTATTTTCAGTTTAAGTGCTCCGCGGACCTGTCTGGAATGGATTAATCCACTTTCCATTACTTTCAATGGGAAAGTTTGCTTCAGGTTAAGTACGCTTCAGGTTGAGTACTCCGCGGACCTGTCTGGAATGGATTAATCCACTTTCCATTACTTTCAATGGGAAAGTTCGCTTCAGGTTAAGTACGCTTCAGGTTAAGTACAGACTTCTGGAACCAATTGTGTTTGTAAACTGAGGTACCACTGTAGAGCATTCCTGGGTGATAACAAGTCAGAAAGCCTAGAGAGCCAAACGGGCAGTATCAGTTTGTGTTTCAGAGTAGAGTAAACACAAATTGCCGGTGTGGTAGTGCTGATCTGGACCAGAGGCCATTGGGGCTTTAACCCCCAACACACACACACACACACACACCCGCACACACACACACACACACACACACACACACACACACACACACACAGGCCCCAATTCAGATTGGGGCCTGTGCCAGCAATTGCACTCATTTAAATAAGAACTTTCCCCTTATTATTGTGTGGAAAGAGCAACCTTGAAATCCTGCTGAGGGGGGTGGCAAAGGCTTAAAAAGCCCCTGCTGTCCACACTGGGGTCTTGACCTAGATCAGGGCCCTATGTTGGCTGTTAATGTTTTTTTAAGAAACAAGCAAACAAACACAAACAAACAGTGCTTGAGGGCACAACTACTGAAGCAGCATACTGTCTATGTTGGCCCTGCATCAGTGCCAAGGAACATAAGAACACAAGAAACTAGCTCACACTGGATCTGACCATTGGTCTGTCTAGCTCAGCATTGCCTACACCAGAGATGGGAAACATTTTCGACCCCACAGATCAACTTTGACAAGTGGACTGTCCTGGATTTACAGAAGTCGTCCTGGTTTCTGATTTGATCTCGGAATAGGCTGCTTTTCCATAGGGCGTCCCTATTTTCACCAGATAAATATTAAAGGGTATGGTAGGATGTCCCTTTTTCATAAGAGAAATGTTGGAGGGTATGGAGTCACACACCCTTCAGTGATTTCAGCTGATTGACAGGTAGGTGTGGTGATGTGAGAATAGCCTCACAAACTAATTTGGACCCACTGGTGGGTTGGTAAGCCTGAAGTTCCACACCCTTATGACACAAGGACATTTATATTCCTCAACATCATCCTTCCCTTATTTTTTGTCCAGTTAACCAAGACTTGGGGAAAGAACGGTGCTTTCAGGACAATTGTGATGACCCTGGAATTCCACCCATGGCTGTTGGATGTGACACAGAGTCGTTAAATCCTATGTATTTCCACCTAAGGGAATAATATCACCGGACACATAATTTTTCTTTCATTTCTTTTCATTCAAGAATTTTAGAAAAATAACCTGTTGGGCTAGAACTGAATATAAGAATCTATTTTCAACTGTCCTTACATTGACAATGAAATGGACAGAGGTTGCTAATCAGACTTCCTAACATATGTTTAATGCCTGGCCCAGATGTAAGTCCTCTGTAATTTCCTAATTTCTTTTAGCAGCATGAGCACCAGAGACCACAATAGCTTTCCTAGCCAAATCAAAATAGGATGTCATCCAAAATCTAGAGCTTAAACAGGATCTTCTCATTTTTGTGAAATATGTATTCCCTAAGCAGGAAACTGCTCTGTGTTTATGTGTAATATATGTTTTATAGAGGAAAAAACTGAGGAAGCAGTAGGCCATCATTTTGGCCTCTTGCTAGAGGAAGGTCTTTGTAAGACGGCCCAATTGATTTGCCCAGGACATTTTCTAGGATGGCAACTGACCTCATATTTATTGATGATAACATGAACATTTGCCAAATGCAGATATAATAGGGATGTTTCATAGAAGGGTATAGCGTTTTCTGCAAATGACTTGCTCCAGGTATCATATTTATAATGTATTTCAAAACATGCTTTTTTTTGTTATGGATAAAAATGGGTAAAAAAAAGTCAGGGGTAGTGAAGATGAAGCCTCCAAATGATGTTTGACTATAACTCCAAGCATAGCCACTGGTCATGGATGATGTGAGCTGGTCTAACAGCATCTGAAGGGTGACTACCCCTGGTTTAAGAACTTCTGGTGATGGTCCAAGAAGGTAGAACTTTGACTAAAATGGCTCCATCTTCGGTTCATGTTTTTGAACCCCACCTAGAAATCCAGCCAAACTTAAATGGTTCTTTTTATACAAAACTTAATAAACTATTGCTAAGGCATTATTATTATTACTATTATTTTTATTATTAATGTATTTTCGGGATGTGTAGGGCCTGAGAAATCATGCTAGCCTTATAGAAATAATTTTACGTTCCCTCAGAATGTATCTTCCAAGGTCGAATTCTCAAATTTATTTCCAGTTTAAGGCAAATTGCATCCAGTTTTCAGTTCTTGGGAGAGACTTGGGTTCCCAGACACTGGTCCCTGCTGAACATTTAGTTCCACCCTGATTCCTCATCTGGAAACAGGCAGTGATTATTGTCAAACTTGGCTCTCCGAAGTTGCCAGATGAACTTAATGTCTTTGGGTGTGACTTGATTTGTTGGTGGTGCTCAACCTAACTAAGCAACCACCCATTAAATGATACTCTGTGGAATGTTTCTGTGTGAGATCATACACTTGATCATTTCGCCCTTTTAAAACACCAGGCTACATAAATTTATACAATGAAATTCAATTAATTTAATGAACACATCACATAGTCACATGAGCTATGAGGAATTACTCTATGAAGAGAAAGAATAGGAGAAGAAGGAGAAGAAGAAGCATGCCTGTAGCCTATTGTTTAGATATAAGCAGCAAAAGGTGTATCGACCAATTACTGTGCAAATGCAACAGAGTGTGATCCTATGATAAGATATGGTGGCTGAGAGGTTACAGTATGAGCCAGAATGCCTCCATTTTCTAATACACTTAGCAAGGGAGGAGAATTTTCTCCCAGTCCTTGGGTGAGGGAGCCAGGGAATGTGGCTCTTTAAATGCCCAGAGGAATGGTGGGATGCTTCTCTCATACCCATCAATTTAAACCCACCTAACCCATAGTTGCATACTGTAATTGGGTTGTTGGATTTGTGTAGTTCTATTGTTGTTGTTGTTGTTTAGTCGTTTAGTCGTGTCCAACTCTTCGTGACCCCATGGACCATAGCACGCCAGGCACTCCTGTCTTCCACTGCCTCCCGCAGTTTGGTCAAACTCATGTTCGTAGCTTTGAGAACACTGTCCAACCATCTCATCCTCTGTCGTCCCCTTCTCCTTGTGCCCTCCATCTTTCCCAACATCAGGGTCTTTTCCAGGGAGTCTTCTCTTCTCATGAGGTGGCCAAAGTATTGGAGCCTTAGCTTCACGATCTGTCCTTCCAGTGAGCACTCAGTTCTATTGTTAGCTCTGAACAAACATGACCTTTAGTTTCCACCATTCATCAAATCTCTCAAGTCTTCTTTCATGGTGTATTGGCAATGAATACGTAGGATGTTCATTGCTTTTCCAGAAAGGCTCTATTTCTTTAACAGTTCAACTAGTATGCCTTATCCTTTTGAGCACCAATGAGGGACAACTTTGGGGCCATTTCTGTATCTGTTGAGTTCCTTCGAGAAGAAAAGTTGGCATTCCTATGAATATCAGAGGCTCATCACAGCATGGAATTAATTTGCGAAAGTTTCCTCCCTGCTTCTCTCCCCCTGGTCTTCTTTCTCAATGGCTGCCCTGGAACTAATTTTTAAAAGCCGTATCTTTAAAAATGCTAATTGTGCCCCCCCCTCAAAATGCCCGGGAAAATAATAATAAATTGGGCTGAATGAATTATTCATCACATCCAATTTAGTAGGAACACGGCTCCATTTGATTATTAGGCACCTTTGAACATGATCACAGAAGGGGATCATTTTCCTGACAACAGAACACAAGAAATTATGACCTGACATTTGCTAAATTGAGATCCGCATTAAAAAAATAAAAATAAAATCCAGAGGATATTATTCTAAGAAGTAAAAGGAGTACATGAGAAAATACACCCCGTTAATAAGGTCACACAAACAATGGCATAGCCTGTTGCAGCACAAACCCACTCATTAAGTTTTAAGGCTATTTGGAATATAGTTGTAGGATTCCTTCTGTATAATGAACTTACCACTCTTACCTACTGTGAGCTTTGTAATAAAGCTTTCCAAATTAATGTGCTCACACATCTTTTGTCCTACTTGCTTGGAGTATTAACAAGCACTCCAATCAGCAATGGCGGAGAAATTCTACCCTGCTCTATCTTTCACTTCCATCCACACACTCTGTGCTATCCAAGACAATTAATTGCAGTGGTATTTTTTCCTAGAAAAAGAGGTGCCTGAACTCACCATGAACACCTCCCTTGTTCTCTTATAATGGCAATGGTGCCCACCTGAGAGGTGCTGGAGTGAGTTCCAGTGAGTTCTGGCTGAAAAAGAATAAGCCCTGATTAATTGGTTTTCAAACGTCTTTCCTCAAGGAACATTATCCTCAGCAGCCTCACAACTGAAGAACCGCTGTGCTTTTCCAGAGGGTTCTGGATAAGTTCTAGAGAGGACCTTCTCAGTAGTGGCACCTGCCCTGTGGAACACCCTCCCATCAGATGTCAAGGAGATAAACAACTATCTAGCTTTTAGAAGACATCTGAAGGCAACCCTGCTTAGGGAAGTTTTAAATGTTTGATGTTTTATTGTGTTTTTAATATTCTGTTGGGAGCCACCCAGAGTGGCTGGGGAAACCAGCCAGATGGGTGGGGTGCTTTTGAACTGCTAGTTTGGCAGGAGCTGGGACAGAGCAACAGGAGCTCACCCCATTGATTCGAACTGCCGAGCTTCTGATCGGCAAGCCCCAAAAGCTCTGTGGTTTAGACCACAGCACCACAATCAATTTATTGTGTTTGTGCCTATACAGTATTCCTCTTCAGACATCTCTCCCCCCCCCCCTCTTCTTTTTCCTGGTAAGAATCTTATATGCTGCATTGGCTCGGTTATTTTGCTTTGTCCAGTTAACAAAACACACAAAGAAGGCAGATAAAAGGTAATGTTCCAGTGGACTTTTCAGGCCATTGTGCAGGAAAGGTTGTTTTCTTTACCCTTGGCTTATGTTAAGTATTCTTCTCAGGTGAGGGAAGATGGTTGTCTGATTGCCTGTCCTATTTTTCTTCGCCACAGCAGATAGAGTATGCTTATCTATTAAAAGCACTCCAGAGTAACATTAAGCTCGGACACCTGTGGAGCTTGTCAGCACATCCTCTCAAACAGGTCACTGGCTACGGGCAGCTTCTGCCACCGAATGAAAAGCACCAACTGTTTCATTTGCCAAACAGGTACTTGTGCGTCGGTTCTGCCAATAGCCTGAAAAGGGTGGGTTGGGGCAAGGCTGTATTGTTTTCAACAAGGAGAGGCAATGGAAGATTTCTTTAGACTACTGTTTGGAGATGGCTTAACAACCTGTGGAACTCCCCCTGCCTCATAAAAATGACGGGGATGAAGAAGACTTCCCCAGATATAAGTGTACTAATGTCACTTCCGTTAACATATGGTTAGTCCCCGGATTTACAAATCTCTCCCCAGACAAAATCCATCCCCGGAATGTCCCCGGATTTCATTTAATGTCCCCAGATTTATATTTTAAGTGTTGTAGATTTATTAGTAGGGAATGAATGTTGCGTGATTGGTTCAACGGCACAAGATGGGGACTTTTAGCGAGGCAAAACGGCAGGTGCCATGGCAGAGGGCAGCTCCTGAACACAATAGGTACACTTCGACCTTGAAACTTTAAGAATCGTAGCTGAGGAAGAATATCGAAACAGGCCCTTGTCCTGGAGTTTTCATCTCATCTGTATAAGGAATACCTTTCATTTAAGACTTGAAAATCACACATTGAATAAATCGTCATATTGGCCTGAGTCCTTGGGATTATCTCGCTTCTTTGCTTACAAGTTTCACCAAGAACTCCAATTTCTTTAGCTCCTGAAGCCAGCCAGAGCCAACTGCGCAATCAGGCTGGCTCCGGGCTGCTGAGACCGCCACTGCCACTGCCGAGGGGGAACCGGGGATGCCCGGCGCGTCAACTGGGGGAACTGTTAACCCCCCCCCACGTCCCAAATTGAGCCAGGAGTGAGAGTGCCTGGCCACCCGGCCGACTGCCCAGCAGCGCTCTGGGACCAGTAACAACCCCGGAGCCGACGTAGGGAGAAGGAGGAGAGGAGAAGGAGAAGGAAGAGAAAGAGGAAGGAGAAAAAAGAGGGGAGCTGCTGCCGCCACTGAGGAGGAAAGGTAGGAGAGCACCGGGAGGGCAAGGACATGTGGCCGAGCCCAGGCCTGACCCGAGCCTACTCCACAGCAGCTAGCGCTCCAAGAGAGCAGGCCGGGGCCCAGAGGAAGGCCATGCCGCAGAGGAGACCACAGAAGAGAAGATATTACATCTTTTTTATAAAATAAATAAATATTTTTTTCAAAATAACTTTTTTTCTCTTTTCAAAAATAAAAAGTGTACCCGGATTCTTTGAAAAAAATCTGGTAACCATACGTTAACAGTGAGCAAAGCCACCGAGCAGAGCAGCAGAGATGAGAACAGAGATTTTCAAAACTGTGCCTTGAGTAGGGATGCAAGGCAGCATCATTTCCCACTGTGTCTTGAATTCACCACATGTGGCAGTTTCCATTCCCTTGCCGTTCACCCTCTGTTAATAGCTATTTTTTTTATCTTGCTGCCCACACGGTGGCAAATTATGTAACTTACACAATTAATTACACCACTGTCACATTTTTTCTGCTTCGTTCATTTCTCTCTTTTTAAATTTTATTTATATTTTTCAGAGATATACATATAACTGATTTTACAACCCTTTTGACATTCTAAAACTCGACTTCCTTCCCCAACTTTCTGCAGTTCCTTAAATTTATTTTTAATATCTTCTGCATATCCAAATTAACTAAATTTACTCATTTATGTATTATGTACTCCTATGTAGCTGCAGTTTATTACAATAATCCTGCCAGTGTTTTTTTATCTGTTTACAATTTATCTGTAAATATTCAATAAACCATTTCCATTATTTTATAAAAGTTTGTTATCTTGATTTCTTATTCTTCTGGTAAGTTTCACCATTTTTGCATATTCCATAAGTTTTTGTATCCATTCTTCCTTTCCTGGGACTACTACTTCTTTTCATTTTGGGGCAAGTAACATTATTGCCGTTGTAGTCACATACATGAACAAATTTCTATACGATTTAGGTAGTTCTATCCCTATAATTCCAAAAAGCATCTGCTTTACATGCAGGTTCAATTTCCAGCATCTTCAGGTAGGGGTAGTAGAGACCCCTGTCTGAAGCCCAGCAGAGCTAGCTGGACCAGTGACGTGACTCAGAATAAGGCAGTTTCCTCTAATCCTGAGTCCCATGCTTTCATTATGTGAGGTTCAATACCAGACAAAGTGTAACCCCTAAACCACACTAATTGACATATTGAGAACAGAAGCTTCCATGATAAGAATTCATTTGAACATTTCTGCTTTGGTATGTTTTATTTGGTTGACCTTGTCAAATTATCAAGCAGGGGAATTGTATGCACATGGAAGTTTGCAAGAGACACTTTCTTGTGACACAGGTCGGACTGACGAGAATTACTTGTGACAAAATTTGCATAGTTGCACCTTTTCAGTGAAAGGATCTCATCAATCTTTGGATGGGCATCAATCAAAAATCTTCACTACACGGACCAATATGCCACCAGGCCAAATTCAAAGTGGTTGTACTGATTTAAAGGTAAAGGTAAAGGTACCCCTGACCGTTGGGTCCAGTTGCGGATGACTCTGGGGTTGCGGCGCTCATCTTGCTCTAGAGGCCAATTGAGCCGCCGTTTGTCCGCAGACAGCTTCCAAGTCATGTGGCCAGCCTGACTATGCCGCTTCTGGCGAACCAGAGTAGCACACGGAAACGCCGTTTACCTTCCCGCAGGAGCGGTACCTATTTATCTACTTGCACTTTGATGTGCTTTCGAACTGCTAGGTTGGCAGGAGTAGGGACCGAACCATGGGAACCACCGACCTTCTGCTCGGCAAGCCCTAGGCTCTGTGGTTTAGACCACAGCGCCACCTGCATCCTTGGGACCTAGTTACATGGAGTACCTTCATACCTACCAACCTGCCCATGAGATAAGACCGTGCTTGGAAGGAGGCCCTCTTAGCTGTACCACAATTGAAAATTAGGTTTTGTGGCAACCTGAGAAAAGATCCTTCTCCACACTGACACCCTTGTTGTAGAATGCCCTCCTTTCTGAGATTTGACAGGCACCAACACTGGTGAGTTTTCATCACGAACTAAAAACACATTTGTTTGCTCAGGAATTTGTTATTTGTTGTTGCCACCTTTAGAAAAGAACAACAGTTGCTTATAGGAGACATAGGGGGCATGTAGGTGTGTCATATCAAATTTTTGCCTCCAGTCCTGCTTGGATAATAAGCATATCGCACAGAGCCATGTCATTGTTCCTGGAGGCATCAACCCATTTCTGCAGCCAGAAAAGTAAGTCAAACTGCTGCACTGTTTAGGTCAAAAATCCACTGTAAGTTTCAGAATTGCAAAAACAAAACAGTATCCCCATTTATTATCAAGCCTGTTGCACCTAATGTAAGGCTGCACATTAGCAGTTTGCTGTTGATCTAGCAACAAATGAATGGTTCAGTGGGTTACAAAGCCTCTTTTATTTTCCCACTTTGTTATTTTATTTCATTATGAATCACTCAATTATCTGGGCCATTTTAAAGCGCGCCACACAATTTCCCAGATCTAAGAAAAAACACTGAGTGCTCCTAATTACCATGGATGGAATAACAAAGCTTATTGGATTTGTGACCTCTGTGGCTTCAAAGTTACATAAAGGCCCACCATTATTAAAAACAGTCTCAAATGCTGTTCAGCCACTAAGGCTTAAAGTGTGCAGGAGAGAGGCTGACAGCTAATGAACAGGTGAAATAGAATTGCTTATTGGCCCATCTTTCAGCCACAAACTTAGCTTCACCTTGAGAGCTTGCCCATACTCATGGTAACCAAAGTTTTTATTTAGTCTGGCTTTGGCAAAAACCATCCATTGGACAGGGACCCCAAATCTGGTTCTCTGGTTTATGACAATAGGGCATGTTGGATTTTTTCAGCTTTCAAATTCCGAAAATGAGGGATGCTAAAAAGTTGCAACATGACTTGGGAATTCAAAATATATTTTGGTAAGCTTGATATAATTTGGTTATTTAAATCTTTGATGGGCTGTTCACATATGCAAGCCACTGCTTGACATTTCAGAACAGAAGAAGGAACAATTACCAATGGTGTCTGACTCCCAGTAAGTTGTGTGTTCAGACCTTTAAACCTCCCCCTTAAATAAATTCACACAAGACTCAATTTAGGCAGAATTTAGGCCACAACTTTATTGATTACAGCAAGTGAGTGGTTGCATAGGCTCTGGTTCAACTAGCTCCCTGCACTGTGGCAGATAGCACTGACCCAGAGCTCCATCGTAGGTAAGCCTAGGGTGAACACCTGGAATGGCAGAAAGCTGGGGGCATGCTATGTCCACCACCCAGATGTCCCCCTGGACTCAGGTATGGGCACAACCCCCTCACAGGGTTGACCAAACGATTGAGTCCCTGGATTCCTTTAACGGAATACCCTTCACATAGGAATGGCGAGAGCGTTCCCCCATCCCTATCACCTGAACCAGAGCCTATCCACAACCTTACAAGTTGTGGTGATTTGCTACACAGCAGGCGAAACCCAAATGGCACCAGCCAATCAGCCAAGAGGGGGAAATTCCTGCTGTGCCCCTGTCCCAGCGACAGACAACACACGACGGCATAGCAAGGTCAAGCACAAGCGCTAAATATAGGGAAAGGTGGGCGGGTGTTCCGATGCACTGAGCCCAAAAGAGGAAGCTGAGTCACGTGCATGGGCATATATAGGTCCCTTGATCCATTTTAGCTAGCGTCCCTTTGGTCAGATTGAACCCAGCATCAATGGACCTACCAATAGGGTGTTGTGGCTATCCAATCATACCCACCCACAACACAAGGGTTTGGTTGCCAGGTCTCACCACAACACGTGCCCTCTTTGAGGGAGGACACAATTTATCAAAAATGCACAATACAGGTACAAATATCTGTTGGAAATGTAAAGAAAAGGAAGACACTTTTTATCATATGTGGTGGTCTTGTAAGGTAATAAAAGCATTCTGGGAAAGGATATATAATGAGATAAAAAAAATGTTTAAATGAACTTTTGCGCCCCCCCCCCAAAAAAAAACCAGATGCTTTTTCATTAGGAATTATAGGTGCAGATATTCCAAGGGAGCAGAAAAGACTTGTCATGTATGCGATGACAGCCGCCCAGATGTTATTAGCCCAGAGATGGAAAGAAGATAAAGTCCCAACCAGAGAGAATGGCAAATTAAACTGTTGGACTATGCCGAAATGGCAAAACTGAAAGGAAAGCTCAGCAACCAAGACGACCA
Organism: Zootoca vivipara; assembly: GCF_965207765.1. NCBI lineage: Eukaryota > Metazoa > Chordata > Lepidosauria > Squamata > Lacertidae > Zootoca > Zootoca vivipara. The sequence goes on along the minus strand of NC_142587.1, from coordinate 13,741,131 downwards.
AAACTTTAACAAAAAATGGGGAAAAGTTATACTTTGTCTTGGAGACCACTGTAAGCAGATGAAAACATGAGCAGGATTGCAATATCACTTGTAATGTAACAAGTTGTTGTTGTTGTTGTTTAGTCGTTTAGTCGTGTCCGACTCTTCGTGACCCCACGGACCATAGCACGCCAGGCACTCCTGTCTTGCACTGCCTCCCGCAGTTTGGTCAAACTCATGTTCGTAGCTTCGAGAACACTGTCCAACCATCTTGTCCTCTGTCATCCCCTTCTCCTAGTGCCCTCAATCTTTCCCAACATCAGGGTCTTTTCCAAGGATTCTTCTCTTCTCATGAGGTGGCCAAAGTATTGGAGCCTCAGCTTCACAATCTGTCCTTCCAGGGAGCACTCAGGGCTGATTTCCTTAAGAATGGATAGGTTTGATCTTCTCGCAGTCCATGGGACTCTCAAGAGTCTCCTCCAGCACCACAATTCAAAGTAACAAGTACTATGGAGATAATGGAGTTATATAAAATATGGATCATTGAAAAAGATTCAGTAGAAAAGGTTAATAATAGGACCCACAGAGCGGAAGGTGGGAATTCCAAAGATTCGGAGGAATCTTTAAATGTGGATGTATATTTTTGTATTGTCATACCCGGTAATTTTATACTTGTAAAATAATAATAAAATATATTTCAAAAAAAAGAAGAAAAAGAACAGAACAGAACAAGGAACAAGCTTGTTTTCTCCTGCTCTGGATGGTAGGACTTGAACCAATGGCTTCAAGTTACAAGAAAGGAGATTCTAACTAATCAACCTCTCACATATGTGCATGTCAACAGCCTGCAACCAAACAGCCTACAGCCTATACCCTACAACCGCATGCATTGAGTCTCATTGATTTAACCAGGGAAGATTTAATTGCTTATAATATTTACATACCAAAAAAACACACGTTGACCAATTCTAATGGGCGAAATATATCTGTTTTTATCTTTGTAAACTATAACAACATGTGAGACAGTGATCCAAGGTAATCATACTGTTTCAGTTTGGTCTTCTTCAGTTTTTTAACTTAGTGTTTGTATACAATCTGCGGAACAAGGGCCATACACATATGTAACCCCTGCTTAACTTTGATGGGATCATGTTCATGGGTAATTTATATATTCAGAAAAACTCAGTTCAGTTCTGAACACAAATAAATTGAGGTTTTTTCTATAGTCATAATCAACAGGATCCAGGTATAGACTGCAATACTATATGAACTTACCTGAAAGTAAGTCACATTTATGTAACTGTAGCTTGTTTCTGAGTCGCATATATGGGATTCCACTGTGACCTAGCTGAATTTAGGCACATTTAAATCAATGGGAGAAGTTGGCCATTGATTAAGTCCCCTTTATTTCAATGCAAAGGCTGCTCAATTAAGTTCTGGATCCAATTCAGTTTCCCCCTAATAACATACAAATTTTCCTGCTTCCTCCAGAAGTCAATAGAGTTGTTGTTGTTAAAATTTATCAAAAGATCTCAGGGTGGTTCACAGAATAAAATACAAGATCCCCCTCCCCCCAATTATATGTTTGCTTCAATCAAAATATAACTGGTTTTAAATCCTATTTCACCAGGAGAGAATAGAACCTTAACTTGAGATAGTTTTTCCCTAGGTCAATTTTTAGTAGTTCCAATGTTTGAAAACATTTGGAAGCTACTATTTGGTGTGTGAGTAGATCCTCCCCCTCTGTTCTGTTGATGGAAAATCAACTCTCTTTGACATTTTATATTGACCTGAGTGTGCTTTTCTATATATAGGCTCTATCTGTTTGTAAAGTGCTGCTTGCTTTTCATGAGTATCATTATCCTGCATCAAATCAGACATTCACCTCACAAAACAATGCCTACTTCTGCTGGAAGATGCTGTTCAAAGTCTCTGACTATTTATCAAACTGTCACTTCCTGAAACAATATGGAAACCAAAACATAGCCAACCAAGAAATTTTTCACACCTCCCCGAATTTTGCAGTGCAGTTCTCCAACCACACAATGTTCGCAGACGTAAACATTAATTTATTTGTGCAAATAATAGACAAAAATGCATTAAATCTAGGGAAATGCCTTGTAAAAATGTGTTCATTTGTTAAAACTTATGTAAAAATGTGTTTTTAGGAGAAATTTGTATTGCTGAAGAATTTTCAGTTTATATATATATATATATATATATATATATATATATATATATATATATAGGGAAAATGAAAAATTGAGAGAATCAAAATAGAGAGATTCTTCCATCCCTGTCTCAGTCAGGAAGCGTTCCTTAGCCTAGATCAGGCATCCCCAAACTGCGGCCCTCCAGATGTCTTGGCCTATAACTCCCATGATCCCTAGCTAACAGGACCAGTGGTTGGGGAAGATGGGAATTGTAGTCCAAAAGATCTGGAGGGCCGCAGTTTGGGGATGTCTGGCCTAGATCCTGTCCTGTCACATTTGGAGAACTTATGATGTGTCTAATGTTCTTTGGCTACAACTCCCATCACTCGGCTGGGAGTTGGTGGAAACTGGAGAGTTCAGCAACTAGGTTTTAAATTACAATATATTGGTTGTATTTTGATGCACATTTTCTGATGAGTGTCTATTGAAAAGTGGGATATAAAGCTGGTAAATAAAGAAAAAAGCATCTGGAAGGCCACAGATTTTGTGTTGCTATATTGTATTTTTTATGTTGTGAACTGCCCTGAGATCTACAGATGAAGGGTGGCATTAAATAAATAAATACCCCATCCCTAGTTTAAAGGGATATGCCAAGGTTTAAATCTGGGGCATTCTGCAAGCAAAGCACATTGTCCTCTTCTGCTGCCCTATAGCCCCTGCCAGTGTGCCTGCCTTGTCAACAACAATATTACTTGGTCCTGATTATGCACCAAAATGTAAAAGGAATGTGCATCATGTACAATGGACATTTGCAGACATTCCCCCTCCCCCATATAATTTCCCTCTGATATCGGTTCTAAGCAGTTCAGTAGGTTTCTCTTAAATTAGACATATCCATTATCCGGTTGCGGAACTGTAATGGTAAGAAGGATCCCATTTAAGATCGGCACATATGGCAAAGAGAGAGAGATAGAGAGATTATGACACTCTGAATTTGGGCCACTCTCTTGGCTATGCTTTTATAAAGCAACCATGCAGAGAGAGGATTTTTGCTTCTTATTGATCTCCATACACAGAAATGCAAAGGAATAACCACTTTAAAGAAATTTCACAGTCGCTTTGTAGTCTAACTACAGGCCTGAACAACCCCTCTCTCTTTTTTGCAGCTGAATGGTGTGCGTTCATGAAAACACAATTTTAAAATGAAAATATAAAAATATGATTATATTATAAGCATTATGGCAAGAAGCTTGGTAATGTCTTAATTTTGTTCAATGCTTCCAACATGTCAAGTGCTACATAAGTAGTAAAAACGATTTCACTGCTTTGAAGAGCAATATTTCAAAAAAGAGCTCCTCAAAGGATGTTTCTTTGATTTTATTCAGAAGGCTGGTAATTAGACATGGTATTTTTTTATAGAAACATTCTGCCTTCCCCACCCCTGACTGTGGTGAGAGATCTTTTTAGAAAGTAACATTTTATTTTTACTCCCCCCCCCAAAGAAAACTAAACAAACTTCATTCGGTGTTCAAGCAGAAACATGAAACATACACACACACGGTATATGTTTCTCAAAGAGGAAAAGTTTGAGGAACAGTTTGTGATAAAGAAAGAGTACAGTGGTGCCTCGACTTACGAATTTAATCCGTTCCGAAGGCACTTTTGTAAGTCGAAAAATTCGTAAGTCAAAAAAGCCATTGGAAACACGATTTCCAAAACGCATTGGAAACGGAAAAATTCATAAGTCGAAAAATCCCTATCTAAAACCGTCGTTCGTAAGTCGAGGTACCACTGTATTTATGATTACCAAAAGGAAAAATGTCAGCTCTTCCACAAGGCATGCCCAAGCTATTGGGTACATCTAAAATAGATCTTTGGATCTCAACAGCATTAAATTATATCAGATCAAAACAGCTTAAAATTGCAGTTATGTACACACTTTGGTTTACACTGTCCAGCTATCAAAAAAATGCTGAGGACAAGTGGCTGTTGAAAACAAAAATGATGTAACTGAGCTTAGTGTAATACTATAATGCCAGGGTGAGATGATGGCAGAAGGAAAGAATGTGGTTGTGACTGACATGCATAGCTCATAATCAGATGGAATTATTTACCAGCACTTTCCAATCTCAGTGAATTGCGGGAGAATTCAGATGTGCAAGAGCAAAACTTATATCTCTGAGAACAAGGCAGATCCAGGATAGCTTCTTCGGGACTGACAGGTCTAGCTTATAATCAAGAATCTTACAACCCAATCCAAAACGGCAAACCTCCTGCTTTGTATCACAGCATCGTTGGCAGATGAAGATGTCAAGCGCATTGGATTTATGTGCAGGTGAGATGTATCCACATGGCACATTCATTGCACTCTATCATAGTTCTTCCAGGAAAAGGCTTGAAGCAGAAGCAAGCGATGAGCTTGACAGTGTGATTAGCCCAAGGTGACTCAGTGAGATTCATGGCTGAGCATGGGTTCAAAGTCAAGTTTCCTCTGTTCAAGGCCAGTGCTATATTGCTCTGCCTTCCCATACAGTTTGCCTGCTGGTACCTCTGATGGTGCCTGAAAAATGTAATGGTAAAGATCTCAATAGAAATCCACAATGCACAAGAGACTCTTCGCTCTTTCACAATTCCTATTTGCACTGATTCAGTGTCTTCTACATTAAGCATGCTCCCTTAAATGTGCCAAATTTGATTGGATGCCATGACTTCACATTCATACTCCTTTCTATTCTGAACAGAGGAGAGTGGCAAAGAACTTCTCTCTGTGAGCAAGAATGGTGGTGGATTATATAGCCTTATTTTCCCCAGTGATGGAGGTCATGCATACACTATATTGTGGTCCTGTATCTTTCTGCTCGTTTGATGTGACAACCAATTTGTGTCACGTGACCAAAGCACTTTCCCAAAATTCCAAATGTTTGCACTGACCCAAAAAGTTTGGCAACCCTTGCTATATGAGGCATTTAACTCCAAATGCAAGATGGGACCCAAAATGATAGGAATTGTCAAGAAACGAGCTTCCCAAACAGAACCATCTTCAAATAAAGGAACATAAATGCACAAAGATATCTGGCTTGGCTTTTCGTTCCATGCCACATATTTTATGTGCAGCTAGAGCAGTATCTTGAATCAAAAGGCTTCAGAGAGATAACTATAAGTAGCCTCGTTGTGAAGGAAGATCATTTTGTTTTTACAAACTGAATCAGTTGATAAATAAGAGTCCATATTTTGGAACAGCTAAACAGTTTAGTCTACCTTTAGCAGATGAAACACCTTTGTACTCAGACTAGCTAAAGAAATTTAAATATCCCAAGATGATTTAGGCCACTATATAGAAAAGCAAGATAAATTACCGGTATATTGTGCCTCAGACATCATTGCCAATTCAATAGTAACCAAAATCATCAAAGTAACTTTAGATGTTGAACAGTACCTCCCCATCCAGTTTGAGGTTGTTCTGGTTTTTTTTTAAAATCATGACAAAATTAATAATATTGACAAAAATAATCGCCGTAAAAACAAAATTGATTATGCTATAATTACTACTGATCCATGAACAATTTGAAACATGGTGCTCAATAAAGGCCCACCAGTGTTGTTTCTTTGTAAAACACTGTTCAATATTTTCATTAACTACCTTAAGAATACAACAGAAACAATCACATTTATGGCTAACACCTGGCTGATGATAAGGAAGAAAACAACAACCCTACAAATATTTTGGCTTCCTTAATTTTAAAGCAAAATCCCACAAGTAAGTTGAAACAACTGCCAAGTTCTGAACCAGTTTTCCATAAGGAAAACATAATTGTCCTGTTTTGAGAAAACTTAACGTAAACAATACGTGTCAAAAAGGAACATAAAAAACCTACAGGAATCTCCCTTATACTAAGTCAAAGCATTGGTTTATTGTGTTCAGTACAGGTTATACTTACTGGCAGTAAACCACTGAGCCTCTTGGGCTTGCTGGTCAGAAGATTGGTGGTTCAAATTCCTGCAATGGAGTGAGCTCCTGTTGCTCTGTCTCAGCTCCTGCCAACCTAGTAGTTCGAAAGCACACCAGTGCAAGTAGATAAATAGGTACTGCTGTGGCAGGAAGGTAAGCGGAATTTCCGTGCGCTCTGGTTTCCGTCACAGTGTTTTGTTATGCTGGAAGCAGTTTAGTCAAGCTGGCCACATGACCCAGAAAGCTGTCTGTGGACAAACGCTGGCTCCCTCGACCTGAAAGCGAGATGAGAGCTGCAACCCCCTAGCCGCCTTTGACTGGACTTAACCCTCCAGGGGTCCTTTACCTTTACCTTTTTACATATACCATTCAACATTTCTCTGATGAAAATAAGGACATCCTAAGGAAAAGCAGGCCATTCCAGGATCAATTCAGAAACTGGGACAGCTTCTGTAAACCCAGGACTGTCCCTGAAAAATAGGATACTTGGAGGGTCTGTGTTCCTACAGAGGCCAACCAGTTGTCACAGGTACATAAACACCACAGCACTATTCCCATTCCCAATTCCTCATGAACCCCAGATTTGAGGCATATGCAGAAACAATACAGGGCTATATTCAACAGGACAATGGAAAATGCTTAATACTGAATTCCTAAAGTTTCACCATGAATATATCTTCTTTGTCTCTGAATTTGAATTTCCAAGACTTCTAGTGAATTAACATTCTTTGGTTTCTCTTCTTCAGTAGAAGAGGGTGCTTTTTGTTTTTTCTAAGGTAGCTTCACATATAAACAGTACAATCGTAACAATTTCTACTCTGAAGTAAGACCCATTGAATTCATTCAAGGCCAGGAGGAGCTACACCAAGACATAATAATAATAATACTGTAATAATAATAATAGGGGGACCTAGGTGGTGCTGTGGGTTAAACCACAGAGCCTAGGGCTTGCTGATCAGAAGGTCGGCAGTTCGAATCCCTGCGACGGGGTGAGCTCCCGTTGCTCGGTCCCAGCTCCTGCCAACCTAGCAGTTCGAAAGCACGTCAAAGTGCAAGGAGATAAATAGGAACCGCTACAGCGGGAAGGTAAACAGCGTTTCCATGTGCTGCTCTAGTTTGCCAGAAGCGGCTTTGTCATGCTGGCCACATGACCTGGAAGCTATACACTGGCTCCCTCGGCCAATAATGCAATTTGAGTGTGCAACCCCAGAGTCGGTCACGACTGGACCTAATGGTCAGGGGTCCCTTTACCTTTACCGAATAATAATAATAATAATAATAATAATAATAATAATAATAATAATAATTTACTTTGATGAATGAAATAATACTATTTTCCTATTGCTTGTACGATATTTAAATGTAATTGTTATTTTAATAGCTAGAATTATCTCCTAGGTTAGACTTTCTGTTATAACAGTTGTATTGTAGTGAATGCAAATGGTTCCAGTTGATAAGAACGGTTTAGACTTCCTTGGCATTTTGAATTGTATGTTAAAATCTATTGTAAAAGCAAATTGCAGTTCAAAACCTCAATCTGCACAAAAAAACAGTGTAATCAGGGAGATCTTCACACTTTGAATGGTAAGTTGAAGGTCTTACCCATCAATAGCTCATTCAGTGTTTTAGCTGTCATTGACAAGTAACCACATGGGTTGTTAAAAAACAGTCATCTGCAAGTTAAATGTTTAGGTCATCTGTCATTTTCAAAGAGCAATCAATACAATCCATAACTAGCGCTCAGTCTTCTTTAAGATGAGAGAAAGGAATAGGTCAATGAATGTCTCAGTAAGTGGCACCTGATTTTCTGCAATACTTCATTTTTCTTCTTCAGTTAAAAGAGCTGTTTGGTGCACTGCAAATAGGAATGGGAGAATGTATCAATTTCAGTTTCTCTGTTTCTCATTTTTCCAATCTTAAATCCAGTTCTCCAAATTTCCACACCAGTTTGTGGGGTTTTTTTAAAGTCCAAATGAAAATTCACCAGCATTTTAGTGTAAAATTTTCCTATTGTCAAGTCAGATAATTATGTATTTCTTCTTGTGTACTGTATTTTTATTTAGCCACAACCTGTATTTGATTGTCTTATTTTTAAAAAAAAATGATTTTATGCTAATTTTGCTTGCAATTTTATGTAACACCCATTTTTGCAAAGCCATTTTCCTTAATATAACATAATATAACATATGTATATTATATTATTAGTATATATATATATATATATATATATATATATATATATATATACACTAATAAATGCATTTATATGCCCCATTATTTTATTTTATTAATTTCATAAAATGTACACACTGAATGACTTGGGGGGGGGATGCAAAGCAGTTTACTTTACCAAACATATATATATTTGTACGTATTACTTGGCAGGAAAACTGCATTTAGGTCAAGAAAATGAAGGCAATAAATCTGCCTTTGTGTGCCTATTTACTTCAAACAAAACTGCTCATTCTTATCATTTCACATTTCTGAAATGGTGCAGTTTTCACTGGTGTTGAAAAGGGGTGTGTGTGTGATTAAAAGTAGTACATACCTCTATCATGACTCCTTTAATTTTAAAATGGGTGCTCCATGGTAATTGTTGGAGATCTAAGATGATATTGTCAGGTTTCTGCCAGGGGAAAAAATACAGTCTAGTGCTTAAAATATAATAGAAAAAACAACAACAATTTCCTTGAACCCCATCCTTGTGGCACAAGCTTTGAGGAGACAAAGCCCACATCTGCAGGAGATTATTTAAAGCAGTACTTTGGCCAACTCATGAGAAGAGAAGACTCCCTGGAAAAGACCCAGATGTTGGGAAAGATTGAGGGCACAAGGAGAAGGGGACGACAGAGGACGAGATGGTTGGACAGTATTCTTGAAGCTACCAAAATGAGTTTGATCAAACTATGGGAGGCAGTTGAAGACAGGAGCGACTGGTGTGCTCTGGTGCATGAGGTCAAGGAGAGTCAGGCATGACTAAACGACTAAACAACAACAACCTTGCCATTTTAAACAGTCATGCTTTTTTTCAAAGAATCCTAGCAACTGTAGTTAGTTAAGGTTCCCAATACATTTCCAGGAACAATTGCAGGCATCCCCAAACTGCGGCCCTCCAGATGTTTTGGCCTACAACTCCCATGATCCCTAGCTAACAGGACCAGTGGTCGGGGAAGATGGGAATTGAAGTCCAAAACATCTGGAGGGCCGAAGTTTGGGGATGCCTGATTCAAAGTGTTGAAGCTGAACTTTAAAGCCCTGAATGGCCTCGCCCCTGTATATCTGAAGGAGAGTCTCCATCCCCACTGTTCAGCCTGGACATTGAGGTCCAGCTCCAAGGGCCTTCTGGTGGTTCCCTCACCTCCCTGTGAACTGTCTTGCCAGAGTGGTGCATGCTCTGGTTATCTCCCGCTTGTACTACTGCAATGGGCTCTACGTGGGACTGCCTTTGAAGGTGACCCGGAAACTGCAACTAATCCAGAATGCGGCAGCTAGACTGGTGACTGGGAGTGGCCGCCGAGACCACATAACACCAGTCCTGAAAGGCCTCCATTGGCTCCCAGTATCTTTCCAATTCAAAGTGTGATGCTGAATTTTAAACCCCTTATGGCCTTGCCTCTGTATATCTGAAGGAGAGTCTCCATCCCCATTGTTCAGCCCGGACACTGAGGTCCAGCTCCAAGGGCCTTCTGGTGGTTTCCTCCCTGTGAGAAATGAGGTTACAGGGAACCAGGCAGAGGGCCTTCTCGGTAGTACCGCCCACCCTGTGGAATGCCCTCCCATCAGATGTCAAACAGATAAACAACTATTTGAGTTTTAGAAGACATCTGAAGTCAGCCCTGAATAGGGAAGTTTTTAATGTTTGATGTTTTGTTGCGTTTTTAATTTTCTGTTGGGAGCCGCCCAGAGTGGCTAATAAAATCATCATCATCATCATCATCATCATCATCATCATCATGGGTGCTGAGAGTTGTTAGGAGATTCCTATTCCTTGACAGAGCTACAATTGCCCAAGTTCCCATGACAAAAACCAGAGCACATGGAAACACCATTCACCTTCCCGCCACAGTGGTAATCTACTTGCACTGGCATGCTTTCAAACTGCTACCGGTAGGTTAGCAGGAGCTGAGATAGAGCAATGGGAGCTCACCCTGTTGCGGAGATTTGAACCTTCTGATCGGCAAGCCAAAGAGGCTCAGTGGTTTTGATCACAGTGCCACCCACATCCCTTTACCTTTTAAAGGTATAATGCAAATGGGGCCCAACTTGCAAATTTTGTTGTAGAGCTAGTCAGAGGATTTCATCTGCTTGTGCAATGGAGCTCTTTCTCTCCTTTCTCTCTATTATGACTTGTTTTGCTCCCCACTAAACCTCTCCTGGGTAAACCACACACAACTGAGGTCTACATTTTCCATTCTCACTAAGTTTATTTTCTGTTAAAATAACTACTGTTTTAAAAGCTAGATTTAGCAAAATGCCCCAGTTAAAGGTAAAAAATAATATAGAAATCTATACTCACTTCTTCCCCTCAGGAAGCTTCTTTGGTTGGTGGAGGGAGGGTTTCCCAATCTAAAAAGACACAGTGAACAAGATTAATTGCTCACTACAGATGAGTTATTGAACCAAGAAGCTAAAGCCTTAGATCTTCCCACTTCAATTCCCTTCAGCCAATCAGAGGTCTAGAAATCAATAGAACCATGATATAGCCACAGTATGTGTTAAAAATTGATTCATTTTCAATACCTCACGCTCTGTTTTTGGGGTAGGTTTTCCCTCCCCCCCCCTCCTGATCAGTATCTCAAAATCACTGTTTTAACGGACTTCATGTTTCATTAAATCCATCCCGTTGCACAATCTGGATGAATGCTAATCCCATTTTCTCTAATTCCCAATTGTCATCATGTGGCAAAAATTCACTACCTGCAGAGATCTAGTTGGGAGTTAGAAACAACAACAACAACAACAACAACAACAACAACAACAACAACAACAACAACAACAACAACTATGGGGTTTGCAATACCCTGATGAAATTTTTGACTTTTCAAGAGTCAACCTAATCCATCCCTTTCCCCTCCCATGGTAACACAACCAATTTTTTTTAAAGCTCTTTTGACTGTATTACATTTATATCCCACCTTCCCTCCAAGGTGGTGTACAAGGTCTCCCCTCCCAATTTCCCCCTCACAACGATCCTATGGAAGTGTGATAGTGACTGGCTCAAAATCACCCAGTGAGATTCATGGATGAGTGGCTGTTTGAACCGTGGTCTCCCAGATTCTAGTCCAGCATTCTAACTACCACCGTATAGTCGTGGCAGAAGGGCTGTAGTTTGAGAGAAAACAAATCAAACCCCATTATGTAAATAGGTCTTGGGTTCATTAAAGCAGGCCTGCAGCAGGATGAGGTGGTAGAATCCTGAGAAGACAAATGGTGTCAATGGACATGGAAGGTAGAGGTGCCATTTTGAATGCTTCCCCACATTTTGAAAAGACTTTAAAAAAAATCTGGTGTATGCCAGGTCTGCAGATAGATTTCATCACTTCCAAATCCAGAAGGAAATATTATAGCTTAGCTGAATCCCAGCTGTGCAAGTATTCTGCTACATGGAGTATTTGGGGGTATTTTACTTATTTTTTGTTCCCATATAGGGCCATTTCAAAAAAGGGTTCTCCGAACTGAAATGATATGCTCACTTCATAGAATCATAGAATCATAGAGTTGGAAGAGACCACAAGGGCCATCCAGTCCAACCCCCTGCCAAGCAGGAAACACCATCAAAGCATTCTTGACATATGGCTGTCAAGCCTCTGCTTAAAGACCTCCAAAGAAGGAGACTCCACCACACTCCTTGGTAGCAAATTCCACTGCCGAACAGCTCTTACTGTCAGGAAGTTCTTCCTAATATTTAGGTGGAATCTTCTTTCTTGAAGTTTGAATCCATTGCTCCGTGTCCGCTTCTCTGGAGCAGCAGAAAACAATCTTTCTCCCTCCTCCATATGACATCCTTTCATATATTTGAACATGGCTATCATATCACCCCTTAACCTTCTCTTCTCCAGGCTAAACATACCCAGCTCCCTAAGCCGTTCCTCATAAGGCATCGTTTCCAGGCCTTTGACCATTTTGGTTGCCCTCTTCTGGACACGTTCCAGCTTGTCAGTATCCTTCTTGAACTGTGGTGCCCAGAACTGGACACAGTACTCCAGGTGAGGTCTGACCAGAGCAGAATACAGTGGTACTATTACTTCCCTAGATCTAGATGCTATACTTCTATTGATGCAGCCCAGAATTGCATTGGCTTTTTTAGCTGCTGCATCACACTGCTGACTCATGTCAAGTCTGTGGTCTACCAAGACTCCTAGGTCCTTTTCACATGTACTGCTCTCAAGCCAGGTGTCACCCATCCTGTATTTGTGCCTTTCATTTTTTTTGCCCAAGTAGAGTACCTTACATTTCTCCTTGTTAAAATACATCTTGTTTGCTTTGGCCCAGTTTTCTAATCTGTTAAGGTCATTTTGAAGTGTGATCCTGTCCTCTGGGGTATTAGCCACCCCTCCCAATTTGGTGTCATCTGCAAACTTGCTCAGGATGCCCTCAAGCCTCATCATCCAAGTCATTGATAAAGATGTTGAATAAGACTGGGCCCAAGACAGAACCCTGTGGCACCCCACTAGTCACTACTCTCTTCATTCTGCCACCTTATTCGGCTGCATGTGTAAATCATGGTTCTTTAGATCCTGGCTACTCACAAAATGACTAGATCTTGGTATCTGAGGTTGCATTTGAAATAAATGTTCGTCATACAAAAAATAGCTAGGAAGAGTCACCTTCCTGGTGCTTTGATCATATCAATGATGAATGTAAGAAAAGAGCCTTCAAAATACACAAAGCAGTTTGAGTTAGAGAATTTTTCTGTGTTCTCTATGGCTACCTCAAACTAAAATAAGATCTGATATAACTTTTAGTCACATTTATCTTTACTTTCTAACATTTTGAAATATATGAGAACACCTTCATCCTTATCTTTCTTTACACCTGCCTTTGCTAGGATCACATACTATCATAGACAAAATAGTTCATTGTCATACCTTTCGGATCAATCCATATATATATATGCTTTTCAGGTTTATACATTTTACTAATTTTACAATCATTTTAACATTTCAAAACTTGACTTCCTTCTCCCTCTTTCTGCGGTTCCTTAAAGTTATTTTTAATATCTTCTGCATATCCAAATAAACTTAATTTGCTCATTTGTTCATCTACTTTAAATATATACTCTTATAAAACTGCAGGTTATTACAATAATCCTGCCAATGTTCTTATCTGTTTACAAATTATCTATAAATATTCAATATACCATTTCCATTCTTTTATAAAAAGTTTGTTATCTTGATTTCTAACTATTCCGGTAAGTTTCGCCATTTCTGCATATTCCTTAAGTTTTTGTATCAATTCTTCCTTTGCTGGGACTTTTGCTTTTTTCCATTTCAGGGTGAGTAACATTCTTGCTGTTGTAGTAGCATACATGAATAAGTTTCTATAGAGTTTCGGTAGTTCTATCCCTATAATTAGGAGCAACCCTAAGTGGGGAAGGGGTTAAATGATGGATGATTTACCAGTTACAAAGCCACTCCCTTGTCAGGGCGGTAGATAGAGTAGGTCCTCTCCCTCCCCCAGAAATTAGCATTTTTTATTTATTTATTTTTAAAGGGAATGAAATTAACAATGTCAGCTTCAAGCATGATACACTTCTGCAATGCCTCGGAACAGGTTTTTACTGCATGCCGAAATACATCTGGCAGTCGATCTATGTTCATGGCACTTTCTGCAGACAACATAAAAGCCTTCTGGGGAAAGTTGACTATTCCACCAGGGGGTACATATTCCCACACCCATTCTACCCAGCCAGCCAACTGGCCTTAGACTGGAGTTAAGATTGCTATATTTGTGTATTGTATTTACTTATAAGAATTATATAACACTTTCCTTTTTTTGGGGGGGATGCTCCAGCTGAGCAAATAAATTTTATATAATATAAAAGTGGGTGATTTTTAAAAATCCTCATAAAAATAATCAGCATTTTAGTACAAATGATGCTTAATAGACCTTTTTTTTCTCCAAAAGTTGCCTCGTATACACTTTTTGTAAAGCCATTCCTGCCAAAAAATGCATTTTGTGCACATTTTGTATGCATTAATTGACTACATTGCAAAATTAAGAGTACTGCAAATTTTGAAGGCTGGCCGTGTTTTGATTCTCGTACCGTTTTGGGAAGTATGAATTCAGTATGTTTACCTTTAAATGTGAACTGAATTGAATTCCCCCATCCCTAATTGTGAGTCTGCTGCCTTACTAGGAATGCTATGATGTTTCTCTCCACCAATGACCTATTGATAGATTTGTCAATAAACCACATATTACAGAAAACACATAAATCTTTCCGCAAAAAGGAAGCCAAACCCATCTAAAAAAATTGCCTATGGAATTTCTCTCTGCTCTAGGAATTGAGGAGTAAGCAACAATCTAAAATCTGAGAACTGCAGCTTCAATTATATACTGTACACACTTCCCTGGGACTAAGTAGACATGCATAGGATTGTGCTGTAATAAGTTGTTCATCGCTTTGAATTTGATTTTAAAAAGTGCTTAATGCATTTTCAATAAGGATGTTGTTATGATACTGAATGGGTCCTAGGAATTCTCCATACAGATGATTATAAATATTGGGATGAGGAGGAGGAGGAGGAAACAGGGAAACTCTTGAACATTCATTACTATCCAGTGCGTGTGTTGGACCACAACTCCCATCAACCCTTGCAAAACTCTATTTTGGCTGAGGCTGGTGGGAATTTTTGTCCAACAACATTGAGACCATATTGGTGGTCCGTGATCTTATGGCACAATGCACTGTGGTCGAAAGCACACCAGTGCAAGTAGATAAATAGGTGGGAAGGTAAACGGCGATTCCGTGAGCTCTGGTTTTCGTCACGATGTTCCGTTGTGCCAGAAGCGGTTTAGTCATGCTGTTTTTTTGTTTTTGTTTTTTTAAAAAAACCAGGCAATACTGGATTTCTTTTCTCTCTGTGTGTCTTATGTATTTGCTTTAAAGGTAAAGGTAAAGGACCCCTGACAGTTAAGCCCGGGCACAAACGACTCTGGGGTTGCAGCACTCATCTCACTTTACAGGCGGAGGGAGCTGGCATTTGTCCACAGACAGGTTTTCTGGGTCATGTGGCCAGCATGACTAAGTTGCTTCTGGCGAAACCAGAGCAGTGCATGGAAATGCCATTTACCTTCCCGCCGGAACAGTACCTATTTATCTACTTGCACTTTGACGTGCTTTCGAACTGCTAGGTTGGCAGGAGCAGGGACTGAGCAACGGGAGCTCACCCTGTCGCGGGGATTCGAACCACCGACCTTCCGATCGGCAAGCCCTAGGCTCAGTGGTTTAGACCATAGCTCCACCCGCGACCTGTCCCACTTAATAAAATGTTTTACCCCCAAAATGCTTTTCTTTAAATTAACCTTTATATTCCAAAATTACATCAGCACCAAAAAATGTAGTTTAAGATCACTGCAATTAATAAGAACATTATATTCTGAAATAATATGCTATTTAGAAGAGATTAGAAGTGTATATTAAAAATCTGGTTCTCTCTACCAGCATTAAAGCTATACAATCCCACCTTCCTTTTAGTACAGCTCTGAGGGGAGCCACCCCCTGTGGTTCAGATCCTTAGTCATCAAATGATTTATTACTTTTCCCCTTTTCTCTCTACCCAAATTGTACAAGAGAGTTCATATTAACAACGTTCTTGTCCTGCTGGGCTTTTTTTATTCACTACTCTGAGTTTAGCAAATGGACCAGAGTTCTGTATTCATTTCCCAGAACCCCAAAGCAATTTTCACTTTAAGCATATTTTAACATAAAAGCAGTTTAGTAAAATAACATTAAAATTTTTGTGTGTCTTTGGTATTCAAGGAGATTCCTAGCTTTTAAGTCCTAATGAAGACTTACCTTGCCCTCTTTTTAATTGAAGGATTAATAACTTGGCAAGCGGATCAGAGGTGTCTGTTTTATACACTTGCTGTACATTTTTTTGCACTGCTAGCTTCTTAATTAAACAGGAGTTCTTCTCTGTGGTTCTCTGAAACATAAATGGAAAGTTAATAACATAATGAAGTGTCTTCATCAGCACAATGTCAATGGATGGAGTTATATCTGGGTTTAAAGGATTGAGGTCAAACTAAACGGTATGTTAAAAGCATGCTTGCCACCAAAGATGGATGTTTAGCTCACCCCTCCCACGCTATAATATCTGGTACAACATTTAGGGTCTTCCTTTACCAGCAGCAGACAAATAGGTAGCACAGAAAAACACAACATGCTAGAATGTCACAACATTCTATATAAAATAATTTGAAGATACGTTTGTTGTTCCAAGAACTCTTACTGAAGTAGAGTGCTTTTAAGGTGGAAAGACCATGGACCATTTTTCCAGTTGGTTGGGGCCACCCACCTGGCAATCACCTGACCCCATATTATGCCATGTACCATATTGGCCTGAATATAAGCCCTATCCGAATATAAGACACACCTTTAAAATTTGGGGGGGGGGGTTGGTGGAAAAAAAGACAATCCCAAAATATAAGCCACTCCCTTAAAATTCTGCGGGCGCTCACACCCATTCCATTTTACCATATGTCTGTTTCAGCAGCGATATCGTAAAAGCCAATTTTTGTAAGGTCGCGAATTTAAGCTGCACTTTATCTTTCACGGTTGGAATCTAAAAATAAAAAGAGGGTGGCTTATATTTGGGCCAATATGGTAATGTCAAAGAGCAGGCAATGACTTCTCTCTGATCTTAGCATTGTGGCCCCACAGCGCTAAGATCAGCCTTGCCTGCTCTCTGATGATCGACTGCCAGAGAGCAGAATTTCTCTTATCTCTGATCTTAGCACTGTGGAATCATGATGCTAAGATAAGAGATGAGCATCTGCATGCTCTTAAAAAGGCAGAATGTAGGATGGGGGGGGGAGAGAGAAGGCAGCAGCAGAAGCTTATCTCTGATCTTAGTGCTGGGGGACCACAATGCTAAGACCAGAGATAAGCCATTGCATCACAAACAGCCCCTGCCCCTTTAAAAAAAAAAGACAAATGCAAAAAGAAAAAAACACTTTGCCTCGTTCATGAGGATTTCACATAAATTGGGGGGGGGGGGATGAAGGAGACTTTTCAGCACAGCACCAGCTGAAAGCATGTTCCTAGCTGGAGAGAGACTAAATTGCCTTCTCATGTCATGTAATTAATGGTCACTTGTCATTTCCTCCCAGAGATCATGGTGCGTACAGTTCATCCAATTACCTCTTCTGACAAAATATGCTGCAAATGTCACATCTCAAGCAAGATACCCACCAAGTCACTCCAGTCTTTGTAAGAGCCCTCCAACACCCCATTCTTTCCCCCGCTCCCCAAGGTGACTCCCCCCCCCCGGCAGAGAGGGACGTGGTAACAGACATATGATGGCAAATGGAAACGTCAGAGCATGTGCTTCTCCAGTGCCTCTATTATAGAGACATTCATGCTAGCCTCATCTTATCATCACTGCATAAGTACCCAGGGTGCACAGGACAATTCTATACCTCCCTGCTGCTTTCAAATGCCAATCCTGCTATAACATACAATGTTGCCAGATTCGGCATACCAGCGCTCAAGATTCGACCTGTGCCACACACCAGATACTCCTTGTGTTGCGTTAGGTTCATGTTGCGTCTTTTCGGCTTGCGAACGTGGCAACCTGGAAGTGTATACTTTCGGGCTTTGCCGCGCATGCACGCGCAGAAGCTTTCTGTGCGTTTCACACATGCGCAGAAACACTCTATCGCGCTCCACGCTCGTGCAGAAGCGCCGCTCTATTCGCTGACTTTTTGGGGTGCGAATGGCACAGATTGTGTCCGCAACTAGAGGTACCATTGTACAATGGGCACTCGTATTGGGGACACACACACACACGTGTGTGTGTGTGTGTTTGTGTGTTTGTGTGTTTGTGTTCTGCTTTAATTCTTTTTAGTGTTGTTGTTTTTTAAAGATTTAAAATCATTTGAAAATATTGTGCCCCTCCCTCCTTATGCTGGTCTACAACCGTAATAAAGTGTTGTTGTTGTTGTTGACGACATATGACAGCAACTGGTATCAAATGTTCCTTGCAAATACTTCCACCCAGCTGCCAACATTTCATGTGTTCAATTATAATGCTTTAAACAGGTGATCCCTACATGCTATTGAACAATGTTTCAAAGCAGTTTGATAAAATGTGTGAGGATCCTTTCTTTGAAAAAGATGTGTAATTTCCCTCTGGGCACACTAAACTATAGTTCCAGGACTTAACATTATTTTCTTTATTTACATTGCATTGATGTAATCACTTTTTTTTTGCTTTAAGAACTATTTCAATTTAGCATGCAGTCTGCACACATCACTGAGAACAGTGTGGGGACCAAAACAGGACAGTGGCAATCCAGTACTCTTTTTCTAGTAAAAGCCCCACTCCACTACAAAGCTGGCTGGGTGAACTTTGGCTGCATTCAGATGAACATGGTAAAGACTTTTCTAGTTTGATGCCTTATTTATTTGCAGGTGCGGGGTGCGTCTCTCACTGTAAACTGCCTCACTGGATTGTTGTGAGAAGTATATGGTGTACACCAACCTTGCGTGCCACCCCAAGTCCCTTGGGGGAAGGTGAGATTACAAACATAGCCAATAAATAGGACTCCATCTGGCTTCCATACAAAGAAATTACCTTTGAACTTGTTGGAGCAATGCTCAGTGTTTTTCTCCAGTAAAGTCAATTGCCTTAAAAGCTTCCTCCCAATCATTTTTTTTTAAAAAAAGGATATTGCTGAACCCAATGATGGGTTGCTGCTTTTGAAAGTTTATTCCAAAGAAAGTTAAATTTGTCATCTACAGCAATACTCCATTTCACTTAGGGCAAATCATTGCTGTTTTTGGTGTCAAAGGCTATGGGAACACCAGTCATTAACATAGATCTTTACATAGTGTCAGTGCCCTGTATATACGTTGAGCTGGCAAAGCAATTCCCCAAGAATCAGGAAAACTTGGAAGCTACTCCACCCCCAACACACACCCGCTGATCCCTTTTAGTTTGTGTCTCTTAAACTGTTAAAGCAGATTTCCCTATGGCTAGCATGGGATTCTTTTGAGGAAAAGAACATAATTAAATCATATTATCATTCTGTTTTATTCTGCCCGTTCTTGTACAAAGATTTTCACTTAGGACAAAATCAAACACAGAAGCATCAGAGGGTTTATTTTGCGGTATGTGACATAAATCTGACAAGAGCTTCTTTTTGCCAAGGCCTAAGTAGAACCAGGCTGGGAAAAGACGGGTGGAAAAATAAACTATTTATTTTATCTTTCCTCTTCCCTCTTAAAACCTTTTTTAAAGAATCCTCCAAATAGCCTATTAATTTAAATAGTTTGATTTGGGAAACTTCCCAGTTGTGCTTTCATTTCAGAAACTGTTTATATTAGGGTGGGCTCGTAGAAAATCCCACCATGTGCTTGTAGAGAGCATGTCAGATTGTGTTACTAAGATAAGATGCTTAGCAGATGATGTCTGTGGTTTTCTCTGTTGGCTCCCCCCCCCCCCCCCGATTGCATCTAGATCCTGTTAAACTGGAAAGCATTTACAGGACTCAAGCTGTACAGTCCTGTTGACATGAGAAGGAGACTCTATCCTCCAGACACAACATTTCCCAAATCACAGCCTATGCTGATCTCTACCGTGGGAAGAGAACTCCCTGTCCATCCAAAGCCTGACTTGGCTCCCAGTTCTCTTATTCATGCATAAACACCAGTGGGATTTGCCTCTGAAATGCCACACCATTGAATCAAAATGCAAAATTGACAATTTCTTCTGAAAACTCAGAGGTCAATTTGACACATTGCACAAAGGAAAACGGAGTATACTCAGCAGATAGGTGTGTGAGTGCAATGTGAATAATGGGTTAAAAATTACACAGTGTTTGGGCTCATGTATTGAGGAACACATCCTCCACATCTAGAAAATCTGAGATAAGGGTACCAGGTGCAGTGGGTTACCATAGCAACACCAGCAAGGTTGAGTGTATGACTTGCTGAGTTATTCACCCTCCCATTGGTTCAAGAAATATGCCTACCTGTAGAGATGTGTATAATAGTCTCTAGGTCATTGCTTTCATTATGATGACATGTCTTGTGTCCAGTTCTGTTCGTTGTCAGGGAATGACTCTGAATCTGTAAGAATAAAGATGTTGTGGGCTTTACACAGCAGCATTAGCTAGCATGGTGACAGTGTTAGTAAATCTCTCCATACATATGAATCTTTACTTCAAAGACCAGAAAAATTGTATATAGTAGATCAGGCATCCCCAAACTTCGGCCCTCCAGATGTTTTGGACTACAATTCCCATCATCCCTGAGCACTGGTCCTGTTAGCTAGGGATCATGGGAGTTGTAGGCCAAAACATCTGGAGGGCCGCAGTTTGGGGATGCCTGTAGTAGATAGTAGTGTTTAGCTTTGTCTTGTGCCTGGAGACAATCAACACTTTGTTACTTTGAACTGTGTAGAAGAAGGATTTCCCCCTTAACTGAGGACTCTGGAACAGGGCCATCTTAAGCATATCTGGCGCCCTGGCGCCGTGGTGCGAAGATCCTTCTGGCGCCCCCGTGCCCCGTTTCCCAGCGTGGCTGTCTGGCGGGCACAGTGCGGCTGCTGCGGGCACAGCAGTGTGGCGCCCCCCCCTGGCGGTCCGGCGCCCTGGCACATTGCGCCACCCAGCCTTGCCTTAGGGCCGACCCTGCTCTGGAATAAGCTGTTCTGCTGGGAGCAGGAAATCTCTGAAGACTCTGCTGGGGTTCCTGATACTCTGCAGGTGCATCACACTATTGCAGATATTGAAGCAACTGGATGCATAAAAACTGACCCCTTTTGGAATAAAACATTGTCCAGACCCATAAGGATTGTTCCAAACTTTGCTTGCAGAACTTTCTTCAAAACAGATCAAAAACCATAGTGGTACATTGAAAATAGTTGCACACAATATATTGTGCATGTCCAGCACAGGCTCAGCATTTCAGAAGAAATAACTTTACTTTTTACAAAAATCAAAACTGTGTGTCTTTCCCATTCCAGCCTGTAATAGCCTGCATCTTGCCTAAGGCCATGCAGCTCTTGGACAGCTATTGTCACATTATTTGTTGTCTCTGTGGTGTCCAGAGAAAGACTAGCAGGAAACTCCCTTCAAGATGGTGATTTGCAACTGAATACTTTACTCATATGATTGAAGGTTAAACACACGCATTAGAGCAGAGAACATCACAGTTAATTATCAACCAGTTAAAGTTCAGAGAGCTCTCAGCCATAGAAAATACCCAATGTTAACAATACATTTAAACAAGTATACTTAACACACACTGGTTGAGGCGTGGAGAACTACCAACTGACTTCTACAAGTCACCAACAAGCTGCAAGCACTTAATTTCTAGACAAAGAATGCTAAGGCTCAATTACTCCCACAAGCAACACTCATTGATCTGAATGCCCTAAAACTTGAAAATGTGTGGACTTTCTGGAGCTACTCAATAAATGTCCCCTACAGTCACTCAGGAGTTCCTTCATTTATTCTTGATACTTGATTTATTCCAAGGTTGTTACTTGGCAAAGAAAACTGCTCTCAGGCACAAATTAGCTCCAGCCTCAGAGCTGAATCACAGGCGGTGCACATATTTGCATGCACATGTTTGCAACCACACCCCTTTTAGGAATAACCCCCAGAATAATCTGCTTCACAATCTCTTATATCAACAGCCTTCATGCAGCTATGGTAGTCCCATGGCACATCACTAAATCACCTCTGCCTATGTGTATGAAAACTATGGGATGTACAGTGGTATCTCAGATTACAGACGCTTCAGGTTACAGACTCTGCTAACCCAGAAATAGTACCTCGGGTTAAGAACTTTGCTTCAGGATGAGAACAGAAATCATGCAGCGGCGGTGGCACGGCGGCAGCAGGAGGCCCCATTAGCTAAAGTGGTAGCTCAGGTTAAGAACAGTTTCAGGTTAAGAATGGACCTCCGGAACGAATTAAGTTCTTAACCCGAGGTACCACTGTAATCCATTAGTACAGTCAAATGCAACATTCCTTGTTTCCCTAGAGGGGACACATCCAGTCAGTGTAACTTCCTATTCCACTGGTCTGGAGCTTCCTCCCCTTGCCTGTGATCTGGGAGATGGGCGTGGCCCTGGCTGACTCCATAAAACAGCCGAGTCATGCAGTCATTTTCTCAGTTCGTCTTGATACTGCTGTTGTCTTGTTCTATCTTTTGCTGCCATGCTGCTCTCCTGCAGCCATTTTGTCTTAATGTAATTTTGCTGTCTGCTAGCTCTCAGCCAGCAACCATAGCTGTCAAGTTTTCCCTTTTCTCGTGAGGAAGCCTATTCAGCATAAGGGAATTTCCCTTTAAAAAAGGGAGAATTTGGCAGCTATGCCAGCAACACATGAGTTCCGTCTCCATATGAGATGAACTCACACTTTGTTTATGTAACTACCAAGTAAAGCCTGCCTTTCAGAGATCAAATCGTGAACTGAAATTTGAGTAAACGTTTTGTTAATTTACTCAGAAAGACTCTCAGGTCTTTCTTCTTTTAAGAGGGATTAAAGGGGACACCAGGAAATAATCTTAACTGACAGATTCAAACAAATCTGCAACTTCCAGTTGTATTGAAAAGAATTTGCTCTGCTGCATCACTCATTAGCATGAGTGAAGGAAAGATAATACTTATTCAATATATCCTTTCCTACTCTCCTTAACATTCCCACAAAAGCCTCCTCACCAGCATCAGATTCCATTTCACCTGTGGCTAGCAGTGCAACATTTGCATTTGACAATGTAACTGGAAACCAGGACGAAGTTGTATCTTCCCGTGGAGATACTCGACTCTCCTTGCCTTCAAAATCCTGTCTGAGCTATGAAGCTTCACCTGTGCGCCATCCAACAGGAGTATCTTCCATGATGAAGGTATGAATGTAATGTTACATGCCGCTGCATCAGTTTTCTCACTATATGTAATCAGTTCACCTGTCAATGGTAGTGTCCTGCTTATGCAGTCCCCTCCCAGAGAGGGTCACCTGGGACCTCACACTATGGTCTCTAAGGTGCCAGGTGAATGAATTTTTGTTCTTATGGGCCTTTTAAATTTAATTATAATGATACTTGTCAGTGTCTATATATATATCTGCACTAAATTATTACCCTAGCTGTTTTTTTGTTGATTTTAAGATGTTGTGTTGGTTTTACCTGTCTTTTATTTATTTGTAATAGGTTTAAGGAGTCTTATATCAAATATTGTACTGTCGTTTGCATTTTTAGTTGTCTGTAAACTACCCAGAGATGAAAGTAATAAATAAATATAATAAAATTCCAATGTGTGACGTGACATTGATGCTATCGTCTTTCTGAGCTGACTGCGATGGGACTGCAGTACAGATTAGGGTGATGACTTTTTTACAACCTCATTTCCCTGTATCATAATTTGATGATCTTTCATTAAAGATTAGATAAAATCTTACTTTCAAAGAGATTCGATAAAAAAAAACCTCACATACAAAATGATTTTTAAAATTTTATTTATCAGTTTTTTGACCATTTTTGAAGTCACTGTAAGCAGATATAAAATTGAACCCAAGCTTTAGAGTCACACATATACAACATTATATAGGGTCATCAAACACACAAGGAAGCTTTTTTTAGCTGCAGTAACAGTATAGACGCAGCTAGAGGATGATGTTTTGCTACTTCTCCTGTAGGTTCTTTTCCCAGCATGCCCGGCAGGGTCTGCTGCCTGAGTTTTGAGGTCCCAAAAGGGGGCTTTTACCTTGCGCAGGTGTGACATTTGTATACCCTATGTTGCTAAGAACACTCCCATTGTGGAATGTGGTGTTGTGTCCAAATTTGATATGAAATATATATATAGAATTGTTAATACAATTTTATGAAATGGTAAAACGGCATACAAAAAAATTAAAAATGGTTTGTGCATAACCTTTTTTTAATATATCAATGGAATATACCTCATTTTAGTCATTAGTAGGCAAAAGTTCATCCATTTGTGTTACAGGAAATAATTTTTGAGAGAAAAAATGAAAAAGTCACCACCCTAGTACAGATACACTCTGCATTTTAGCTTTCCCCATCTAATCCACCCAATATGCATTTATGAAGGAGTATGAATTTGCCCTGGAAATGGATAACATTTCCATCCTGGCTTTGTCTTTGTACTGCTGTTCTCTTCACGGTCGTGTGAATGGCTTGAAGCAAATGTCCAAGGGCACCCGCCAGCTCTTAGCTAGTTGTGCGAGAAAGAAGATGTATTTCACTTAGTAGGGTGCATTCACCTAGAATTGCATGAGGAACAATACCTTTGACATTTTAGTGAAAGTTAACTGCCTGTAATAATAGATCAAGCCAGGTCATTTATAGCACATTGCATTATCCAATTGAGTCAAATAACTCACTCTACTGGAGATGAGTACCTCTAGGTGGGATGAGGTCTATTGCGTGTGTAAGACTGAGTGGGTGAGGTGGAGGACCCAAGTTGGGAGTTTTAAGAGCAATTGCTGGGCCTAATTAGTCAGTTGGGAACAGGGCTACATAATAGAGGCAGGAGCTCATTTGAATTAGTTAACCAGCAAAAATCTCCGGTGGGGGAAAAGAAAAAGCTGGAAGGTTGAAATTCTAATAGTAAAATAGATCCAGTGCTTTCTAGGCAGAATGATGAAGCGTGTTTGGTAGAGGGCATGAAGCCAGGCAAGAGTTCTGCATGAAAAGCAGGATGAAAATAGGAACACCCCCATACACACCCTCCCCATCTGGCTTTCAAGGCAGGGCAGTAGGTGGTATGGCAATGTTTTGAAAATGGGGCACAAGTTTGTTGAAATTTGGAATGGCTTCTCCAATACCTTTGTAGTTAGGAAGATTATTGTCTGATATGAGAGGAGGACTGGTTTCCATAAGAAGCCTGCTGGATCAAGCCAAAGACCCATTTTGTGAAGTATCCTTCTCTCTCCCCCCCCCCTCTCCATCTCCCTCTCACCACAATTCTGGCATGGGAGTTGTTCCATTCTTATGCTGCAAAAGTCATGTGAGTAACCCATACTGCAGCTCCTTTGGATGAGAACCCCAGCAGAGATTTAACATCACAAAATATACAGCACAGCAAAGCATGGAAATGTGGGCTGTTAGACCTTTAAAATATGTCCTTCCAAGTTGTTTCCAAAATTCCCCACTTCTCCTACCACACATTTGGAGGGACGGGTCCATGTATGTTCATTTGAAGGCATTTAGAATCCTTCTTCAGACTTTAACATGGAACACAGGAAGATCTGGAGATCTGAAGAGGAGGTGGCCTCATGGTGACACTGGGGCCATGTCCCTTCCCATTTTGAGTCCACACGCATGTCTCAAATACACGAAGAGGGCTTTTATCTGAACTGAAACTACATAGTTCAATTTATGTTCTTTTTTCACACCTCCCCTTTTCAGGTTTGTCCTTTTCTATGACAACACTGAAGACAGCACCTTTTCTGTTTCTCCAACATCTCCTTGAATACTTCAAAGCTCCAGATGACCCCACTCAGTTCTTTCATGTAGCATGAGGGATAAAATCAAACCTTGAGGAAGCCTACCTTGAAGGCTCCATGGAACCAGAGCATTCCCCCAAACATCACCATCCAAGTAGGACTGCTGATAAGGTTGGTACTAAATCACATGTTTTTCCAGATCCTTTGAATATATAATATGCTGACCATGTATAATGCATGCGGCTCAATCCACAGACCAATACTCCTGGACAAACCCCACTGAAGTGAACAGGGCTACCGTGGGGATAATGCTGTTTCAGTTCCTCATATCACTGTAAAGCATTCTATGAATACTATTATTTAAATATCTTGAAAAATATAAACTATAACAGGATGTTTGGTAGTAAGCATTTCTAGTTTAATCATGTATTTATAAGTTGCCAAAGGCAAGAAACAATAAGTGTTCAATGAGAAAAGATGCTTCCCTCTAAGCAATTTCTCCTTTTACTGGCAACTGTTTGAAGCCAGAAATTTGGCTCTCTTATTTCAAATCAACCCGTGAAATTTAGCTCTTCCTTCTTGCTGATTTGCTGACTGAAAACGGTGTGGCAAAGTTGGTTCCAAATTAAAAAAAGAAATGGAGATGGTGTGATAACCAAGATTTTACTGGAGCCATGCCAGGCAAACAATGGACTCCTTTGTTGTTGTTTAGTCGTGTCCAACGCTTCGTGACCCCATGGACCAGTGCACGCCAGGCACTCCTGTCTTCCACTGCCTCCCGCAGTTTGGTCAAACTCATGTTCATAGCTTTAAGAACACTGTCCAACCATCTCGTCCTCTGTCGTCCCCTTCTCCTAGTGCTCTCAATCTTTCCCAACATCAGGGTCTTTTCCAGGGAGTCTTCTCTTCTCATGAGGTGGCCAAGTATTGGAGCCTCAGCTTCAGGATCTGTCCTTCCAGTGAGCACTCAGGGCTGATTTCCTTCAGAATGGATAGGTTTGATCTTCTTGCAGTCCATGGGACTCTCAAGAGTCTCCTCCAGCACCAGAATTCAAAAGCATCAATCCTTCGGCGATCAGCCTTCTTTATGGTCCAGCTCTCACTTCCATACATCAAGAACTATTATGGTGTCTTCAGTTATTAAGCAGACTCCTCTGCTTAATTGGGGTAGGCCCAATGACTTTGAGTGTGGTATGTGTAGCCCTGTTTCTTGACACCATGATTTACTAACACATCAGTAACAAGAAGTTTCAAATATCCCACCTATTTCTTAGATATTTTAAGAGGCAGCAAGAAAAAGTGCATTTTGGCAGTGTGGAAGGGGTGAGCATACTGATTTTGCTCACCAAATGGGAGAATAAACCAACCCACAGGCATCACAATATCCACATTCTAGATGTACTCTCCCCCCCCCCACTCAAGCTTCTTTTTCAGGCTCTGTCTGAGGCTTATAAGCCATCGCACCCAGACTTGAGACTCACAGCCTCTCATCAGACCCACTCTTATTCAGCAGCAACACATGCTGGCTGATTGCTGGTTGAGCTACTCATGAGCAAGCAGACTCTTCTTTCCCATGCTGCCAGCATTAAGGGAAGTGCTCAACCCTGCAGGATGTGCTTGTTTCATAAATTGAAGACCTACTTGGTTGATTTCACACACCATTCTGAGAGCATTGCCTATGTCTACAGAGCAAGTGCCGTTGTTGGGTGGCTGATGGAACATGCACGTAAACTTGTCCCCTCTAATGAAATAATTTGCTATTCATAATAAAGGTAATCATTACAGGATGCCCAAATTACTATACATATTTTTAAAGTGGTATAAACACTGACAACTGGGAAACACTGTTCTGTGAGCGCTCCAATTGGAGAACAGCCGTTACCAAAGGCGTTATGGGCTTTGAAGATGCTCGAACTCAGGGAGAAAGGGAGAAACACGCTAAGAAGAAGGCACGCTTGGCAAACCCACACTGTGAGCTTCTCCCACCCTGAAACCTATGTCCTCACTGTTGAAGGACGTGCGGATCCAGATTTGGCCTCCACAGCCACTTGTGGACAACACTGTTAAAACTGTGTTAATGGAAGACAATCTTACTCGGCTATGAGTGATCACCAAAGAAGAAGACAGAAGACTGGTGGAGATACTTATGAATTGCAGCACCCCTTAGCTGGTCTTTCGAACTCATTGTTCTGGGGATTTCCAGTCATGGTTAATTTCATGTAGCAACTGTCCTCCCAAAGAGAGCTGGTCTCCTCTCTTTATGTTTTGTATTTTGTGATGTGCTTCTTCAGCTTCTGACAATTCCACCATTGAATGGGGTGCTTTTTGAGAGGTCTAGCTTTTTGCGAGGCAGGTGTTGGCTCAACCCTCTTAGGGGCTTCTGTTACAGCAAACACCACCCCCATGGCTTTCTTTTCTTTGATACATTCAATAGAAGATGCCACCTTACAAAGACAAGCTATGCTGCTTCTGACTCCAGCATCTACCCCGGTAGAAAAAGACTGCTGTGTACTGGGACTTTATACCTAGGCTACCTCAGATTTATTGCACATATTAAAGTAGAAATACTGACCAATAAAAAATAGGCTGCACTTCAGTACACACATCTAGCAGGCAGTCTCTCCTCCACAGAGAAAATTCCAGATTAAAAGAGACCCAAGCAAAGGTACTTGGGAAAACAGTAAGACTTTATTTGAAGAAAATAAAAAGATTGGCCTAACTTTCCAGAATATTCCCTTGTAAATCTGGGGTGGCTTGTAAAGTTGAAACAGTACAGATATAGGCTTGGAGCTGATGCTCTGAGTAGACCCACTAAAATTAATGAATGTAACTCAGTTTAGGTCTATTAATTGTAATTTATCTTCATTGAGCATCAGGGCCAGCCCCAGACACTTTGGCACCTAAGGCAAATAAGAAATTTGTGCACTTCTAGGAATTGTGGTTTGTTAAAGGTACTTAACAACAATCCTGGGAATTGTAGTTTGCTAATGGTGCTTAAGAGAGCAATCTATCACCTCAGTGCCCCCCTTTTCAGTGAATCTCAAAAAATAGGGTTGGAGATAACATCCCCTTGTGTAAATTGTTTCCAGCTGCCTGACTCTAAATATCTTTTCACTGTGTTTTTGAAATTTGGCTTTGTTTTTCCCACCTGTGGGGATTATAGGAGTCTGTTTAAAGCATGTTGCATGTATGTGAAAGTTTCATATATGAAATATATAGGTTTAATATTTTCAGAGTACCCAGTGGGGGACTATGGTGTTCCAGAGAATTTATAACCCCTGGGTGGGGGACAGAGGTAGGTGAGTGGCTGATTATGCCCTTTTCATAGAATCATAGAGTCATAAATCATAGAGACCACAAGGGTCATCCAGTCCAACCCCCTGCCGAGCAGGAAACACCATCAAAGCATTCTTGACATATGCCTGTCAAGCCTCTGCTTAAAGACCTCCAAAGAAGGAGACTCCACCACACTCCCTGGGAGCAAATTCCACTGCTGAACAGCTCTTACTGTCAGGAAGTTCTTCCTAATGTTTAGGTGGAATCTTCTTTCTTGTAGTTTGAATCCATTGCTCCATGTCCGCTTCTCTGGAGCAGCAGAAAACAACCTTTCTCCCTCCTCTATATGACATCCTTTTATATATTTGAACATGGCTATCATATCACCCCTTAACCTTCTCTTCTCCAGGCTAAACATACCCAGCTCCCTAACTCATACGTAACTCACCTAGGGATGAAGGGTAAATTAAATGCAGTTTGCTTTTAGAGGTGAATCTGAATAATCGGCAGTTTCCAAAACGATAGAAGAAACAAAAGACAGCCATCCTTCAAAACTGAATTTTGCAGTACAGTTCTCCAAGTAATGTGTCAGAAATGCATTTGCCCAAGCAGGCATGTTATATGACCCATGGGAGCAGCAAAATAACAGGACTGTACAATGATGATGGGATAAAATCAGGCCAAATCTTTATTGACAGCAGCAGGCAAGACAAGGGTTGCATAGCATTGCGTTCCAGGATCAGTTCGTCACTCCACAAGCCCCATGTTGATGGAATGGATCCGCCCCAGGTTTGGACCACCCTAAACCCATTCCATGGGAGTTGGCCGGTGTTGAACCTTGCCGTGATGCAAACTAAGTAAGCAAAGTCTCACTGGGAGACCAGGGTGCAGATTCCAACCAAACCCAAGATTAGGGGTGTTGTGGTCAATCCTCCCCTCAGGCCCCTTGTAAGACCTCCCCCATACTATGTTGATTCTGTCCAATGCCATTTCCATCTTCAACAAACAATGTTTTTCCGCCTAACAAAGGAAGGCCATAATTTCATACACACACACTAACACAAAAAACCAACTAAATGCCAATAATGTTGAAAGGAGAGAAAATATTTTTCGGCCCTTTCAACCTGCAGCCTAAAATTGCTCAGTGAAGGCTCTAACCCAAGGGGGTGTGGGCAGGAAGATCTCAAGGGAAATTTGGCCCTGATCTCCAGGAGAAGCAGCCTTATATAGGCTTTTCTCTCCTTTTTGCAAGGGGCCTGTCACACATAAAGGATACTAGGCAAAACCTTGCACAGTATTTGGGTGCAATGTATGGGCCATAGCACCACTGAGCAAAGGTGTCTCATGCTTATTGGGCACAGAACGAGGCATACAGGGTAAAATGTTTCCCAAAATGTCTGTTCTAGTGAAATGACAAAAAAAACACATTGTGTTAGAGAAAATTGGAAACAGAAATGTGCACCTTAGAAGAAATTTCCGCTAAATGCTGATTCATTTTAATGAGCCTTTTAAATTTAATTGTTATTGAAGTAAGTCAAACAAATCAACTGGAAAAAAATAGAAGCACACAAACTTGCAAACTGTTGTGGAAATGTGGAGAACTGAAATGAAGATTTGAAAAATGAGAAATTATGAGGAACCAAAACTGAAAGATTCTCTCATCCCCAGTAGAGGATAAGCATATTGAATGGCTGCAAATTTAGCCTGTCTGAAGCAGGACGTTTTTCTCTATGTGTGAAGGCTCCCCAGGCAATTCAGAACTCTACTCGGGATTCTAAATCAGGCAGGGAGCCCTGTTTCATCACTATATTGACAACTAGAAAACCCTACCCAAATAAACTAATGTATAATAAGCCAACCCTTAGCTAAGTATTAATCTTATCCATCAATGTCAAAGCAAAGAGGCAAGTGAGACTGAAGTCCTTTGTTTCCAAGTAAAGTGTCTAGTTTTGTTCATTATTCATATTTGTTTGCCTACAACAAAGACTCCTTGTGGCCAGATCTCTGTATAGTATCTTGTGGAAGTGTGTGGGAGTGCTTCACAACAAAACAAAACAAAAACCCAGCTTGAACAATCTGAAGAATAATAAGAGCGCTGTCCAATTTATGTGTATGACAAGGGCAGGATGAGAAGATTGGCAAGGAATGTGATGTGTTTAAAATGTGGTTTGTTGCAAACATAGGGAGGAATTGCCATCACACTCTTCCAATCATTCTGTCAGCACTTTCTAAAATGGAGACTTGGAACCAGGAGAAGGGCCAAAAGAGTTGTCAGGAGAGTGGCCCACCTCAATATCCCCAGATTTCCCAAGCACAATGTCACTGCTAACCAAGGAGAGGAGACTTCTCTTTTGGGGGAAGCAAACAAACTCTCATCTCCTCGTCAACACAAAGAAGCCTTTCACTTTTCTGATATTTGTCAGAGTTGAGAATCCCTGCTCACAACAATGTGTCATGGAGAAGAATACCCAATGCTCTTGGAGAGAGGTGTGGGTAATGTTTCTGGTTGTATATCCTAGGCAGATAGGATACTATGCTATTCTGAAATGTTTATTTGATTGTCCTTGAATCTTTCATCTTTCTGCCACACTTGGCCATCCTCTCTTGCCTCACCCTTTGAGAACCAGGTGGCCTAGTTGACTATTAGCCTTGGCCCTGCTGCTAATATCTCTGCTTCATTGTTCCCTGTGCCTTGCACACAGTGATGAACCTGTTGCTTTTCTCTGAGACCAAATTTGTGCCCTGCCTGAATTCATGCTTTGCATGAATTAGAGAGAGAAGTTTGTTTGGTTTTGCTTTGAGACTAATTTCTGCCACAACATTTGCTTCAACCTCTTTCGGTATGGTAAAAAGGTAAAGGGACCCCTGACCATTAGGTCTAGTCGTGACCGACTCTGGGGTTGCACGCTCATCTCGCATTATTGGCCGAGGGAGCCGGCGTATAGCTTCCAGGTCATGTGGCCAGCATGACAAAGCCGCTTCTGGCAAACCAGAGCAGCACATGGAAACGCCGTTTACCTTCCCGCTGTAGCGGTTCCTATTTATCTACTTGCATTTTGATGTGCTTTCGAACTGCTAGGTTGGCAGGAGCTGGGACCGAGCAACGGGAGCTCACCCCGTCACAGGGATTCGAACTGCCGACCTTCTGATCAGCAAGCCCTAGGCTCAGTGGTTTAACCCACAGCGCCACCTGGGTCCCTTATAAACCTTTTTTTCTTTTTCTTTTAAAGGGTGCTGTTGGGTTGGTTTGAATTTCTTTAACATTAACTACTGAAGAAATATTTAGCATCCAATATACACCAGGTGCTGAAGATAAAATGACTTTCAACACAGCACTGGATATTTTACTGTATTTAAGGGTGAATTGTTGTTTTTCAGTACCTTGTCCACTAGCAAATTCATGTGTGTGTATTTGTTAAAAAGGCACGGTCCCTCATTGTGTGGCAAGATCCTTCCACATATAGAGCTGAACACACAGCGGTTACTTTGTGCATGTTCTAATGAGCGTTTGTATGTCATAGGATGATGCCACTTTCCTGATGCATGTTCATGTCAGCCCTTCTGAACATTTGAAAAGAGCTTGTGAGCCAAGAAGACATAGGATGGCACTTCCCTCCCTGTCCATCTATGGTGTATCATAGCTAAAAGACGAGGGTACCCTTATACATTATTCGTCCTGTTCTGAAACTCTTCCAGCTTCCTAAACATTTATTCCCCCACAAAAGTAGCTTCTATGTTTCTACTTTATTCTCAGGGTGCCTCTGAATTTCTTTATAATTTTGGTGGTGCTGGGCTCAGCTGTTGTGGAGTGTGTGTCTGTGCTTTAGTTTCCATTAAACTTTTCTCCAGCATTTGCAAACTCCCAGGCTGCCTGTTTTTTCCTGATCTAATAAGAGCCCCTTAAGAAGAGTTGCTTCTAGAAATCATCTCCTGAGCTTTAATTGAAGCGCGGGAAGCCAGGGAGTCAGACTACCAAACACCTGAGATCTGTGTGCTTGCTGATTTTGTTTTTCAGGGGATGTCTTAGCTTTTTTAAAAAAATAAATAAAAAATAACAATCTTTCCACACTTACTTCTTTGAAAGGGCAAAGACTAAAAAATAACAATGAAGAGCTTTCAGACGCATGGTGGGCAGCCTCCCTGCCTATCTGCACTTACAGGAAAGTCCATCGAAGGACATAATGAGATTTTCAGAAAGCAGGGGGACAGTCCTGCTGGGTGATGGGGACCTGGTACGCTGAGGTACTTAGACCTCCTGGGAGATGATATGTAGAATGAAAGAAAGGACACTCACAGAAGCTTTTGGCCAATTTGGAAATAACCTAAGGACAACCCCCATAACCTGTTGAAAAATTCGCCTAAATTTCACCTTGCCTTCCATAATTTTCAAATGTAATTTCTTTTCTCATCAGTAGATGAGAAATGTTTGGGTTGTGTGTTTTTTAAGCAGAAGAAACCTTTAGCAGAACTCTATTTACCAGTGCTCTCATTACCAATCGTGTCATCCTAAAGAAATATGGAAACATACACATAATTTAATACTAGGTTGTTCCCTATAATTTAATCACGTTGTTCCGTTGCGCCAGAGGCGGTTTAGTCCTGCTGGCCACATGACCCAGAAAGCTGTCTGCGGACAAACGCCGACTCCCTTGGCCTGAAAGTGAGATGAGCGCCGCAGCCTCATAGTCACCTTTGACTGGACTTATCTGTCCAGGGGTCCCTTACCTTTTACCTTTTTACTAGGGATATAAAAAGTCATCAATTTCATCTCAATGTTAAAGAAAGGCCTTTCACCCCTTTCATTTCACATTAACAAAGCACAATTTGATCCATGTTTTTTCTTCTTCAGTGGCAGATCTTTATGTACAGAATGCCGGCATGTTCACCTTCGCTATTGGCTCCAGAGGCAGATGTATTTCAGTGGCTCTGTGGGGTGAGGCAAAGCCTCCCTCTCCCGAATCCTAACCATATCCTGCCTATGCTGTAACAATCCAAGCCCCACTTACCAGAGAGTAGGCATCACTGAATTCATAGAATCATAGAGTTGGAAGAGACCACAAGGGCCATCCAGTCCAACCCCCTGCCGAGCAGGAAACACCATCAAAGCATTCTTGACATATGCCTGTCAAGCCTCTGCTTAAAGACCCCCAAAGAAGGAGACTCCACCACACTCCTTGGGAGCAAATTCCACTGCCGAACAGCTCTTACTGTCAGAAAGTTCTTCCTAATGTTTAGGTGGAATCTTCTTTCTTGTAGTTTGAATCCATTGCTCCATGTCCGCTTCTCTGGAGCAGCAGAAAACAACCTTTCTTCCTCCTCTATACGGCATCATTTTATATAGTTGAACATGGCTATCATATCACCCCTTAACCGTCTCTTCTCCAGGCAAAACATACCCAGTTCCCTAAGCCGTTCCTCATAAGGCATCGTTTCCAGGCCTTTGACCATTTTGGTTGCCCTCTTCTGGGCACGTTCCAGCTTGTTTATATCCTTCTTGAACTGTTCTTGAACAGGACTTACTTCTGAGTAGGCATCAGACTACTTTGCTACTTTTCTAATGCTCACAAATCCCAGCGTGCAGCCGCAGATTGAATTAACACACAGTTGTGTGGAAGAAACTTTTTGCAGGGTAGAAGTGTGGTGCTGAGCAGAGGAGCTCCATAAGGCATTACAAACTTAGGAAGCAGTGATTGAAACATTTGGAGAAACTCCGTATTATAGAAGCTGTTGATTTAAGAAACAATGGGAGTGAGAACCCTAGAGAAAGCAAAACAGAAACTGTCTTGAGGGAGCAAAGAGTTAAAACCCAACTTTATAAGGTATGGGGTGGCAGCTGTTGTTGGGTCCCCAGCTGCAACTCCCACCATCCCTAGCTAGCAGGACCAGTGGTCAAGGATGATGGGAGTTGTAGTCCAAAAACAGTGGGGGATGCAAGTTTGAGAAACACTGGATCCTATGCATGTAGGTTTCACTGGGTTCAATGGAGCTTGCATCCAAGTAATGTAACTTGAACACAAGTTACATTAATTAGTGATAGATATTCACAGCTTTGAAATTTAATTACAACAATTTCCCATTTGCATGAAGTTAATCTGGTGCCAACAGTGAGCAGATATGCGAACAGTGGCAATTTCCCAACCAGTTGCTGTTTCAGTCGGAATTCTTTTACTTCCTACACAGTTGGAAGCGTATTCTTCACTTTGCAGTTCTTGCAATGGGATTAGACAATCCTGTCTTGATAATACAGTGATGCCTCACAAGACGAATTTAATTCGTTCCGCGAGTCAATTCGTTTTGCGAAAAATTCGTCTTGTGAATTGCGGTTTCCCATAGGAATGCATTGAAATTTCTTTTTTTTGCCCATAAGAACACATTAATTAAATTTCAGTGCATTCCTATGGAAAACCGCGATTCGCAAGACGAATTTTTCACAAAACGAATTCGTCTTGCGAGTCACCATCAGATCACAAGATGCATTCGTCTTGTGAAAAATTCGCATTGCAGGGCATTCGTCTTGCGAGGTACCACTGTAGTCTGATTTAGACTAAGTGAACATGGCAGGTGCACATCATTTCCAGAGTGCAGACCCTAACAACTCATGCCCTATCCCCCCCCCCCCAATTCTTCTAATATTACTTCTTGTACACATTATTTGGTTGGAGAACTGTATCACAAAATTCAGAGGGGCAAGTTTCAAAGAATAGCTGTATTCAAAAAAGTGTAGATTTGCATTAAAATGTGAACTAAGTCCAAATTTCAGCCTGTGGTCAGTGTAAAATTCCTGCATATTTTTGCCGGTTTGTATGTGCAAATTCTCCTACAGATCATTGAGGTGATGTAAAATGCAAGTATTCTAACCAATTTTATTTTAGCTTGTGGTACATGACTAAACATATTGCAAAACACTCAGGTGATACGAGTACTACTGGTAAGGTCAAGAAGTGCAATTCAACGTTAAGACTTGAGTAATGGCTGAGGTCTGAAAGAAGTCACATTTAAGCTTACAATGTCTTGCACGTTTACCATCAACTTACAGCTCCAGCATTGTACAGTGGATGCAACAAGGTGGAAAATGGAATAACCAGGGCCTCCTGCAGAGCTCAAATTTACAGGAAACATTGATGAAGCCCAGAGAGGTTTTAAACACAGGTTTGACCTATATGTGGAATCAATTGGAGCAGAAGTGAAATGAGACTCTTAGGCTTGTTAGGAGTCTAGGATCAGGCTGGTCTTGATGTGTAGAGCAGTTACATGCCCTAGCGATAAATCAGTTATTGTAATGTGTGTCATGTTGTGCTTGTAGAAATAAAGAAAGAAACAGCTGTTTCTCGTGCAGGTATAAAACAACATACTAGTGCAGCTATCGAAGACTACATTATGAAGTTGAGATTAATCAGTGCTGTCTTGACATTTCAACATATGTTAGGACTGCTAACAAAAACTGCAACAAGTAGAGGCCTTACCTTCCAACATTTTTGGATGGAAATAGGGACGTCCTATTCCATCATCATCTTCATTTTACTATTCATACCCTGCCTATATGACTGGGTTGCCCCAGCCACTCTGGGAAGCTTCCAAGAAATATAAAAACATAACAAAACATTTAAAACCTTCCCTATACAGCGGTACCTTGGTTCTCAAATGGCTTAGTTGTCAAACAAATCGACTCCCGAACGCTGCAGACCCGGAAGTAGGTGTTCAAGTTTGCGAATGTTTTCCAGAAGCCGAACATCTGACACGGCTTCCGATTGAGTGCAGGAAGCCACTGCAGCCAATTGGAAGCCACACCTTGGTTTTTGAACAGTTTCGGGAGTTGAACGGACTCTTAGAACGGATTAAGTTTGACAGCCAGGGTACCACCGTACAGGGCTGCCTTCAGATGGCTCAGGGGTCAGAAACTTCATACCCTCCAAATTTCGGCATAACCCCTATCTACCGTGCTCCGTCCTATTTAACATCGCTTACGACCGCGTCTCACCGATATGCCTTCATTAAAGCTAGGTTTAATGTTTCTCCAACAAACGTGCTGAGACATAGATTTACTCAGGGCCAAGTCTCTTCAATGTGTGCTTGTGAAATTAAAACATCTGAGTCTCTACATCATGTTATGTTTATCTGCCCTATGTACAGTTCGGCTCGTGCTAGTATACTAAATTCCATAATCCAGCCTATGGCTGACAAACCA
Organism: Zootoca vivipara; assembly: GCF_965207765.1. Lineage (NCBI taxonomy): Eukaryota > Metazoa > Chordata > Lepidosauria > Squamata > Lacertidae > Zootoca > Zootoca vivipara. The sequence continues at coordinate 13,703,942 of NC_142587.1, read as the reverse complement.
GTTGACCTACAGCTTGCCTGGGTTCTTCAAGATGTGGATCCTTATATTACTAAACAGGTTGCTAAATTCCTAACAGCCGTCCTCTCGTACAAGAGACAGAATGGAATGTTAGCAGATTATTTATAGTTATAAGAATTTTCTATAATGACATCTGATATTGATTTTAGCGTAGTGCCTAGATTTTTAATCATTATCTTAAACTGTTCTTTTTAATTGTTATGAATTGTGTTTTATTATTTGTGGCTTGAACGAGTCCGCTGTTTTATTTGATTTATTTTGTTGTGTTGTGTTTTATGATGGGCGTAAAGCCGAATAAACATCCTGAGATACCCTCCAAAACCTTCAAATTTTCTCTGATGAAAATGGGGATGTCATAAGGAAAAGCAGGACATTCCGGGATCAAATCAGAAATTGGGGCGGCTTCTCTAAATCCAGGAATGTCCCTGGAAAATAGGGACATTTGAAGGTTCTAAGAGGCACTAAGTAAGAGAAACAATTTCAAAAGGACTTATGTTCAAGCCTTTTTATATTATTATTATTATTAATAATAATAATAAATTATTTATACCCCGCCCATCTGGCTGGGTTTCCCCAGCCACTCTGGGTGGCTTCCAACAGAAAAATAAAACACAGTAATCTATTAAACATCAAAAGCCTTCAGATGTCTTCTAAAAGTCTGGTAGTTGTTTTCCTCATTGATATCTGTTGGGAGGGCGTTCCACAGGGCAGGCGCCACCACCCAGAAGGCCCTCTGCCTAGTTCCCTGCAACTTGGCTTCTCGCAACGAGGGAACCGCCAGAGCAACGGGAGCTCACCCCGTCGTGGGGATTCGAACTGCTGACCTTCTGATCTGTAAGCCCAAGAGGCTCATTGGTTTAGACCACAGCACCACCCGCATCCCAGATGGGAGAAGCCACTGTTGGCACAACTTCTGTCATTGAACCTACACCAACAGAGCAACCACACTATTCTCCAGGGCTGCTTGGATGTTATCAGTTGCTTGTCTCACTGGCAGTGCTTTAGTCCAATAGGTACTTTTACGAACTAGGCTGAAAGCATGTACTGTATTCTCCTCCCATTTTCTTCTTTTTGATATGTCGCTCCTTTTCTTAGCATCGCATGGGCAGCCAGAAACCTATTTCAATCTCAGGCAAGATAACAGAAATATCTCTACGTGACTTGTTCTTCTTCCAAAGGTTTTTATTTTGTTTTAAATGGGGCTGATTTTGTCGATGTTGGGATTAGTTATAGTATTAGTATTTAGACAATCTAACTTCCTCACGAAAGAGGAAAATGATGCATTGTTTATTTTCCAATGATGCTATGATTGCCTTGCCCCAAAGACTTCTATAGCCTGTGTCTCGTCTCCCTGGCTTGGACGGGAACCTCCCCATCACCCACCTTCCATTTTTATGTTACTGGAGGTGGTTGCAATGGAGAGGTTCCATCTAGGCCAGGAGATGCACAGGCTTCAGTTGCTACCATGTGAAGCATGTGGGAGATGTCTCATGTCCAATAGCAATGGTTTAAATTTTAGGGCTTGCCAAAACACATGCTTCAGTGCTTTTTTAAGAAACAACACCTATCATTCACTCGTTCGGGAGGGGGAGAAAGAGACTAATCTGGAAAAGGTGCCCTCGGAAATGCCTTTGGCTAAATGAGTCTATTATTTTTATCCTTTGGGAATGATTTAATATGACTCCGTTTTGCTCCCAGTGAGAAGCTCTGGTCTTGTTTTTCTCCGTGTCTGGAACAAATTGAAATAGCCTCTTGCCCAGCAACGATTGTTTCATGACAGGCTTTTCAGACCTTCTCATCCTTCTCCCTTTGGGATAGTTCTGTGGTTTCCATGCCATTAATGGCAGGCTTGCAAAGCACAGTCTAGAGTCAGATGTTATTATTGTTGATCTGATAGCATCTAATCAACTCTTTCCCACCACCACTTACTCAAATCAACCATTTGATTGGGATCTTCTTCTGCTACAGACAGAAACGAAGACCTGCGCTCTGTAGTTCTGTCATGTTTTGAAACAGGGGCACCCTGTGTTTCGAGGTGGGTACCAGCACAGCCACACTCTGACAGTAGTCAGTTGGTTCTATATGTTGTTGTGGTTGTTGTTAATTAAATTTGTATAACATCCTTCATCCAGCGTTCTAAGGGCAGTTCACCACATAAAAATACAAAATAAAAACACAAAATACATAATAAAAACAAGAGAAAAGCAAAGCAATAAGCTTCCTCCCTCAAGCACATTTAGAAGGACATAGAATGTTAATCAGCCCAAGACCTGGTTGAAGAGGAACATTTTTCCTGGCACCTAAAGATGTATAATGAAGGCACCAGGCAAGGCTATCTGGGAAAAGCATTCCACAAATGGGGAGCCACTGCAGAAAAGGCCTGTATTTAAACAAGCAAACATTCTAAGCTTATCTATTTAAAATGAAGGCTATGTTTTAACACTGTGATATACAGGTGAAACTTGGAAAATTAGAATATCATCGAAAACTGCATTTATTTCAGTAATGCAACTTATTATTTTTAATTTTTGTTTTAATTTTTACAAATGCTTTCTTTTGGAAATTCCACAGTAATAAAAAAAAAAGTTACGATAATACAAAAATAAACATCACTATTACATTTAATTAATTACATTCCATTTATAATTGACCCATCAATGACAAATAATTACAATTACAACAAATAAAGGATCAACATATCTTGCTTTGCATGTCATGCATCTATCTCATATTGGTTTCACCTTTTAAGTTGTGTTACTGAAACAAATGCACTTTTCGACAATATTCTAATTTTCCGAGTTTCACCTGTATTTCTTCACAATGCAAACTTTGGAAAGAGTTGCTAAATATTGTATATATGCTTTAATTAGAATAGATTCTGTTGATGCCTAGCACAGAAAGTAGAGATGGATTGATACTCTCTCTGTCCATGAGAGCATTCATTTGGCCCTCCTAATTATAAGGAAAAACAGCTGTTCATAACTCTTACCAACTGTGCAAATGAACTCCAAAGAAACAGTTTCACAAACATTTAGGTTTCGTTCCCTATGAGTATTTTTGAGTAGACATTCATAAGATTGCACTGTTATTTGTCTTAGGCTGCAGTATTTTTCAGTCTCTTGTTGAGAACTGGCTGTTCCATAGGCAGCCTCCAAAGGTGGTGGTGGGGGAAGGGGGTCAAAACACCCAAACATTGAATTTTCTTGTTTTAAACTCTTAGTAACCATACTTTGCCAAATGGTGAGCAACAGGGAGGTTTTGTAATAAATTCAGGGGCCAGCCAAACCAAAAGACTTCAAAATCCCATTTCATGTGATCACTTCTACTGAAAATTAATTGCACTGAAATGTGCTTAACTGTTGCTGGATCTAGCCCTAATGTTCAAAATCCATTCTGGAGGTGCTCCCATGCCTACAAATTTTATCAACTTCTGTAAAGAGGGGGGGAAATGGTATAGCTGATTTTAGATACCTGATTACAGTGAATGGAGAGGGGGTGGAGAAAGAGATAGCTTTGCTTTTAAAAGGTCTAATTTGTTCCCGATAATGACTTGACCCAGAAACACAAGAGTGGCTTTGAAACGGAATGGAGTTACAGATACAAGCCAGTCTTGTGCCTAGACCATATGTAGATACAACTATGGAAGATATCTGTCTATAAAAGGAGGTCAGAGGAATCCTTGCTTTTAGTCACCTTTTCCTGGTGCCCTCCATATGTTTTGGACTACAATATGCATCAGCCTCAGCCATTGTGACCAGTGTTTCAGGACGATGGGAGTTTAGGGGTAGCTGCCTTAAATTTGCAATAAAATGCTCATTTAAAAAAAAAATCAGTTGAAACATAAAATCTAGGAGATAGTGACTGGTTTTGCAGTGTCATCCATCTCATACCTACACAGCATCTCACAAACTGATGCACTTAAAATAGATCCAAAATTGAAGTTTAAATTGTGACCGGCTGTGCTGTAAATGGCACAGCATAGAGTAGTCTCACTCAAATACTGGCGATGATGTCCAGGGGACCATTCCACAATAAGACGTTTGTCAGAAAACTAAGCCTAATGATGCAAGTAAACAGGGCACTTAATGATGCAAGCCTTGGGAGCAAAGTAACTCAGTTACTCAGTAGTCTTTTAAGGCCTGTGACTCTAATAAAGCTCCCATAGAAAAAAGCATATTTCCTCCCCAAAGAGCAATATCTTTTTTGGGCATGCCTTGGTGCAGAGAGGAGCGTGCTGTGAAAAATGACACCTGAATACAAAGCAATGGAAATAGATTGAGATATGAAAGACAAAGGGCCTGCATTTTACTTGAGAGCTTTGGCTGCAGCACAGAAACCATTTATTCCACTGTAAACACTTATTCCAAAGTGGCTGGGTTTTCATTGCCTGTTCAGTTCTCTAGGTAAGAATCTGCCAGTGGTTTGTTTACTTTCTTTTCTTTTCTTTTCTTTTCTTTTCTTTTCTTTTCTTGACAAGGTCACTCATGCACAGTGCAATTTATTATTTATATAGCCCCATCAGCATACAAGGATATTTAATGTCTTGTTAAAGGTACACTCCTGGCAAGCTAAGACACATTTTGAACTGCAAAAAGAAATCAGCCGTATTTCTAAAAAATCAGCCCCTCTGCCTCTTTATGCAGGCAGCAACATAAAGCATAGCTGCCAAGTTATCCCTTTTTTTAAGGGATTTTCCCTTATGCTGAATAGGCTTCCTCGCGAGAAAAGGGAAAACTTGGCAGCTATGACATGAAGACGAATTGAAAAATATATATGGAAGGAGTTCAAATGATGAGAGGCCTTTGGATGAAATGCACTGACCAACTGCCAGAAGGGTTTCTTCATGTTGTCAATGCACAGAGAAATCTCGGCTTGGCGAGCCGTGAAGTGGAAGTGACCAATTAGCTGCAAAACCAAATCCCCTGTAATTCAGGGTTACAAAATTTAACCCTCACAAATTTGTCCATATAGATTGGGCTTTCCCAACCAGGGCCATCCTACCCATAGGTGCTAGGGGTGCGGGGCACCCGGGTGCCAGGCTCTCAGGGGCACCAGGCTGAGAGTCCAGGGTCAAGATTTGGAGTCTGGGGATTGGGAAGAGCCACTGCTGAGCGGAGCAGAGCCCGTTGGAGCGCCGCAGCTCTTCTGCTGAGGGTGAGTGAGGTGTTGAGGCAGCTGGCTGGCTCCACCCTCCTGTGAGCCTGGGATTGGTGGGCCGTCGAGAGGCCCGCTCAGTGCACGCTGCTCACACGAGGTACCCAGCTTTGCTCAGTCGCTGTCACTGCCTCGGGCTCAACTGCTGTTGAGCTGGGCTCTGCTTGCCCCCCACCCACCCCAGGTGCCAGGCCCTGGCCTTGCTCTGCTGCTGCCACCTCCGCCTCAGGCTCCTCTGTTGCTGCTGAGACAGCCCACCCTAAAAGGGGTCAACAACTTTGGGCAACCTGGGGGTGGGGGTGCCGGGCAGATCTTTGCCCTGTCCCCAACTTGGTACACACCAGGTATTATACTATAGCTCCCACCATCCCTAACTATTTGCTAAACTGGGTGGTGGGAATTATAGTCTGAAATGTCTGGAAGACTCCAGGTTGGGGAAGCATGATATAGATACCGTAGCTCCTACAGCATACCACACAAACACAAGTAAACTGCCTTTTACTCCTAACTCCTCTTATCAACTTTATTTTTGTGTTATCTCAACCCCTCTTTTTCTTTGAACAAGCCCAATAAGATATAGCTTGTTAACATGTTTTGTAGACCCCCCCCCCCAAGTGTCCTGATTTAATTGGGGCACCCTGAATTTACAGAAGCTGCCCTGGCTTCTGATCCCAATCTGTGATGCCCCAATTTTTCTGGAGGCCTCTCTAGGTCATGCCGTGTCTCCCAACGCAGTGTCTTGGGATCAGGAGGCCAAAGGCAGCAAAGGTAAGAAAGAGGAATCAGTGGCAGGGAGGGGGCAAGTGACAGAGATGGGGATGCCCCAAATTCTTCTTACAAAATGATGGCGGGTATGGTTTTGATTGTGAAGTCTGTTACTATAGGCTTACCCACTGCTTGTCCCATTGCTCCCCCCCCCACCCAGGAAAACCACTCTTTAGTGCTCAATCAGAGCAAACAGCAATCAGATTGTCTGTGGCTTGCTGTTCGTTCTGATTTAGAGCTAAAGAGTGGGTTTCCCCTGGGAAAGGAGCTGGGCAAGTGGAAAAAATCTCAGACCCTATGCCTAGAAAGCATGGGTCAAGTGGAAAACCATTCTGACCCACTTGTCCCATGCCTAGAAAGCAAGGAAGTGTGGGTAAGCCCTATGACTGCCTTCACACAGCAGCTTATTCCATTTCCCTGGCATTTCCCTGTTGATTTCTGTATTATCTGTGAACTGTCACATGATGTAAAAGCCACTTCTGGAAACATAGCAGAATATAGGGCAAATTCAGTGCTCATTTCTGTGGTTTTTTTTTTTTTTTAATCCTGGAAGCAAATAACACAGAAATGAGAGGCAAACTTGTGCTATATTCCACTATTACTCCAGGATTGGCTTTTATGTTGTGTGAAAGCTCAAATTAACAACTTGGGGGAATGGAAAAAATTGCCATGTGAATGCAGCCTAAGTTAACTTAAGGCCTACATAAGATGAGTGGTTTGAGTATTTGAGGAGCTTTCAATGAAGACCGTAGTTAGATCTGCATTTTGCATTCTTTCCAAATGTACTTTCTTTCTTTTTCATTAACTTGAGTAGACAGGCTGGTATGAAATATACTGGTCATATGACATATTTTTGTAAAACAGATACGTGTGTGCAGAAAAGACAATTGACTTGTCTGAAATTCATCACGTTTATTTACAGGCTGGAAATCTAATTTGGAGAATGGGTTTGAAAATTGTTTATACCTGGAGGGTGGAATCCTTCTGACAATAAAAGGATTACATGGCAAGAACTCCTTCTCCATTTCAAAACATCTAGAGAGCGGGGGAGAGAATCTCTTTGCTTCATTACCTATACATCACACTTTGCTTTCAAGCATTATAAATGTGACACCTTTTTTGTCCTTGAAAAGCAGCTGTATTGTTACGCCTTTGTCCCAGATGGTGTTAAATGACAAGAGGAGAGTCGCAGAAGCAATTTAAGAAAGTTGCTTAAATCTCGACAGGCACATATTGTGTGCTGCATTGAGAGTTGGGAAGCAATGGTTCCTTCATGTCAAAATTGCACGTGGCTTTTGAAGGTTTCCATGGGATTCAGCTCCTACAGTTGTGTATCCTTTACTTACATGGTTTTGTCTTGTTAAACATGGGGGGTGGGACTTCAGGATCTCTGTTGAATTACCAATTCCCGTATATGAGTACCCATGTGTCCAAAGGGAGGGCACATCCAATTTCCTCTCATCCATCCATATAGAAAACATCAGGTCACCTTCTGGTTGTCCCCATTCTGTGGGAGGGATTCCAGAGCACACTGGTAATTTAGATTTGCATAGATTGAAGCACTCTGTCACCCCAGCACATCAAATCCACTTAAGAAATACAGTCCTTTTAAACTTGGAAAGTGAAGGGAAAATGCAGTCAGAAGTTTGGGAGGAACCAATTTTTGATGCATAAGCAAATGAGGATGAATGACCATTGTTGTGTAAGCTTCCCAAAAAATTATAATCCTCAGTAAACGGATCGTTTGGAGAAGCCTATCAAGCACAGGTTTATGAAACAGCAGCCACTAACTCAGTCTTAAGCATTAGTGCCAAGTTTGTCAGAAGAGTTACTCAAGAAAATAAGCATCTTGTTAGTCTCTTAACAAGATATTGATGCAAAGTGCTTGCTCTCTGCTGTGGAATTCCTCAAAGGGTGCAATGTACCACTTGCTCAGAGACTTCTCCCTTGTGCTTAGGGATCTCTCTCTAACATCCAGTCCAGGGCTCCAGCTACAGTACTGCTAGTAACACCAATAGTCTTCCAGTCAGGCACTTGCTTCCCAGGAGCCTAGGGGTCAGCTGGGACAGAGAGGTGGTAGAGATTGCAGTGGGAATCCTTGCCCTGGCAGTTTAGGCTGGGGAGAGACACATGGTCTTTGGAAACGAAAGGGATGGTGGTTTCCTCAAGATAGTTCATCTGGTTTTCCTTGTTTGGCATTACCATAAGACAGCCCATGAGGCACCAGGGCAGACTTCCTCCTTTTCTTACTCCGTACTCAGCCCAGCCAGTGCTTTTCCACACATCTCTGTCTGGCTTTCCTTTTCTGGATCTCCTCTTTCTTATCTTTTGGGCCAACCTCACCCTAGTATCTCCAGCTATCCTGCCTCTCCATCTTCTGTGTCATCAGTACCCATCTGAACATCTCGCCCCATTTTAAGGATACAACAGTTACTTCTGGTGCTGCTCCACCCTCCTGGATTGGCTAAAGCTGGCCTCCTTGCCACTGGGGCTGGGCGACACCTGGTTTTCAACACCACAATATATCACCAGCTAAGTTGATAGGATTGCTGCTCCGTGTTTGCAGTCATAAGATTGTTGTCTATCACATGACAGTGTATGTTTTCTTTCCACAGAGTGGGAAGTGACGGAGACAGGATGTTTTGGTATTGCTGTGTTCCGTGAAGTGGGACTATTGTCCTTTGTTCTTTCTCTCTTTGCTGTCTGATGAGAAAGAGGAAGGAGCTAAAGCAGAATGCTCCGAGTGTATTATATGTACATAAAGTAGATTAGCCAGAATGCTGTGCTACTGAGTTCTATTATGCAAACTGTGAATACTCTGTGGATCCCTAAGCGTGCTAATGCCTTTTGGCATCAGTCGCTGTGATGTTCTGGCAGAAGGAAGCTTTTGAAGCTTCCGAATGATCGACCAGGAGGGAGGGAACATGCTGGTCGGGCATGTGTCTCTGCCAGGGTCCTGCACTAGAGTAGGACGCTCCTAACATAAATATCACAATATCTTGATATATCTGTGGTGGTGGACAGCCTTGCTGGGCCTCCCCGTGGCAGCAGAGGGTCCCGCCAAACCTCTCTGCAGATGTACCCCTACAATGAGCTAACCTACATCAGGGGTGGTAGTCTATGGACACATGCAAGGATTGGTAGTTCAGAAGCACATCTGTAGCTCTATTCTGGTGTTTACAGCAAACAAGACTGGGCTTAAAGTTGGGAGCACCCTGCCCAGAACATCCCAATGAATGGCATATTCATAGAATCATAGAAACATATAATTGTAGAGTTGGAAGGCAGCACAAGGGTAATCAAGTCCAGCCCTCTGCAATGCAGGAATCTTTTGCCCAATGTGGGGCTCAAACCCATGATCCTGAGATCAAGAGTCTCATGCTCTACTGACTGAGCTATGCGAGCACATCACACTTAGCAGCATTCAGGTGAGCAAACTTAGAATCCTGTGATTGTGAATCTTGTTTTGTTTCAATTTGGCTGCAAGTTATCAGGTGTTGTAGGACTCTGAATTCAAAGCACATGATACATAAAGCACCACAGAGTAAAGGAATGCTAACAACCTAATGACTTGAATGGGATTTTAAAATGTACAACTGTGAACTGGATTGTGGCCAGCTTCTTTAAACAATAGCATGGATGTCGATACAATTGTAGATGAATTTTGAGGGCAAGTAATTTTACTATAGCATAGCTGAAAACCTTTCTAATCATGATCAACAATTATTTTAACAGTGTGTTCATGCTGTGATGACAATTAGGATTTTAGATAATGCTATCTTTTGATATCTGTGCTTAGAAAGGATTCCTGCTGGTCTAATGAGCAGTAAAATATGTAGTGCTGTGTTTGTGCTTAATTTTAGGGATGACCAAAACTCCCCTGGGGGATTTTAATCTGATCTTCTTCTAAACAATACCAACTCATTATGTTCCCATAACAAAAGGAAATAATGCACGTCTTTCCAAACTGGCAGGTCTACATGGAGCTGAGTCTAGGAACAGGTCTGGAATAAACTTTGTTGGAATGGGACACATTAAGATAGGAATATGTGTTTTCTATGGCTGCAATCAGCACACAATTAAGCTGCTTAAATCCTGTTGATTTAAGCACTATTGTGGAAAACATGAATAGCGTTAAGTCTACTTGTGTACAAGTTTTCATCGTGTGTGTGTGTGTGTGTGTGTGTGTGTGTGTGTACACTTCCATATAAAATGAAACCTTGTACACAATTAGACTTAATACCGTATATATGTAAAACAAAACAGAATTTCTTGACATCTCTATGAGATTGCAATGGGCAAAATTGCAGATACCCATTTTGGAAATGTCAGTTGTAGAAGCCACCTTTCAGAATTCCCTCCTAACAGGTAGATCCATCACATTCTCACAACCACTTGCTGTTCTTTGATACATATTGAAAGTAGGTTGGCTCCTCTTTCATTCCAGATTTGTTTGTTTTTTACATTTGTGTTGGATTTATTTTAGACTATTTGCCTTGTGTGCTTTCGTCCGAGCACATACATTGAAAAAGTAACTTAAAATATTGAGTGAGTGAGTGAATAAATCTCTCCTCAGATGAAGGGTGAATTTATATAAATCATTTTTTGATAGAAAATATCACAGAAAACCTCAAATTTCCCCATGGTTAATTTGTTATGTTTGACCATTTCTGAGAACACCTTTTCCTGAAAACTGAAACGTAGGTAGAAGTGAAGAGAGACTATTCTAACTTAAGAACAGTATCATGGCAGCAACTTCATAGGAATGGGGAAGAAATTTGATTCATTTCACATTTAAAGACAACCCTACCACATTTGCTATTTCCAAAACCAAGCGTGAACCAAATCCCAGCCAGCCTTCGAGACTCACACTTTCCCAAATTTTGCAGTACAGATCTTCAGCCCTTATGCATACAAAAAATGCATATACTAGGCTGAAGTGTGCATGAAATGGCATATATTAGTGAAAATAACAATATTAGGGGGGAAATATTTGCAAAATGCATATATACATATTGCACAATACAAGTGTTTATTAGGGAAAATGTTCTTCTGAATTTTTATCGCTCAAAATGGAAATGTGGAGAACTGAACTTAAGACTGGAGAAACTGAAATCAACAGATTTGCCCAATTCTCCATCCATGCCACCCTGGATGCAGGAAGAAAGAAATGGAAAGCCAAAAAGTCTCTAGGTCAGCCCAACTAGTGGCCTGTAGCTCAGGAGAACAGAACCAGAATTGCAATGGAGAAAGTTTCCCTAGAATATCTGACCTAATTTTCCACCCCTTGTTTTTTTTTTCCTTCTTCTTCCCCTGAACAGGCTTATTACCGAAGTACAAAGAAGTAATTTGCAGATGTGTTTAGAGCATGGGTAGGCAAACAAAGATCTGGGGGCCAGATCTGGCCCAGTCGCCTTCTAAACCCGGCCCGCAGGTGGTCTGGGAATCAGCGTGTTTTTACATGAGTAGAATGTGTGCTTTTATTCAAAATGCATCTCTGTGTTATTTTTGAGGCATAGGAATTTGTTATTTCTTTCTTTTTTCAAAATATAGTCCAGCCCCCCACAAGGTCTGAGGGACAGTGGACCGGCCTCCTGCTGAAAAAGTTTGCTGACCCCTGGTTTAGAGCCGTGTTCTGAGCTAGCATGACAAAAGAGGAGGAAGAGGAGGAGGAGGAGGAGGAGGAGGAGGAGGAGGAGGAAGAGGAGGAAAGAAGAGCCTAGTCACATTGTGCGGATGCCTGATTATTGTCTTCCAAAGCAAGTACTGTATTCTGAACTTAAAAATGAAAAGCGCAATGCAGGTGGTCAACAAAAGAGGTTTAAAGACTCTCTCAAGGCAAATCTAAAAAAAATGTAGTATAAACACCGACAACTGGGAAACACTGATCTGCGAGTGCTCCAATTGGAAAACAGCCTCTACCAAAGGTGTCATGGGCTTTGAAGACGCTCAAACTCAGGACGAAAGGGAGAAATGTGCTAAGAGGAAGGCACGCTATGAGTGATTGCCAAAGAAGAAGACAGAGAAGTAATTTGCAGATGTGTTTGGAGACATGTTCTGAGCTAGCATGACAAAAGAGGAGGAAGAGGGAAGAGGAGACTCTTCCCTGTGTTGATATATCCTTGCCCTGATAACTGGAAGAACTGTAGCTGAATGGTAGAGCATCTGTTGTGCATGCAAAATGTCCCAGATCTGGCATCTCAGCTAAGACTGGTAATTGCCCCCGTTTGAAACCCTGGAGAGCCATTGCCCAGTACATGGAATACTAAGCTAAATGTGGCAGTAATCTGACTCCGTATATGGCAACTCCCTGTGTTTTTATGAGTTTTAACCCATGCTTACAGCACTGAACATTCTGGAGCTTAAATTTTAGGATAAGGTCTCTTGATTTGTGTTACAGCAATGTCTGCTCAGTTGAAATTGGAGTAAGAAACAAATGCTACTTTGCACTTTGAAAGATGAAGAAAACCTGGTGCTCTGATCTGTGTCAGCTGCTATCAATATTTCAAAAGCTGGTCACATATTTATTGAAGCTGTTGATTGTGTTTTTCTCACTTCTACAGGTTTTTTTAATTAAAAAAGAGGTGTAAGTAAACAGATCACATTCAATTAATTCCCTCCTTGATGATCTGCTGAGAATTCTTTTAGCCTCTCTTCTTCATTATTATTTTAAAAGAAGTGTTTAATTGGGTTATCACATTAAGAGTAGTGCTGTTCTGCTACATTCCTGACCTTTCACTTTGGGTGACGATACCTGTTGAGTAGTTTGTAATGTATTGGAATGTATTTGGAACCATTACGAAGGTAATTTGGCCAATAATCCCTATTTCCAAATCGCTAAAGCCCACCAGCCAACATAGTGAAACAGATACTGATGGTCTTCATGAATTCTCATGCTTGAATATTTCCCACTGTAATTAATGACAATTATGAATACTTCAGTTATTATTATTTTTATTAGTAATACATGCAATGTTTATCCTACTTGAACTGAAAATAATCAGTTGCTCAATAAGTGGTTTTCCAACTCTGGTGTTTAAGATAATCCAAACCGTACCTCTGCTTCCTGTCTGAGGATTGGATTCCTTAAGGCTAGCGGGTGAGAGAGCTTGTTTGCTTAAGAGAGGCTTAGTAAGACCCTAGTGAATAAATTGATCATGCGTACAATTAGCTAAAAGCAAGAACTTCCATTGGATTTAATGTCCAATTAATCGTGCATGAATCATACTGTACATTTTATAATTGGATTTGCTTATTGGTATTCAATAACTAAGGTAGGGTGGTCATATTTCAAAAAGTGAAAATCCGAATGTTGTTGAGATTTATTTTTGTCCAAAGTTGTTGGTCATGTGGCAACCCTAACTAAGGAGTAGCAGACGTCTCAGGAAATATAGACATAGAAGGAAAAGTGATACTTTAGCATTCTTAATTCTGTGTTGAAGCACGGATCTTCATCCCTCCCTGAGATGACTGGCCTTAGCATGGAAAAATGGAGCAACTATTTCAGGCAGCAGCCAACCGGCTATTCCTCTGGAGTCCCAAGCATGCCAGTCATGCTCCTTGATTGCTGAGGTTTGGTGGTGGTGGAGACAATGCCCAGAATTGTAGTTTACCATATTTCTGTAACCATGGAAGTTGCATTTAAATGCTCCCATCTGGAGCCCCATGAATGCCCTAATATGCACACAAAACATCTGCAGCTCTTGTGGGTGGTGAACTTCAATGCAACCTGGAACACTAGCAACTGCAGTAAATTGCTGGCCAATAAAATTACTGGACTATGGATAGGTTTTGGGGGGTGTACTACTTTTATTCTTTTCTTTATATGCACATGCTTGTAATCCATAACGAAAACACGCATCCTACATGTCAGGGAAGATAGGTAAGCAGGCTTTGAGTGTATAGGCTCCAAATCAATTACAGTTGTTTTAATTTCCGTTCTTTGTTTTTCACCTGTCTTTTCCTTCCCGTAGCACTTCACAATGAGCAGCTCCACCGAATGAAGAACAAATGGAAAGCTTTAGAAAATAAAGTTATATTTTTAAATGAGACGATGAGACCCATGTGCATTGCAAAGTAATTGATTTTTCTTTAATTGCGAGGCACCCCTCTGCCCAAATCTTGACAGCTTCTTTGGAACATTCATGTTTTTTTAAAACAATTCTTAAGGCTCTTAGGATTAGCTTTTTAATTTGTTCTTCATTAACAAAGTAAGCGCCTGTCACATTTTGACGAGTTGAATTTCTCAGTTTCATTCTCAGCACAGTGATGATGCATTGTGTGCTACAAAGTCGTCTTGGGTGTTTCGTTTTATAATCTAGGATTTGAGACAAATGGTGGGGTTTACGGTGCTTAATTTTTGCATGTCTTTCTATCTATCTGTTCATCCCTAGATTATATTCCAAGTCCAAGAGCCCTGTTAGATTTCAGCACCTTATTCCTGTCACAACAAGTAACAGAAGCTAGCAATGTGCTCCATGGATGAATGGAGTAAAGCCCCCACGGACTTTTCTGGAAGACAATAAATGGGGCACAATCTTGGACAAAGCTGAGAGGGACAAGTCTTAACTCTAAGGCTAACAATTTATCTCTTGTGCTGATAGTGATCAGCACTTCTGTTTATTCATGGTACTGTTCATTTCCGCAGAGAAGGGTAAAGAAAGCCCTACACTTGGAGACAGTTAGGCATGGGTAGAAACTGTGCCATCATGGATACTGCATGGCCAATATCCATCCCACAGGTAACCTGTGGAGATATAGTGTATTACTGTGGGAGGGGGAATGATGTCATTGTCTAAAATGGCAGAATAAACTGTAGCTCTGACCGTCCACCTCCCCTATCAATTTCAAGCCCCTGAAAGCTAAAGAATATCCAGGAAAGAACTGGACCCTTAAAGGGTAAACCTACCTTGCCCCAAATATCTAAAGAAAAATCACCCAGAAACCACTTTGGCTCCAGAGGCAGCAAGGCAGGATTATTGGCCCTGAAAGCCACATGCCTCTCCAAAGAGTACTACGAACCCTTCAAGGGCCATTTTAAGCAATTCCAAAAAAGATCTAGTGACAGAATCGGATATAGCTTTCAAAGACTTTAGAAACGAAATCATGGAATTGAAAGATTTACCAACAAAATTTACTGAACTGTCCACTTCAACTAATGAACACCTGGAACTAGGAATATGCCATGAATCTGCTATTAAAATACTCACTAAATCTTACAACTTTGCATGGAGTCCTGGGCGGATCAGAGTAGGCATGGAATTTAAAGCTGGAAGGAGCTCCTGCAGGCATTGAGAAAATAGGAAGCCTTTTTTTGTTAACCGGCTGAACCAGCAATTTCTAATTGATAAGGTAGGTTTCCAATACCAGCATGGATTAATGTAGCAGATAGCTTAAAAATACCCTTGAACATATTATGAATAGTCAACGTTGTTTAAGAACTGGTGTTCCACAGTGGATTTCATGCTCTGTTGTTATGACATTCTGCACACACAGTGTTTTGAGAGGAGGAAAAGTATGATGAGTTAATTATCACTAAAATGTATTAGATGAATATTTTTACACTTTAATATCATAGCTAACATCTACAACTGGTTGTTTGCAGAGATGTGAAGCTGCCAGCAGGTTTGCTCCTTAGGGAATCCTGCAAACATCAGACAGGGTTTTTGATCCACAGGCCTGTAGCTTTTGACAACCCCCTTCAAATGAATACGTTGATAAAACAGATAAATGCCTCTGCTTCCAAGATCTTCTCCCACTGGGAAAAACAAATTCACACTCTGTTTCCTAAATATAGTAATTAGGGAGAAGGAGAGGTGGGAAGGCAAACTGAGCAATGCCTTCAGCAGGCACATGCAGCACAGAAGAAAGGATTAAGGTCCCAGAGAAAAGAATCTGGGGACTCCAGCAGTCAGAGTCAGGCCCATTACTCTGTGCCACCAAAGTAGCCTGCCAGAGGAGAGAGGATCTGAACCTGCCCTCTGTTGTTCTTCAGTGTCTGCTTGGAAGGTAAAGGTAAAGGGACCCCTGACCATTAGGTCCAGTCGTGACCGACTCTGGGGTTGCGTGCTCATCTCTCATTATTGGCCGAGGGAGCCGGCGTATAGCTTCCAGGTCATGTGGCCAGCATGACAACCCGCTTCTGGCAAACCAGAGCAGCACATGGAAACGCCATCTACCTTCCCGCTGTAGCTTTTCCTATTTATCTACTTGCATTTTGACGTGCTTTCAAACTGTTAGGTTGGCAGGAGCTGGGACCAAGCAACGGGAGCTCACCCCGTCACAGGGATTCGAACCGCTGATCTTCTGATCAGCAAGCCCTAGGCTCAGTGGTTTAACCACAGCGCCACCTGGGTCCTTGGAAGAAGTATGCAAATACCAAATGTGAAAGGACTGTGTGATATTGGGGTGAATGTGCTCCCACTTGCCAGATGCGCCAACTTGCACCCAAGACTGAGGGGACCTGGAGCACATATTTTATTGGGGAGGAGAAGTGACCTTGGCCCCTAGGAGTTGGCTCCTACAGAAGATGCTAATACTTAAACCCCTTAGGCTGCATCACAGTTTAGAATATTGCCAAAGTCACACAGTGATTTTCATGGCTGATTTTAATCCTGGTCTCCAAGGTCCTCTGGTGCATTTAATATTCCTTCACCTTATTCCACATTGGGGAGGGGTATATAGAAGTGAATAAGCTGAAAAGGGAGGATAATCTTTTCCATTGGTCTGGAAATTTATAGGATCCCTTGTTAACTGCCTGTGTGGCACCTTTAAGGATAATTCAGACGGCAATCTGTCTCGTGTTTCCACTAACATTCCAAATGTGGGCATAGTACTTAGAATTGAATATTCGGTGGTTGGGTATTGAAGGATTGTCTGCCATGCACAGGGTCTCTGTTTCCACATTTCCTGATGCAGCTAGGTTGTTTTGATGAGCTCTTATGCCACAACTGTTGATTATTATAGTAAGAACGTCCTTGAAAGATATCATGAATAAGAAGTCGTTCTGTGAAGAGCACACATTCACTAAAGAAGCCAAGTCCTAACTACATGGGGTGTTAATAGCATGATTAGCAATCCATGTGTGTTGTTTAAAAATGAAATCCCAGTATTGGGAAATCCCAGTCACTCAGTATTGATCCAGAGTAGATTCCAATGTATACAGTGTTACCTCGAGTCACAAACGCCTCAGCTTACAAACGCCTCAGGTTACAAACTCCGCTAACCTGGAGCCTCAGCTTCAGGATCTGTCCTTCCAGTGAGCACTCAGGGCTGATTTCCTTAAGAATGGATAGGTTTGATCTTCTTGCAGTCCATGGGACTCTCAAGAGTCTCCTCCAGCACCATAATTCAAAAGCATCAATTCTTCGGCGATCACCCTTCTTTATGGTCCAGCTCTCACTTCCATACATCACTCCTGAGAAAACCATAGCTTAAACTATACGGACCTTTGTCAGCAAGGTGATGTCTCTGCTTTTTAAGATGCTGTCTAGGTTTCTCATGGCTTTTCTCCCAAGAAACAGGTGTCTTTTAATTTCGAGACTGCTGTCACCATCTGCAGTTATCATGGAACCCAAGAAAGTAAAAACTCTCACTGCCTCCATTTTTTCCCCCTTCTGTTTGGCAGGAGGTGATGGGACCAGTGGCCATGATCTTAGCTGTGAGCCAGTATCAAGACACTTTGCCTCTGAGTACTACTTACGGGATCATGTCTGATGGCTGTTGTGCTCATGTTCTGCTTATGGACTTCCCATAGACATCTGGTTGGCCACCATGAAAACCTTTAGTCTGATCTAGCCTGGCTTTTCTTAAGTTCTCATGACAGCGGGTGGAACCAGTGTAGCCCTAGCTAAATAGAAGGAAATATGGATCATGTTTAATCTATGAGTTGCCGTTCAGGGTCGTGCTCTCTCTTTGAAACATGATCCCAGAGAACCAGGGAGAGTTGTGACGCTGTGGAAGACTGAAGAAATGGGAAAGCAGTTAATCAGAAACATAAACTTCTAAAAGTTTAGCAAGAGGCATAATGTCCATAATAAGGTATCTTGAGAGTAATTTACTAGGTATATATATTTTGCACACATGCATGCACACAGGCTATTCATCTTTGAAGGGTAAAGAGGAAAAGAATACAAAGCACAAACTGTAAAATCGATATGTCAGATTGGTAGACCCGAGCTTCTGTATAATGTGTCTGTTCCAGTGCAGTAAAGCTCACCTCTTGAATCACATATGTATTGACCTAATTACATAAATATTGACTTGTCTTCATATGAAGCCCTTTTCAGTCTCTGTGTAAACACAATGTCAATATTTGTTGCATGTAATAACACTCAACTTCAACTTGTTAATTTTGATTGATAGTTGTACTCTTTGAATTTTAATACTGGGTGAAGACTAAAATGACAACCCTACTGTTGCAAGATACATCTCTGTCTCCTTGTAATTGGGATTTGCTGAATGAGGCATTTGATGAAAGCAAAGATTGTTTTCTGCTGCTCCAGAGAAGCGGACACGGAGCAATGGATTCAAACTACAAGAAAGAAGATTCCACCCAAACATTAGGAAGAACTTCCTGACAGTAAGAGCTGTTCGGCAGTGGAATTTGCTACCAAGGAGTGTGGTGGAGTCTCCTTCTTTGGAGGTCTTTAAGCAGAGGCTTGACAGGCATATGTCAAGAATGCTTTGATGGTGTTTCCTGCTTGGCAGGGGGTTGGACTGGATGGCCCTTGTGGTCTCTTCCAACTCTATCATTCTATGAATCATGGAGAGCTGTTATCTTGAATTATTGTTGGAAGCATTTCTTTTGTAGAAGACATGTTGTCTTTAATATCTAGAGGGAGAACTGGGAAGCATTCAAACCGGTGGAATAGACCATTACGTGGCTTACAGGATGAAACAAGTACTTGCTTTATTCCAACAAATGGATTTGGTTCACAGGGTTTGTACATCAAAAGGAAAGATGTCCTCCTTTGCTCTTTTAACATTGTAGGTGGGAAGGATCTCGTTCACCAGCATTTTGAATAGACAGGGAATAAAGTACAGGCCAACATGCCAGTTAGCCCCTGATGAATTCATTTGGTCTGCCCCAATTCAACACTTCCAAACGTGCTCGCACATTGGAATGCAAATCTCAGCCAGATTACACATTTACCTGTATTTTGCAATGCAGTTTTGGTGCACAAAAAGTAAACACAAAAATATACATTTTACATTTTAAAATGTGCATACTTTAGGAGGGGGGAATGTATTAAAAGATGTGTCATTCATGATGGAAAATATGTATTTGATTAAAAAAAAATGTGTACGAAGTGTACAAGTAATACATTGATTTTTCGTATATTCCAGAAAAAGGCCCAAATGTTGTAACATTTCCTCTTAGGGGAGTTGCTCCTTGATCATTTTGGCTGCTCATCTCTGAACCTTTTCCAATTCTACAACAATCAATTTGATGTGGTCACATCACAGATTTGTATACAGTGGTGCCTCGCTTAACGAATGCCCTGCTTAATGAAATTTCCGCTTAACGAAATGATTTTTCGAGCGGAGCTTGCCTCGCTAGACGAATGCGTTTTACGAAAAATTCGTCTAGCGAATCGTGGTTTCCCATAGGAATGCATTGAAATTCAATTACTGCGTTCCTATGGGCAAAAAAGTCAAAAAAAATTCAGTGCATTCTTATGGGATTCGCTAGACGAATTTTTCGCTATAAGAAAGACCCGTGGAACGAATTAATTTCGTCTAGCGAGGCACCACTGTAATAGTGTTATAACATTGGCAATTTTATTTTCAATCCCTTCGCTAATAATCCCTAATATAGAATCCATCCTTTTCACAACTATTGCACACTGGGTTAACATCTTCATCAAACTGAACTATGACTCCAAGATTTCATCTCTGGTCACTCACTGCCAATTCAGACCTCATTAGCCTATATGAGAAATGGGGATTTTTTTCGGCTTCAATGTGCCTCACTTCACACTTGTTTACATTGAACCATATTTGCCATTCTAATATCCATTCTCCCAGTTTGGAGAAATCACTTTGGAGCTCCTATAAATTGCTTTTTCTTTTAACCACCCTGAACACAGAATCATAGAATTGTAGATACCCAAAGGCTCTTCTAGTCCATTGCCTCAACTAGTTCATACATGACAGATGGCCATCCAACATCTGCTTAAGAACCTCCAAGGAAGGAGAGTCTACCACTTTTCACAGGAGTCTATTCCACTGTCAAACAGTTCTCACTGACAGAAATTTCTTCCTAATATTTAGTTGGAATCTCCCTTCTTGTAACGTGAATCCATTGGTTTGGGTCCTAGCCTCTGGAGCAGGCTTGCTCCATCTTCCATGTGACATGACAGCCCTTTAGATATTTGAAGATGAGAATGATGGATGCTCAGAACATTTGATTTCTGTGAAATCCAAAGGAAACTGACTTGATGAACACCTCCAAAGCAAATGTGAGGGTCAAAATGCAATTATGTGAAATGGAATAAAACAGACTGGTAAATGTGAAATTGACATGGACCAGAAGGAGACTGTTCTGTCCATCTCTAATAAGGACAATGGTGTTTCACATAAATCTACAACAATGATCCCTTTTTTATGTGTTGGAGACCACAGGATAGCCGCCAGGTGGGAGTACACAGGTTCTACATTCCCTAAAGCTGACAGTATCTGAAACTTTTCATTTTTATTTAGGAAGCCATCTTCACGGTGTTAAGAGACAAAAACTTGAAAATGTGATTCACAAACGTATTCCTAAACCAGGAGACAATTTTAAACCATTATGATGATTTCAGAAAGGATGGCTTTGCGATCTCAATTTAGCAGTATCAGGTCTTCTGTCATTAAAACTGGGAGGAAGTATCTGAAAGGGGGAGGCTGGTTCTCACATTTGCCCACCCCACCCCCAGCCACTGCCAGACTGCCAGGAGAAATGGAACACCATTAAAGTGTCAGCAGGCACAGAAAAGTTCAAAAGAATATGTGGATCAGGCAGAAAAACTAGGACAGGTGTTTGAAAGCAGCCAGACTCAAGTGAAAGCAGCCAGACTACAGAATCGTGGCTAGTCTGTGTGTGCGCAGGGCAAGGGGTCGCTAAGGCATTTGAAGATACTCAAATATTACTTCAGGTACCCAGAAATAGAACTTTGTGAGAATGGTGTATGCAGCTTGTCTCATTATTTATTAAATTTATATTCCCTCACTGACAGACATGAAGCTGCCAAGAACCAAGCAGAGGGCTTTCTCAGTAGTGGTGCCCACCCTGTGGAACGCCCTCATGTCAGATGTCAAACAGATAAACAACCATTTGACTTTTAGAAGACACCTGAAGGCAGCCCTGTTCAAGGAAGTTTTTAATGGTTGATGTTGTATTATGTTTTTTTTAAAAAAATTGTTGGGAGCCTCCCAGGGTGGCCGGGGAAATCCAATCAGATGGGCACCAGCAGCAGCAGTATCTTTTTTCTTTCTTTCTTTCTTTCTTTCTTTCTTTCTTTCTTTCTTTCTTTCTTTCTTTCTTTCTTTCTTTCCTTCCTTCCTTCCTTCCTTCCTTCCTTCCTTCCTTCCTTCCTTCCTTCCTTCCTCCTCCTCCTCCTCCTCCTCCTCCTCCTCCTCCTCCTCCTCCTCCTCCTCCTCCTCCTCCCCATCCTCCTCCTCCTCCTCTCCCACCCGTCCTCCCAGAGATAAAATTAAGAATACATTCCTCTCCTCTTCTGAGGCAAACTCAAACACAGGGGTGAAGAAGCTTCTTTCATCCTGAGGGCCACATTGCCTTCTCAACAGCATTCTGAGGGCCAGATGTTGGTTGTGGGCTTGACCAGAGGCAAAAGTGGGAGGAACAATAAATATATATGTTGTACCTTTATACAGTTGGTTGGTTTCTCTACATACTCTGTCTTCCATGCAGGAATAATGGGAGTTCAGCAGTATATTCCAGCTACGCAGAAACGTTTGGGGTGCAGAGTCAGGTCACTGATGGGGCGACCTTGGGAAAGCTCTGAGGGCGAAAGAAAGAGAGGCATTTGCTCCCTGGACCTGAGGTCCCCCACCCTTGTTCTAAACAAAACAAAACAAAACAAAAAAGGTTCTGCTTTCAACATGGATGGCCTTGAATGTGGACAAGATGGCCTCGGCCCAGTATAACTGAAGGAGGGTCTCCACCCCCATCATTCAGCCCGGACACTGAGGTCCAGCTCTGAGGGCCTTCTGGCGGTTCCCTCACTGCGAGAAGTGAGGTTACAGGGAACGAGGCAGAGGGCCTTCTCAGTAGTGGTGCCTGCCCTGTGGAATGCCCTCCCATTGGATGTCAAGGAAATAAACAACTATCTGACATTAAGAAGACATCTGAAGGCAGCCCTGCTTAGGGAAGTTTTTAATGTTTGATGTTTTATCGTCTTTTTAATATTCTGTTGGGAGCCACCCAGAGTGGGTGGGGTATAAGTGATTAATAATTATAATCTATTATATAGACAGCCCACCTAACTCAGGAGTGGGGGGATTATCCATCAATCAACTGCCTCCTGTCTATGTTTGTCATTTACAGTGCAACATCAGCTCAGAACTCAAAGCACTAGGGCCAAAGATATTTTACTTCTTGAAGCAAAGGATGAGATGCCTCCCTCTCCCCAGTCTACCAAATCCTAGGAATCAGATCTCATCCTGCACCACACATCAAGAAGAACTGGTAGGGGCATTGGTGCCATTGCTCTCCAACATTTGCCACCTGAGGTGGTTGCCTCATTCTGCCTAATGGTAGGGCCAGTTCTGTAAAGCACTAGGAATTAAAACGTTGGTCAGATACTATACATCACTATGAACATGTCTACAGTGTAAAGATGAGCCCGTACAGTACCTTCAGGCACCATTGGCATCCCTGCATGGTGTCCATCAAATTATGATGGGTGTAGAGATGCATGGGTATTTTTTACCAGCTCTATTATTTCTAAAATTAAAAATCCATTGGCAGGGTGGTGAAAACAACAAAACAAATGTACTCGCTTTTGCAACACCTGCTTAATTTGTGGAATTTGTTGCCAGAAGATGTGATTATCACTCCTGGTTTAGGCGTATTTTTAAAAAGTAGACATTAATAGAGGATTAGTCTTTTGCAGTTATTAGGCATGACAGAACTTCTACTTAAAGAGACATCATCCCTCTCAACAGTGACTTTTGTAGCAAAAGAGCATGGAAAGGCTGTTCCCTAAATTCCCTACTTGTGGAATACCTGAAGGCATCTGGCTGGTCACTGTGACATAAGAAGAGTTCCAATAGGCCATCTCATTCAGCATCCTATTCTAATAGTGGCCAATCAGATGCCATTGGGATGGCCACATCAAGTCTTGGATGCAATAGCACACTTCCGATTGTGATTCCTAGCAACTAATATTCAGAGGCACACTGCCTCCAACAGGTGGAGGTAAAACAAAACCATTATGGCTAGACATCACTATGGAAAGCAGGATCATACCTGCCAAGTCCCGGACGGCAGAATCCGGGACCGGCAGCCTCGTGACACCGGAAGTTGCGTAGACACAACTTCCGGTGTCGCTTTGCCCATCTATGGGCACCAAAAATGGCCGACGACGACTTCGAAAGTCGAGCCTGCACATGTCCGGAAGTGCGTAGACACAACTTCCGGTGTCGCTCTGCCCATCTATGGGCACCAAAAATGGCTGCCGCCGACACCGGAAGTCGCGTCTACGCACTTCCAGACATGCGAAGATGTGACTTTCGAAGCCGGCGCCTGCCATTTTCAGTACCCATAGATGGTCAAATCAGGAGGGGGGGAAAGCCGCCGGCAGGAAAATATAAGGGAGAATAACGGGAGACGAAGAAATACGGGGGACCGCCGGGAAACGGTATGAAAAAACGGGGGTTTACCGGGGAAAGCGGGGTACTTGGCAGCTATGAGCAGGATACTGGGTTAGAGAGAACTCTTTCTTGATTCAGCAGGGCTCATTTTACCTGCTTATGTCCCCTACAATGCATAAGTACTGCAACTCCCCATTCAATTCAGGAATGAATTTCCAATTATTCAGTCATTTAAAAAATGAACAGTTCATGGCTACAGTGATGTCCTTCTGGAAGTCATGAGTTCTTTTCATCCTAATCTTTTAATATCCTAAGATTTGTTGGATTTAAATTAAAGTTACTCAACATTTGTCAAAGAGATTGACTGTAATTGCTGAAGATATAATGAGCTGGACTAGGAAGGATGATATATTTCAGTTTAAATGAGAAGAGGGTGAGGAGAATTATTAGGCACTTGCAGAGTTGTGGCAGTTCACAGAATGAAAGAAAAGGAGGGGTGATAACACTGCAAGTCAAGGGTCAGTTTTGCCTGCCATGTTTATGGGGCCATTATTGAAGCTAGTGCAGGAAAGCTTGGTTAAATGAGACAACCACCATTGTTCTGTTGTTATCATGGTGTCATGAAAAAAAATGAGCCATCCGTTTCAAGGCCCTTACTCCAATTCATAAAATGTTAGTTTGCTCTTACTTGAGGTTGTGGTACGGAACAGGTTAAATGCATGCACAACAATGAGAGCAGCTGCCAGCTGAAATACCATGAGTACCAGAGCATAGGGCAAAGCTGTACCTTGCCTGGGGTGTTTACTTAAAAGAGTCAACACCTCTCCAGAACCTTTTGAGCACACATGGGGAACATTTGCCACGCTATGACTCCCATCACTCCTGGCCATTGTCCTTGCTTGCTGGGACTGTTAAGAGATGTAGTTCAGGAAGATCTGGGGGCTGGCAAGGTTCCCTATACACTGTATCTGCATTTAAGTTTACAGGCCCAGTAGCAACTGATTAGGTTCTCTCTGTGCCTACGAACCTGAAAAACCGAATGCAACGTCCAGCCCTCCCCCCCCCCCACCGCCGCCGCTGCCAAACACTCAGTGAGTATTTGTGAGGCTGGTTTACACCTGCATACACACAATTTGCCTGCTTGCTTTCCCCTAGAAATTCCTTTCCTCTAGAATTACTATATTTTATTTACTCCCTTTTATAGAGCAGACAGACCACATTGCCAAATAGTTCCATTCTAGGGTTCCACCCCCCCTCCCAATCCAATGCTTTTCTCAGAACTGGTTTTAGGCAATTACTCTTGTATTAAATTTGCAGCACCACTCTGTCCAGTGTGGTTAGGCAATGTGCTTTTGAGGTCCTAAGAGGCTACTGTGCCTTTAATCAAAAGCTTCTTGTTTGCAGACTGTGCCATTATTTCTCTTCCTGTTCAATGCTCCATGGGATGTGTTTGTAGATGTGTGTGTAGGGGTGATCTCTGCTTAAGCAGCCAGCTGCGTTTTTCCATTGGGAGAGGAAGCTTTTTTTATTTTAATGGAACAACAACTAAAATATTGCTATTTCACTGTTTTTAAATTGAACATAAATAAATAATGGAAAGAAACCAGTCATTGAAAAAAAACAAAAGATGACTAATTAAGGGACAATTAAGGGTCTATTCATCACCAATCACTCAGCTAAATTAAGCAGAAAGCAATAAAAGAGCTGAACCTGCAGGTAGGGAACTTTAATTTAGTGCTGGATAATATAGTGCTTTATTAACTGCTGTTTGGAATTTCCATTTGAATTAGGCTTCTAGCTAATTACAGGAAAAGTTCTAGCACTGTAGACATATTCTCCTGGGGAAGCAGCCCTACCATCTTGCAGGGAAAATGATGGGTGTAAATCCAAAAGATAGTAAGAGAAGATGAATTTCTCAGGAGCACTTGTACACTCAACCTCCTGCTTTAAAAAGCCCAAATCCTGCCTGACAAACAACTAGCTTGTGTGAGTCGTATGAACTACTGTAGCTGCCTTGATTCCTACATAAAACACCCCTCATTTTTCTCATCATTAATCACATTTATGATCATTCATGTGTTAATATTTCAGAATCTTTTCCTTCGTATGAAAGTAATTCCTATTGATCTTGGCGGGATTTGCAGTCAACAAAGCAGTAATCTATTAGAGCGATTGTAATTTGGTGGCCATTTCTGGAGGCATTTCTCACAAGCTCCTCACAAGACTGTTAATCATTCCTTCTCAGCCCCCATACCTTACAACTTGTTACTGAGTGCTCTCTACCAATCCAGACTCCAGTGATATAAACAGTCATTGAGTCATGCTTTGAAGACAAAAGCACAATTACGGTACATCTTGTCAAGGCTGTGCGGAGAGACTACCGATATCATAGAAAACTCTATAAAAGACCGTTGAAAACAGTCAAGGGATTGTTTATACCAAGCACAGAGCCTAGGGATTGCCAATCAGAAGGTCAGCAGTTCAAACTGAGCTCCCGTTGCTCAGTCCCTGCTCTTGCCAACCTAGCAGTTCGAAAGCACATCAAAGTGCAAGTAGATAAATAGGTACCGCTCCGGCGGAAAGGTAAATGGCATTTCCGTGCGCTGGTCTGGTTCACCAGAAGCGGCTTAGTCATGCTAGCCACATGACCCGGAAGCTCTACGCTGGCTCCCTCGGCCTATAGAGCGAAATGAGCGCCGCAACCCCAGAGTCATCCGCAACTGGACCTAACGGTCAGGGGTCCCTTTACCTTTACCTATTACAGCCCTGTATAGCATATCAATCAGAAAATGAATATAGATTAGGCAGGGCCATTTTGCAGATAATAAAAGAACAAACCTGGATTTGCTGCTGATTTGTCACTCCTGGCTCCTTGATCTTTGGATGGGATTTCACGGTCCCTTCCAACTCTACAATTCATTTTAAGTGCAAATCTAATTTGTGAATACAGATACTCTATGATCCTCTTAAAAGAATGATTAACCATAAAACTCAATAATCTCATGTAAATAGGGCACAACTCTACAATCTTGTGTACACGCAAACACACACACTGCAAAATTACAAGTGCACAGAGTAAGGTAAGAGACAAAAAAGAAGAAACAACAAAAAATAGCACCCATGAAAACAGAGCAAAACGAAAAGGTATTTTGTACATTACAAAGAAAGGGGATATTGTAATTGTAGTGAACCAGACCTTAATTGAATATGGTCATGTCTACAGTGATGTAGACATGTATTTAAAAAACCCACAATGGCCAATGGACGACGTGTACCAAAACCATTTAAAAGGAGTATTTAAATGTAAAACAATACAATATAAGATGTGTATCGTCCACTATATTTCCTGTTGAGTCATTTTTTTCTTGGTTTTTTCATCCCATACGGTATTGACGTGGTTTGGCTTCAGCCGACAACCCTGCTATTCAACAGTTATAAAGTGCTTTACATATTCTTTGCATGAAACCGTAGCAATCCAATTTACTGCTAATTCCCAGTGAATTGCTTATTGTTGTTTCAGATCTCGATTCAATTGTTGAAGCATCTTTTGGTGTGGCTTGGTTTTCTTTTAAAAAAAAATTACAGACACGCAAGGCTCAGTGCACCTCTCACGTTACAGCAGCTGGTTGCCACACCCTCCCCTTTGTGCCTTCACATTTGGTGAAAAATTGTCAAAATCTGCTTTTGTTTTGCACCAAGAAACATGTGTGAATAGTCTGCCAATGATGTAGTTGTCTTCAGAATCTGCATTTATTTTAGTTTGCTTTCTTTACCTTTATATCCCACCTTTCTTCCATTGTGAAACAAAAGCCATGTGGTTCTCAGGCAGTCACCCATTTTAAACCCACAAAACCCATGCTTCACCCCTGGCTCAGTCTAGTCTTTAGCTGAACTCAGGACCTTGAGATTTGCAAACATATTTTTATTTGTCCCTCTCAGTGTTACCCCTATTTTTGCCACACCACCGTCCTCTGATTTATGTCATTAGCAAGACTTTAAAAATATTGCTTAATGATGACCAACTTACATTTTCCATGTAGTGCATTCTCCTAAATTTCTTCTTCTTTTTAGGGTTTGCCAGCTCCAAACATCTTAGTTCCCATAAAATGACCATGAAATCCTAATGCATTGCCTTTTTCTTCTAGCTGGTTTCACTACATTTTCTACATTTAATTCCATTCCTTACCCCATTAGTGGCTAACATTTGTTTTGGTCTCACGGACACCTACACTCTTGGCCCTTCTCCTGTATCCGTTTATTATAAGGCTTCTAAAGGTAGAGTTGGGGTAGCCGTGAACACCATTCTTGTGGTGTGACTATATTGCCACCCCAGCCAAAAATTATGGAATCTTGAGGGTAGGGCAGGAAAAATGTACTTGGGTGGTTCCTATGGTTTTCCAGGCCAGGTGGTAGCTGCCCCTCCTGCCACCCACCCCCCAGATTTAATACCCCAACCCCCTAGCATATTACTGCAGGAAGAAAGCAAATTCAAGGAATCGTAAAACAGACCGATAGTCTCTTCTTTGAGTCTCTAACCCCTATTTAATTGATGGACTTCATTGTTTGAAGGCTCCCAGGAGAATCTCATTAATTCTGTCGGTTGATTGTAAATTGTTATCTCCTGTGACTTTACAGAGGTTAAGGCAAAATGTTATCAAATCTAATTCAGATCTGGCCTGGAACAGTTTCTCACTTTAAGTGATCATAGAATGCGCAGACAGATTAGTGGAAAGGGTGCTTGAGGCATGCTAAGGAAAGATGTATTATGTGAGTTTTAAGATACGACATCACCCTCCCCCATCTACAAGAACTGAGTGCTTCTGGGTAAAAAGAGTTGTTCACTGAATTTTTAAACTATGCAAAATAAAATTCTATAAGGAAAAGGAAATGTAGTCAAAGTCCAAAATACACCTGTGATGCATTATTGCATGGCAGAGGTGCAGAATATTTGTCAGTTCATGTTCTCTTCTGGACCACCTTCCAGGGGCAAATACCTGTGTTGCATAGCACGAGAGGCAAAAAATAATAATGGGTAAATCAACCAATGCGAATTTGACTTTTGCACAGTAGGCTAGCTTCTCTGCACACCCACAAATTCCAGCAAGCAAGAGGCATTATAGTTGAGGGCAGACAGGAGAGTGCAAAGCAGGATTGGTGAGGGTTGTTGTGGCTCAGGAGGGCGTCCATTGGGGGAAGAGCCCCAAGGACCAAATAGAGAGACACCTGGCTTCCAGGCCTGGGGTTCTCCATCTTCTGTCAGGTTGCAGTAAGTAAGCAGATCAAATGAAAAACGCTTCTTACCAGTTTCTTTAATAATCACAGCGAGAGACAAAGGAATGCATATCCCTCTAAAAATGGTGTTGCTCCCAGTAAAGGTTCACCCTCTCCATCCCCATTAATGCACGTCACTCCTACGTCGGGTAATCTGAGCTTGTTGCCTCTGTGCTTTCTGTTCTATCACTCTCAAAGCCCGTCTAGTCTTAGGTGAAGGGGGGGGGGTCAGGAATGGTTTCCAAAGACAGCAAATCTGCCAGCTGTCTCTCTCCTGGTGTTTCCTCTTCTAGCTGCTCCTCACCCATATTTCCCAGCTTCCCCCCTCTGGACTATGCCCCTCTGCAAACCACTGTTCTAAATCAATACTGTCCTCCTGCCCTTGGGAAGGTTCAGAAAAAAGGGGGGACTCCCACAATTCCTCCTCAGTCCACTCCATCAAGGTATCCATCAAGGAACCTGCCATCTTAGACACTAAAATCAAATCTATGCCTTGGATAAAAGAGAAGTCAATGGCTTGGACCTCCACAAGGGATGCTATTGTTTTATATGGTGTGTTGGGAAATGCTTGTCTAAGCAGTTGTGTCTTCAAGAGCTGGTGGGATGCCAATACCTATGGGACCTCCCATATTTCTGCAGGAAGAGCATTCCACATCATTCAGTGGTGCTACCAGTGAAAAGGGCCAGCTCAACAGGAGAGCTGGAATTCCTAGCTGGAAGTACTTCAAGAGGAGCATGAAGCTGAGGCAGTGTACATCTTTAAGGGCAGGCCTTTTTAATCTATCTGCTGCATCTGTAGAGGTTAATGAGACACATGTCTTCAAGTCTCACTAGAATGATCTGCTCATGAGAGCTGAGAGAAATGCAACTATTTGGGGGTGAGAGGGTTTGCATGAGCAAATTTTGGGGTGTGTGACAGAGGTTAGGCACCTCTAACAGCAGGCCTGCTGATACCTACCCCCATAAGTGCCCTCTACCCCCTACATGCCTGCTATCTTGACACCGTTCAGATACAGTCTAACTTCTATATGTGCAAATTGATGGTTTTGCTGCTACCAAATAATATGTAAAGACACTTGAGCACACAGCTATGCTAAGGCAAAGCAAGTTTTTTTCTCCTCATCTTCCCTGCATTCAGAATGCATTCATTGCCTTATAGCAGTTCTGGAACTTTGGGGATTTATTGATTTTTCTCTCCAACTTAAAAGGTGCATAAACAGAACCAACTTAGTTAAGCTTGCAGGCAACACTAATCTTTAAATACATGCCCATCTGTCATGATTCCTCCATACATCCTTTACTGTCTAGTGGTTTTGAACCCGGAGGGCAGTTTTAAAGCCCAGGTTTGATAATAACTGTCTCTTGTAATTATATGGATTTTGGAGAAGTCCAAGGAGATATCTACCTTCATTATATATTTATATATAATGCTAACCAGTCTTCCATACAAAGAATCTGACAGATGTGATATCTATAGATATTGGCATTGTATATGATTCCATCTGGCAATCTTCCCTATAATACACTACTCCATTTCCATCCTAGTTAGGAATATTGCAGAAGTTTGCCCAAGCCTAGCTGGGCAATTGACTTTCAGGTTTCTTAAAAGGTTGCCTCTATGGAAATGTGAGCTTTTAAGATGTCTTCCTGAATCCTCCCACATCTCAGATCAATATCCAGACTGGAGAAAGCTCTCCTCTTCACTTCCTCTCTCCATAGTCACCAAAGCAGCTACAATGCCACCCCTCTCCTTCCCATCCTGATATGTTCCAGTTCCCAATGTCTGCTAGGGATGGAGGAAGAAACTCAATTCTGTTCACATTTAAAGGCAACCCTACCTAATCTCCACTCTCTGAAACAGTTTGGGAACAGAAACACAGTCGTTCTTCGACATTCACGCTTCTTTGAATTTCGCAGTAAAAATTCCTACTGTGCCCCTGTCCCAATGACAGGTGACACATGATGGCATAGCAAGGTCAGGTGCTATAGGGATATAGGGAGAAGTGGGCAGGTGTTCCAATGCACAGAGCCCCAAAGAGGAAGCTCAGGAACACGCGCATGGGCTTAAATAGAGGTCCCTCGATCGATTTGACAGGCGTCCCTCTGGCCCAATTGCACCCAGGATCGAGGGACCTCCAATAGGGTGTTGTGGCTATCCAAATGTTCTCACCCACAACACAGGGTCTGGTTGCCAGGTCCCATCGCAACACGTGCCCTCTTGTTAGGGAGGACCTGATTTGCCCACACAGTGTATAATGGTTGCCCGTCTATCTAGGTCATCTACTCACTGCAAAATAAACATAGATGCTGCATTTAAATTCAGAAAGCATACTCTCTCTAAACAGTTATTGTTTCCATGTACGAATGGGGGAGGGGCGAGAGGCAAGACTTGTAAATTGAAGAGCTACATGGCTATTTTCCAAGCTGAAATTTGAGGGCAAAAAACATTTGATGCTGGGAGAAGCAACTCCCTAGAGATCAAGAGGCTCCAGCACTTCATTGCCAGATTCTAGACTGCAGAATCCAAGGGGAAACTTGCAAATAGCTATGTCCTTCCTTCCCTCGTTTATCTGAAAACTTAAAAAGTTTGGCCTAGTTTTCACTGAGGTGACAAAATCACATGGCTGAATGCATCTCCCATACACCAACTCCCTTCACACAGAAAACAAGCATTCTAGTCTAGCCTTTCTCCCTGATATGCTAGATAACGGGTGTCAAACACAAGGCCCGGGGGCCAAATCCGGCCCGCCAGACCTCGTCATGTGGCCCGCCGAGCGCCCCAGCCAGCGGGACCCAGCAGCGGGACCTTGCTGCTGAAGTGCTGCGCCGACAAAGCGCCGACAAGCAGCTGGGGCCGGGGGGGGGGGGTTAGAAAGGCGGCCGGAGCAGCGCCGCACGGAGAGTCCCGAGCCTCTGCGACGCAGCAGTACTCTGTAGCACTTTGAATCCCCCTCCTCCTGCCACGGCTCGGCGCCTGGAAACAGCTGCTGCTGCTGCTGCTGCTGAAGCACAGACAAAGCATCCAGCAGCGCCGCGTGGAGGAGGAGGAGGATTCAAAGTGCTACAGAGCACTGCTGCGTCCCAGAGGCTCGGGACTCTCCGCACGGCGCTGCTGGGCACCGACCCGGCAAGCCTCCTCCTCCTCCTCCTCCTGCCGCGGCTCGGCCTCACGAACGTGCAACTCTGAGGCTTTACGCACTTCTCCTAAAACGGACACCCGCTGCCTCACGCTGCACGGGAAATGCTTTTTGCCCCTGGGTCCCTTCGCGCTCTTTTCTGGCGCTGAATCAAGGCGGCGACCCCCCCTTTCCCTTTCTTTCTTCCTCTCTCTCGTTCTTATTCTTTCTTTCCCTCTCCTTCCTTCCTTCTTTATCTCTGTCTTCTCTCTCTCTTTGTCTTTCCTTCTTTATTCCTTCTTTCCTACTCTTCTTTCTCTCACCTCTTTCCTTCCTCTCTCCCTCCTGCTCCCTCTTTTCTTTCTTTCTTTCTTTCTTTCTTTCTTTCTTTCTTTCTTTCTTCCTTACTTCCTTCCTTTCTTCCTTCTGTCCTTCCCATCTTTCTTCCTCTCCCTCATTCTTATTCTTTCTTTCACTCTACTTCCTTCCTTCTTTCTCCCTTTCCGTCTTTTCTCCCTCTTTCTTTTTCTTTCCTTCTTTATTCCCTTCCTTATTTCCTACTCTTCTTTCTCTCCCCTCTTTCCTTCCTTCCTCTCTCCCTCCCACTCCCTCTTTTCTTTCTTTCTTTCTTTCTTTCTTTCTTTCTTTCTTTCTTTCTTCCTTCCTTCCTTCCTTCCCTCCTTCCCTCCTTCCCTCCTTCCTTCCTTCCTTCCTTCCTTCCTTTCTTCCTCCCTCCCTCCCTCCCTCCCTCCCTCCCCTCCCCTCCCCTCCCCTCCCTCTCCCTCTCCTCAGAAACATAGGATGCTGCTTTATACTTCTGGCCCTTAAACCCTGGAACCAGGAGAGCAGCTCCAGTGAGTCAACCTCAGCCAGTCCCTTTGGTGAAGGGTGGTGGCTCACTGGCAGAACATCTGTCCTGCATGCAGAAGGACCCCAGCATCTCCAGGTACTAGTAGCTCTGCAAAGGTCCTGCATGAAACCCTAGCGAGCCTCCACCACCCAGTGCAGTTACCAAAAATCATTTTTCAATAAATTGTACAATAATTGTACATTTGAATATCTACTTGCCATTATTCTGACTATGTTTCTGCTTTCAGAGCTAGTTATTACTTACATTATTACAAAAAACAGTAATAATTGAATGCAGTGACAATAATTTATGATAATAAAGAGTGGACACATAGTCCTACAGATACAACCGGCCCTTTGAGGGTGACCAAACTGCTGATGCGGCCCCCGATGAATTTGAGTTTGACACCCCTGTGCTAGATTTATAAGAACTTGTGGTGTTTTTCCTTTCATGATGGGGAAGCATCCCATCATGTAAGGTACCGGGTGCAGTCTGGAGAGATATAGTTCAGACACAGACTAACCACCATACTGAGAAGTAAGCCTTGGATAGTGGTCATCTTGTTTAAACTACTTTTTAGTGTGCCTCTAAACATGTGGGCAATAGCAGACAACATGGTGGGGCACCTGACTTCTAGTCAGGTGTGTTGCTTACAGGGAGGTGGAAAAGTGAGGTAGCAATGTTATTACCACCTATTTTGTACTCTGAATTCTGTGCATGCTCAGAAACACTTTTTGTCTTGCTTAACATATGCCACTTTTCCTTTTCATTTCACTTACACATCTATAATATATATTGATCAAATAAATAATGTACTACACGTGGTTAGAACCATCACATGACCTACAAAACTCTGATTTCTGGTTTTGATGATTTGAGCAACTCAGACCTGGGCCATATGACACAGGAGTGCAAAACTGGCCTAATGATATCAAGGGCAATGGTTTGCTCCAGGAATGATTAAACAGGATATGGAGGGTTAGATCTTTAAGCAGCTTGTGCAAGCTTAGGGCAGATTAGCTCTGAATGAAAGCAGTGTGCTTTTTTATTTTTTTGTCTTTTGTTTTTTTAAAAAAATTCCTGTTCGACGTTGTTGTGATAGACTAGGGCGATGCTACACATTACATTTTGGGAAACCCGATTTACCACCAAGTGTGCATTGGGCAGGGGGCATATCCTGAATCTCTGGTGAGTGTATATATTTAGTATACATGTTCTGAAATAACTGGTTATAGGTGTACTCCGAAAAATGTACTAAACAAAGAAGCTTATACTTGAGGCCTGAGTCAAACACTGAGTCAAACGTGAACATTTAATAGAAAGAGGAAACTCTCATTGCAATTTTCTCAGAAAACTATAGAAAAGCAGTGCATTGGCTATGTAACCTGCTTCCAACTTAAAGAAAAAAGAAAAGCAGTTTCTAGGAACAGCAGCCAGGAGGGGAGAAAATGTGGGAGTTCTTACCTCTGCTTCTTCCAAGCTCCCTCCTCCTCCAAAAAGAAAGAAGCTAATTCTGTAACAACACTTGTTTTTCTTTCACTGTTTTTATTGCTATATTTTATATGGCTTTGCAATGATATTTAGCAAGGCTTTTGCTGATTGATCTCCTGATTAAAGCTTGCAGCTGTATTAAAACTGAATTGTTTCTGCCAATCCAAATTTGGCCCAGTTCCCTTCACGAAAGAGGACACACTATCAGCAATTTCCAGTCATTTAAGTCAGAAGGCAAGGTCATATTCTGTACACAAACATATTTACAGGCATCCAGGGGACTCGGTCCTGCAAATGCTAGGCTCCAAGCCCCACTGAAATAAATGGGATTTAAGTATTTCATTTCATTCATTCTAGTGGGGCTGTAGTGCGTGCCTGATCTTTCCTGCTCGTCTTTCAGTGGCCTCTGCTTAAAAGTCTTATGTGTATGGATGGTCAGGTGCAAAACAGAATGGGGCTGCTGCGCATCGTATAGTTGCAAAGAAGAGGGAAATTCAGCATGTGTAAACCAGCACAGGGACTAGTGTATTTTTCATCCCTTTGTCAAGTGTGTGTTGGGGGATCAAGAGTCTCATTCAACCCACCCCAGCATTCCTTCATTCCAACCAATATGCCCCATTCTCCCCAACTGCTATTGGGACAACTGGTGGCAGAGGGGATGAGATCCACAATATCTTACAGCTACTTGGATGCTCTCACAGGATTGCAAACCAACCATTTAACCTTATGAATGTCTGCTCAGAAATAAGTCTCATTGAGGGGCTGTAGAAAGAGTGGCTCATTGATGAATGCGACAAACTGATTGGATGCAGAGGAACTAAGCTGGGGAACCCCCAAGGAAAGAAGGCTTGGAGCCAGGGTATTGGCAGTGGGACAATGATGAGAGGGAGAAGAATGGGAGGGGGTGTTGGAAGCTGAATAGGTAACAGGGATTAGTGAGTGGGGGGAGGCAGAGAAGTCCAGAATCAGGGACAGAAATTGAAGCAGGAAAGAAAAGACTGTTTATGTATGCAACGATAGCTCCCCGGATGCTCTTAGCTCAAAGATGGAAGAAAGACAAAGACTAGAGAAGAATGGCAGACCAAGCTGATGGACTATGCAGTGGTGATGAAAATGACTGGGGAAATCCGAAATCAGGAGGACCAAAACTTTAATAATGAACAGGGAAAATTTATAGCTTATCTTGGAGACCACTGCAAACAGTTGAACTTTTTAGCCGGATTCTAATAATACTTGTAAGGTAACAAGTACTATGGACACAATGGAGATATACAAATTGGAGTGACCTAAAATATGCAGCAGAAAAGGATCTGTAACAGAACCCATGGAGGGGTGGAGGAAAGTCTAAAGATTCAGGTGAATCTTTCTATATTTGTTATTATTTTTGATGAATGTAAATTTAAATATGTAAAACCAAATAAAAAGAAAGAAACTGAAGCAGGGGAGAAAGGAGGCCAAGAGGCAAAGATGAGTCCAGCTGGTGAAGGGGCACAGATGTCTCTTCCTCCTACTGTAACAATCTCCCCTCCCCACTGTTCTCCCAGAACGAGAAGAGGCATGAAGTGAGGAGGAGCTTAGCTTCTTGCAGGCACAGTCCCAGATTGCTTGGGGAAAACCTTGGAGAGGAGGGGACTTAGGCAGCTGGGGAGGAGGCAGGACCTTCAGTCTCAGCAGCTGCTTCATGGGGACAAGAGGTGAGTAGCTGGGCTCACAGGAGTAGCTCCTGAGCACTTCTGTTTTTGCTAATAAAGAGTTAATGCCTGCAGGGTGTGATTTATTACAAGCTCGCTCCTGTCAATGGAGCACTCGCTTTGCACCCAGAAGGTCCCAGCTCAATCACTACCATCTCCATGTAGGACTGGAAAATACACCTGCTTGGAACCCTGGAACTACTGTCAGTGTAGAAGATAATACTGAGCTGGGTAGACCCATGATCTGACTCTGTACAAGGCAGTTTTCTAAGCAGCCTTGCAGTTCTTGATTCACTTCTCATTTAAAAGTGAACCAGCCTAATTCACACTTTCTGAAACAATACATGAACTGAAACACAGCCAAGCTTTTGAAATTCACATTTCTCAGAATTTTGCACTGCAGTGCTCCAGCCAAGTGACACCTACAAAAAGGCATTTGCTGGGGTAAAGAGTGCAGGAAAATACATTTCTGAAAGTAATATTTTAAATGCATTATATTGGGAGGTGGCTTTGCAAAACCTACATATTAGGCAAAATGGCATTCAAACATGTGTATCATGAGAAATTCACCAATGACTTTTTCATGAGCGTTTTTCTTTAAAAAAAATGCAAAGTAATTTGTTTTTGGAACTGGCGGAGGACATTGCAAAAGAACTCAGCATTAAAAGTTGTTTTGTATGTGGGGGGACCAACATGGGTGAGCAGTGGCCATGGGAGGCTCTTGAAGCCTCCCCAGAGACCTTCAACAATATGTCCATAGCGGGTAACATTACGGCCCGCACATCCAATCAGGACTTGATTTGGTCCCTCACCACAAATCTGGTCGGTCATAATTGCTTCACCCGCAATGGCTCAACCCCTGTTGGTGACCTCATTTGTTTGGGCCTATGGGACGATACTTATACCTCATGGACCTCCCCCGGTAATTTGAGTGCCCCTCCCCATTACAATGTGTCCCTTCTCCCCTTCCTAAATTCGTTTGCCTCCATCCCCTGGAAAATTCAATCTTACCAACTGTTGTCTCCAAATCAATCCGGTTGGTAAGGTGGTACAGACACTCACTACAGAGCTTCGCCAATTGACACACAACCCAGACCAAATTTGGAAAGGGTTTAGTTTGCATGATGTTTTCGGATCCTGGTTCCCAAAGCTCCCAGGTTTATAGGCCATTGTGGCCCTCATTGGTTTTATAGCCATTGGATGTATTTTGCTTCCCTGTGTGTTACCTATTCTAATGAGAACCATTACCAATAGCCTGTCAGTAATTGCAGAACGCAAAGCAGCTGCCCAAGTTATACTTCACCTTGCCCAGCAACACATTACCCCCATCGCTCCACCTCCCTCCCCAGTGGGGGACCTTCTGGCTCTCGATCCATGGGAAGGTACCTCTCAGACCAGATCTCTTAGCCTTGAAAAAACAAAAACAGTGGACATGTGGGAATAATGCAGCCACATCCTAAAGCCATGAAATGGTGCTTCTGCGCTCCACTCTCCAAGTGGTATGCAGGCACCATGGCAAGATCGGCTAGGCATAACGAGCCGGATGTAGAGTCTGTACTTCTCCCCATACCACAAGATAGATGGTCCTAGGAAGCCAAGCCAGCCATGAGGAACATCTCACATACATCACAAGTTATCCATTCCTCAGGTCATGCCAGTCCTGGGAACGTTTTCATCCATCTTTAATTATTCATTCCCCAGGAGCTCAAACTTCCCATGGGAAACATGCATACTATGGAGAACAATAGGATCTGAGCATATATGGGCATAAGAGTGTTCTGCTGATATTATTGGCTATTGCTATATAGGTGTATTGTAATGATTGGTTTGAGGCTTGTGAATATGCATTTATCATACCTAATAAATATGTGGTCACGAGAGAGCTCGGGGCTCTCGTCCCACAACTGGTTGACTCTATCAGCTGTCTGTCGTCCTTCACGAAAGCCCACCGTTTGTAAAAGCCTCGGTGCTATCCTTTGCTGCTACTTCTGGCTGTTAGCAGCTGGCTGTTACTTTGTAACAAGCCTGGCTGCTGCACTCCTAGCTGCTCCCAGCTGCAAAGACTCTGGCTGTTACAGACATCTAAACGTAAGATTGGGAAAATGAGAAATTGTCATTGACAGATTCACCCACCTCTGTTTAAAGGGCTACAGTCCCTATAGAAGGGTGTTCTGGGAGATAAGAAGCCAAATGTTGCTTGCAGCTAAATTGATGGAGGGAACCTTGCTCTCTCACTCCTTTCCCTGCCCTCATTGGTCAGGTGGAATGAGAAGCCATTAGGCATCTTGATTACGTTTTAACTCTGCTACATAGCCACTGATCCAACAAATGTCATCTTCAGAAGTAACCAGGAGAACAACAAGCAAGGTGCCCATAAATTGCAGATGTAACAGCACTTACCAAATCAATATTTTGCATTTGTGTTGGATCATTACCACTTTTACTGACTTTATTTTGTCAGGGGTTGGGGGAGAACATTTTATTTTCAATG
This sequence comes from Zootoca vivipara, assembly GCF_965207765.1. Lineage (NCBI taxonomy): Eukaryota > Metazoa > Chordata > Lepidosauria > Squamata > Lacertidae > Zootoca > Zootoca vivipara. Next base: position 13,665,278 of record NC_142587.1, on the reverse strand, counting down.
AGTTACATGATTAAATATAACATTTACTGTGGAACGAGGCACTAGGAAATCTGTCTGTTTTAAAAGGTTGTAAAAGAGGGGGGTCAATAAACAGGGAACTCTGAAGGAAGAGGAAACATCCACCCAGTAAAATCCTTGGAGAATACTTCCGAGTACTATGCAAGACAATTCTGCCCTTCTGCTGCTGGCAGAGCTTATTAAAACGGCACCGAAATTGCACAATAAACCTAACACGTTAAATAGGCAGAGACAAATGTTTCCTTCGGTTTCCCTAAGGACCCAAATCTGCCTGTAGCTGTTCCTTCAATTGCTGCTCACAAGTGGCAGAATTCTATACCTCAGCAGTCGACAACCAGGTAGGTGCCTTCTAGATAGTGTTGGGAAACAGCTCCAGCCAGCCCGTGTTTGAATTGTGTTTCGTGTTTGAGCTGTAGTCCAACAACATCTTGAGGGCACCAGGTTGGTGAAGGCAAATATCGAGTCCCACTGAAATCAGTCAGGCTTACTCCCGGTAAAGGGGAGATGGGTTAGCAGTCCAAATATCCCCGGTAAAAGGAAATTGTGATTTTGTATGCAAGGAATATCGTCTCTCAAAAGTGGAAGTGAAAAGGATGAGATCCCTTCATAAAGTGTTGATATTCATGCCTCAAGGAAACACTTCATTAGGAAAATCAAGATTGCATCATGCAAGATGAAATGCCCGGTCTTTCAGGTGTCAAGGGTTTAAGGGATGCTGCACAAACAGCATTATTCCTATATCGAAATAGTTTCAAAAGCTGCAGAAGCTCTGTCTAATTAGGATTTGCTTTCAGTTTGTTGGCTCCCAATGAGCCCATTACATTGCCAGACACTGGCCCAAGAAGTGCCAGATGACAAGGCAGAATGGAGCTGTGTTTCATCATACAGAAAAAGGAGGGTTACTAAATAATGTGTTGGCATCTTCTGATAATTTGGACAATACAACACTTCCAGAGTTTTAAGTAATGGATTCACCCATCTTTTTAAGCACTAGTAGCTTTGGGAAATGGTTGTGAAGAAAGAGATACACTTCTTTTTTTTCAAGGATCCACTTAGTGTATGTTGTACCATCCATATTTCCTGTAAAATGCTCCGTCAGGTTAATGAAAAGGAAAGGAAGCACAAAGGCAGATTCAAATCACTGCAATAGAAGCATTTTGCTGTTAGATGCTGTAAGGCTTTAATAGAGTTACTTAGTTTGAGCAGGGATAGGGAAACATCTTTGCTCAGCTTTCAATCCTTTGAACAATGTATATACACTGCTCTTTTCATCGACTTGAATAATGGCCCTTAAAACCTTGCTAAATCCCTTTGTTTGGGCTTCCTGCATGAAATATTTTGTTAAAGGAGAGGTGTATTAAACAACATGACAAATCTTACACATGGTTTCAAGCCCTTGTCTGGAGATCCCTATAAAGAAGAGGCTAAATGGGGATCACCAGATTGACTGAAAACATATTGGGATGTAATGGATTGCTTGAAAATATATCACAAAATGACAGAAGAGAAATACTCTGCCAAAAGAAGCTTTTCTTCCCCCTTGGGTGGCATCAATTTATCTGTTGGGGCCAGTCAGCTCACTCTGTTTCATTCATCCACAGAACTGAATTACTTGGAAGAGGCAGGATGCCATATGGTATACCAGAGATCTTGCCTAATAAATCTAGCTAAGCAGACCTTTCCTTCAAGCTGTTGTGGGTGTTTTTGTGTGTGTGTTTTTAATGCAGTCTACTGGTTGTTTCAAACATCTGGGTCTAACAATGGGGGCAGTGCTCATCCTACAAATGTATTCCGGTCCTCTATTTTCTGCATCGTTGACTTTGAGTGCTTGAAATGATATTTTGCTACCGCCTCATAGCTATCTTTATGAGACATTGGAGAAATAAAATGGAAAATGGGATGTAAGCATTGAGAAACTAGGGCTGTTTTGGAGGATTGCTTTTTGTCTTTAGTATTGCAATGAAGGAGAAAATATTTCGGTAATAAAACTAAGTGACGAATTAAGTTGTGTGTGTGTGTGTGTGTGTGTGTGTGTGTGTGTGTGTGTGTGTGTGTTTAAAAAAGAAAGAATGTCATTTCCACATATGCACTTTAGTAAATATTATCTGAGAAGAAGCTGTTACTATACATCTAGTGCCTAAGGATTCATGTCCACAGTCAGCAGGGATGAAATAATACCGGAGCGCATTCTCCGGTAAATAATTCCACTTGCTTCACTATATTCATTACTTAAGGTAACCAGATACAGAATCTCAAAATGCAAGATGATCTGTTTGCATATAATGCACATATGATCCACAAATGGTTTTAATCATACTGCTCGAATGTGTTTGGACCAAGTGAAAGGAAAACTCTGCTTGCTGTGTATTAATAGCATGTTGCACCTCTCAGGTGGGAGCCATTGACATTATAAGAGAACAAGGGAGGCATTCATGATGAGTTCTGGCACCTCTTTTTCGAGAAAAATAGCACTGCTGAACTGAAATGGAACAGATCGGACTTACAAATGAACCGATACTCGACCCTGTTGATAACTGCATCCTACCCACCACCAATTTCCCCACCAGATGCCCTGAGCAGCAGTTCTGAGGCCCATGTTCAACCAACATTTTGGGGGGCATTTCATGTCTTTGTGTAATATGTTTCAAGAGTTTGAAGCGGATTGATAAAATTTTGAGTGGTTCCTTTTAAGCAAAAATAAAATAAAATAAAAATGTACATGTGGGCAACTTTTTTATAGCAGCAGCTGTTCTTTCTCTTGACCCAGTTATATTCATTATTAATAATTGTTCATCTCCATGGTTCACTACTTTGTTACCATTGGGTATCCTTCCAGCTGTTTGAAGAGCTCCTTGAGATCCATGGGTTAAGAGCTGTTGTGTAGTGATTTTTATTAATGCTCTTAACCATATTTCCTCAGGTACTCTTCAGATGAATAACCACTGCCAAGTAGTTCTTCATCATCCCCCAGGAAATCTCTTCTTCTCCTAGTGAGTCAGAACTAAATTATTTTTTGTAATAAAAAAATATATGGGATGAGACGTAGTGCTGATTGTACACTGTATGCCAGGTTAAAAACAGCCTTGTGTCATGGCTGAGGTAAATTGCCAGGATCCACGACCACCCTTGCTAAGTGATATATCCACACTGGGAAGTCCATCGTGGCAATTAGGAACAGTGCAGTCATGTCTTGCTTTATTCCACCATCTCAGAAGCCTCCTGCCAAGCTGGTGAAACTTTGTATTCAACGCCCTTCCTCTACTTATTTCCTCTGTGTCCTCTGATCTCTGCTTTTAATTGTGAGCCACTCTATATCAAATGAAGGTCCATATCCCCCTTTTACTCCTGTGGGTTATCTCAAAACAGCTACAACTTCCCCTCTCTTTTGGACAAAATAGATGGAATTTGCAAACAACCCCAGAAGGTGAAACTTGCAAATTTTCAGAAAAATGGGTCTAGGGGCTCTTTCTGGGCTAAGTAAAAGGGATTCACTGTCCTCCATAATCTTGAGCAGTTGTCTTTTTATACCTTAAAATAATTAAGAGGCGGCTAAGTGATTTGTATTTTGGCTTATACATTAAAACACACACACACAGCTTCACAATGACCAGCTTAGGTTTACTGGTGTTTGTTTGCGTTGGAAAAAATGTCCTCCAACAGGCATTACAAAGTGAGGCTATCCTAATCTCTATTTTAACAAAAATAATTATAACAATACAGAGGTCTTCAGTGCTCCAGAGGCAGCATTTACCTGTAGGTAGCTTTGCTTTTTACAAAGCCCCTGGACCTAGACAAGTCATCTTGTTTTCTCCTCATTTCTTGCACTAGGAATGCATCAGATCCTAATTAAGTTATTCTGACGTTGCACCACTATAAGCCAGCTGCCAGTGTAGAGGAGCCATAAGATTGTGCATTGTATTTCTGTATGTGAAGTTTGCATATGATTTGTTTTTGTTTCTGTGGTTTTGAAAAATAATTTATTTATTTATTTCTAAAAAAGATTGTGGATCTTGAATTTAAGTATGTTGTTATAACATTTTCCCTAGGTGGAGTACCTTACTTTGCGCCATTGCAGCTCTGGGCTGAGAGGAGATGTTTGTTTTCCTCTCAGCCTAGCACTGTGATGGGGCTAAGGTGTGTGTCTATGTATCTATATGGGTGTCCTGCATATGTCGTGATTTTATGTGTGATCTGTAGGTGTGGTGAGTGTTGTTTTTCAATGGCCACTTTGGCATGCAGCCCAGGAAGCCTTAGCCAACCTTGAATGTAAAAGATGTGTATCTGAATGTAAGAGATGTGCAAGATATTTTGCATAAAATGCCTTAACCAATGTTGGTATACAATGAGAAGACCCCCTGCACATTTCTTAAATGAAACATCCCATAGAAATGAAGAAAAGCACTTTGGCTTTTTTAGTTTAATTGCCAGTGTTAAAACGTTCTTTTCACTCTATTGTTATGATGGGCAGTGGATTAATTAAAAGACTGTTAGGAATAAGAAGTGTAATTAGAAGACCTACACTTAGTTTCGTTTCTTCTTCTTCTTCTTCTTCTTCTTCTTCTTCTTCTTCTTCTTCTTCTTCTTCTTCTTCTTTTAAAAAACCCCCTCAGCACTTAGTTATAGAAATAGTTGTGAACTAACCAAAATAGAAGACAGTTATAAGAGAAATAAAAATATTTGGGTGACCAACAAAGTCCCATAGTTTTAAAACAGCCGTCATGCAACCTGAAACATACCTGGAGTGACAGTGAGACAGAGCTTTGGGCAATATAGCATTTTCATTCTCCCAAGGAGAGGAAATTAATATATCTCCTAGGTAAAGATATGTTGAGGTTGCAACTTTTGATTTTTGAAAGGATTTTTTGAAAGTCTTTTTTCCTTAACTTGAAACCCCTCAGATTAAATCCCTAGAGAGGCTGCGGAATATAATATCTGTGAATTCCTATATGAAATCACTGGTTCCATATGCCCTGGAGAAATTCACCAATTGGAACTTTGACTGCGTGCGCATCATAATTTAAGGTGTGTGTGTGCAGGCACACCACGTGCTCTAGGAACTGTAGCTTACCTCTCACAATCCCCACTACCCTCAACAGAATATACTTCTCAGGATTCTTGGAGGGGCAATGTGTATTAAATGTATTGTACGTATGCAGCCTTAGCGGTTCACTAGAATTCACAGTCATCCAGATACTAAGACACATATTAAATATATCAAACTTTCAATACATATTTTGAGAGAAAATGTACATGAAGAGAGGGAGGCAACCAAAGCAAAGCTTCTTCCAACCACACTCTTCCCTAGGAGCGAATGATGTGATGGAGTACTGCCAACCACCTGACCTCCAACCAGTTGCATTATTGCTGCTTATTGAGAGGAAGAACAAAAGAGGGAGTTAGTAGTGAGGTTGACATGGTGCAAATTCACTAGTGGAGGCAGTCTGGTAGCCCAGTCAGTGCATTTACACCAAGTCCGCCTTGCCACTGTCTTCCCTGCTACCTTCCAGTAAGAGCAGCCACACACTTGACCAGAGGTCAGGTGAATGGTGGGACCCCACCCCAAACATCTGCTCCTGCTCTTCTCTCTCCCCACTCCCTGGCAAAAATCTACCCTGTGAAAAGGAACGGGAGAGTGAGGGACTAGACAGGTAAAGCAGACCTCAGGTCCTGTCACCACTTAACTGTCCCCTCTCCCACTAGGGCCAAATGATACCCACTCAGCCATAGGAAGGCAACTGATGACTTGTTACATTATTTACTTGCGATTTTATTAAAGTACTAGCTGGCCGGGCCACGCGTTGCTGTGGGTTTTCGTGTTAAATGGACCTTTGTCTGTTAAATGGACCTTCAGAGTCTCCCTTTAGAGTCCCCTCACCTGCCCTGTCCCATCCCTGACTCCCCTACTGTAAGTTTCAAAAATAAGACTCCCCCCCCACACGTGTTGCTGAAAATGTCCCCACCCCCCCACTGCTTTGGCTGACTCAGGGTTATTCCTTCTCCCCCCCCATGACTATGTGTTCCCCCCTCCCTTTGTTGTGCCGCATCCCTGTGATTCCCCCACCCTGTGAAAGGCCCATATTCTGATTGCCCAGTAGGCCACAGGCAAAAACAATGTTGCGGCCGATTCAAGTTTTCCCTGTCCCAACCCACCCACCCCCCACTGCTTTGGCTGACTCAGGATTCTTCCTTCCCCGCCCCCATGGCTATGTGTTTTCCCCCTCCCTTTGTTGTGCCTGATCCCTGCCCCCCCCCTGTTGTGAAAGGCCCTATTCTGTTTGTTTTTGCCTGTGGCCTACTGAATGGTGCGGCCTACTCAGTTTTCCCTGCTTGGCAATGCTGCGGCCTATTGGAAAAGCTGGGCCTTGTTGCTGCAAAAAGACTGTTTTCAGTTAGTTGCTGTGGAATTTTGTGGTGTTATCTGGCTGTGCAGCTTTGGAGGCGGCAGGGTGTGATCTGCCTTTCTGTTGGATGCTGCTGGAGTTTTCAGAGCTTCTGGTGGTAATGTCTAATTTGGGCGCCACTTTTTTGTGTTTAATCATTATTTTAGGTGTGATTTTCTGGAAATTTTTTAATGCCAGATCCCTCCCTGATGGGCATGGAACATTGTGGCCAAATTTGTTACATTACAGTTCAGCAGTTACAGAGAAAGGCTGTGACCTCTGCGCTTGCAATGCCTACATTTTTATATACAGTGGTACCTCTACTTACAAAAAACTCTACTTACTAATGTTTCTACTTACAAATGGAGCTTCGTCCGCCATCTTGGATGTGGTTTAGATAGGATTTTTTCTACTTACAAATTTTTAGATAGGGTTGCTTCGACTTACAATTTTTTTCTCCCAATGCATTCCTATAGGATTCAACTTACATTTTTTTTTCGACTTACAAATGTGTGTTCGGAACGCATTAAATTCGTAAGTAGAGGTACCACTGTATATAGATTACGATTTTACTTGAGTGCCATCTTGGAAGAGTTTTTATTCTCAAGGGTGGGACATAAACATGACAATACATAATAAAGAAGTATAAATAGATTTGTATTATGATTATATAATATAATTATATTATGAGAGGAAAATACACACATAAGTATTATAGCATCTCTTTAACTATGTGGGTTTCCCCCAGAGGATTTCTGAAATTACAAACTACTGATTAATGCTGAATCAGAGCAGATTCAAATTATGAGCTACATGCAAAAGTGATAGGGACTGCAAATAAACAGAATCAGCCATCCCTAGCCTATCTGAAGGGCAGAATTTGAGCGTCCCATTCTGCATGAGGGAATGGGCTTGACTGTAGTCTATTGATTGCATAGGCTTCTCTTTCCCTGCTCATATCAAATAACTAACACTCCAAAAGTAAAATGGAAAGCTTCGAACAAACACAACCCTCGGAACACTGCTGTTTCTCATTCTCTCCATCCACACAAGTGATCCCCTGAGTCTTAGCACAAGATTGAGTGGGAGTCTGAGAAATGAGTGTTGCAGAACATTGGCCTTAATTAACTACAGTTTGAAGAGCAAATAAAAAAATACCAATAAGGAAACAAATAGAAAATCTAGCAGCACTTTTAATTCAAAAGGCAGATTGGGTTGCCTTTTGGACTTCTGTTTTAAGCTCTATGCAACTCATGTTTAACTGCAGTGGTGTCTTGCTGAGACAGTTGCTTCTGTGAAAAGGAGTCCCCAACTCTCCTCTTCCAATCTATGCATGAAAGGTATACCATTGTGGTGGAGCCAGCGAAACGATACCTTCCCACACAAATGTTTCCTGGCGAGGAGATCAGGTAACATTTGCAAGTGAAATGTTTCTCTGCTTGTATGGTTCCTTCAGGTATACATTCCCAATGTGGCATGAGATGTTGCACCTATATTGTGGCAGGCATGTGTGAATCGGGGACACCAGGGATCAGCAACAGCTGCAGAAAATTCTCCAAACACAAAGGCAGCTGCACAGGTTGATATGATATCCAATGCATTCTGAAAAACTCTACCAATACCATCACCACCCTGAATAAAACGGACTTGCAATCAAATTCAGACTATTTTGCCATAGCTTCCAAGTCTCCCATTTTTCGCGGAAAACCCCCGGATTTTAATCCGTTTCCCGCTGTTATCCCGAATAGAAAAAAAATCCCGGAAATCCCCTGGATTTCCTACCTGCCAGGGAGGCTCCATTTCGGGTGATACTCTGCCCATGCCTGGGCATCGGAAATCGGGCAGAGCGGCACCGGAAATCGGGCAGCGCCGGCACCGGAAGTTGCTTTTACGCATGTCCAGACATGCGTAGAAGCGACTTCCGGTGCCGCGCTGCTGCTGATCCCATATTTTTCAGCGGGAGACTTGGCAGCTATGCATTTTCACAGCTTTCCTTGCTCCATGTATGGATCAGACAAGGCAGAGTGGGAAGGAAATATATTATTGCTTCCACTCATCTAGTTCTTTTTTACATCTCAAAGCAGCATGAGATAGCACCACAGGCAATCAGATCCTATACTTCTGTAAATCATTTCTTCCTACATTCATTGAAGGGGAAATTCCAGCTGTTGTGGATTCTCTTGCCACAAAAAAAATTACGAAGTGAAAACCTATGCCTAGTAAAAGCAAAAAAATAAATAAATCCACTTTTTGTGCAATAATTAAAATAAAGTCTGTGAAGGGTGAGTACTTCTCAACACCCAAAAGAGTTTATACTGAGTCGAATCCCTGCGATGGGGTGAGCTCCCATTGCTGGGTTCCAGCTCCTGCCAACCTAGCAGTTCGAAAGCATGTCAAAGTGCAAGTAGATAAATAGGTACCGCTACAGGGGGAAGGTAAACAGCGTTTCTGTGTGCTGCTCTCGTTTGCCAGAAGCAGCCTTGTCGTGCTGGCCAGATGACCTGGAAGCTGTACACCAACTCACTCGGCCAATAATGCGAGATGAGCGCTGCAACCCCAGAGTCGGTCACAACTGGACCTAATGGTCAGGGGTCCCTTTACCTTTTAATCCTACACACATCTTTGTGGTCCCATTTACTGTACAGGTCATAAGGGGCATTTTAGCAGTTATTTTCAGGGACAGGAGAAATTGTTGTAATTTTCAGGAACAGGACGTGTCTTACTGGGGAAAGTAGCAGAAAAAAATATTTTCCCCTTCCTGTTTTAAAAGCAGATTTGCCACTATAGAAACAAATGTATTTAACATTATTCCAGGGGTAATGGGGAGCAGTGACCCTTACTACCCCAAAATGTCCCTGGAAAGTAGAGAAGTGGCTATTCAGTAAAGCAGTAACAATAAGAGTCTCTTCTACATATTTCTGCTGAAGTTTTTGATTATGAAGAATATCTGATCTTGTGGATGCAAAGCACTACAGTCGTGCTTTGGTTGTTGAACGCCTTGGTACTCGAACATTTTGGCTTCTGAACACAACAAACTCAGAAGTGAGTGTTCTGGTTTGTGAACGTTTTTCGGAAGCCGAACATCCAACACGGCTTTGGATTGATGGCAGGAAGCTCCTGCAGCCAATCAGAAGCCATGCCTTGGTTTTCAAACCGTTTTGGGAGTCGAATGGATTAAGTTCAACATCCAAGGTACGACTGTAGTTCTAACTGGATTTGAAATATGTGCATCATAGAAGTGAAGATTCATATTTACTAATCAGATACTCCCACGCCAGCTGGGCCAATGGTTTTGATATTTGGCTCAGCAAGCTCTTTCCACTAACTCTATGGAATATAACCAATCACTCAGCCATTTTTGTTTACTAAAAGGGGATGTTGACAATTGATGAATGGGCAAAGGGACCAATTCAAGCTAACATTCGAACATACAGAGCTTCTAGCATGTAAGAACATAAGAATATAAGAAGACCTCTACTGGATCAGACCAAAGACGTGTTCACACAGGGGTGAACCAGATGTCTATGGGAAGCCCACAAGCAGGACCTGCCCTATTTGTGATTCACAGCAACTGTGCCAAGTGGAAGAAGCCAATCATTGGGATGCATTTTCATGGCGACTTTCTACAAAATCAATCAATGTGGAAATGTGTAGAACTGAATATTGCAAGAATGAGAAACTGAAATTGACAGGCTTCCCCATCTCTAAATAGGATTTCTGAGTTACATGTTCCCTGCTCTATCCTCCCGTTCCAGATAAAGAATGAGACGAAGAGAACCTGGGGTGACACCACAGGGTTTTAAACAGAGAGATAATATGCTAGGAAATGGGAAGATAGCCCAAGGGATATATCAGGCTTTAATCCTAAACCTGCCAATATCAGCAATAAATAAATAAATGGTTGCACCAAATGGCATGTTATTGCAACACCTACAACCTTAAGATGGGAAGATTAAGAGAATTATGGAATGGCCAAGTTTATGAAAATACCACCGGGGGGGGGGGCAGATAATTTTTTCAAAGCTTTGAAAAATGATGATTATCTTACTGAAATCAAGAAAACTATAAACAGAAACGTGTTTTTATAGCGTTCTACACAATTTGCCGCTTCTTCTTGGATTATAGGCACTCAACATTTATGTATGCGCTTATGCTTCATAATAAATCTCACAAAAAAGATTAAAGCACACAACAGAAAACTAACAAATAAAAATAGGATTGATTATCGTTCTTTTCCAGGTTGTTCCACAGGGCAAAGCCTTTCTCACTCTACATTTCAATTTATTTCAGAGTGTAGAAGAAGAAGAAAAGTCTTTTCTTCTGATTCCTCAGATCTCTATTCTCTGATATATAATGCATGCTCTGCTTACGTGTATTGGACTGTGCCTTATCTGTAATGGGTGGTGGGAGGGTTGGGGGTGTTTTTTGGATTTTGGTGCTATGTAATATATTATGAGGGGACGCGGGAGGCGCTGTGGGTTAAACCACAGAGCCTAGGGCTTGCTGATGAGAAGGTTGGCAGTTCAAATCCACGTAATGGGGTGAGCTCCTGTTGCTTGGTCGCTGCTCTTGCCAACCTAGCAGTTCAAAAGCACGTCAAAGTGCAAGTAGATAAATAGGTACCACTCCGGTGGGAAGGTAAACGGCATTTCTGTGCGCTGCTCTGGTTTGCCAGACGTGGCTTTGTCATGCTGGCCACATGACCTGGAAGCTGTATGCTGGCTCCCTTGGCCAATAACACAAGATGAGTGCCGCACAACCACAGTCAGTCACGGCTGGATCTAATGGTCAGGGGTCCCTTTACCTTTACCTTTACCTTTAATATATATAGAGTTCCAAGTTGTGTGGCTGAAATCATAGATACCATATGATTTCAAACCGAGGCGTACTTAAACTGAGGTATGACTATATATATATATATTCTCACACAAATGCATTACATCAACCCCTCTCCCCCATCCTAGACTCCCCTTCTAAGCTGGTCCCATGAAAGTATATGAAAGCTGAGCTATGCTGTTGACTGTGTAATGCAGTGCTGGGAATGCATCCAAATTTGTGACTATTCTTTCATGATCAGCACTTCAGAACCGGATAGATAACAGATCAGATTTTCAAGGGAGAGAAACACAAAGCAGTGCTTCTCTATGCTGCTTTGAATGCTCAGGGACAAGGAGTGGTACCAAAAAAGACGTAACCTTTAGAAAGGAGCCCAGATTGTTCTCTCTGTAAAAAACAACAACTGTTTATTTGGCTCCATTTGTTCTTCACAATTCTTCTTCCCAACAAGCTACAAGTGTTCAGATAGGGTTTTGTAGTAATAATGATTCCAGCTTATGTATGCAACTGAAAGTTTGCCGATGAAGATGCAGTGTCGAGCATTGTCTAGGGTTTGTTTGTTTTTTCGAACCCTACAACAGTGGTTTAAGGGCTTCACATTACTAACCCACAGAGAGCGTTGCTGGGGTGTGTGTTTGAAAAATAAGCCTTTCTAGGTTCACTGCTTTCCTCACTCAGAAATCTGTAGTGCATCTGAAAAAAAAGCAGTCAGTCAATTTGTCTTCGCAGGAGGAGGAGATTACAGAAGCAGTTCGGAAGGTGTGTGTGGCGGGGGACTCTGAGAAGAGCTGAATATGAACGGGGTTGGATATCAGAAATAGCGTTAGAAATAGCTTTCTGGTGCTGTTTGTGTTCCGCCATCCCAGAAACATACCGTGTGGGATGATGAGTGTCAGCTAATAAACATGACAGCTCCAAGAGGGAGTCTTGAATTGATGGCACAAGCAGCTGTTAAGCATATCCCTGTACCGAGAAATCCCACAAGATCAGCTTGTGAGATTTATAAGCTGCGCGGAAGGTGCCAAGATGTTAAACATGAGGCAATTTTTTTAACACTAGTCCAATCGGGTGGCTGGTTGAGAGTCAATCCTTGCAACGATCCTTTCAAGACCACATATGATTATTCCTCAGTTTATTCTCTGGCAAAGCCACTAGCTCTACACACTTGAGTGGCTCCAGACAGAACAAGATGTTATGGAAGATTCATGGCTGCCACTTGAGCAGCAGGCCTGCCTCTCTTCGCTGCCGCCTCTTTTCTTCTGTAACTTCCTGCACTATAAAGATGTGTGACAAGTGCTCTGACAAGGGCCTCTCTTGAAGACACACCAGATCTCCTGACTGAACCTCCTGATTTTAATTGCTTTAACTGCTGTTTCAAGTTTTATGCCACTTTAATGTTCAGCGTACATTTTAATTAAGGGTGTTTATTTTAATGTTTGGATGGAATTGTTTTATTATGTATTTTATTTTTTATTTTATTTACTTTTATAACTGGCTTTAGGTGGGACACGCGTGGCACCATGGTCTAAACCACTGAGCCTCTTGGACTTGCCGATCAGAAGGTCGGAGGTTTGAATCCCCGCAGCAGGGTGAGCTCCCATTGCTCCGTCTCAGCTCCTGCCAACCTAGCAGTTCAAAAGCATACCCGTGCAAGTAGATAAACAGGTACCAATGCGGCGGGAAGGTAAATGGCGTTTCTGTGCACTCTGGTTTCTGTCACGGTGTCCTGTGCACCAGAAGCGGTTTAGTCATGCTGGTCACATGACCTAGAAAGCTGTCTGTGGACAAACACCGGCTCCCTCAGCCTGAAAGTGAGATGAGCACCGCAACCCCATAGTCGTCTTTGACTAGACTTAACCATCCAGGGGTCCTTTACCTTTCACCTAACTGGCTTTATACTTCTAAACTGCTCTGAAGGCATTTGGGGCAAGTAAGCAGTAAATACACACACACACACACACACACACACACACACACACCATAAACACATACCACATATGTATTTCAAGCAGCAGCCAATGAAGTCAAGCAGGGCAGAGAAGCTGCAGCACAACGATGTCACAATATTTCTATTGTGATTTTTGAAAGTTTAGAGCACTTTACATGTATCTTATCTAGGTGATTGTTACAACAGCCCTGTATGTTAGAGCAGGGGCAGAGAAGCTGAGGTCAACCATTGACTTCATTTCCTATCATCCCTTTCCATGGGCCATGCTGTCTGGTTCCTACAGAGTTGGAGTCCAACTCCACCATTTCCCCCACCTCTCAGTCAGAACAATATTATCTTTGCTATGTTGCAAAAGCCATGAGGGTTTTCACAACCAGCGCTGTTTCTGTTCTGATAGAGTTCAACTTCCATTGAGATCCACAATATTCATCTCAGTGTGCACTATGGCCAAAATGTGTGTAATTAAAGGAAATATCTAAAGCCAATTGCAGACCCAAGAATGCCACATAGTGAATATTGGTTGCATTCACTTGTGTGACTTCTGTTCCTGGCCACTGATGAATTGTGGGAATTTCCACTCCCATTTCTGTTTCTGGCAGAATTCATCATTCCTTTGCTGAGACTGAGAGGACTGGAGCTTACCTAAAGGTTTCTAGTCAGTTGCTGGCTGAACTCCAGAATTAAACCAAGAATTTCCTACTTCATTCTCTTAGTTACTGCAATGCTCTAAATACGGGAAGAGCATTAGATCTGTATCAGTAATAACATAGTTCGAAGCTGCTTCTCCCTTTCTCTTTCTCTTTTTGTTTGCAATCAAATCATGAATATATGCAACAATATCTTTTTAAAACTTTCTATATAAATGTTGGCGTTCCCTAGAGAAATCCACACAAACTTAAAATGGTACATCAGTATTGCAACAACTCACAATTCATATTTGCGCCCTCTTAAGGGTGATCTGCCTTTTCTAGAAGTTCCCCGCACTAGATTTCTGGAAAACTGTGTTTGCTGGAAAGAAAGAGGAGTCACATGTCAATGTCAACCTTCCCCCCATCCATTCCAGTTTGACATGCTAAATAATGCCCTTTTTGTTAACATGAGTACATATGGGCCTTCATCAATAAGTTTCATAAACCTGACTCTGAAAAGCTTTCATTTAACCTTTCTGCTGTTCTTTTGGCAAAGAGGGCCATTCCAAGATTACAGCTCAGTATGAATCAGAGAGGAGAAAATGCTTACTTGTTCTTTCAAGATGTAATTCCATTAGTAAAGTTCACAGAAAGAAAATCACTACCAGAGGACTGAGAGTACCTAGAAAGTTACTATTAGAGATGATTGACAATACATGGACCTCTGCTTCATTTCAGAAAATAAAGGCAAAGAATGTCTTTTTCTGAAAAGGCTGATCTTTTGTTTTAGGGATGGCCAAATACTCTATGTTCATGGACCACTTTACTGTATTCTCTAGTATAGACACTAGTTGTGGGACTAAATGGATGGTCAGACTCTATAATAAAATTGGCAACACAAAGCAGTGAGGGTATCATGGCATCAGAACACAAGGACTCAGATGGGATGACGGGGGTGGATTTAGGCAATCTTTCATAATCTGGCACCCTGTGCAAGGCCAAAATTGGGCACTCCCAAATGGATCTTCTCAGTTATGCATCTTTTTGATTTTGCACCCCCTCAGCTCAGTGCCCTGTGCAGAGGAACTGCCGGCACCACCCAAAATCCAGTGCTGGGTCATCATTTGGAGAGGACGGGCTGAGGAAGGAATGTGCTAATGAAGTGGAAGATCAAAAGTGATACTTTGTCTTTCTCAGAATGTAAATCGCATATCAGTGCAATGGAAATTAAATGAAATGCATATGGGTTTGGGATCCCGAGTTCACTATAGCAAATGGAAGGGCTCCTTTCGTTTACGGAAGGGGTTGTGATCCAGCGGATCCCATTGGTGCAAGAAGAGGGAGGTGAAGAAGAAGAAGAAGAAGAAGAAGAAGAAGAAGAAGAAGAAGAAGAAGAAGAAGAAGAAGAAGAAGAAGAAGAAGTATACCCCGCCCATCTGGCTGGGTTTCCCCAGCCACTCTGGGCAGCTTCCAAGCAAAGATTAAAAATACATTAAAACATCAGTCATTAAAAACTTCCCTAAACAGGGCTGCCATAACATTTTTTACAAATCAGAGACACATTGCACATATTTCTGTAAATCAAGAAAATCTTTAATAATAATAATAATAATAATAATAATAATAATAATAATAATAATAAAACAGGGCTGCCTTCAGATGTCTTTTAAACGTCAGATGGGACGTTTAAACATCTGATGGGAGGGCGTTTCACAGGGCGGGCACTACTACCAAGAAGGCCCTCTGCCTGGTTCTCTGTAACTTCGCTTCTCAAAATGATTGCCCCCTTTCTCCTGACTTTCCCACCCACTGTTCTGGAAGGTCCCCCAGCCCTGTGACCATGTTAATACTGTAAATAACTTTTCTTTAAAAAATAAAAGGCGAGGGTGTGTGTGTGCAAAGCACCTCCATGAGAAAGAGGACATTGGCAAATGTTATATCTTTCCCTTCTGACAATGGGAGCTTATAATGAGCAGAATTCCAGTCATCAGATCCTCCCACTGGCAGAAGGAAACACAGGATCCATGCAAAAGCATTTATTTCCTTAAAGTTGGCCTGTAAGCAACACATGGTATCTGTAAGCAACAGTTTTCACCATATCCTAACCCTAACCCGGTAGACCTCCTATGTCAGGTCCTCAATTAATTGTTCCTACCAGTAAATAAATAAATACAGTCATACCTTGGTTGTCAGACAACTTGGTACTCATCCGTTTTGGCTCCTGAATGCCGCAAACCCAGAAATGAGTGTTCCGGTTTGCAAACGTTATTTGGAACCCAATTGTCCAATGCGGCTTCTGTGGCTTCCAATTGGCTGCAGGAGCTTCCTGCAGCCAATCGGAAGCCATGCCTTGGTTTCCAAATGTTTTGGAAGTTGAAGAGACTTCCGGAACAGATTCTGTTTGACTTCCGAGGTACCAATATAATATCCAGAGGGTCAGGACTGATATTCCTCTAAATACTCTCTCAGTTCTCCAAGTGTTCCAGAAACACTCCCACAGAGAACCACTCAGAATAATTGAAGTGTCCTTATGATTCTAGAAAGATTTGAAAGAACACTTGGGGACAAGAAAGAAAAAAAGCTGTCACTACTACTGCCCTTGCCAAACTCTCTTTTTTGCCCCCAGTGGGACAATGATACTGCTGATGTGTCCACAAAAATCTATCATTTCTGTCATGGCAGAATACCTGGCAGCATGGTGTTGACCTGTTGGCCAACAATTTCCCACCCCTGTTTTAGACTCTACCTGCTGCAAACAAAAACTGTGGAGTGAAATGCGTAGTTCCTTACTAACTTTAGAGATTTCTTCAAAAACTTTAGACCAAACAATTAATTAAACAGATGCCACAGGAACTCTTTAATCCACTAATTTCACTCAGTGGTTGATTGAAGGCCAGTACCCTGTTTGATATTCAGCAAAACAATCCCCGATATATTATTCAGAAGAAGAATGGGAGCTTGAGAATGTTATGAGGTTGCTAGATCTTATAATGTAGAGATTTCAGAGAGCAAAAAGAAAGCAAGAAATCATTTTTTTAAAAAAATATATTTTTATTAATTTTCCAATTAAAACCAATTATATCACATTCATTATTTCAAATTATACACATATATATCAATCAAACCGAATGTTATGCCAAATCATCTAGAAAAATTTTTTGGGTTCCCATGCTTCAAGAAATTGGGGATTCCTCGCAACCGTCCACTGCCGTCTTTTTTCTAAAGTTCAAATCGTCTCTCCGAGTCCATAATAATCCAGATCTTTCCCTTACAGTCACATAGATGTTTTCCTCTTTCAACCGATTATTTCCCAGCTGCTGAGATAAATGTCAAACAAAGTTTCACAAATGTTCTTTCTCCTGTGTGAGTTAATCAGTCCAGCCTCCCCATAAATCTTCTTGGTCTGGAGCGTCCCTATTGCGTCGACTCTCAACACGAAGCAGCGCCATCTTAAAAAAAGCTCAAATCACTTTCGTTTTCTCTCATAGATTAACGATCTTTATAAAATTTACAGCTTTTCCAGGCAGAAGAACCAGACCTCACACCATGCATAGACTCTTGGTAAATTAATGGATCTCCTTGCCCTATAGCTGAACTTAGCTTCAGGTCGCTGCTCCAATTCAAAGTGCGTCACAACTCATAAATCCTCCGAACGCGTCCAGGCACTCCTCCCATCCAACTAGAGGGGGGCTTTTCTCGTCAGCAACTCCTCATCTTCAAAAAATATACTCAATAACAACAGTTTATAAAGTTCAACTCACACAGTCTTTTGCTTCTCTTTCACTCCAAACAAGCCAGGACATCACGTCTGGGAAGGTACGAAGTAACTCATATGAAAAAAAATAAAAAAGACTCGCTTCCCTTATCGCTCCGTCCCCATCAATCCTTCTTCCAGATGAAATACAGCCTTTAACTCCTCACCCTCAGCAGCATAGATTTCTCGGCAGTAAACAGCGCTTCTGCCCCTCCTTCTGAAGTATGTCCATAGATTTAAGCCTAATTATCTTTAATCATGGAAATCCCTGCCATGCAGATTAGCGTCCGGGAGTCCTGGCCCTCGTAAGTGCTTCAGCCCAAGCTCCCCCCACTCCATAAACAGTCGGAGTGGGTCTGGGGGCATCGCGGGCCAGCGGCCCCTCTCCGTAACCCCCGGAGAGGGTAGGGGGTTGCCATTTACTCCCCTAGCAACCGCCAAATTCCTTACGAAGGTCAGAGGGATGGAAAACAGGTCCGCCATTCCTGCAGGTGGAAACCGGAATGAAGAAAGCAAGAAATCATGATTTGGAGATCTACACAGATCTAAAAAGAAACAGAACTGTAGAGCAATTTTTGGGATCCATTTGTTTCAAGGTGTGAGTAGGGAAAAGCAACACCTGAAACAACATTTTTGGGCCCACTCCTGATGCTAGCATCCCTGGATCACTTCATTGCCTAAGCTGCACATAAAGAGGATTGCATTGCTTTCTAAACAGAGGATGCACATGTTTTGCAGTAGCAACAGAGGCACTGCTTGAAACAGGTCCCTTGGGTAATTTATTGTGCATAAAACACTGAAGTAAGGCAGAGTGAAAATTTATTTAGAAGAGCAATAATGAAAGGATGTGGCAAGATGCTTCAGCTCTGCATTGTGAAAATTAAATGGATATTGGTGTACAAGTCAAGACAAAGATGCTAACTATACAGC
This sequence comes from Zootoca vivipara, assembly GCF_965207765.1. NCBI lineage: Eukaryota > Metazoa > Chordata > Lepidosauria > Squamata > Lacertidae > Zootoca > Zootoca vivipara. Next base: position 13,646,783 of record NC_142587.1, on the reverse strand, counting down.
TTGAGGAAATATTCGTCTGGTTTCCATTTATAGAATCCCAAAGAGTGGGCTGTATCCAATGCTGTATGTACAGAGTCCTGCTCATGCAATGGGACATCTCCTTCTTCCATGGGCGTAGGCAGGGGGGCAGGGGGGCAGTTGCCCCCCCTAGAAGCAAAATGCTGAGTGGCACAGCGTGGCGGCCCCAGGCTGCGCGCAGGGAGCGTGAGCCTGGGACCGCCTCCTTGGAACAGCTGGGAGGCTCAGGGCATGTAGCCCCGCCCACATTCCCACTGTGGCCCCTCCCCTCCCATGCCTTGCCCCCGCCCCTTCCCCCCTAATTTTGATCCTGGGTACGCCCCTGCCTTCCTCTCCTCACCCCATACATCTTCAAAATACGCTCCTCCAAGCCAACGGTTCTGCAACCGCCTGGTTCATATTTTAATAGTGCTCAGGGGCAGCAGGGCAGAGGAAATTAATCATCATCATCATCATTTATTATTTATGCCCAGCCCATCTGGCTGGGTTTCACCAGCCACTCTGGGTGGCTCCCAACAGAATATTATTATTAATAATAAAGCAATCAAACATCAAAAATTAAAAACTTCCCTAAACTGGGCTACCTTCAGATGTCTTCTGAAAGTCAGATAGTTGTTTATTTCCTTTACATCCGATGGGAGGGCATTCCACAGGGTGGGTGCCACTACCAAGAAGGCCCTCTGCCTGGTTCCCCGTAACTTCACTCTCGCAGTGAGGGAACAGCCAGAACACTGGGTTGGACTAATTTAAATTCTGTAATCTTTAATTTTGTCTGGCATAATTTCAGTGAGACTAAACTGTACCTTTGCCTGGATCCAAGCATTTGTATTTTTACTATAGGGTTTCTTGTTTTTTTGGTTGGAGAGATGTTCTAAACCAGGGGTCCCCAGACTTACCGTGCGGCGGGGGCGTGCGCATGCGCACACGCACATGGGCGGGGGGGAAATCGCCGAAAATCGCTTGTGCGCATGCGTATGGGCCTCCCCCGACCCGGAAGTGCACCAGAAATGACCTCTTCCGGGTTGCGAGAGGCCCATACGCATGCGCACAAAGGATTTTCGGCGATTTTTTGCCGATTTTTTAGATCGTCGCTGCGCCGCGCGCCGTGAGAGCGGGCGGCGGCAGCGGGCGGTGGGGGTCGTCGCGGGCCGAATTGGAAGGCCGATTGGGCCGCATCCGGCCCGGGGGCCGTAGTTTGGGGACCCTGTTCTAAACTGTCCTGATGGCACCATTAAAGTATTGTATCTCAAACATTAACACTGCGAGTCAAATTCAGAATGAGATAAGAGGTTGTGTAAAGCCCTTGCAGAAACTGAAAAATTGCCTTATACATAATTATAGATCTTTTACTAATGTGTACTGGTATAATATAAAGGGAAGTCTCACCCAGAGTATTTTACAGCAAAGAGTAATATTGCTCATTTGCTGACTTGCACATTGTGCACTTTAAATAGTTTCTGATCATATATATTCTGATAATATTAAGTTAAGAAATCACAGTTGGAAACTGCGTCTAGGTATCATTTAGCCTCACAGATTCCTGAAGAGGCAATAATACTTTCATGTTACAGCCTTTGGTGTAGAAGATTGTGCTATTGTTTCTTTCTAAACTAATGATTATGATAGACTAGAGGGTCATCAGGTTTTAGGGGAGGGGTATTACATCTGGTAGGGGACATTTTGTGTTTCTGGGGTGGTAAAGGTAAAAGATAACGGACCCCTGGACAAGTTAAGTGCAGTCAAAAGTGACTATGGGGTTGCAGCGCTCATCTCGCTTTCAGGCCAAGGGAGCTGGGCTGGAGTTTGTCCACAGCTAGCTTTCCGGGTCATGTGACCAGCATGACTAAACTGCTTCTGATGCAACAGAACACCGTGATGGAAACCAGAGCACATGGAAATGCTGTTTACCTACCTGCCACAGAGGTACCTATTTATCTACTTGGCATGCTTTCGAACTGCTAGGTTGGCAGGAGCTGGGACAGAGCAATGGGAGCTCACCCTGTCGCAGGGTTTCGAACCACCAACCTTCTGATTAGCAAGCCCAAGCGGCTCAGTGTAGACCACAGCGCCTGGGGTGGTATGTCCACCTTTGGTCCCCACCCTCCACTCTGTTCTTATCTGTGGCTACAAGAAGCTGTCCACATGTGACAGCAGCCACACACCAGAAACTGTTTTGACTGGCCAGCTAAACCAGATGAGGGTAGTTGATGGGTCTCAAAACCTTGGTGAGTTAGGGACTTCCCCTGCATTCAAAGACAGGGTCTGGTGGATTGAGCAGACAATATTGAATCCAGCAATCAAGAAAGTGGTTTCAGCCTGTGCTGTAGAGGGAAGTGAGGGGCAGATGGGGCTCACCAACCCGGGAAGGTAGCCCATCTAGGAGAAGGAAAACCTTGATGCTAAACGTCCGCTGCCTTGTGGGATATCTTTGGGAAAAAGAAAAGGCAATTGGTTCACCTAGCTCTGCATTGTCTACAGTGATTGGCAGGAATTCTCAAGGGTTTCAGATGGGGAACCCTTTCAGCCCTATGGAGACTGAGCCTGGATGCAAAGCACACGCTCTTCCCATCAGCCTCACATGGGCTAACAGATTTCTGTGCTCGTGTTAAACATTTGCCATTGTTTAGCACTTCAGCAACACTCACATTCAAATAAATCAAAACAAAATAAAAAAATTCCTTCCAGTAGCACCTTAGAGATCAACTGAGTTTGTTATTGGTAGGAGCTTCCGTGTGCATGCACACTATCTGAAGAAGTGTGCATGCACACGGAAGCTCACACCAATAACAAACTTAGTTGGTCTCTAAGGTGCTACTGGAAGGAATTTTTTTTTATTTTGTTTCAACTACGGCAGACCAACACAGCAACCTGTAATTTAAATAAATCCACACAGACGTAAGAGAACGGTGATTCTGATGCATTTCAGCTGTTAAGAAAGTTCTACAGATTAACAGGGATTTCCAAATGTTATCCTTTCCATTTTTCTGGATTTGCTTTCAAAACTTTTTAATAAGAAAAAAGAAGCAGACATAGATAAAGGATCCTTTTAAATGAACTAGTTAGAATTATCAATTCCTTTCAGCTTTCCTAAAGCCTTTTAAAGGCCTCTGCAATCTATGGATATGAGGCAGGCGTAGTTTGTGGCAGAACCTGCTGTGCCTCCATCTTTCCATGTTCATTCATTATACAGTGGTACCTCAGTTTATGAGCACAATTGGTTCCGGAAGTCTGTTCATAAACTGAAGTGTTCATAAACTGAAGCGAACTTTCCCACTGAAAGTAATGGAAAGTGAATTAATCCGTTCCAGATGGGTCCGCGGCGTTCGTAAACCGAAAATTCGTAAACCAAGGTGTTCGTAAACCGAGGTTCCACCTATCCAACATGTGATGCTTAAGATGAGCATTAGTTTATTTTTTAAAAAAAACCAAGAAGATTGCCAAGTGTTTAGAATATTTTGTACTTCCCCTATGACCCAGTATGATGAGCTATTTCATTATCATACAAGTCAGGAATAATGCCTGCATATGGATGGCACTCAACAGTATAGACACATATCCAGAGGTCAGAACTATATTCTGTCACACACCTAGACGGTTTCATGAGTGATCAGGGGCATTATCTTGGCATAAAAGCTCCATGGTTCTGGACCACATGAACTTTGAAAGGTTAATGTATTACATACAAGGTTAATGTATTACATACAAGACCCCAAAGAGAAATGTGACCTTAATCTCCCCATAATATCTCCCCACCCATTGATTTAATTTTCCTGTATAAATTGCCAATGTATGAGAAGCAGGTGTAAAGGAAGCTGGCATAAATTAAACTGGCTTAAAGTTATTTAGACCCAACCCTGTTTCAGCAACAGGACCTCTGTTGTTGCTCTACCTAAACCTTGCAGAGGGAAGATTAACACTCTGGGGATTATTCCCAGAGTGTTAATGGATTATTATTGAAAGATTAAATGGAAGAGCAGTGCTAAAGGCACCTATACCTGCTACACTTCCATTCTTCTGTATATAAAAAAAAGCCTTACTTTCTGTCTTAGGAAAGACAGAAGAACACAGAGAAAATGCAGAATGACAATGATCAGATGATGCCCCATAAAGAGTGAGTGAATGAAACATGGTTATTCCACACTAGGGTGGATAAAAATCAATATTTTTATTATTATTATTATTATTATTATTATTATTATTATTAATAAATCAGATTTTTTATTTAAATCAGATTTTTAAAATTTAAATTGGATTTTTAAAGTAAAATGCTTTTGAGGGGAATTTTTTTTTCTAAAGATAGTTTTCTATTTAAGTTACATTATAGGCAGGAAATAAAGATTTATTTTAAGTTTTTCATGTGTGCTAAAACTCAGCCTAAGGTTGTTGTTTCTTTAAAAAAATTGTTTAACCACATCAGTTAACAAACATGGATATATATGCTATAATGTTATTGTTTTAGTTAAATAAATAATTTAAATTGTTATTAAGGAAATTATTATGTTTTCCTTCTAATAAAGTACAGCAGAAAAGTTGTCCAAATATAAACAACTAACTTATTAAACCTCACAATAATTGCTTAATTATCTGTCTATGTATTTCTAATAGTATAAGAAATCAGTAATTTTTATATAACTGTAAAAACTACTCTGCAATTTTATTATTCCAAAAATGAAACCTCCATGTGGTTGTAAATATTAAGATTATACCAGCAAGATCGAGTCTTTCTGTAAAAAAAAGAAGATTTAAATCAAGTCTTACTGACTAGTGATTTAAATTGTGATTTGAATCGATTTGGTTTAAATCAAATCCACCCTGTTCCACACTAAACACACTTAGGCAAGATTCACTTTTAACATATTTGACTCCATGGGGGCCCATCAGAAATTCAATTGAGGTATCATAGTCTGGCTTGGAAACAGTAATTTAGAAGAAAGCCAATGATCATTGTCAACCCATGGCTTCTGCATCTAAATCTATGACTGATGTCAAAACCACTGAATGTATAAACTGGGGGGGGGGTTGCTGTTGGGGGGTCTTGTTTTTTCTGATCTCTTTTTGTAATATATCCACGGGCAGGCAGTTCATGTGCTAATGGACCACAGGGCCTTCATATCACATTGCTTAGGAAACTGGTGGATGGCTGTACCTTAAGGATTCAAAGAATGATGATTGAAATACAAGCGTATGATCTGATTATCACCTAACACACCAGGTAAATTTATGTTTACTGCAGATACACTTTCCAGAACTATAAACCCTACTTTGAAAGCAGAAAAGACCTATGAGATTGTGCTACAAACAAGCCTATGTGGACTTACTTGTCACTCTCAGTGTCAGACAACAGAATGGAACAAACCAAGTATGAACAGAAAAATATGACTTGCTGTTTTTACCCAGGAAAATGATATATTACATTGGTTTGCTGTGTGTGTGTGTGTGTGTGTGTGTGAGAGAGAGAGAGAGAGAGAGAGAGAGAGAGAGAGAGAGAGAGAGAGAGAGAGAGAGAGAGATTGTTTATTTGGGGGATCAGTGACTTTATATGTCACTGTGTCATATATATGTGCAAGGCTTCCTGCGTGGAGACCTTTTACCACCCCCACCCCCCACCCCGAAATAAATTCAGACAAGACTCAAATTTTTTGTTTGATTTTTGGCAGAATTTAGGCCACAACTTTATTGATTACAATCAAGTGAGTGGTCGCATAGGCTCTGGTTCGACTAGCTAACATCAGTTGCCACAGACCATTGCCTCCAGCACCCCTGACAAATACTTCAAAATGGCAACCAAATTTGGAAAAAATGAAATTTTTGGTGACTTACCAAGTGATGATTTATGCGAACTGAATGTCTGTTTTCAGATTCTCACATTCATAGACATTTATTTCAAAGCCTGCAGTTTTGCTTCTACTCTTTGGGCATGGCCAGGGCCAGCTCTAGGTAGCCCCCCGGTGGCGCAGGGCACCACGGCGCCGGCCCGCCAGGAGGGCGCCGCGAGCTGCACCCGCCCGCTGGCCGGCCAGTCCGCCGCGCAGCTGCGCGGGGCACCCACCCGCCCACCGCTCTGGGAAACGGGACAGGAGGGCGCAGGAGAGATTGCGTTGCGCCCACCCGCCCACCGCGCTGGGAAACATGGCGGGAGGAGAGATTGCGCTCTGCCCACTGCGCTGGGAAACGGGGCAGTAGGGCGCCGGAGAGATCCGGCGCACCACGGCGCCAGAGGCACTTAAGATGGCCCTGGGCATGGCAGTGATAAGTAATTGTCATCAATAAATCTAATCTGACAACCGTGTCAGATATTTGTGATTCGGCTCTACTGATACCATTAACCAGCTGCAAATAACATGCATATTGATCTGATATATCATTTGGATGCTTTATGTTTTAATATATGGCACAACAAAGAGTCATATATGGCATCCCTGGGGGACTTGTCATAATTGTCACTTACCTCTTCGAAAACATATGCCAACTTGCTCGCTTTCAGTACTGAAGATGAATTGAAGCTTGTTTTGACTAAATTGAATACCCCATTTACCATAAGAGGGGAAGAGCTTCAATGACTTCAGATTATTGAAATCCATAATATGTCCAGAAGGCTTGTTCTCTGGGCTTTGCAAAATCCTTAATTACTGTTGTTTAGATTTGTTTTTTCCTCGGTTGTAAGTTGTGAGAATGGCAAACCTTAAGTAAACTTTGGAATGCAGGGTGCAGAGCCCATTCTTCTTAAAACAATTCTTCTTATAAAACAACGGAGGCGGAGAAATAGCAAAGAAACTGATCTTTCACAGAGCAAAATCCAACACTGCTTGCTGAGCTGCTATTTTGTGCAGTGTTTCCCTGCATAAATATTGGCTCACTTCTGCATCAGTCCGTCATGAAACCAATCTAAAGTGAGTCCTAGTTTAGAGATCCTCTGATAGCCAAATCATTCTCGGCTTTGCAATTGCGCTTCTCAGTTAAATCTGGAAACTTTTGTATATTCCCTATCTGGATAAAAAACTGAAGAACATACCTTCCATAAATTCAAGTATGCTTATCAGCTACAGTAGCTGTGTAGCTGTGTTACCTCTTGGGAACACGGTGAAAAAGCAGCCCCCTGCAGCCAGAAGGGTGGCAGCCTTGGATTCCTGAATTGCTGCTTGCTGTTCCCTCCTTCCATGTTTTGTGAACCCAAGCCATGGTCCCAGAGCTGGGGCAAGCTCATGGGAGTTTGTGAGATGCAGGGCTTCCCAGGAAGACTCCAAAAATTCCAGAGTGCACAGTTCAAACGCTTTGTTGAAAATAGGTATAGGCTCACAGCAAAGCAGTCTGCCAGTTCCCCTTGAACTTACAGACATGCGACAGATGCTAGCAGTTTGAAAGCACACCACTGCAAGTAGATAAATAGGTACTGCTGTGGCGGGAAGGTAAATGGTGTTTCTGTGCACTCTGGCTTCCATCACAGTGTCCCGTTGCACCAGAAGCAGTTTAGACATGCTGGCCACATGACCCAGAAAGCAGTCCGTGGACAAACACTGGCTCCCTCAGCTTGAAAGCAAGATGAGTGCCGCAACCCCATAGTCACCTTTGACTACTTAACCATCCAGGGGTCCTTTACCTTTTACCTTAGAGCAAGTAGGGACCACAGTAAGGAGATGGCTTGTCTGCACCATTCCAAAGTGAAGACATTTTGTATACATTAAGGCGGGTTACGTCAGCCACCTGACCAGGGGTGCAGGTAACAGATACTCCAAACATCGCAAGGTACCTCTTCTGGGCTCCGAGACCAACATCCCAGTTCCCACAGATAAGGGTACCATCAAAGCTCAGCCAATTAGGATATCAAAGCAGGCATGGATAAACATATATGAGCTCATAGCCAATTAATTGAAGAGTTATCTTGAAGCACAGCTTCTGGAGCAGTTCATCTTCAGTACAACACACCATGCCACTACCCCCAAAGGTGCATTATGCAAATAAATAAATAAACCTCAAAGCGACTTAACAATATCAAATGCAAACAGATAAAATCAATATGAAGCCAGGAAAATTGGAAATAATGTACAAAATGTTCATCTAATAACCCAATCAAATTAGAAGGACAAGTCGTATCCAACCCCATTAAAAGACAGTCATGGCTAGCGTAACTACCACAGTCGTGGCTAGCGTAACTACCAAAGGCCTGAGAAAATAGAGCAGTCTTGTCTGGTGCCTAAAAACCAGCTATAGGGGCACCAGGGCTGTGGGGGTTAGGCATTGGGTAAGCCTTTGTTCAAGGGAGGGGAGGTTGTAGCCTCCGCCGGCGCCTCCTCAATAAGAGTATCCTGCTAAAGGGATCCGTGGGTGTGGATCTGGTCCGATGCCCGGACATGGGCTAGGGCCATGCTACGACCCAAATAGGGGCCCCTCAGGGTGCCCCTATTTGATGTAAGTCATGGAGCTCCCCCTACTGGTGGTTTACCCTTAGTTGGACTCCCTACAGATGGGCGGGAGTCGAGATATAGTCTGGTTCACCCAATGCCTAAGCCAAACCGCTCACATCTGTGACCAATAAAGTTGTAGGTTCAGGTAGGTAGCTGTGTTGGTCTAACGCAGTTGAAATAAATTTGTGTGTGTGTGTGTGTGTGTGTGTGTGTGTGTGTTATTTCAATAAAGTTGTGACCTTTTATATCACATAAACCAAAATACTCGTGTCCACATATTTCTTATCGATAGGGATATGTGGGGCAGGGAGCCTTGGCATGCAACTACCAAAGGCCTGGGGAGATAGAACAGTCTTGCCTGGTGCCTAAACACAAGCAATGGGGATGTTGGGGTGTTTCTCTGGGGAAAGCATTCCACAGATGTAACAAATGCACAGCCTTACTTAAGACATGGACAGGCTCATGCAGGAAAAGGTGCTCCTTCAGATATTTGGATTAATAGAAGGGAAGGCTTGGCCTCGCTGTGGTTCTTTAGCATCAACTGTACCTTCAAATCAGCAGGAGCAACAGCAGCAGCTTCTGAATAATTCCACTTCCCCGGGCTTTTCTGTAACCTCCAGCTCTTCCTGCTCTCCTGAGTCACCCAACAGAATGGAAAAAATATACCGAGGCGCCTGCAAAGAGAAATGTGCAGATATCTGCAATGAAAGGTGAACTCAAAACCTAGCACCCACCCAAGATCTAAATAAATTCTGCGGACCCCTGAGAATGAGGCAGAAAAGGTGAAGCTTCTTTTGGAGAGGAAGGAAACTTTTGGAAAAAAATGGAGGGTAGATTTTGGTCCAGCACTAATTTCTGGTGTGTGTGTTTTTTAGTATAGTAGGAATTACCAGCAGACTGCCTGGAAGAGATGGAAAGCCTACAGTAAAAGTTTATCTGAACTGAAATTCAGGGATGAGGAAGCCGTGCCTCTCTAGATGTGACAGATCACACACTATGTTATTTCATCTTGGTTTTGTTTGTAATGTGGCAGCCATGCCTCAGTGCATCAGTTCTGTAACTACGCAGTCCTTATTTGCGCTGCCCCAAATTCTCCTGCGATTTGAATTTTTATATGAACAATGCAATAAATTATGCTTCTAAGAGAGCTCTTTAAATATTTTTCCATTAAAGTTTTATAATAATAGTAATAGTAATAATAATAATAAATAATATTAATAATAATAATAATAAATCAATTGTTCAAGGTAATGTTGTAACTTGCAGTCCGAACCAGTGATGAATACAAGCAACGGGGGGGGGGGGGGGATGGGATATGATACGATACAATACAATACGATACTATGATACCTCAGTTTTCAAACGTAATCCATTCCAGAAGACCATTCAAGTTCTGAAATGTTCAAAAACCAAAAACTCAATAGCCGACAGCTAGATCTTAGGACCTTGCACTTAGCGGAAGCCGTGTGATATGTTCGACTTCTGAGGCGTGTTCAGAAACCGAAGCTGTTACTTCCGAGTTTACAGCGTTGAGAAACCGAAATGTTCATCAACGGAGACATTCGGAAACTGAGGTACCACTATACTTATTTCTGCAAAAGGTGTCTCTCCTTGCCAAATGATATGATGATGATGATGATTTTGCAAAAGAGGATCTTAAATATTAGAGCCCTGAGATATGACCTGTCCTGTGAATGAATGAGTGTACCCACACATGTACTGAAAAAGCAATGCAAGTTACTGGAGAAATCTTCTCCTTCACCTGTGATTGCAAAATGAAGACATTGTAATGAGGCTGATAGCTGAATCAGCCTCGTTCCAGTCTGTCATTTGTTCAAGCGTTCAGCATCCATAAATCTACTCCACGCTGTTTCCTCATTAATCTGCTTTTAAAAGAATCTACATGAAAAATTGCAATGCATATAATTCAAAATATATTTTCTCTCAAAATGCACATTTCTAGGTAATTTCTATCAAAAACTCAGCATTTTAGAAAGTATCTCGTTCATCTATATTGTTGGAGCAAAGAACATCTGAAGTACATGGAAACCAATGGTCAAATAAGTTTCCACCCACACTTTCCTTTGGGAGTTGTGGATCATGCCCACAACATCTGGTTGGCCATATCCCCAGACACTGAAATAAGAGATTTAGCACCATCAGACATCTTTGTGTTCACTTTGCCCCCTCCTATTCTGTCCCCAGTTCTGTAGCATTGCAGTCTAATCAATGATCACTCAGCTCAGCTTCAAACAGATGACCTCAAAAGACCAGAGTGCAATTCAGTGATCTGAAGCCGTCGATAAAAAAAATGCCAGCTTTGAGAAGAACAAATATTGCTCTGTGAGCAAGTGTTATCAGATTGTGACCCCATTGTGCAAATTCTTGGTCGGAGTCATAGGGATGCATGCACCCCTTTCTTCAGAAATTATTACAGTCAATATTAATTAGAATGAGCCATTCATCTGATAGCGAGCCTAGAGCAAGCGACTACAGTTCAAAATTGTGCTGTACTTGCAGTCAAAGGAGAAACAGTTCTTTTCATGCTTTTACTTCCTGTCCAAATGCATTTGAAAAAAATGAATTTTTAGAGAGTTGAAGCAAAGAGGTAAACAGAATATAGAACTGAGTCATTTATTCCCCTAAAAAAGCTCAACATTCTTGTCCTGCACCCCAAAAAAGGGCCTTCCTTCTTCCTTAAAAAAGCTCAATAACTTTGACCTGAACCCCAAAAAACAGGGCTTTCCTTTCTACAAAAAGCTGACCTGAGCCCCACCAGTTTATAACTCTGTGAGTAGATCGCAATCTCTTGGGATTTGGTCACCCCTGTTTTAGAGCATCATAATACCAATGAAATAATGTGTTAATACTGCCCTTCTTTCTGGCACCAACCATCCAAGGATGAGCAGAACAACCACAAAGTGGTGAACCCAACTGAGACAGCTGTTCCCAAAGGATACTGTGGTTTGTGGTCTCAACAGCCACTGAAAGGCTGGAGAGAGCCAAAAGAATTGCATGCAGCCTGTCTCATACCACTCAACCATCCCGATTTAAGCAGGACATCCCAGAATTACAGAAGCCATTCTGGCTTCTGATTGGATCCCAGAATGTCCTGTATTTTGGTCCAGTGCTCTGACACAAGTCAGCTGGTTCATGCCTCTGCCCAGTATTCCTGGAGGAGCGTCTTCATCCCCATCGTTCAGCCCAGACACTGAGGTCCAGCTCAGAGGGCCTTCTGGCGGTTCCCTCACTGCAAGAAGTGAGGTTACAGGGAACCAGGCAGAGGGCCTTCTCAGTAGTGGCACTGCCCTGTGGAACACCCTCCCATCAGATGTCAAGGAAATAAACAACTATCTGACTTTTATAAGACATCTGAAGGGAAGTTTTTAATGTCTGGTGCTTTATCATGTTTTTAATATTCTGTTGGGAGCCGCCCAGAGTGGCTGGGAAAACCCAGCCAGACGGGCAGGGTACATATAAATAATAAATGATGATGATGATGATGATGATGATGATGATGATGATGATGATGATGATGATAGATTGCCAGACCAAAAGGCACTCGTTTTTTGGTCTCACACTCTCGCACACATCAGTTGGCTACCACAAGAGCTCGGGATCAAAAAGCAAGAATCTCAATTTTGATCAGTGCGAGAGTATGTTGTCTGTTTCCTGGCACAGGATGTCCAAGGCAGTCTAAGTACAAAAACTGGGGCTGCACCCTGGTGGAAGAGATTGAGAACTAGTTTTATCCAAGAGTACCTGGATCTGGCTAGCAACCACTTTATGAACCGGCACCTTAGTCTTGTCACCTAGGACATCTCTTCCCCCCCCCCCCGTTGAATTCATAAATTACAGCTAAAAGCAGTAAACGTGGTGAAAGACATTATGTTTCTGAATAGTCTAGTTTCTGGAAAATTCAGGAGGGGAGAGTCCTCTTGCACCTAGAACCTGTTTTCAAGTTAAAACAAGATGCTGGAATAGATGGGTCACTGGCCTGATCCAGCATGTTTTTCTTATGTTATTAGTATACCATACGGCGGGTTAGGTTGGAGTGGTAGCGTTCACCTGATCTCCCAGCAAAGGGGCAAAGCAGTGGAATAGAGTGCAAATGCCGCCTAAATTGTAGACCAGCTGGGTAAAGTGTGCCATGTTTCTGAAGATTGGAGCTTTCCTGTGTCCACGATTTCAAAGAATGCGAGGAGTCAAGCTCAAATCATTAAGAGAGAGGTCAAAAAGGTTCAGCTTTGAAGAGAACTCTCGAACATGGGTCTCCCATTTATAGTTTAATGAGAAGTCTGTTAACCTCTGAAAAGCCAAGGGATAATTACAGCAGATGTGTAATGCTGAGGTTAACCTTGAAGCTCTCTGCAGAGGGGAAATCAACATGTTAAGAGAATGTTTGGATTGCTAGCATAAATAACAGATTGGTGACTTGAGAAGCCCACAGGACAATTTACAATGGCTTTGTTATAAGGTAAATTTGAGGCCTCGGAATTGTTTGAATAGCCCCATGGTGGCTTATAAGTTTGAAAAATGTAAGTAAATTGTCTGGAATGATTACCAGTTTAAGCACAGGAAGGCAGTTGGTTTGTGTTAAAGTGCTGATTAAAAAGGAAATATGGCCAGGCAGCAAATTTCTATGTCAATTAAGCCACTTTGGCTGTAGGCTTTGTATTTTTTTTAAAGCCTTTATGATGTCCAGTCACATTTGCTTATCTAATGACTTTAAAGACATTTCAAGGATTTTTTTTTCTTTAGTTTGATCCCATGCCTTTTTTTTAAGCAAAGGAAAGAATTAACAAATTTGAAGGGGAAATGGTTTGTGATAGATCATTTGTTTAAACTTACACCGATCCTGATTACTTCTGAGTAAAATTGAAAGCTCAACATGTGCATGTGAATCAGGACCTATGGGCAGAAATACCTACAAAAGTAACCCATGCAACCACATCTATTTTGTGTTGGGCATATTCCCTTATCCCCATCTCCTAGTCAGACCATACCTTTAAAGCCTTGTAATGTGACTTTAAATAATCATGCCTTCCCACAAAGTATCCTGGGAGCTGTAGTATGTTAAGGGTGCTCAGTGTTGTTAGGACGCTGTAGTTCTCTTCCAGAACTACAATTCCCAGAGTGGCTTAGCAAGTATTCCCTCTTCACAGGAAACTCTAGGAATTTATCCTTCCATTTATCTTTTGAAAGACTCAACTGATGTCATTTCTCCACCACCAATAGCTCCCAAACATTCATATCAAGAGTGAAATGAATTTTCGAGTAATATTAAATCGTAGAGTGGACTCATTGAAATTAATGGGCTTCGGTGATTTCAATTGGTCTATTTTGAGTATGACAGTGCCTCTGGGTTGGATCTAGACCAGGCATCCCCAAACTTCGGCCCTCCAGATGTTTTGGACTACAATTCCCATCATCCCTGACCACTGGTCCTGTTAGCTAGGGATCATGGGAGTTGTAGGCCAAAACATCTGGAGGGTCGCAGTTTGGGGATGCCTGATCTAGACTGACAATGCATTTCTGTCCATGTCTTTTCTTTTAAATAATAATAATAATAATTGGAGAATTTGTGCCACTTTTTTCAGAAAAATAAATTCTTCAAAAAGAGCAATGGTTAGAATAATAATTGACATTTGCCCCTACTAGTACTTCCAACCTTCTTTTCTGGCAGGGCTTATGTGCCTAACTTGCAATAATTTAACTGCCTTTGCATTTTCAGACATAGAAAAGGTGAAGGGGGAAATGTTACTGGCTACATTTCTACATGTTTGATAGCTGTTAAAGGCTTAGGAACATCATTGATATAAAGGTTTTCGGTCCTAGACAGTAGGCTTTATATCTCCACTTCAGCTGAAGGATAAAAAAAGGAGAGTTGATTTGTAGGCTCACGTTTCTGATTCAGAAGATCCAAAAGCCACAGAGGTCATTTGTGTGTAAGATGGGATTTCCTTTCAAAAAGGTTTGACTGTTGGTATTGATTAGGTGCTCTGACATTATAAGAGAGCCGTTCATTAACAAACTTGGAAAGGTCACAGATTGCCTTGGCTTCAACAATCTCAAATTCAGCAATAGTTAATTGTCTTCAATTAATTCAGAACAATGTTCTGGATTTTTTTTTCCTGTTTTCATGTAAGTGTTCCTTGAGGTTGTGGGCAAGCTCTCTTAACTATCTGTGGTAAAATTTCATAGTATCTTCACAAAGTATTAAAAAAATGAAAGAGTGTTTTCATATAATCCATCATGTATGCAAGAAGCATTTGCGTGCTGAGGCCCCCAGAAAATTTTCCCCAATAACTCAGACAGACACATCATTTTAGGTTTTGTTTTTGGCATAATTTTGGCCATAACTTTATTTAAATTACAAATTTTAAATTGACTGTTGGCCTTAGGCTTTGGTTAATCTTCTGCCCCACGGTGGGACAGGACCAGCTCTGACTTTCCTATGGTAGGAAGGTCAAGTAAACACCCCATGGTGGAGGAGATAGCTGAGTCCAGGCCGTCTCCCCAACCAGAAATGTTCCCCAAGGCTCGTGCTCTGTATTGGCCCCCACCCTGCCCCATTGCGGGGGTGTAAGGACGAGAGCCCCGGAGCCCCAGGATTCCTTTAACGGAATACTTCTATAAGAGCATCACTGAGGGGCATGCACCTCCATGCGATACCCCTCCCAAATTTATCAACCAAAGCCTGACCACCAAGTTGTGACTATTTGCTAAGCAGTAGGCAAAAACCAAATGGCAACAGCTAATCAGCCAAATGGCAAAATTCCTACCAGCCCCTGAATACAGGTGGCCCCACAGGGCAACGCAAGGTCACTCTAAACCTGCCGAGGAAAAGGAGGTGGGCGGGAGGGAGATTCAATCACCTAGCAAGAGTGACGCTGGACGCTGAGATGCTAAGACTTAAGCACTCGCCCTGTCAATCAAAGAATGGTTACATGCCATTTACCCCAGCAACACTCAGCCCTCCAATCGCCTTGTCTCCCTTACTTTTAGACCCACCCCTTTAACACACACACAGGCTTTTCTGCTGGGCCCTTCCGCAACCCTCATTATTCCCTATAGGGGTTAATGAGCTTTGCTTTCAAGCAGATCACACATCTTCCCTCAAGAATGCATTTCTGTTGCAGGAATTTTACCTTTCTTTCTGAATAAAGAAAAAAACCCTTTCAAGCTACATTTAGATTAATCATTTAAACCATTCTGAATCAAATAAAAGGTTTCCTCTGATTAATGAGTTGGCATATTTTACTTTCGTAAAGAAATATTTTACTGCAAGTACTTGCAGCTATTGCCATCTTCAAAGATGTATGCTCTGCCATTACCTAAAACAAAGCATTTTATTTAACTGATGTGATTATATAATTTTCTTTCAATACGTCAATAAATCAGCTAAGATTTCTTTAATCAAGAGGTGGGTCGACAAAATTTGTATCCAACAAAAAGGTGATCCTAACTCCCTGATAGAAAACTTCCAGAGAGGAAGTCATGTCAATCTTCTGCCAAAACAGCAAATCATCTTGGTGGCAGTTTAAAGACTAGGAGCTAAAGTGTTCATGGACTTAAGCCCATTTCAGCAGGTGCATGCTGGTATCCTGTATTAGCAAATAAAAAACACATGCAAATGAAGACAGAGGAACAAATGGGTTGTGTGGCCTGGGGCTGCATTCGCCAGCCATGCCCTGACATCATACATCCCTTTGTACCCACCCGCAATGTTACTTCTTTCAGCACAAACACCCGTGAAAGTAAAGTCTACACATACCTAACTCTGTGTGCATAACTTTCCATGGTATCAGGAGACTTGATGGCATAGGATTCCTGATTGTCTGGAATTTATCCTACATAAGAACGTAAGAAAAACCAGTTGGATCAAGCCAAAGGCATCGTGTTCTCACAGTGGCCAAACAGATGTCCATGCAAAGACTGCAAATCGTGTCCTCCATCATGAAGGGCACATGTTGCAGTGAGATCACCTAAACTGCCTCCTTGTTGTTGGGGCAGGACCATTTGGATAGCCTCAACTCCTCATTGGCTCCCTCTCAGTTGGCTGGGGTAGAATTGGCAATCTAGGGGCTATTTAAGCTGCTGCACATTGCGTGGAGCTTCCTCTTTATCGAGATGTGCATCGGATCACCCTCCCTATATTTAGGGCTGTTCTGCTGACCTTGCTATGCCTGTCTAGGGGTTGTCTGTTTTTGGAGCAGGGCCCGGTAGGAATTTGGCTGATTGGCTGGTGCCACTTGGTTTTTGCCTAAGGGCAAAGGACCCCTGGACCATTAGGTCCAGTCGTGACCGACTCTGGGGTTGCGGCGCTTATCTCACGTTATTGGCCGAGAGAGCCGGCGTACAGCACACGGAAACGCCGTTTACCTTCCCACTGTAGCGGTCCCTATTTATCTACTTGCACTTTGACGTGCTTTCGAACTGCTAGGTTAGCAGGAGCTGGGACCGAGCAACTGGAGCTCACCCCATCATGGGGATTCGAACCACCGACTTTCTGATCGGCAAGCCCTAGGCCAGGCGTCCCCAAACTAAGGGGCTGGATGCAGCCCAATCACCTTCTAAATCCGGCCCGTGGATGGTCCTGGAATCTGCATGTTTTTGCATGAGTAGAATGTGTCCTTTTATTTAAAATGCATCTCTGGGTTATTTGTGGGGCATAGGAATTCATTCATTTTTTTTCCAAAATATAGTCTGCCCCCCCCCCTACAAGGTCTGAGGGACAGTGGACCGGCCCCCTGCTGAAAAGTTTGCTGACCCCTGCCCTAGGCTCTGTGGTGTAGCAAATCGTCACAACTTTGTAAGGCTGGCGCTTAGACATTGGTTCAATGTTGTGCGGAGGGGAAGTGGTTGGCTGTGCCTCCCCTCCATTGCTGCTAGGGCTACACCAGAGCCCCTGGGAGCATCTGTGAGACTGAATACAGGTTCTCACTCCCCCAGGAGGCTTTCCCTTACTGACCTCTGGTGGTGCCCAGTTGTCAGTCCTTTTCCTGCCACAGTGATGCCCTATCAGTGATCCCAGCATCACTGTTTCTGATACTGGCTGTAGAATCACCATGACTAGTATCCACTAATAGACTGTCATGGAATTCTACTCAGTATTGATTCCAGAGTAGATTCCAAAGTATAGTTAGCAGAGTAACAACTTAAACATGTTGCAGGATTCCCCCCCCCAAAAAAAATAAAATAAAATAGAACAGAGACAATTGTATTTCATTCAGCAGAGCTTTACTGCTACTGAAGGCAAATGAGCATCATGGTCATAAATCCCATACATTCAGGATTGGCAATGTCCATAAGAAATCCAGTTACAGCAGACTTGAGCTTACAATAACTTATAATAAGTCTAAACCTTAACACTAAGCATACTATGTACAGAACACCACACCAGAAGGAAAAGAGATAGGAAGAAAAAGTGAAACCCAGGCTCCTTCTGGCCTTATTATTATAGTCAGCATGACCCTGATAGAAAGTGGTAACAGAACCAGTTTAAGCCAGCTGTACAGTGGTACCTCGGGTTACAAACACTTCGGGTTACAAATGCTTCAGGTTACAGACTCCGCTAACCCGGAAATAGTACCTCGGGTTAAGAACTTTACCTCAGGGTGAGAACAGAAATCACATGGCGGCAGCATGGCGGCAGCATGGCGGCAGCAGGAGGCCCCATTAGCTAAAGTGGTGCTTCAGGTTAAGAACAGTTTCAGGTTAAGAACGGACCTCCGGAACGAATTAAGTTCTTAACCCGAGGTACCACTGTACTCAGCTTCTCTGAAGGAATAATCCAAACATCATGAACCTTCTGCTTGTTTCTTTCACACAGGGAAGCTTCTAGAAGCTTCCAGAAGCCCCTTGAATTAATTAGAATAGGAAAGATCTCTACACATCAGATCAGTACTTTCTGTACTACGAAATGCAAACTGACAAAGACTTCTCTTCCATGAATTTGTTTAAACCCATGCAGAGTTGTATGCGCACTGTTCATGTTCCTAATGCAGAATGTGACCAATGAGGAATGTGATATCAAGGCATGATGCTCCTCACATATCAATGAGCACATGAGAAAGTTTGTCTGAAGAGGGCATTAGTCTGTGACATTTCTATATAAAATCTGTACCTGTAGAAGATAAGCCCAGGGATAACTCACAACATCCAATTACAGCCTGGATGGGTGACCAACTGAGAGCTATTTGTAAGCCATTCTGAGATCCTAGGACATAAGAGTGGGATATCAGCGACGATTTATAAGTCGTATATGCATTGTTATTAAAGTGATATGTGAACCAGCCCTGACAATGTCTTTTTTTTAAAAAAAATGGTGAATTAGTGGGTAGGCAGCTGTACAAAGCGTGACTAACAAAAGCAGCTAATATAATGTTCATTTCTCAAGTGGTGATATTTCAGTGGGAAATTCTATGCTGTCATAGAAGTATTCTGAAGAGCAGTGTGTATTTACGGTACTATGTTTTATATAGCACCATAGGTTTATAGTCAGAAAATACATTTAAAAGGGCTAGGGCAATAGAGGGCCTATGCAGTGCAGATGAAGCATTTATTCTGCTGTTCAGACCTGGATTCAAAACCCTATTCATCCACCCATGGTAATGGGTGACCACGAGCCCCATCACTAGTACTCAGCATGACTTAATCTCACAGGGCATATGTGAGGATAAAAGCAGAGGGTCCCATGTAATTTACCTCAGTGCCAGCCCTAAGATTAGACAAACACCAGAGTAGGGGACAGCAAGAGCCTCCGAAGCTAGCCTGCTGCCTTCCGGTGGAAAATGCTAGCTTGTTGCCAGCAAAGTAATATTCGGCTGCCATACTTGTTGACTTCTATACAGTATATGGAAAGGGGACAGCTTCTCCTTTACTTCAAGCAGCAAAAAGTTTTCGGGTTAGTCTTGATCCAACTGATAATTTCAGACAGACCGGGGGAGAGAGAGATAAATAAATAATAAAAAGATGGTGCATTTTGGAGATTGTATCAAGTGACATGGATGATCTGAATCAGGGATATTGGAGACTTCTGACGAAAACAGAAATGGGAGTGGGAATTGCTGGTGTTTGCTTATGTACTTCATGTCCAGAACAGAAATGAATCCCACAAATATAATTGGTGTTTGCCATCAATATTCAAATGAAATCCAAATAATTATAACACACACCTCTCAATTTGTGTTGTGTTTCCTTTGCAAATGGGGAACCAAATCACTCTGCAGTGCAACATTTTCCTTACAGGTCCCACTTTTGTCTTTATAGCATATTTGTGCTAGCCTATCATCCCACTGGTGATGGACTTTGCATGCTGTAGGGTAAGGTAAAAGGTAAAGGACCCATGGGCGGTCAAAGGCCGTGCATGGAGTACAGGGCTCATCTCACTTTCAGGCCAAGGGAGCTGGCATTTGTCCACAGACAGCTTTCTGAGTCTTGTGGCCAGCAGGACTAAACCACTACGGGTGCATGGAGGACTGTGACACTGGAGAGTGGCAGACAGCAGGGGAAGTGTGGGGGAAAGTGGCAAGGAAGCTGGGCTTGTGGCTGGGGAAGCAAGAGGGATGGCAGGGGGCAGAGAGGGAATTTAAGAGGGGCAGTGGGGGCAAACAAGAGGGGTTGGCTGGCAGATGAGTTGGGTTCTTGAAGTGATTGAATGAGCTAGGGTTGTGATGCTGTCCGGGTTTAGCAAGAGGAGTGGCATGCATTGTAAAGGGAACTGGACTAGTGGCAATGGGGCATGTTCAGTGAAAGGACTGTCAGGGTGCTGTGGATGAGCTGCAGAGGTTTAGCAAAGAGTAAGGGAAGGGGCTTAGGAAGAGGTAGTGACAAGGAGCATGGAGACAGGGCTTTGCTAGGGTAGGGGTAGGAGGGCTGGTGAGAAAAACGGGTAGTTATGTTAGTGGAATTTTTGTCGATGGAAAAGTAAAGTGATTAAATTGTATAGCTACCATCTTGCACAAAAAGCATTCTCGATTTCACTGGAATCTGCCCAGCAAATTCAGCCTTATTTTATGATGTCCTATCTGCCCTGCCTGTGTTTCAGTAAAGGGAGAAGGGCTTGTAAATCAGACAATCTATTTTAAATCCTCGAGCTTTGAGAAGCAGTACAGTGGACGCTCGGGTTGCGAACGTGATCCGTGTGGGAGGTGCATTTCAAAGGGCTGCCAGTAATAGCAATGATACACTGTCAGTCAGTATGTAGACTTTAAATTTATTTAAATAAAGTTCTCTCTCTCTCTTTCTCTGTAGGGGAAACTGAAAGAATGATTTTCAGTCACAAAGATCAAACAACCTGTTAGTGAACTGCAAACGCTGAGTGCAGTAAATTGTATTGCAAGGTTGCATTCCAGTTGTATCGTCAGCTAGCAATAGCGACAGCAAGTAATATGAAGATTCCAGCACATCTGTCTTAAGCAGATAAATATATGAATATATATTTAGAGACATTGGGGAGGGGGGTTTCTCTAGCTGATGTTTTTCAAAATAAAATAATTGAAAGAGTTTTGTACGGTGGAAATAAGATTGAGCCAGTTCTGTTCCGTTTGTACAACTTTGTAGAAAAACAACCGGAAAATACGTAATGCTTCAGGAGAGGAGCTGTGTTTTTAAAAAGAAAAGGATTTGAAATCTTTTATTTTCAGGAATGCAAATTAAATAAGTATAGTCCTGGATGGTGGTGGTGGTGATGATGATAATTTCAAATATAATCCTTCTCCTGGGGCACAGTCCAAGGAGCAACCACCTCGAGTTCCCTTCTGATAATTTTTGCAAAAGAATCACATTTGCTTTACAAAAAAAAAAAAAAGATATTTGGTTAGCAAAACCAGCAATGTTTCAAAAATCCACCTCATCTTAATTTCTTCGCAGATTTTAGATTTACAAATTACCCGGTCTTGTTTGCAAAGTGGACCCGATCCATTTGTCATTGAAAAAGAAACACCAACACTTTTTTTATATATATAAAGCAAGGTTCGTGCGCTGCTTGCCACAGATTACAGTTTCTTTGCCTCTCCCCACACCCACAGTACATTTATGCCCATTGATATATCACCGGCGGGAAACGGGGGGGTCAATATTGGTTTTGTATGGTTTTTACCACTGTGTGTACAGCAGTAAAACACCACACAAAAAGATTTCACCAAGATTTCTTTTTCTTCAGTGTTTTAGGCATGCATTCATGTGTCTTGGTAAACTAAAGAGGAGAAAGCTGAAGAAAGCTGGTGAAACTGCACGTGCTCCAAGTCCAGAAATAATTTTAGAGATTCTATTTAAATTCTGGCATCTCCACATGTGTGGAATGAGCTCTGCTCTGAGGCAGGTCTCTTGTGTGGCAATGTCCCTCCTTCCCATGTAATCAAGACTCGTGACACAGTAATTGCGATTTAATTGGGTGGTTAAGGCCACAACTTTATTAATTAAGCATGTTGAGCGGAATTGGCTTAGGCGTTGGAACCTAACGGACTATATCCGACTCCAACCCGTGTGTTGGAGTCCTTGAGAAGTTAACCACCAGAAAGGAGCCCCGCGATGTAGATCTACTAGAGCTCCTCCTGTGGCCACCGAAGGGGCGTGCCCTACGGCCCAGGCAACTCCAGGCTCAGGACCAAGCAACGCCCCCGGAATCCTTTAACGGAATTACTTCTCCAATTTAGGGCAGCTGGTGACGCAATCAGCCCCTCCTCCATCTATTGTTATGCAAATTTCCAACGCCTAACCGCCTAGTCTAAGTTGTGACGACATGCTACGAGGTAGGCGAAAAACCCATCATGGCTAGCCCAGTATGGGAAAAGTCCTACCCGGCCCACTGACTAACCAGGCAACCGACTCACGTCCATAGCAGCGTCCCCTTACCTCTTTTTAAGGGGTGGGCGGGCGGGTGAACTGTTCGCTCCGGCGAACAAGGAAGTAAAGAGGGCTGCTTCCCGCCTGCGGGGAGCTTTAAACTTGGCGGCTCCGCCCCGACCGCTCTCATTGGCCGGTCGGAGGTGACGCAGGCGGGAAGCTACCATCGCGTAGGGGCTGAGCTCGCAGCCCCTACGCGGTGGTGCAGTCAGGGCTGCGAGCTCAGCCCCTACGCGATGGTAGCTTCCCGCCTGCGTCACCTCCGACCGGCCAATGAGAGCGGTCGGGGCGGAGCCGCCAAGTTTAAAGCTCCCCGCAGGCGGGAAGCAGCCCTCTTTACTTCCTTGTTCGCCGGAGCGAACAGTTCACCATTTGGATTTTATTTTTGCCTCATTGTTTTTCTTTTCGCTGCTTTTGGCTGTGTGGTTCCTTTGTTGGTGGCCTTCCTATTTGATTTTCCAAGGCTAACAGGCACGAAGAGCGAGGGGAGCGCGAGATCGGCGGACGCCACGCTACCGCTCATCAGCTGTGCGGCGGGACCGATCGCCAGCTGTTTTTTTCCCTGCAAATTGCGTGGGGACCGCCAGTTTTTTGTCTCGTTCAAGCGTTGCCTCCTCCAGCTCTCCACCGCGGTTTCGGCAGCATTACAAAGCCTGCAGCATCATCCAACTTTTCACTGAGGCTCCGGCAGCATTGCAAAGCACTGCAGCCTCCTGCAGCTCTCTACCGCGGCCCCGGCAACATTTTAAGCGCTGCAGCCGCCTCCAGCATCCCACGACAGAGGAATTGTTTCCATTGATGCTGCTGTGTGGCTTTTACTATTTGCTATTTCAGGGTACTTATAGCTGGATTTTGTTTTAGCCTTTGTGTTGTAGATCTGAGTTGAATGCTTATGCATTTTCTGCCCTGGCAAGTTTGGGTGAAATGCAGACTACAAACACTCTTAATAAGTAACCAACTAACTACTGGAGCACTGGAATGTAAAACAGAGCACATCAGAGACCAATAAAAGAAGGGATGAAATGGAGTAGTAGGGAAGGAAGGAAGGAAGGAAGGAAGGAAGGAAGGAAGGAAGGAAGGAAGGAAGGAAGGTCCTTGAGTTCTCAAGTGTACATGCTCAACATCACTTAACAGATTAATTATGCCCTAACTGTTAAGAGATTCTGAGAGTACTCTCATTCCCACATTTTCTATTTTTAAAAAGCATCTAGCTAAACCCAAAAGAAAACTATGCAAAACTAAAGTAGGCACACCTAGGGGTTGACAGAGAAGGTAGAGGGCCTTCTCGGTAGTGGCACCCTCCCTGTGGAATGCCCTCCCTTCAGATGTCAAGGCGATAAAGAATCACACAACTTTTAGAAGCCCTGTATCGGGAGGTTTTTTTAATGCTTTATGTTTTTATTATGTTTTTAGATATGCTGTAAGCCACCCAGATGGGCACGTTATATTATTTATTTATTGTTGTTGTTGTTGTTGTTGTTGTTGTTGTTGTTACTATTATTTTACAAATCTGTCCATTTTGGATTCTCTCCATTTCTCATTTTTTCTCAATCTTAAATTCAGCTTGCCATATTGATCTGCACCGGTTCATTGAAAAACAAAAAAAGCCCTTGCAAAAAAATTCTAAGCATTTGGGTGTGCCTTCCTCCTAATAATGTTCATACAATTTTGCCTACTAAATACACTTTCTGAGCAATCTTCCGTAAAACAAAGCATTGTTGTATGCTATTTTCACAACTAGGTGCCTGCTTTTATGCCCACTTTCCCCTAACATATACATGTCCATTTCTGTGATTAAAGCAGTCTTTCCTTGGTGGCATATGGCAGGCAGCAAGTCTTCTGAAACAAGAAAGTGAGGCTGAACAGCTGGATCTCACTCAGCCCATGATGGAAGAAAAAATAGGCTATCCCTACATATCAGGAGCAAGGCAGGACACAAATATCTTGGGAAACAAAAAGGACAGTTGAAGCAAGGAGGAAAGAAGACCAAGGGTTGTTAAATGAGGGCTGGACAAAAGGGGGGAGGTTTTCTTTTCTTTTCTTTTCTTTTTTATATTTAAAAAAACCTTTATTAATTCACTTTTAAAAAATCAGTACAGAAAAGAAGAAGAAAAAATACAAATTTTCCATCAAAGCAATATAAGCCACCCAAATCATAATATACAAATTAAAATTAACTTCCAAACTATAACACATCGCTTGTCTTAAAATTATTTAACATCACTTGCGTTACTTTCCTCATAGAATAAAGCTCTTTATATATTCCCTTCTTATCAATTTTTCCTCCAATTTCTCCTGTGTCAAACTAATCTAAACAGATCACTAGCTCCGTTTTTATATTTTTTTCCCCTGAAATATTCTTCTACGTATTCCCATTCCTTTTGGACCTTTGTTTTGGTGTATTTCTAATTGCCGCAGTCATTCTGGTTAGATTCATAAATTCTATTAATTTTATCTGCCACTCCTGGATTGTGGGTACCTCTTCTTTTTTCCATTTTTGGCCTATCAACAATCTTGCTGCTGCACAGGCATAGAGGAAGATATTTTTTCTATCCTCTGGTAGATTTTCAGGTGTCAGACTTAATAGGAAATATTCTGGTTTTCAAGCTCCTACTCAATGACTCCTGGCACTTAGCTCTCACCTGTGGCTCCTAGAAGCTGTCAGTATGCAACAGCGGCCACGCCACAGGAACAGCTTTGACTGGCCAGGTAAACCAGGTGAAGGGAGCCAATGGGTCTCAAACCCTCAGTGAGTTAGGAGCTTCCCCTGCATGTGAAGAGAGGTTCCTGGGGATTGAGCGGACGAGACCAATAGTGTGTTCAGTGGTCGAGAAGGCAGTTTTGGTGTACTCTAGAGGAAAGTGAGGGGCTGATTAGGTTTGTCAGTTTGGGAAGGTAGCCCAAAGAAAAGGAAAAGTCCAATCCTACCTCCTCTACCTCGTAGGATGTCTTTGGGAGAAGGAAGAGTTAAGAATTAAACCCTGGAGTGGTCCCTAAGATGGTTGGATGGCATCTTGTATGCCTCCTTCCAGCACCTCCTGCAGCTGAGCTGGTGCCAAACATATTGCTCTGCTTTCCTTTGGACCACATCAGCAAGGCCAGGGGTGTTGGAACCATGGAACCATGGGATGGAAAGCCAGCTGGACAGGCCCCAGCCTGAGCATCTCCCTTCTCAACCTTGCCACTGCGGAGATCCATCAGTCCTCCCCCTCCGATGTGCGTCTGCGACTCATGCTGCTGTGCATGAGCAAACGTTACTCAGCAGAGTAAACACACAACAGATCTGGCTCGAGGCATGGATTCTAGGCTACATTTATTGGACATAAATCAGGACAAAGAAAACGTGGCTTCTCTCCTTGTCATTCTTCTCAGAGAGAGAGAGTGCACAAAAGGAATACAGAGCAGATGTTCCACTCACGAGACTCCAACAATCTGTGCTGGAATGTAAACAGACATGTGACATGTAACAATCCCACATATCTGCAGCAAGGGTGGAATGGAATTCCCAACTGGGTGTGTGTGTGTGTCTTGTTGTCTGGACAGCCCTGGACCTCTATACACACCACCTAGGCTTGTGCCCCAAAGAGGCAGTTTGACTTCACCTTGGGAGGTGCTTCATTCATTGTTTCTTGAGGCAGACTGATGCCAACCAACCAACTCTATTACTTCTTTTCTGTCCCTTGAGGTCCTTATTTATTTTCTTCCTGGGGCTTTCTTCATGGAATGCACAATGAATATTCAGAATGGAAAATACATATATGGGGGAGGGGGAATCAGGGGAACTTACCCTGGGGTGCCAGTGGTTTTCCAATCAGGACCTGATCCGCATTATGCCCACTTAGGTAAAACTAAGCAGTGGCATCAAGTACTCCCCGATCATTAATTGAGAACATTTAGCTCCACCACTGTAGCCTGAGGCAGCCAACAACTGTCTAAAGAGGGAAAGGGTGATTTGGCCAGGAGATTTGGCAGTCGGTAACTGGTATACAAAATTGCAATTTCACATATGCTCAGTGGCATTTGTAAAAAAATAGCAGGCTTAATCGAGGAAACGCCAGCAGGCTGGTTTAAATTGCATCCTTTGCGTCTTAGGGCTCCGTTGTTCATTGGAGATATGGTTGGAGAGTTCTTCTAAAAGCAGTAGCATGACCGAGTGAGCTTTGCAACAGAGTCCATTTTAGAATATTTACTGCCACCTGAACTATTTGTTATGAAATTATAAATGAGTCTCCTGCCCTTTGGCAGCCTAGCTTTCCCAGATCCCAGCACTGCATTCAGACAAATTTCACCTATGCCATCTAAAAATCTTTCACATTTGATGTTCATGCGTGGAAAGCGCACACATATAAGACTTGTAGTAACACACCTATAGTAGGGAGGATGGCCATGTAGGAAGGTGAATTTCTAATTCTATTTCAACTTCCTGCATAATCTTTGAATAGATGTGTTCTATCTGAAGTGGATTCAGCCCCCACCTAGGGTGGATCTGCATGTCATTGGCTCGATCTGTGGTTGATATCCCTGCCTTCTAGCCTATCAATCCCAACGGGGCATCCGTCTCTACTGCCGTGTAGAAATCTCTCATATCACCAAAAAGAATATGGTGGGAAACATGTGTGAATAGCCTGCTCTATTAGGCCTAGTGGTGTGTGTCAATAATTCGTGGTGCTAAAACGTTTGAAGGGTAATTTGAGGATGAGCTATTCTCTCATTGTTAGGAGTTTACTGACCACAGCCGTTCAATTCATGCAGATCTGCAGCTTTCATTACAGACTCTATGACATTATTTTTCAGGACAGTGATTCTTTGATTTGCCTCGAATGTGACATGCAATCTTTTAGTAAAGGCTCCTGGTGGGTCTGCTCACACAGCAAGCTCTGGGAAGCCGTACCGTGTTGTCACATTTTATTAGGAAGTGGCTATCTTGTCACCACTGTTGACTATGTGTGGACAAGTACACAGGAGGGTATTGGCAATGATATTAATTTAAAGGGCAAGAAAAGCACCATCTGGGAGTGTCCAAATGTCTGCTCTGACTTACTACACTACTGTGAGGTCACGACAAGCCCTCAGCCTCTTGCCGAGCACACAGCCCAGCAAATCAGCATTATCGGAAAGATGGTACTGCAGCCACCATCGAGACTACTTGAATTAGCTATTAGCTAAAACAACAAAGATTTTTTGTAGCTTAAGCATTAACATTGTTTGCTTTTTTTCTCCATAATAGAATAGCACAGAAACTCTGCAGTTTCTTTGAGGAAATTGATCAGTACCAAACTAATGAATCAAGCCTGCTTCATTCCCAGGAGTTCACAAGTTTTAACTTTTTACCAGGGCTTTTTTCTGGGGGTACACAGGGGTACACATACCCCTAAACATTTTGTGAATCCAAAGGGAGAAGAAACTATTTTTTAAAAAAAAATCAGTTTCTTCTCTAGCACAGTAAATCGTCAATTCTATTGCTACCACTGATGGCAGCCTCATTTCCTGTCACGGTGTTTCCTGAGTCTCAGACGGAAGCAAGCATTTAATATGTGGAGTAGGAATTGGAATCAAGCACGGTGATTGGTCATTTTCGTTGTTACCACCTCTGATGGTGGCTTTCTTTTCTTTCCTGGTGTCTCCTGAGTATCAGATGGAAGTGAGCGTTTAATGTGTGAAGCAGTGAATGTGGATGTGTGTGTTTTACTGATGAAACTTTGGCCTCAATAAGGGGCAGTATTTCAAAATGAGTAGGAAAATTACTATTTTTCACCAACAGCAAGCAGAGGAATTGGGAAGATGTTAATGCACACAACCTCATGCCAATGTGGAAGTTACGGTGAGCTGTCAGACATGTAATATGAGGTAATGCATGCTCTTTTTACTTTTGTCCACTTATTGTATTTATTTTCCCTGATTTGAATGATCAAATGCTGATTTTTTTGAGTCAAAATTAGAGTACCCCTAAACATTTTTAAAGAACAAAACACTGCTTTTTTACTACTACTACTACTACTATACATGAAGACATGGTGAGCCTCAAGCTCACAGCCAGGAAAAGAGGGCAGTTTTGTTACACCTCCAGTGACAGATGGAGCTCACCCATAATGGCAAACCAGTCAGAGACCGTTGACTACCTGAAAAAGGCAAGCATAGCCTCCTCTTAGGGTTATTGCTGCTGAGAAACCTGCTCACTCTCCCTGGTGTGGCGACATTGTGGGCCAGCGGTAGCTTCCAACAGGTCTGACGAGGGGACTCAGATCGCTGGGATCCTGCCTGAACAGATGAGGGGGTTGGCCAGGGTGCCTATTTGAATAAAATATTGGGGGGCCCAGGTAAGCACCACCCTGCATGATCAACCACATGATGAGATGGATGCACACCATTTGAACGGTGATGTCCATCAACTTTGGGCGATGCCCATATTTTATTGGGGGGCGAAGACCTCTTGGCCCCTAGGAGTTGGCTCCTATGGGGTTCAGAAAGCCCCCCCCCAGCTATCAGGAACTACCTGCATGATTGGCCAATGGCAGGCAGGCTTGGATGCAGGGCTGGCCTTGGGGGCGGAACTGATGGAGCAGGTAGGATTCCCTCAGATCCGCTCCCAGGGTATTTAGGCAGCCTGTGAACCATCACCTGGTTTTCGCCATGATAAAATTCCATCTACCAGCACCCCCAATCTGTAGCATGGAATTATGCAGCTGCCTGTATCGGCTGAGTAATTTGCTTAAAGGTGGGTTCCCTCCCCCCTTTTCATTGGCATTTAGGACCATCTTTTTTCACCTATCCCACACTTCCTAATGTGGAGCATATAGTGAATTTTGCTGTTTGGGTCAATGGCATTATTTGGTCACATTTTGTAATGCATTTTGGTACACATCTTTGTTTTGAGCTGAGAATCATTTCCTGTATTTCAGAGAAGTGCCAAATCTGAACGATAAGTATGTTCTGATCAGCACATTAGTGCAGGAGGTGCTGATCAATTCAATTGACACTGGAATTCACACTAAAATGAATTCCTCAGGCAACCTTCCTATTCTAGGAGGGCGACAACTAAAAGGAATTTGTAAGTCACCAGTTTATAAAACAAGGTGGACTCTGAAAGTGGAAAGTAGAAAGGAGATGATATTTTATCTGGGTTTTTGTCTGAACTTTTGCTTCGGTACCCTTTCCTGGTTGAAAATATATGCCCAAGCTCTTGTGAAAGGCAGGTACTGATACTGTTGAATTTTCCAGCTGGGACCATTTTGCCTGCTCTCCAAGGTGATGATCTTGGTTATACATTTAGCAGGTGGTAGAGTGCTCACTGGAAGGACAGATCGTGAAGCTGAGGCTCCAATACTTTGGCCACCTCATGAGAAGAGAAGACTCCCTGGAAAAGACCCTGATGTTGGGACAGAGGACAAGATGGTTGGATAGTGTTCTCGAAGCCACCAACATGAGTCTGACCAAACTGTGGGAGGCAGTGGAAGACAGGAGTGCCTGGCGTGCTCTGGTCCACGGGGTCCTGAAGAGTCGGACATGGCTAAATGACTAAACAACAACAACAACAGAGTGCATTTTGGATAGTCCCTTTTTGCAAATGGTAAACCAGAAGTTTTAGCCTTAATATGCTCATTTCTACAAGCCGGGAGGTTTGGTTGTTGCTCCACAATGAGCAACACTCAGAAATAGTTGAGTGATAACTAAAAATAGGAACGTGTCGATTGTATTATTCTTGGCTCGCCTGCTAATATCTGGCATATTTGTCATGGTTACTCATGTGGGATGCTTTTATATTATTGTCAGAAGAAGTAATACAACTCCAAAATTACAACTGTGTGGTTTTCTCTTTTAAACCGAGGCCTATGTTTTCTCTTTCCAAGTTGTCATTTTATAAAAATAGAAAGGGTTATTTGGAGGGAGGGGAGATATTCACAGGACAGAAAGAAAAGTCCTCAATGTCCTGGAAGTTTAATTGTACCACAAGGAAGTCCGGCAAGTACCACCAGCTGCTGTGTAGCAGATGGCTGTCATTAGTGAGTGATTTTTGACTGCCATCTTTCAGAAACACATTAATACATGCTTCACAAATTCTATGCATGGCCAGATCATCCAAGTATTCTCTGTGTATTAGCCCTCTGAACTACTGGCCAGTTGGGAAGGCTTAATTTGTCTTGTGCTTCCAGCTTCTTTTGACAGCTAGGGATGGGAACGTAAACACAGAATGCCCCAGCTTTTTGTCGTTGTTGACTAGTGTTTGGATGATCATGCTGATATCTCTCCACCATTGCATAATTACACCCATGGTCCCTTATGATGGATTTTAGCCCAAGAGAGTGGGAAGCAGTGTATAAGGCAGACACAGTCTACTACAAACAAGCAAATGAAATACCATCTCCATGAAGAGAGAGAGAGAGAAAAGTATTTGAGATTAGCTCCTAAACCACTACTGAAAACATGTAATTAAAGCTGTAATTCTAAACATGCTTACTAAACATTATGCCTCATTGAATACAGTGCTGCTGCTTACACTGTGGATGGATGAGCAACCTTATGCCACTTATTTAAAATATTAAAGGCTACCTTTTAGGAACAAACTCTCCTGAGGAGTTCTCCAATGTAGTTTGTGGTATCCAAAGCAGCAGTAGCAGATTTCTGCTGGCATAGCAACACTTCTGTTCATATCCACCCGTTCCCTGCACCACGAAAAGATTCTCTGGAGGGTCCTCCTGCCGAGCTGTGTTTGAGGGGGTGTGTGTTTAGGGTAATCACCCTCATATAACCAGCATGTTTCAGTCTAGTTGATACATGAAGTGGTTAATCCCACAGAGTAAGTTGTCCTGCCAGGCTTTCCTATGTCACTTCCTCTCACCTTGGGAGAAAATGGGTGACTAAGCCTTTTTGTCATATTCAGTCTACATGTGAGTTTGGTGTGTGAGGAGCTGTGTGTGAACTTATAAACACCATCTCTAATTCCTCAAAAGATTCCATCAAAGGTGTCTCTGAAAAAATTGACACATCACTTGGGAAGACAGGCAAACTAATGCCAGTGTACTGGAGGAAGCAAAGAAGGGGGGGGGAGGGGGAAGTTGACAGAGTAAGAAAGTATATTAGAATATTATATTGTTAAGAAAATGTTTGTTTTTCTTTGCATTTTTTGTTTTTTGTCTTTTGTCTTTTTCTTTTATCTATGTTTTTTATATTTTTGTATTTGTTATAAAACCAATAAAAATATATTTAAAGAAAAAACAAAGATCCCCAGTGTCAAAGCAATTATTCTTCAACATCAGCTTTGTTGGACTAGTCATGTTGTGTGTATGCCCAATTATTATCTTCCAAAAAAACTGCTGTATTCCAAACTTTAAAATGGAAAACATGATGCTGGTGGTCAACAAAAGAGGTTTAAAGACTCTTTCAAGGCAAATCTAAAAAAATGTAGTCTAGACACCAACAACTGGGAAACACTGGCCTGTGAGTGCTCCAATTGGAGAACAGCCTTTACCAAAGGTGTCATGGGTTTTGAAGACGCTTAAAAGGGAGAAACATGCTATAAGGAAGGCAATTCTGTGGGTCCAGAATTGGCCTCCACAGTCAGTTACAGACTCACTGTTAAAACCATGTTTATGGAAGATAATCTTATGATCACCAAAGAAGTGAGGAGCTGTGAGTTCCTACACTTGTCAGGTGGGCGCCATTGCCATTACAGTGGTACCTCAGTTTACAAACACAATTGGTTCCAGAAGTCTGTACTTAACCTGAAGCGTACTTAACCTGAAGCGAACTTTCCCATTGAAAGTAATGGAAAGTGGATTAATCTGTTCCAGACGGGTCCACGGAGTAATTAAACTGAAAATACTCAAACCGAGGCATACTTAAACTGAGGTATGACTGTATATGAGAACCAAAGAGATGTTCGTGGTGAGTTACAGCACCTCTTTCTCTAGAAAAATAGCACTGGGTCTATCTATCCTACTGCTGTCCACCCTGACTGGCAGAGGCTCGCTTTTCCAAACTCTACTTGGAGACATTGGGGATTAAACAAGGAGCCTTCTGCAATCAAAGCAGGTGCTCTGCCACTGAGCTATGGCCCTTTTCCCCAATTCAAACTTGAAATCTACTTTTTCTGCTAGAGATACATGAAGAATCTTGTGGATTCTTGTGGATATTCTATTACTGTTCTTTTAAAGATGTTACCTTTAATGATGTTATAGTTACTTTAATGCTATAACTGTTGTTTTAAGAGGTGCTTTCTTTAAGCGGTGTTTATGGAATTGCTCCTGTTCCAACCCCTATACTATTCTTTACAGCTATTTACTGAAAATATCTTCTGAAATTGTCATATGAATCTTGACATTAGAAACTGAAAGAACATATTGCATCAGTTCCAAAGTATTATTAATTTTATTATATAAATAATGGAATGATGATATGTAGAAATTTTAAAACACTGGGTACAAATTTAATCTGAAGTTTATTAACAAGTCTGCACACCATAAATTCTCAACTGATTTTTTTTGTTTCTTCACATATTTTGTGCTATTTAAGATGTGTAAGCCTAAATAGTTTAAATTAATTTCATTTAGGCTTTTTATATCAGTTTTTTATTAGCGTGGCAGTTTTGCTAATGTAGCATTAATTGTTAATGCATTTTAATGGAATTCTAATTGGTACATAAGAAAAAAACATACTCCATACTCAACAGAAGACTGAACTTGCTCAGTCAAGTATCAAAGATTGGCTTTTGCTGAGCTACTTATAATTGCTCCCCCCCCCACTCTTTTTTTCCTTTTCGGTCTGCAATCCCAAACATACTTACTAGGGACTAACCTCATGGGACATCCTTTCATGAAGACATGCTTCAGATTGCAATGCACAAGTCTATCCAAGCTCATAAGTTAGATAAGGCATAATTGACTTGAGACCCACCAAGCTACTAACGGCATCCTATCAGCCATGACTGGTAGGGGCTCAGTAAACTTCCTATTTTAGCTGCCTGGCTGGTACTTTAAAAACAAATGGATTGTCAAGCATCTAGCGAGGCATGATACATACATGATGGGCCACTAGTTCAGCAAGTGTAAATATTCACTGGTTATCCCAGATCACACTTCCTTTCTCACCTAGTCATGGGACAGGAGGAGCTTGACCCATGCAAATTGAGTTTCTCTTCTATATTTTTAGAACATTATGCCCATTGGTGCCAAGAAGGCAGCAGCTGAGCCTTTTTGAAGGGGTTATTCCATAGCTGGGGCGCCACCACCAAAAAGTCCCTTATTCTAGTGGCCACCTGCCTCAATTTACTTGGCATGGACACATGGAGTAGGACATCTGAAGAGGATTTTAAGGTTCAATCAAGTATATAGCAAGAACATGTTATTTCCTGTATCTTGGCTCTGTGGACTACTGAATAGACACGCAAAGGATTGCTCAGTAAATTGAGCTACCAATCGCTCACCTGTACTCTAAATGCTGCTCATTCATGGAAATTCGCAACATGCTGGAAACTCTAAATTCCATCAGTTTAAGAAACCCAAGTTCCGAATACATTTTGGAATTTTGGAGATGTAAAATCCTAGACTATCTCCTACACCATCACTTTTCTATGACATGATACACAAAAACAACCCCACAAAGCAACCTCCCGGAGAATAGGCTCACATCACCATCAGCAGCATCACCCACCATTCACTTGCCCATTCACTTTTTACATTCACTTTTTTTAAAAAATAGCATTTCAAGTGGGGAGAGCCACCAAGGTGTTTTCTGTTCCAATAAGTATTTCTTTTTCTCCCATACTGATTAAATTGATTTATTCACCAAGTGGTTTCGGAAACCTTTGTGTACTTTTGGCTTTTCATACCATAGATATGCATGCCAACCAAATCTATTATCATGACCTTCTAGATCTAAGATATCCATATTCTTTAAAGTAACCCACTCCCAAAGCCAGCAAAGACAGGATGCCTCATAATATAATTTTAAATCTGGCAGGGAAAAGCCACCTCTTTCCTCAGTAGCAGTTAACAATTTATATTTTATCCTTGGTTTCTTCCCCTGCCAGATAAATTTAGAAATATCTTTCTGCCATTCTTTGAAGTGTCCTATTCCACTGATTACTGGAATTGATTGAAATAGAAATAACATTCTACAGTTCCCACAATCCAATGTGCCCCCCTGGCCCTTTTATTTGTCCATGTTTTCCAAGTCTACATCCCTCACTGGTCCTCTGAGTGTTTTACTGTGTGAAATGCATCTTTCAACAGGCAATGCCTCTTATTTGGATGGAGGATGGAGAGTATGGGGTGTGTGAGTATACATCGAAACTATCCTCCCCTGCAAAGGAAAATTTGAGTTTTGTTGTCCCATACATTTTTGCTTCTGGCCCTACCCACTACTGGCATGTAGACAGTCTGAAAATGGGCCCCTACTCCTGCATTTGGAGTCTACCTTCAAGGGAGGCCAGGTCTCCAAGACCTGCCATATTTTGTAGAAGATTTTGGCAGCTGAAGCTTCCCAAACTAGGTAGGAAATGTGGTGCTTGCTGAAATTCTCCTGCTCCCTCACCTGAAATGGCTTTCTGGTTACTGAGGAGCTTATCATGCTATAGATCAGTGATGGGCAACCTTTTGAGCCTGCTGTGTCAAAATTCGCCAAAAAACCTAGCATAACTTGGGTGGTGCGTCACTTCAAGGAAAAAAACCATAATTTTGCGATATTTATAGTTTAAATAACAAAAATGTATAATTGTAATATATAACTGTATTTAATAAACCAAAAACTAATTATTTAACCAAACCAAACCAAAAACCCCTTATTTATCACAAAGTGCCCAGAGTTGTTGAGCTATTTGGGGGGAACTGCTGACCAAAGTTTTGGAGGTTTTTGGGTGTGTGTGCAAAAGTTGCTTTACTTTTTTGGGGGGATGCCCCAAAGCTGCTGCGCTTTTTTGGGGGGGAGAGAACAGAAATAAATTACGAATAATACCTTCGCTGGAACTAACACGCAACACCGACATAGTCTGCCAAAGCACCAAAAAAAAAAACCCAGCACAGAACGGGTTAAAAAATGAACGCTGTTACACCCAATCATCGTCTGCCAAAGCGCCAGGAAAAACAGCACAGAAAAGGTTAAAAAACCAATCTCTGGCTACCAGCAACAACAGCAGGATCCGGGTTTTAACAGCGGGTTTTAACAGCAGAGACAAGCTGTAGCATGAGGAGAAGTGGAAGAACAAATGGGGGGGGGGAACAACAGCGTGGATGGGCTGATGGGGCACGTGCCAGCAGTGAGGGCTCTGTGTGTCACATCTGACACGCGTGTCATAGGTTCGCCATCACTGCTATAGATGAAAGCACTGTGGTTCGTTCATGCAGAAAGCTAAGAGTTCTGATTTGTGAGGGGATATGAACAAGCGTAGGTTTTGACATCTCTTGCTATGTGGATTGGACTAGAAACCACTGAAGTCAAGTTCTTTCCCACCCCTTCCAGATAACTGAATCATGGGAAGCACATCATTTCAGCCCTTCTCCCTCCCCCCCCTCCCCATGCCAGCATCTCTTTCCCAGAAACTAGGACAATGCTGCTCTAGGAGGGAGCAAAGCAGCCTTCCACAAGGCCCAAGGGCTTCTCACATCACCACACACTGCCAGGAGAAGGGTGCTCATATTGAACGATCCATATTGGAAACCCCTTAGGAAATCTGGGTTATAAAGCATAGTCTTGATAAAGTGAATGCCTGTTGTTTGGCTGCAGCTAGCTGGAGGTCGGCTTGTGTCCTCTGGGTCTAGCTGAGTGGGACAATGTAATTTTTCATGCATTTAGAAATTATAATTTAATTAAGTCCTGAATGGTAGAGGGCTTCCAGAATGAATTAAATTGATTTCCTTCCCTCCCACGCTGGCAGAACAGTGGCGGCATTTTAAGTCCTGCAAGGTAGCATCTTTTGGCTCCACGGAATTGGCTTCCTCTCCAACTATTCCGACTCTGTGTTGCAGTCAAATGATATGATTTCCACATTAACACTGTCACAGAGTTCACACCTCATCCAACAGTGAGTCTTAATTAAAACGTTCAGTGATCTGTAGTGTGTGCCTTAAGCAAAGGTTCCACGGAACACTTAACATTTCAGTGAGGCAGTTATTAACTAATGGTAAAATGAACACACAAAAACAATGGCAAGCTAATGAGTTCATGTTAAAGAGATCAGCAAACGGCAACAGCTGTTTAAGATCTAGAAAATGCAAAAGGTTGAAATGGCAATAGGATTAGGAAGTTAGGGGCAAATGTGTAGGCACCAGGTATACTAAAATTACACTCTGGGCTTCTTCTATTGTTAGATCTCTACATTCTCTGTAACTTTTTCCAGAAAAGCTCTGTTTGTTGTCCCAGTCACCGCAGAAGTTGTGTGATAATCTTCCCAAGTAAAACTCCTCTGAAACCCCATTCAGGTGTTGGCCCTTAGTTATATTTTAAGCATATGTTTGAAAGTAATCCCTGGCACAAGGGGAGAGAGGACCTCTGATGCCTGGGGCCAAGGTCCAATTTAAATAAATATGGGGGGATGTAAGCCCCGCCCAGCATTATCAATCACATGATGTGGTGCACACAGATCATTTGAATGGCAATGCCCATCAAATGTGGGGGGCCCACCCCCCTCAAATATTTTATTGGGGGAAAGGGAGCTTGGCCCCTAAGAGATGGCTCCTATGTCTGGGGCTGAGTCCCAGCATGAACCCAAGCCCCAGCTTTTCAGTATTCCAACAAAACCTCAATTAAATAATGTAATTTTATGAATGCCAAAGACAGAATCTTCCTTTGTGTGTTAAAGGTATGGTGATATTCCTGCACATAATTTAAAAAAACCAAAACAAACCCATAATCATTCTATCTGGCTATCTAAATAGGGTTGCCAGGACTGAGTGAACACATATCAAGTAAGACCTTCACTTTTTCTACTCTTTTTACAATCTGTATACATTTAGAATACATTTAGTCTATCTTCCCCAGTGAAGCAAGTGCTTAGACAGGACAATGATGACTTCTTAATGGACACTGTGAAGCAGGCAGAAGGAAATAAAGAAAATACATGCCTTCCAAGTTCAGTAACAATGTTAAGAGACATCACACCGTTTTCATGGGGAGAACAACTACTTTGGCTGAAGACACTGGCCTTGATCCTTTCTGCTCAAGTGTCAATGTGCCAGACACTTCAGAACAATACGAGTTGTCCGCATTCCTATTGACACTGAGTCAGCATTATGAGATAGGGTTTCCTCTGCCTCCTTGGACATTCCATTTAGCCTCCATGGGATTTCCAGTGACAGCCAAAAATGTATGTCAATCCATGCTTGCAGCATACAGGCTCAACTTACCAGCATTATTGTAATGCTGATAAAATGAGTCCTACTGACTCTGTGGGAACCAAATCTGATTAGGGAGATGAGCTATCAAGCAGATTTTTTTTTTAAAATCATTTTGTGTCCCTGCATTCTAATAAGGAAAAAGGAGAGAACTTCTCTGGTGGTTTTAGATTGTGTTAACTAATGCAAGGAACTAGTTGAGCAATTCTGTTTCCTGTGCTCCTGGAACCTCTTCTTCCTATCTTCCTTTCAGTATAATAAACACATTTTTGGGATAACCTAATCTTTTCTTTTATATCAAAATAGATTGATAGATATGAAAGCACTTCCAAACATCTCTGTTCTGTACTTGGGTCAGATTAGATAGGTTTATTATTATCCAAACCAGTAAAAACTAAGCCTTTAAAAGAAGTTTTTCAGATATTGAGCCTTCTTTTATTGGTTCTCTTTAGCAAAACAAGTAACAGCTGGTGGTGGTCATTTCAAGACTTTTGACAGAAAAGTTGTGCACTAATGTATTTCTAGATGACAGCATTTATGATAGAATTCAGCCTCAAAACCAGGTTTTGTCACATTCAGATTCCAACTTTGTGTCAAATGGTTGCTCAAATCTGCAGAAATTTTATGGCATATGGTAAAACTTGCATAACACAGTACAGTATAATGGTTTGAGAACTGAAAATTATGTTGTGCTGTATATCTGTTCAATCAAAAAGTAGGCTAGTCTAGTGTTTGCTTTCGGTGGCTGAGCTTTCTTAGAGGTGTTTAAAAGTACTGAAGCCTCACATACAGAGCAATGCAGAAGTCAAGCCAATTGGTCCTCTCTGCATACATAACATGCTGGCTGCAAGGAAAAAGAGGTATAGAAAAAGGAGAACTCCTGGTTGCCAAGGTCCAAGTTTGGGGCAATTACTCTCTGGCTTGGCTTTTGAAAAATATGGAGTCCACGGTACTTAGCTAATTTGGAACCACTGCTCTATGGTATTAACTTCTCCATGCATTAATTACATTTCAGCATGTTTATAATACAGTCAAACCTTGTTTGTTGAACGTAATCCATTCCGGAAGCCCATTCGGCATCCGAAATGTTCGACAACCGAGGCATGGCTTCCAGTTGGTTGCAAGAACTTCCTGCACTCAAGCAGAAGCCGCGTCGGATGTTCGGCTTCCAAAAAAAGTTCGAAAATAGGAACATTTACTTCCGGGTTTTTGGTGTTTGGGAGCCAAAATGTTCCAAAACAGAGCCATTTGAGAACTGAGGTTTGACTGTATGAGGCTGGTTATCCTACATAACAGTGGTCAGCTTGTCTCTGTCCACAAGGGAAGATAAGTGGTGAATCAGTCTTAGCTGGTGCACAGAAGTTTCCAGATACAATGTAGTATCCAACAGCAACCTTAAACTTGAACCTTTAGCAACAGAGGAGGAAACATCCAGGGTTTCATCCCTTCCTCTGCCTCTGCATCTTTCTCTCCCTCTCCTCTTACATCAGCAATCTGGCAACTGCAAAAGCCATCATTCATTATCCTCACAGAGTCTCCTGTACCCAATGTCATTCATACCAAGCAATGGTGGCAGGGAGGGGAGAGATAGGCAGAGGGGAAGGAGAACCCTTTCCCCTTTGCCTCTTTTCAGTCTTGCTGTCACTACTGCACCTGCTCTTGCTAGTGTGAGGAGTAACAGAAGTGTGAGGAGTAACAGAAGAAAGGGAAGAGAGGGCATGTTTGAGGCACCTGGTGCTAGGTGCCAATTCCCTGGGGCCCTGGGTGCCTGAGCACCCACAAAATTCCCCATGGGGCTGGGCACCCACAAATTTCAGTGCCAGGTCCATGCACATTGCATCTTCTTCTTCTTTGGCGATCACTCATAGCTGAGTAAGATTGTCTTTCATAAACATGGTTTTAACAGTGAGTCCATAAGTGACTGTGGAGGCCAGTTCTGGATCCACACATCCTTCCACGGTGGGGACATTGGTTTCTGGGCAGGAGTTGATCATGGTGAAGGTTTGCCAAGCATGCCTTCCTCTTAGCACATTTCTCCCTTCCGTCCTGAGTTCGAGCATCTTCAAAGCCCATGACACCTTTGGTTAAAGCTGTTCTCCAACTGGAGCACTCGCAGGCGAGTGTTTCCCAGTTGTCGGTGTTTATACTACATTTTTAAAGAATTGCCTTGAGAGAGTCTTTAAACCTCTTTTGTTGACCACCAGCATTATGCTTTCCATTTTTAAAGTTCAGAATAGAGCAGTTGCTTTGGAAGACGATAATCAGGCACTGCATGACACCCACAGGCCCAGGCACCCATGGTTGTGGGGCCAAGCTGGCACTCCTGATTTGGTGGTGGTGTGGATTGCTTTGGGGGTGGGAGTTGCATCCATGAATGGAAGAAATGACCCCTGAGATATGTATGCAGGTGAAAGGCAGAAATCAAATTTCCTTTTTTTAAAAAGTAGTTAATGCATTCATAACAATTGCCATCATTCATATGATCCTTAAGTAATTCTTACAATGGTTGCAATTTGCAAAATGACTGGTGTTCTTTTGTACTGCAATTTATACTGCAGCACATCCCAAACCAGACCTTTGTCATCCTGAAAATCCTGTTTATATCCCCCCCCCCAAACTTGGAATCTCTTGTCTGCTCCCAGTTAAAATTTGAAATTCCAGTAGTGCCGAGTTCACAGAAGCTACTGCTTTGCTACCAGGGAGGTCACAGCATTAGCATCCGGAGCATCGAGGTGGCACTGTTCTTTGTGTTTTGCTTCCATATCCACCCTCAGCCCAAATCTCATATGATTGTTGAACTCTCCTGCTGCAGGTCCTTATGACTAATTCATAAAGCCCAAGTTATCAGGGAGCTGGAATGAGCAGGCTCTTTGGTCGCTCAATTTATCACTTCTTTCATGGGAAAAGACATCTGATTTTACTCCAACTTTCCCTCTTTTTTAAAAAAAAGGAAACCTACCAAGCATGAATCATTCCTCAGCCATCTAATCATTCTTGCCTTCTTGATCCATTGTGTAATTATAACATCATAGTTCCATTTGCGTTGGTCTCTCACATTTTAAACACTCTACTTCAGATACTTATAACTTCCATTAAAATCATCCCAGAGGTCTAATAATCCCTAGCTCATTTGAAACTTGAATTTGATTCACTCTTCTGTTCTGATCTTAAGGTGGCATTAAGGTGAAGATGAAGGGGGTGTTTCCTGTCTAAAAGCTGTTTTCTGTTATACTTAAATCACATTTTCTTCATGCTTAATTCCAATGAAAATGAGTGAATGTCCCCTATATTCCACCTTGGAGTAAAAATAAATGCTTATTAATTATCTGATGGGAATAAATGGGATGTACACAAGGGAATGTCAAGTATTTAACAAGCTCCTGTTGTATCTAAAATATGTATTGTCATAAGTTGTTGTGGACTACAGTCCACTTTATTAGATGTGGAAAGTGACAACCTCATTTGGCAGATAATGCATCTGATGAAACGACCTCTAGTCTACTATTTAAGGTGCTACAAGTATATTAGTTTTTGCTGCTGCAGACTAAAACAACTACTTCTCTGAAAGAATATTTAACATATGTGAATTTTAATTATTATTCCACGTCAGGAGTGGGTACCTGGATCTAGCCAACTATCTGGATCCTAGGTTCCCCCAACCCCAGTGGGTTGTTGTAACATGTGGGTGGGGGTGTCAATCACCAGGCATCACTACACTATCAGGTAACCCATTTTGCTTTTGTAGCATGATGGGCACTGACTTCAAGCCTGCTTCCTGCGGAGGTTGGCCATGCTACTGAATTTCCCAGAGGAGACTTGATTAGCAGAACTGATCCGGCAGGCTTGAAGCTGCCACCTATCAGCGATTAGGTGTTGTTGTACAGTGGTACCTCGACTTACGAACGACTCGACAACTGAATTTTTCGACTTACGAATGGGGGTAATGGCCGCACACTTACAAATGTCTCAACATCCAGGGGGAATCTGCGGTGGTTTTAGATAGGGATTTTTCGACTTACGAATTTTTAGATAGGGTTGCTTCGACTTACGAATTTTTCTGTTTCCAATGCATTCCTATGGGAAATTGCGTTTCCAATGGCGTTTTTCGACTTACGAATTTTTCGACTTACGAAGGTGCCTCCGGAATGGATTAATTTCGTAAGTCGAGGCACCACTGTACAAATATATTAGCTGACAGGTGGTGACATAAAGTCTGCTGAAGTTCTCCATGTCTCACTTTGGGCAAGTGTCAGATTCGTTAACAAATTCCCCATTGGGGAACTCACTAGTGCACATCTGATCCCAGCAGACTTGTTCTCACTGCCCATCAGCTGAGGGATTTGATGCCTGGTCAAAACTATCTTCTTTTAAGAGAACTTTGCACCCTGAATGTTTCCCTGATACTCTGGAAAGAATATAATCTCCCTACCAGAGAAAAATGGCAAACTAAACTGTTGGACTATGCCAAAATGGCAAAATTGACCATAGCTGCCAAGTTATCCCTTTTTTTAAGGGATTTTCCCTTATGCTGAATAGGCTTCCTCGCGAGAAAAGGGAAAACTTGGCAGCTATGAAAATTGACTGGAAAGCTCAGGAACCAAGGAGACCAGAACTATAATAAGGAATGGGGGGGGGGATTATAATTTATCTTGGAGACCACTGTAAACAGATGAAAACATTAGCAGGATTGCAATAACACTTGTAATGTAACGGATACTATGGAGCTAATGGAATTATATTAAAAAAGGGATTACTGAAAAAGATGCAGTAGAAATTATTTAACAACAGAACCCATGGAGGGGAAGGTGGGAAGTCCAGAGATTTGAAGGAATCTATTAATTGGGGATTTGTGTTGTGGTACTACTATAATTTTATATTCGTAAAATCATATAACAATCATTTCAAAAATAATTAAATAAAAGAGAAGGGGAGGGTTAAAAAAAGACTTTCCCTGATACGTTATTATTATTATTATTTTGAGATTTTACATATAGGGATTTTAAATGCTGGAGGTCTAATTAATACATTAAATATTGAATAGTGTTTGTAAGCCACATTAAAGTAGAAGATAGATAGACAGATAGATTAGATAGATAGATAGATGATAGATAGATAGATGA
Source organism: Zootoca vivipara (assembly GCF_965207765.1). Classification (NCBI taxonomy): domain Eukaryota; kingdom Metazoa; phylum Chordata; class Lepidosauria; order Squamata; family Lacertidae; genus Zootoca; species Zootoca vivipara. Next base: position 13,604,069 of record NC_142587.1, on the reverse strand, counting down.
TAGATAGATAGATAGATAGATAGATAGATAGATAGATAGATAGGCAACCACAAGCCTCTAAGAGGTGTAGGGATTTGGATACTGAGGAAAGGCACAATATAGATGCTAAATAGTAGCATCATCATTACAAGAACCATGCAATTAAAATAATTCTCTCTTTCCTCTCTTGGGTACAGGAGAACAGAAGGATGAGTCAGAAGAGCCTGCTTAGCTAAACTGGAAGCGAGGAATTTCTGCCTACCCCAGAGCCAAGTCTTTTTCAGCTCCTCGACTCTTGAAGAAGATGACCTTGACTTATCTCCAGAAGATGCATAAAACATAAGCCTCTCCTTTTTGTAGCAGTTGTTGTTTGACTTTTTAAAAAGAGGAAACTGTCCTGTGCATGAAAAACATAACTCTCTTCTGATATACTTTGATATAAGCAGTGATCTAAAGCTCCACAATGGCTCTTCTTTTGAGAAGGGGGTGAGCTTGGCTGGGTTTTAAATATATGGTTCTACATGCCATAGTTTTCCGTCTATAAGACACCCTCATGTATAAGATGCCCCCTATTTTGGGGGACTCCCAGGGCCGTCCCTCCCATTGGGCTGACTGGTGCGGTGTGCCAGGGTGCCCGCCCAGCAGGGGGTGCATCAAGGAGGCACATGGAGCCGCCCGCGCATCCGCCTCGCCCGCTTCGCTCCTTTCCCGGCAGTGGTGGCTGAAGTGAGGCGGCAGCAGCGACGGTGGCAGAGCCGCCTCCGTCGAGGCGCAGCAGGGAAGAGGAACAGGGCTACCTTCTGCCCACACTCCTTCAAGTCACAGCGAGCACAGACAGTGCTGCCCCACAATGCTCCGCGGCACTGGAGGCAATGCTCCACTTCGGCCGAGCAGGCAGAGGCGGAGCACAGCTGGCAGTGTCCCTGCCTGTCGCACCATGCCCTCCGGGTGCCCGCTGTGCCTGGCCCTGCCCGGCAGAGTGCAAGGGGCGCCGGAGGGATCATCGCGCCTCGGTGCCTGATACACTTAAGACAGCCCTGGGGACTCCGATTTAAGAAAATGGCGGGAGATAGCCCAGAGTTGTTGAGTTTTGGGGGGCGTGGAATTGCCAGAAATCACTCACCCACTGCTGATCTCCGGAGACCCACAGCCACCAATCAACCGTGCTATTGCCACAGAGGCAGCCAATCGTAAACAGTCCTTCACACAACCACCAATCACCAGCCCTATCGACGCAGAAAATCTCCTGCTCACGGCTGCAATCAATTGCCCCACCTCCCTCTGCACTATCCATGCATAAGACGAGGACAAATTTTAAAGCTAATTTTCTAAGAAAAAAACCCTAGTCTTATACACGGAAAAATACAGTACTTGCTGGAGAGATCAGTATGAGAGTATGAGAAACGGCAAGGCAATCCATTCATTGCAGGTGTATTCAGGGCTTCTGATGTATTGATTCAGATAATCTAATCCCTGCAAAGCCCAATGTGCTCACACACAGGTCATCTTTCCTGGTCATCCTCTGAGCAGGTCCAGGAAATGATGATATGAATGACATAGAGAGCATATGCAGCATTTATTGTGCTGTACTTGGCTTAGGTTGGACGGTTCATGTTATTTTATAACGTTTTTTTTTATCTAGCACTGTCATGATATCCAAGAACCCCTTTTGAGAATTGCTGTGGTTGACAGTGGTCAACCCTGGTCACTATGGTATACAAATATGGAATGCAAATAACGCTTTGTTAGCTAGCCATGATGGACCATTGAAGAGCTCCAGATTAACTCTTTTATGTTTATATGTTTGATTTGAAACTGTTTAAAGCACTTTGTGCATCAAGAAGGCACACCACCATTGGCAATATTGACTTCATCTAGAGTGGTTTTAATATTGGCATATATGCACATTTCCTCATTTGATTATCATGCTTTCAGCTGCAGTGGCATTAGAAGTCTACCTATCTAAAATCCTTCCATTCTCATTCAGCTTTATTTTTAGCTAGATATTTCAAGTCTCTGTCCCTTCCATTTCCCCAACTCATCATCATGTACTCTATTCATCTCTCTCTCTCTCTCTCTCTCTCTCTCTCTCTCTCTCTCTCTCTCTCTCTCTCTCTCTCTCTCATAACGTATTCTTCCTGTCCTAATTCCTCCTTGCTGTTCCCTTTGTTTCATGACTCTTTCTTGTCCACATCTCATTATCTGTCCTATTCGCCGCATATGATTTTTTAAAAAATAGAGAGAGAACCACAATTTTGTGAAGTCAGCTCCTCGGCTAGGCAGGTCTGAGAGTTAAGAGAATCTTTCTTTTCATTCCATATTTTAAATAGGCACCAGGAAATGTTGGTTGGAGACATATAATTGATTCACATGTTACTGCATAGAAGCCACTTCTCCATGGTCCAATTCCACACTACTCTGGCTTTGAGGAACGATAGGACAGGAATCAGTGGCAAGTTTCCTTCCTTAACAATGTCTTTTCTTGGTGGGGCTGTCAGGGCAGGACTTTGGAGCAGAGGTCTGGGGTTTTACACAGCAAAACCAGCAGTAGGGGTCCCAAGCACAGCAAAGCTGGCTTATCAAATTCGAAAGTAAATAAAGTTCTGCGCATTATCTTTTCAAAAGCCCCATTAACGCCAGAGTTTAAAATGAGCTAATGGCACCACTGGCTGGTTGATGTTTCTCCATACGCAAGTATGTTTTGCTCCTCCGTACATTCCTCTGGGAATGTAAGTTGCATTATCAAAGATAGCAGGTATATCAAATTATCAAATTATACCTAAAGGAGCGTCTCCACCCCCATCGTTCTGCCCGGACACTGAGGTCCAGCTCCGAGGGCCTTCTTGCGGTTCCCTCATTGCGAGAAGCCAAGTTGCAGGGAACCAGGCAGAGGGCCTTCTCGGTGGTGGCGCCTGCCCTGTGGAACGCCCTCCCATCAGATGTCAAAAAGGAAAACAGCTACCAGATTTTTAGAAGACATCTGAAGGCAGCCCTGTTTAGGGAGGCTTTTAATGTTTAGGAAATTAGTGTATTTTAATGTTTCTGTTGGAAGCCGCCCAGAGTGGCTGGGGAAACCCAGCCAGATGGGCGGGGTATAAATTATTATTATTATTATTATTATTATTATTATTATTATTATTATAAATTATTACTATACCAGCCTGCTCTGAAGGTTCTCCAACCCAGATTGATGTCAGTGTGTGAATCCCATGGGGTACTGCCCATTGTTGGAAAGTTGATGAATAGTTTCACTCTGAAGATGTTTCAGCAAACTATAATTCATCATACTATGAATTACATGTAATGCAATGAAATTATGAATGAACATTATACAGATGAGAATGTAAAATACAGACAGACTGAAACTATCCTGAAATCCAGTTCGTAGGTGGTTGCAGTGCTTTTTTTCTGGGGGCGGGGGATGAATATTTGTACTTTTTGGTGAATCTTTGTCCATTTGTCCATTTACTGTATTCATTTCCCCCAATTTGAACTATAAAATAGTGATTTTCTTGAGTCAAAATGAGAGTACCCCTAAACATTTTTTTAAAAAGAAAAAAAGCACGGTGGTTGCATGACTGATCATAGTGGCATTTAAGCATCACTGCACACTAGGTGATACTCACTGGATTGTGTCCATGCTCAGAGTAGCCCTGTTGACTTTCATGGGCATAACTATCTGAAGTTCACTGATCTCAATAGGTCTACTCTTCTGGGTATAATTTAAACTGAGACCAAGTAGAGCAAACATAGATTAATGATGGATGGATTAATCAATCAATCAATCAATCTTCCAGACTGAGGCTATCCCTTTAAACCAGGGGTCAGCAACCTTTTTCAGCTGTGGGCCGCTCCACCGTCCCTCAGACCATGTGGTGGGCCGGACTATTTTTTTTTGGGGGGGGGATGAACAAATTCCTATGCCCCACAAATAACCCATGTAAAAACACTAGGCAGGCCATACAAATAACCCAGAGATGCATTTTAAAGAAAAGGACACATTCTACTCATGTAAAAACAGCTGATCCCCAGACCGTCCGTGGGCTGGATTGAGAAGGCGATTGGGCCGCATCTGGCCCACGGGCCTGAGGTTGGCTACCCCTGCTTTAAACACTTCAGCAAAATCATTCCTACAAGGAATCCCCAAGGAACATTGTGTCTTCATTAGCAATCAAAATAATATTCTTTCCCCTCTGGGTATTGTTTTGCAAACTGGTTCCATTCGAGATGTTCTATTTTGACAAAAGCTGATCAATCGATCAGAGTGGCAGTAGGTGATGAAGTTGGCAGGTTAGAGGAGACTCGTTCTCTAATGAGAAAATGTTGATGTTTACTGATTAATGGAGATCAATTCACCCAATTTCTGCAGAATTAAATTTGCTCAGGTTCAATTCCCCCTCCACACATACACAGAAATCAATGGATTTACCACCAACCTACCAAGAGGCTGTGCTCAGTTCAAAGTGTCTTAAATGCTGCTAGCACAAATATAGGATAATTTTCAGGATTTCTACACTGATCCAATGCTACCCACTTTTTACATGACACATATTCCACCCTGCCTGCTCCCCACCCATGGAAACATTTCATATTTGTCTTTCAAATCAGGGAAATGTCCCTATTTTACATAGGACATGATATGTTTCCTAAAACTACTGTGGGAAGTTTCTTCATACGCCACCCCCCCCCCCCTTTTATAATGGAAGTTGCATTAGAACTGGGGATTCATTTGCATTTAATGCAGGGTGAATTTGATTAATATCAAATTAAATATCAAATTAATATCAAATTGATTTAAATCAGTAACACTTTATTTAAATCACATATTTTTTACAGAAAGAGTCATTCTTGCTGGTATAATCATAATATTTAAAACCAGGTGAAGGTTTCATTTTGGAATATGAAATTTTCAGAGCAGTTTTTACAGTTATATCAGGTTATACTATTAGAAATAGATAATTGTGAAATTATTGTGAGGTTTAATAAGTTAACTGTTTATATTTGGAAAACTTTCCCGCTCTACTTTATTGGAAGGAGGAAAATAATCATTACCTTAATAACAATTTTTTAAACAATTTATTTAACTAAAACAATAGCATTACAGCATATGTATCCATGTTTGTTAACTGATGTTAAACAACAATAATAATAATAACAACAACAACAACAACAACAACTTAGACTGAGTTTTACACACATGAAAAACTTAAACAGATCCTTATTTCCTGATGAATAGCCTTTTGACTATTATGTAACTTAAATAGAAAACAATCTTTAAAAATATTTTTCCTCCATCCAAAAGCATTTCATTTTAAAAAAAAAAAAATCAATTTTTTTTAAATCATTTTTTAAAAAATCATTTTTTTAAAAAAAAACACATTAATTTTAATCCACCCTGATTTAAAGGCAAATATGCTTACTTCACTGGGACGTGGGTGGCGCTGTGGGTTAAACCACAGAGCCTAGGGCTTGCTGATCAGAAGGTCGGCGGCTCAAATCCCCCTGACGGGGTGAACTCCCATTGCTCAGTCCCAGCTCCTGCCAAGCTAGCAGTTCGAAAGCACGTCAAAATGCAAGTAGATAAATAGGTACCGCTACAGTGGGAAGGTAAACGACATTTCTGTGTGCTGCTCTGGTTCTCCAGAAGTGGCTTTGTCATGCTGGCCACATGACCTGGAAGCTGTACGCCGGCTCCCTCGGCCAATAATGCGAGATGAGCGTCACAACCCCAGAGTCGGTCACAACAGGACCCAATGGTTAGGGGCCTTTTACTATGCTTACTTTATGCATTCCAAAACCATATATGAACCAAAACTGCAGTCATCATTCAAACTTTGCACTCCTCCAAATTTTGTAGTGCAGTTCTCAAGCAAAGCAATCTATACCCCCCCCCAAAAAAAGAGTATATACCAGGGCAAATGGTGTGTGAAAGTGCATATATAAGTTTTTAAAACATTCTATTAGTGAGAATTGCTTTGCACAAATGTGTATATTAGGCATGCATGCATGTGTATATTAGGAAAATTTCACACCAAAATATTGGTTTGCATTAGGATATTTTCTTTAGCAAAAACAACAAATCACGAACTGGAGTAGAAATGTGAAGAACTGAGCTCAGGATTAGAAAATGAGGAATTGAGAGAAACGAAAATGGACAGATTCACCCATCCCTAAGTTGCACTAATGTTTATGGCACCAAAAGAATATATTTATCTCTGCATTCTGAGAGGCACACACTTTTTGAGCATCTAGAACAAACTGACAATGTTTTGCGGTACATTGAAGAACTACCCAGTCCCCATGATTATTATAAAGAGTTATTGTGGATGAGATCTCTCCTAGGGAAGCTTGATCTCTATGTAGTACCTCTCATCCCAATGAGAGGGCTATGTGCCTTTTCCATAGTGCTGCGTGTTAATTAGAAAATATATCTCTACAGAACTAGTCATGTCAGAATTTGCCTTTGGCAAAAGGAGGGAAACACTGATCATGTGTTATGCATGGTAATTATTATTGCTCTAAGCAAGGAAAGGTCTGTCCTGTTTAAGAAACTTTTTATGTACGTTTGCAAGGCTGTGGACATCAATTGTGTGAACTACAATAAACTTTGGCTACGTTCGTCCCATTCAAGATAATGGGTTCATAGCTGCCAAGTTTTCCCTTTTCTCGTGAGGAAGCCTATTCAGCATAAGGGAATTTCCCTTTAAAAAAGGGAGAACTTGGCAGCTATGAATGGGTTTAATGTGTGGTTGCATAGCAGATAGGTTTGCTTGTTTCTGAATTTATATGCCACTATTCCTCCTGAAGTTGCCAGGGACAACTACATTATTATTATTATTATTATTATTATTATTATTATTATTATTATTATTATTTATTATTTCCTTGCTTTTAATATGTCTGTGAAGGGTTTTTTTATTTTATTTTTTGCTTGGTTGTAAGTCACTTTGAGTTGCCTTGGGGTACACACAAGCACAGTTTGTGATGATGCTAACCACAAGCTATGGCTGTCTTTTGAGGTGTTGCGTGTTCAGACCCAGAGACCTCCCCCCTAAATAAAGACTAAAATTCGACTCAAATTTGGTTTTTGGCAGAATTTAGGCCACAACTTTATTGATTACAGAAAAGTGAGTGGTTTCATAGGCTCTGGTTCGACTAGCTCCCTACACCCTTGCAGGTAGCGCTGACCCAGAGCTCTATCACAGGTCAACCAAGGGTGAACACCTGAGGCAGGTGAAAAGCCTGGGAACAGACTCTGTTCACTCCCCAGATGTGTAGAATATTCTGTCATAAAGGTAAAGGGACCCCTGACCATTAGGTCCAGTCATGACCAACTCTGGGGTTGCGGTGCTCATCTCGCGTTATTGGCCGAGGGAGCCGGCATACAGCTTCCAGGTCATGTGGCCAGCATGACAAAGCTGCTTCTGGCAAACCAGAGCAGCACACGGAAACGCCATTTACCTTCCCACTGTAGCGGTACCTATTTATCTACTTGCGCTTTGACATGCTTTTGGCAGGAGCTGGGAATGAGCTGCTAATACCAAGCATATAGCTAGTTGCTGAATGGAACATATTTTCATATGTAGCAAGAAGAAGAAGAAGAAGAAGAAGAAGAAGAAGAAGAAGAAGAAGAAGAAGAAGAAGAAGAAGAAGAAGAAGAAGAAGGAGGAGGAGGAGGAGGAGGAGGAGGAGGAGGAGGAGGAGGAGGAGGAGGAGGAGGAGGAGGAGGAGGAGGAGATCTATCCTGGTGTTCAACTGGTTAACAAAAATCTAGGCAGGTGGCAATAGATATGCACTAACATGCCTATATTGCAACACAGACAGTGCCAGCTATACTTCCTAGCAAGTCAAGAAGATTAATTTCCTTTCTGGCTCATAGTTACATGATACCTAGTGACCTAACAATGAATTGCAAGATACAATGGCTTTACACTTACTGTTCAGTAAACTGCATGGGAAATAACATAACTATTTCCTTGGAAGACATGTGTATGCCTACTGATGTTTGATTTTCATTGCAAAAGAATATCAAATGACTTATGGAAACAAATATCAATAGAACATGCATATAGCTAATATTAGGGAAATGTTGGAGAATGCAATGAAAACAGAAATGGGATGGGAAATTGCCAGTGTTTGCTTATTCATCCCTGTCTGGAAAGGAAATTGATCTAGGGAATATGATTAGTATCCACTGATGTTGCTACTTTCAGCCCACAAACAAGCGTAATTGATTATTTTTCCCCTTTGTGTTGCTTTTCCTTTCCATTGAAACGTATGGGGTGGAGCAAGATAATTCATGCAACTTTAGTAAGCTATATAATTAATCACATACATTTTGTAAGCTGTGCAATTCTGCCATGGCATACAGTGAGATGAATAGCAAAAGTTTGGAGAGAAGGTGAACTGCAGTGGAACTGAAACAGTGCTGCATGGGATGGAAGAAAAGGATTCCTTCTTAAAGCACTGCATTCATCAGCCATGTTCAGCTAAAAGCATATGGAGTTGATGCATACCAAGTCAGAACACTGGTCCTTCTTAGTTCAGTACTGGGTACACTGACTGGCAGGAGAGCTGTCCAGTGTTTCAGCAAAGAGTTTTGCCAGGTCTATCTAAAGGAGATGCCAGGGATCGAACCTGGAACCTTCTGTTCTCCTGCTGGAGGCTACAATGCATCCTCAGTTCATACAGTCCCATCCACAGTCTCTCTGGCCTTACTGGGAGGTGCTGGGAATTGAATCTGGTGTTTTCTATATGGATACACTGAGTTACAGCCTTCCAGCTTGCACTGTGTTGTACACTAGGGTGATTTGAGTTCTCAGATTAAATGAAAACAAGAATGAAAATTCTGATCTCTACCAGAGCTTTCACAATCAATTAAGAAGGAGAATACAATGAGGGGGGGGGCATACATGCAAACTCAATTTTTCAGTTATATCATAAAAGCAAATTAAAATACTTTGAGCTTGACCCCAGCAGCACTCAGTAGCTTTGTTGGAAACATAGTTAGTAAAAGCTAAAAACCCATTCCTAAAATTCCAGCCATGTGCTTAAAGGCAGCAGAGGTGGTTCACTCGAGTTGTCTTGTTTATCAAAATAATTGGTCTGCTATTTCTCAAGTGTATTGTGGTGATCGAAGAACATCCGCAAGGTTTTTCATTACATAAGCAGTCATGGCATTAGCAATATGGCATGACTGTAGGTAATGCAGATTGGAAAGCATTTGATGACAATTTAATGCTTGAAATGTAATGAATAATTCAGCCTGTGGATCCTAAGAATCATCCTTCTTGCCACATTATTAAAACTATATGGCAGAGATTGTTACGAGATCAAAGCAAAGCACTTGACGAAATAAAAACTGACATCATAGGCCAACACCTTTTATAAAAAACATTATTTTGCTATCTCTTTGAAGAATGCCTTTGACGAGATGGGAATACAATGTAGCAAGTCTATTACCTAATCCTTCACCATTTCCACCAAAGTACTGCATATTGCCTCACTGGTTTATTTTTTTAGAAGCTCTTGAACACCTTTCTGGTGTTTTTAAAAGATAAAAAAATGAATAAAATGATATCAATAAACCTGTATAATTTCAAAATTACAATATCTGTCTGTGCTTCTGGACAACAAAGAAACAAAGAAGAAATCAGAAGAAAAGAGAATAGCATAAGAGATGTACATAAAGTCGTACCTTGGAAGTTGAACGGAATCCGTTCCGGAACTCCGTTCAACTTCCAAAACATTCAGAAACCAAAGCACGGCTTTTGATTTGCTGCAGGAAACACCTGCAGCCAATCGGAACCCGCGGGACCTGCGTTGGACGTTTGGGTTCCAAAAGAATGTTCAAAAACTGGAACAATCACTTCCTGGTTTCTAGTTACAGGTAGGTAGCCGTGTTGGTCTGAGTCGAAGCAAAATAAAAAAATTCCTTCAGTAGCACCTTAAAGACCAACTAGTTAGTCTTTAAGGTGGTAGTTAGTCTTTAAGGTGGTCTCTAGTTGGTCTTTAAGGTGCTACTGAAGGATTTTTTTTATTTTCCTGGTTTCTATCATTCGAGAGTCGATTTGTTCAAGAGCCAAGGCATTTGAGATCCAAGGTACGACCGTAATTTGCTTCGTCTTAAATAAAATTCTTAAACTGAACCAAATGGTTATTCATGATCCTACGTCTTGGAGTTCCACCACATAGCAAGAACAACATAAAATTTTTCAAAAAATGCCTTCTTTCCCTGTTTCTGACAAAATTAGCTAATAGGATCATGAACAAAATTTGATTTGATTTGATATGAGCTGGGGGGTCAGTAAAAAAGGAAAGGTAAAGGACCCCTGGATGGTTAACTCCATTCAAAGGCAACTATGGGTTTGTGGTGCTCATCTCACTACAGGCAGAGGGAGCTGGCGTTTGTCCACAGACAGCTTTCTGAGTCATGTGGCCAGCATGACTAAACTGCTTCTGGAGCAATGGAACATCATGACAGAAGCCAGAGTGCACAGAAACGCCACTTACCTTTCCGCTGCAGTGGTACCTATCTATCTACTTGCACTGGTGTGGTTTCAAACTGCTAGGTTGGCAGGAGCTGGGACTGAGCAATGGGAGCTCACCCCGTCACCAGTAAAACTAGCTGCCTGCAGCAAAGACACATGGTATCTTAATCTTGTATTTGTAGCAATTGGAAGCATCTCCTTGAACCCCACTCTTTGAGGCTCTGTGGTTCACCTTTAAATGCAAACAGAACTGAATTCGTTCTCCGCCCCTACCCAACAATGATCACAAATTATGCGGTCATCTGAAGAACCCCTGTGAATGAATGCTTGTAGAGCTTTTCCACAGCAGGGGAGATTCTGATTGATCGAAAGATCCACAATTGCATGCGAAAGGTCCCTTTTTGCAGCCAAAAGATATATAGCCAGAGAGGTGTGTGGCTGGTGCACAGGTGAGTTCTGTATATTGAGACCACTTGTCCACCTCATGCATTCTTTCAACATATAAGGGGCTTCAAGTGAAGCACTATTATTAATTTGTAAACCTGCAGGCAGGGACCTGCTAATTTCATCTATGTAAAGCACCGAGCTATTTTCAGTACATAATAATTATTGTCATCATCTTCATCAGCAGATATCATCTCCACCTTCAATCATTACGGTGTTCATTTCATGACATACAGCAGATATGCTAAAACTGCATCTTTTATATGAAGTGATTGTTAGCTATCTAATTCCAGAGCTTTAGTTTAGCTTGCTGGTTTGTTGCTTTTTAAGCAAGCAATTCTGCCTTTAGGATGCACACATGGTTTTGCAAATACAGAATAGAAATTCAATCACGGCATATAAATACATATACTTCATCATAAGTACATCAGCTTGTATGAATATTTCACAAAAATGTCACTTAAAACTAGCTTTCAATCTGAGTAATATCATTAGTTCTTTTCTTTCGTATTTTCTCTCTCATTTTTCCTTCAATAGGCTCTAAATAATTACAATTCCAAAAGAAGCACTGAGCATTTTGAAAATATTAAAAAATGGAAACCGCAGGTGGTAGTAATATGATCCTTTTTGAATAGATTTAATCCTAGTAATATGAAATGATGTGATGTTGTTATTGTGATATAAACTATAACTTGCCTATGTTGACATGACATGCCACCTTTTCAGGGTAGACTTGGAAATTTATCAGGTCAAGCTTTTGGAGTATGTTCTGTGGTTTTGTGGATGAAACTGCCACTAAGGCCCACAAAGGACTGTCTTTAATTATTCCTGATTCCCAAAATAATTCTGAATGGACAAAAAGGAGAAAAATGTGAAGAATTATATAATCTGGATGATGGTGTTGTTGTTTTTTTTTAAAAAAATCTACTGCTATACAGTGGTACCTTGTTTTACAAACTTAACCTGTTCCAGTCTGTTCTTAAACCAAAGCGTTCTTAAACCAAGGCGTGCTTTCCCATAGCAGCAGGGGACTCAATTTACAAATGCAACACACTCAACAAGAAGTGGAACATGTTCTGCTTCCAAGGCAAAGTTCACAAACCAAAACACCTACTTCCAGCTTTGCAGCGTTCTTAATCCAATTTGTTCATAAACTAAGCTGTTCTTAAACCAAGGTACCACTGTATAGTGTTTTTTTTTTTTTTTTTTTTTTGCTTATGTTGAATAAGTGTGCCCTAGTCTGCAAAGACCTTGGAAGTCGAACATAATCTGTTCTGGAAGGACATTTGATTGGCTCTTGCAATCGGAAGAGCCAATCAGAAGCCGCTTGTCTGCTGCATCGGACATTCGGCTTCTCAAAAATGTTCGAAAACTGGAACACTAACTTCTGGGTTTTTGACATTCGGGAGCCGAAACTTTCAGCAATGGAGACGATCAAAAAACGAGGTTTGACTGTATTGTGGGTATCTGTTTTAATCTTGAATATATTACACATCTGCTTTTCACTTCAGTTGATGGATATATCAGAGAAAAGGAGCATTATGGAGGCCTATCACAACCACTATTTGCTCACAACAAAGCTCAGTTAAATCTGCATCGGGACCTTATGAGTTATGTTCTGCTGTTGTCTTCCATTTCTTCAGCAAAATAATAATAATAAAAATATATATACCATTCTATCACAAATGTTATGTTAAGGAAATACGCCCATAATACTAGTGAAATAAACTCAGCAAACAAATAAACAGACAAGCCCCACGTTGTACGAACACTGGAATCTTTTTATGCCTATGGTTTGACTCACCATGTGATCCATGATTAATCCTGTCAAATACGTGGGCAGGAAACAATTCACCAAATTGCCCAGATAAATATTCAGCATAATCATTTCATTTTGTTCACTCTAATATGAAAATTCCATCCGCCTGACAGGGGGATCCATCATATCACTTTTCTGTGTTTTGTAGCACAGAAAACTTTCAGGGCAGCCCAAATGCAAACAGTACCACGTACATTCCTCTGTTGATATTTTGGCTTTGACCAAAGAAACGGGCTTTTATGTGCTTTTTCAGCTCGACGTAGGTGGCCAGAACATGTGTTTGCACTTCAGAGCCAATCTTCCTTGCCAGCATTTTTGAAATCTGCCCAAGGTTGTTAAAAGAAACAGAAAAGAAAAGATGCTTTCCTAAATTTTGAAGTAAGAGCACAGGATCTTTATCACAACAGTCACATCTCTTATCTTAAGGAAACTCTACAAAATGCAACAGCGGTCTTCAGGCCATGTCAGGTTTTCCTCAAAACCATTTTGTCCCATCATTTATGATCTCATCCTGAAATGTCACAGAGAAGTGTTGGGCGTTTCTTGGGCTCTCATTGGACTAAATTATGCAGGGATGTATATAGATGATAAGAAAGGATATATTCATTAGATATTATCCTTTCTTCCTCATGTTTGTGAGTTCAGTGGAGGGCATCCCTTTTCACCTTAAAACAGAAGCCTTTTAGTTTAAGTAATCCAGTTCAATTTAGGGCACGCTGGATTCTCCTGCTATCTCCTACCTGTTCTCCAATTTAAAACAATAATCACACAGACAGCCTTGTAAAAGGTTAAAAAAAAACCCCATTCGCTCACCCAGCATTTCTTCTTGGAAGAAAAACAGGTAACAGCTGGTTTTGTTCAGTCAGATTTAATGTTATAATCCAGTTTAATCCAGCTAATCCAGTTACAGAAATACTTCAGTCTATCTTAAAATGGTGTCTGAGCAATGGAGCTCAGACATGCAGGTGTTCCAAATTGCTAGAATGAGGTGAAAGAGGAAGTACCTGGCCAGGTGAGGGGATTATATGTGGCTACAGCTTCCTCCTGTCAAGACACAGTGGGAGTGTCTCCCAGAGTTCTCTCTAGGAAATTTACAGGAAAACTCTGTGAGCTTCAGGTCTTGTCATGTGCCTATCTAGGAACCACACATTGTTGGCTTGACTACATTGTAAATATCCCACAAGTGCTACCTGGATGGTATACCTTAGTGTGCTTTTCAGACTGCTCTGCAAGGTTTTCCTCAGCAAACAAATGAAAGTGGCAATGATCTAGGGTGGTTCCTTATATATCACCCCAACACACACACAAAAAGAAGAAACATCACCGAAAAGAAGACAGAAGAGGTTACAGAGCTGCCTAAAACTTGCACATGCCAATTTATATGTAGAAGTGCCATCATAGCTGTCAACTTTTCCCTTTTCTTGCGAGGAATCCTATTCGGAATGAGGGAATTTCCCTTTAAAAGGGGGAAAGATTGAAATCTATGGCCATGTAACAAACTATAATATAATTTGAATCAAAATGCAATGCATTATAATTGGGGAGATGGTCATTCCTCTGTCTGAGTGCTTAATGCTGATGGGTAGCTTCAAAGTACTTACTCTCCCTTTTTAGGGTTCATTATATTTAAACTGAACTGGGACCTTTCAAATAGATGACTCCTTCAAAAAGAAGGCTATCATCTGTACAGCAAGATGAATAGACACCCTAAAACACGGGTGTCAAACTCAAGGCCCGGGGGCCAAATCCGGCCCGCCAAACCTTGTCATGTGGCCCGCCGAGCGCCCCAGCCAGCGGGACCCAGCAGCGGGACCTTGCTGCTGAAGCACCGCACCGACAAAGCGCCGACAAACAGCTGGGGCCTGGGGGGGGGGGTAGAAAGGCGGCCGGAGCAGTGCTGCGTGGAGCGCCCCGAGCCACAGCAGGAGAAGGAAGAGGCAGCTTGCCGGGTCAGCGCCCAGCAGCGCCGCACGGAGAGTCCCAAGCCTCTGGGACGCAGCAGTGCTCTGTAGCACTTTGAATCCTCCTCCTCCTGCCACGGCTCGGCGCCTGGAAACGGCTGCTGCTGCTGAAGCACAGACAAAGCACCCAGCAGCGTCGCGTGGAGGAGGAGGAGGATTCAAAGTGCTACAGAGCACTGCTGCGTCCCAGAGGCTCGGCACTCTCCGTACGGTGCTGCCGGGCACCAACCCGACAAGCCGCCTCCTCCTCCTCTTGCCTCACCTCCTCCTCCTCCTGCCGCGGCTCAGCCTCATGAACGTGAGCTCAGCAGCGGCTCAGCCTCATGGACGTGCAACTCTGAGGCTTTACGCACGTCTGCTAAAACGGACACCCGCTGCCTCACGCTGCACGGGAAATACTTTTTGCCCCTGGGTCCCTTCGCGCTCTTTTCTGGTGCTGAATCAAGGCGGCGACCCCCCCTTCCCTTTCTTTCTTCCTCTCTCTCGTTCTTATTCTTTCTTTCCCTCTCCTTCCTTCCTTCTTTATCTCTGTCTTCTCTCCGTCTTTCTTTTTCTTTCCTTCTTTTTTTCTTTCCTTCTTTGTTCCCTTCCTTCTTTCCTACTCTTCTTTCTCTCCCCTCTTTCCTTCCTTCCTCCCTCCCTCCCCTCCTCTCCCCTCCCCTCCCTCTCCTCAGAAACATAGGATGCTGCTTTATACTTCTGGCCCTTAAACCCTGGAACTGGAACCAGGAGAGCATCTCCAGTGAGTCAACCTCAGCCAGTCCCTTTGGTGAAGGGTGGTGGCTCACTGGCAGAACATCTGTCCTGCATGCAGAAGGACCCCAGCATCTCCAGGTACCAGTAGCTCTGCAAAGCTCCTGCATGAAACCCTAGCGAGCCTCCACCACCCAGTGCAGTTACCAAAAATCATTTTTCAATAAATTGCACAATAATTGTACATTTGAATATCTACTTGCCATTATTCTGACTATGTTTCTGCTTTCAGAGCTAGTTATTACTTACATTATTACAAAAAAAACAGTAATAATTGAATGCAGTGACAATAATTTATGATAATAAAGAGTAGACACATAGTCCTACAGATACAACCGGCCCTTTGAGGGTGACCAAACTGCTGATGCGGCCCCCGATGAATTTGAGTTTGACACCCCTGCCCTAAAACAAGATCATGAAGGGGGGGGGGAGTAATGAAAACAGGAACACAAAAACCCTAACCTTTGACAAAATATTTTTTTAGTTGTTTGGAATCATACAATCCTCATCACTGTCAGGTTGTTTCCCTTGGTTTTTTTAAAACCAGCTATAGCCAAGGTTAAACTGTAGCAAAACTCAGCTTATTGTGCCCCAAGTTTTATTTGCAGTCCTTTGTTTTGCTACATATTCTCCCAATTAACGTCTGAAGGACAATGAACCATTGAACAAGGTGCCATTTTCTAGAGATATCGTATCTGGGAAGGGGGGAAGCAAGGCCTTTCTTGCAATGACCTCAAAGCTTTGAAACATACTTCCAGGGAAACTGCATCTTTGTTTCTCTGGGATTTAGGAGGCTCTCCCAAACCCAATTTGTTAGGCAAGCATTTGAAGATTAAGTCTGTTTTGAGGCCTTGTTGGGTGCTTAACTTCATAGGAGTGCAACCTTGCCTGTTGTTTACTCAGAAGCAAGTCTTACTGAGTTCATGAGTGGGTCTTACTCCCAGGTAAGTGGACACAGAATTACAGACATACAGTCATACATACCTCGGAAGTCGAACGCAATCTGTTCCAGAACTCCGTTCGACTCCTGAAACATTTGGAAACCAAGGCGCAGCTTCTGATTGGCTTCCGATTGCCCAGGCACGCCGGAAACAATAGCGGAAGCCGCACCGGACATTCAGTTTCCAAAAAAAAAACATTCGGAAACCGGTTTTCAATCATTCGGGAGCCAGAATGTTAGACTCCCAAGGTATTCGGGAGCTGAGGTACGACTGTATTGCTTTTAATATTGGCCATTTCTGTGGATGCTGCTTAAGCTATTTGTGGAATGTTTTTTAGAGTTTAGCCTTGTTTAAATTCAGCAAAAGGCCATGCTGACTTCACATCTGCCATGATCAGCTTGTTAAAAACAAACAAACAGCCAAGGAGTGGGCTGTAGCCCTGATCCAAACACAGCAGAATATGGGTGTGTGAGAAACTACGCAAACAGCAGAAGTTTTCAGTTGCAAAACCAATAATAGGCAGATTGTATGCACATACAAAGCCTCCTTTAGATTCCCGTCCCATGTTTACACATTTTAGGCCCTGTCTTAACAATGCAAGTTCTGTGCAAAGAGCTGACATGTGGATCTCATCCATTTGCAATGTACCTGCAACTATTTTGGTTGCTGGAAGCCAAGATAGGGGCCAGCAGGATGCATGCATGCCCTGGAACTTGGCTTTTTCTTTGTTCTGATTAGAAAAAATACTTGAAACGCAGACTTTGGGTGGAACGTAGTTATTTTTCCAGTTTCATTTGCGGGAAACCTGCTGTTAATGGACAGAGCCAGCGGGCTCAGGCGTGGACTGTTTGGATCCTGTCCATTTCTTTGGCTGTTTTTTAAGCTCTTGTTTTTCTACTTGATGTTCGTTTTATAACAAATGGCTGGCTGTGTGAATCTAAAGGGTCTCATCTTCCATGATCTTTCCCAAAGGTACGCTGCAACAGCTGAAAGTGATTTGGCAATATATAAGAGCATTTCTGAGTAGTGTCCTTTGCTTCGAGGGATAGCTTCTCCTTCCCCAAGAGCCATTCTATGGAATCCTCACATTCAGAGTCACAGCACACTCTAAGTTTGAGGGAGCTCATTGGGGAAAACGTCCTCCAATGTGTTACCTCCACTGTGAGTGGCTGTGGTGGTCATAGTCCAAACCATGCTAAGTGGCTGGATCTAGCCACCGTTTTAATTTGTCAGAGGGACACTAGGTTGGGATTATTGTGGGAAATTAAAAAAATCTAGGAACCTGGGCTACTCAGGGATCTGGACCACAAAAAAGTTAACCACCGGAAACCCAGGGAAAGCATCATCAGCAGATCCTGCCTGGCACCATCTGAGGCCCTGGCATCTGCCCAAGAGGCCAAATCCTGGTCCTGTTTGGAGTAATCACTAAACACAGCCTTAATGGGACTGTAGCATGTCAGATCACACACAGGAAGTTGCATGTTTCCATGCTCTCCTCTGTAAGAGACTCCTGAGACTACAGATAAAAGATAGCCTTGCCTTCTCTTCAATGGCATCGATTCTGATGTGCAGAGATTGCGTAAGTTTTTATTTAGTCCCTCCTCTATATGAGTGAGGCCCAGGTGATGAACATCTGAATCTGCAGTACATGAGCACTGAGATGTTCAGTGCCTGGGTGGAGAACCAGTGAGATTCCCAAGCTGCTCTGTACTCTATGTTGCTTTTCAAACCAAAGTCTTGGAAAACCCTGAATCTTTAATGAGATGCTGAATAATGGCAAATGGGTGTTTCTGTGAAGATAAATGGCCAATCACTGCCAATCTTCTTTTGCAGTGTATAGTCTCGAGAGGGAGCTGGGTGCTTTCTAGGACAAACCCTCAATTCACCTGGGAGTACAGGAAACTGCCCTATTTTAGGTAAGACCATTTGTTGATCTCACTTAATATTGGCAGGGACAAAAATGGGAACTGGTGTGGTATTTGCTGCTGTCGCTGCTGCTGTCGCTCATATCCCACAAACGAAAAACGTAAAAGATTTCATTCCCACTCCCATTTGCAGTGGGGTGGAATGACATAATGGCAACATAAAGTGCAATTACATAATGTGTAATTGATTGTGTAAATTGTGCAAGTTATGTAATTTCACCACAGCAGACAGCAAGGTGAATAATGTAGTTGTGGGCGGGAGATGAACTGCAGTGGTACAGAAACATTGCTGCATGTGATAAATACGAGGTGGAATAGAAAATGATGCATCCCTACTCTCCTACTCTCTATTGCAGGCACCCCCAAACTGCGGCCCTCCAGATGTTTTGGCCTACAACTCCCATGATCCCTAGCTAACAGGACCAGTGGTCGGGGAAGATGGGAATTGTAGTCCAAAACATCTGGAGGGCTGAGGTTTGGGGATGCCTGCTCTATTGTCTCATCATCTGCAAATTATTTCTTTAAACTGGATACGACAGAAACTGAACCAGTAACTTTCTGCATGTGCCCTGCCACTACGCTCTGATCCTTCAACATGATATGACAGAGAGGTCCAATAAGTCTGGCCAGCATGTGTCTTAGAACACAACCCAGAATCCTCCACAATACAGAGGCATTCCTCCATAGTCAACTTAATGTAGAAGTGTTCCCTGCAGTGTAATGGAAACAAGGGATCTGAGAATAATTAGGAGGGTATCAAAATTACCTAATCAATCAAGTTACCATTTATTTACTGCTCTGTTTTGAGATTTCTGCCCTACAAGACTCTCCTGTATTGGTAAAGTCATCTACTGCCTGCTACCCTCTCACCTTTGGGCCTTTTAAACTTGAGGAACAGGAACGAGGAGCTGCAAGGATCAGAGGGCAACAAAACAGGTGTGAGTCCGGTTCACCATAGGGAAGACGCCATCATGTCTGCCTGTAATTGATACTGCTCTGTTTTGAGCAAAGCACTGCTCAGTTATGGGATCACCCTTGCTTTGAATACTGCAATTGTCCCATCTTCCATGCGCAGGCCTGCCCTGTTCTCTTCCAGTTCTGTGCCTCCCACAACAACTCTTCTTCATCCTGCCTCATCTCCTCTTCCCATTCATTTATCCAGAAGGGCTGGGAGACTATTTTCCCAAAGAATTGATTTATTGCCGGTCCTTTTTATAAGTCTTCCTCCTAGGGGTCTCCATTTCAAACCCATTGGATTTCTCATCATTGGGTTGAGGAGGGGGGGCACACCCTTTTTCTTCAAAGTCTTCTGGCATGTATGGAAAAGAGGGTGTTTTCCCCATTCTTTTGTTGTTGAGATAATGCACGATGTTTTGTGATGTATTATGCATGCCATTTTGCCACTTTTACTAATTTATATATGCCTCCCCCTAGAGCTGTGTGTGGATGCTTGTGCACTGTTCTGTTTAAATTTTTAAGCAGAGCTCAAAACTGTCTGCTGAACAGAACACAGGATCCTCTATGGCAGAGAGAGGAAGGATAAATATCCCACTAGGACCACTCCCAACTGAGAACAGGAACAAGAAAAGATGCAGAAGTTCTGGCTAGACTGAACCTCAATGGGCTGATGCAGAGAAGATGGAATGTGAATATGAAGGAGTAAAGCAGGAAAAGAGGGGGGGTTGGGGGGTTCCCCCCTAAGGCCAGTCTTAGCTGGTCTTATAGTATTCTTGCAATTACGTCCAGGCATCACAATACACGCATACGCCGCCTGTTATTTCTGGAAGAGATTTTAAAATATTTTAACATGTGCCAGAATAGATGTATTCTGCTGCTTCCACCATAATAATAATAATAGATAATAGCAACATTATTATTAATAATATTTTAGAAACTGAAAAATAAAGTAATTTGATGATGATGATGATGATGATGATGATGTGCTTTACCATAAGTAGAGATGGGGGGGATCTATCAATTTTGGTATTATTGAGAAATCCCAGATGAATAGCTGTAGGTGCAGCAGTGGCCAAAGAGATGTCATAGTTTTGTGTAGTTTGGGCCTTAAATAAAGTCCTTCAACGCAGCAGCTGTAGTATGTTCTTTCACACCATTAGCCCAAGATTCATGGATTATGAAGAACATTAACCTTATAACCTTCTTTGCACACAGTATCTGCTTAACCTCACAACTACCAGCACTTTGGGGGGCTGTGAATCACAAACCACTTAGCTTGGAGTTGTCGGACCGGGTCAGTTTTAGTCACATTTCCTTTAATAGCTGAAATCACTTTGCACAGAATTGCCAGCTTGCTAAATGCTGCTCCATATGCATTTTGTCCATTCTTGCAGAACATCTGTCAGTAATGTCCTACAAGATCCTATTTCACAGATAGGGAGAGGATATGATCTGAGGAAAAAATAATAATAATGGTCAGGCGAAGAATTGAACCCACAACTTCTAATTCCAAGCACATCCAGACATTCTTATGCTGCCCCACATGCCCCATCAAAAGCTTTGTCATTGGCTGAAATCAATATGGGGAAGTGGTAAAAATGCGGCACCTCTCCTTATGCATGCAAAACCATACCCACAAGTTCAAAACAACCACTTAATCATGCAACCAGTTGTTTATGTTAAGTATAATGGTTTAATTGACACTGAAATGAGAATGCCTAAATGTGTATTGGTGAAAAGGTTTAACATGGGAATTTTCCATGAAGCTATATCAACAAGAAGAAGAGCTGAGAGTGAGCATTTGATCATGTGATGAAGGTGTTGTTGTTGTTGTTTAGTCGTTTAGTCGTGTCCGACTCTTCGTGACCCCATGGACCATAGCACGCCAGGCACTCCTGTCTTGCACTGCCTCCCACAGTTTGGTCAGACTCATGTTGGTAGCTTCGAGAACACTGTCCAACCGTCTCGTCCTCTGTTGTCCCCTTCTCCTTGTGCCCTCCATCTTTCCCAACATCAGGGTCTTTTCCAAGGAGTCTTCTCTTCTCATGAGGTGGCAAAAGTTTTGGAGGCTCTTCTTCAGGATCTGTCCTTCCAGTGATGAAGGTATTGAGTTGCAAATCTCCATTTTGAAAGGGAGTTGCCTTTAGCTCTTTGTCGCTCAAACTCCATGGAGTGAAGATGTAAATAAAAAAGCTCTTCTGAAGGGAGAGTAAATAGCCTAAGGCCAATGGAGACTGGAATGCAAGCTGTGGGGAAAGACAAACCTCTGCTTCGAAGTCTGTTTGGATTATTTCATATTTTCTTAGATGCTGAGCCTATACTGGATAGCCCAATACATTGTTTGGATATTTTGGGTGTGTATTTTATGTTTTGTTTTGAAGCGTTCTGCCTGTAAAATTTCGAATAATATTTTTATGGGCCTGGACAATGCCTGACTTCCAAAAGGAGTCAGTTCTTATGCTTCTAGTCACTTCAAACTGTACAATATTAATATCTGCAACAATTTAATATACAGTGGTACCTCTACTTACGAATTTAATGTGTTCCGAACACACATTTTTAAGTCGAAAAAAATTGTAAGTCGAATCCCATAGGAATGCATTGGGAGAAAAAATTCGTAAGTCGAAGCAACCCTGTCTAAAAATTCGTAAGTAGAAAAAACCCTATCTAAACTGCATCCAAGATGGCGGACGGAGCTCCATTTGTAAGTAGAAAAATTCGTAAGTAGAGTTATTTGTAAGTAGAGGTACCACTGTACATTATGTGGCAGTACTGCACATTGAATGAGTAGGGCACAACTTAGCCCTCTGAAATAACCAGTTTGCAGAACACATGCTGGCAAACAGTTAACTTGGCTGCTTTTCCTAATGTATCCATCAGTTAAAAAACTCAATAACACATAAAAATTTATTTCCCCAAGGGCTCTTATCACAGACTCCAACTAATGGGGAACTTGCTGTTTCTGGTTCTCCTCTCCTGAAGAAATTCTCTATACCTTAGAGGATATATTAATAATGAATTCGTTCACTTCTAGTCCTCTACAGTTCAGAAAAACTGTATTTGAGTCATGCTCCTTACCATGTAAGTTCTAGTAGTTAATAAAACAGAGCAATATACTCCCCTGGGACATTGACCAACTCAGTCTGCTGGTTCCAGATTTGGATGCTGATCAGAATTCAGCTGCCAGTCAGATTGTGCACTTCTGCAAATGATGCACACGAGAATGCAGATTTGACAGGGGAAGTGCTCTGAAACATGCATTTTAAGGAAAGAATCTGCCCAACATGTGTACAAAGTGTGTCTCTTAATGAAAGGTACGATTTAAACAAGTGTTGGTTGAGCATTAAGAAAATCCACAAAAAGCAGGATGAAACGGACCTGTGACGAAGCACATGTAAAAATGACATAGAGTGAATTAAGATTCATCTGACCATTCCTATTCTTAGCTCTCCTTCAGATTCTCTGATACTTCATCTGAGGTTACTTAAAACTCTCCAATTAGAGATCGGTGACTCTCCACTGCCCTGAGAAATGTCACAAGCCTTTTACCTCTTTTGCTTCCCTTTGAAATTCCTCAAAAATTTCACTCCAGATTGGTGGGATGGGTATTTTGGTAAGGTTGTCATCTGCTTCTGTATCTCCAGTTTGGACTGGGAAGCTCACTGCCAACCAGGGCTTTTTTTCAGTCAGAACTCTTTAAAACTCAGTTTCATTGCCATTATAAGAGAACAAGGGAGGTGTGTTCAGGGTGAGTCCTGGCACCTCTTTTTCTAGAAAAACAGCACTACTGTAGTTGGGTGTGAGTTTGCTCCACCTCCGTGTGGAAGCAGGTCTTGTTTGGCTTCCTTCAGTGTGCAGGTGAAATCTACTTCTCTCCATGTGACCTGTTGGAGCCAATAGTGTTGAGGCAGGGGAGACGGCCTATAACAGCTTGCTTCTGCAAGGTCACTTCCTTCTCTTCCTTGCAGTTGCATCTTGTCATCCCTCTTAGAAAAACACTGGGGCCTAATTTGAATAGTAGAATGTCTGGCATCTGGTGGGTGGGGCTTTTGTGTTGTGCTCCGGAATCAGCCCCTCCCTTCAGGTGTTCAGTTAGAGAGGCCAACTGTCATTCTTGCTTCCTCCCTCATGCTCTTGTTTCAGTTTCTCTCAGGCAGCATGCTATTGTGTTGCCATTTTCTTTATTATTAAAGCTTTGTTTGACATATAGGTGAGCCGCTTTCCCAACAGAAAAGAAACTCTGCTGAGAATGCTGGAATATCCTCAACTTGGGTGAGTGAGGGAATATTCCCAGTCTGACAGGACTGATTTTTTTAATCGCCACCATGTTAACTGCTTTCAATTGCACTGTTGCATTTTATAGGTATATAATTATATACATTGATATAAGCTGATCTGGGGGGCAATTCGACCTAAAAAAGCAGTCAAATCCTATTATTTAAATGGTATACAGTGGTACCTTGAGTTACAAACACCTCAGGTTACAAACGTTTCAAGTTACAAACTCCGCTAACCTGGAAGAGTTACCTCGAGTTGAGAACTTTGCCCCAGGATGAGAACAGAAATCGCGTGCTGGCGGTGCAGCGGCAGCAAGAGGCCCCATTAGCGAAAGCACGCCTCTCGTTAAGACCAGTTTCAGGTTAAGAACAGACCTCCGGAATGAATTAAGTTTGTAACTAGAGGTACCACTGTATGACAAATTGATATATATATTTTAAATCATCTCCCCCCTCCACAACAATCCCACTCTGGAGCTGAATCTTCTTCTTTGGTGATCACTCATAGCCAAGTAAGATTGTGTGTCTGTAATTGACTGTGGAGGCAAATTCTGGATCCACCCATCCTTCCACAGTGGAGACATAGGTTTCCGGGTGGCAATTGAACATGGATTGCTAAGCATGCCTTCCTCTTAGCACGGTTTTCCCTTTTGACCTGGGTTCATGCTTCTTCAAAGTCCATTATGCCTTTGGTAAAGACTGTTTTCACAGGCCAGTGTTTCCCAGTTGTCAATGTTTATGCTACATTTTTTTTATTTGCCTTGAGAGAGTCTTTAAACCTCTTTTGTTGACAACCAGCACTACACTTTTCATTTTAAAGTTTGGAATAGAGTAGTTGTTTTGGAAGAAAATAATCAGGCATACACACAACATGACCAGTCCAACAAAGTTGATGTTGAAGAATCATTGCTTTGACACTGGTGATCTTTGCTTCTTCCAGTGACATTAGTTCACCTGTCTTCCCAAGTGATGTGTAAAAATTTTCAGAGACCCCATTGATGGAATCTTTCAGGGAGTTGGAGGTGGCATTTATAATAGGATTGGCATGAGGCACAATGATTTGGGGGTGCTTCTTTTTTCTTTTGCCTGTTTCTCTATGTTCTGAATTTGATTGGCTTATGATGGGATGGGGTTCAATATGACCACAAACTGGTGAGCCATTTAGATACCAGCCAGCCTTCTGGCACACATTGGGTGGAGGACACACCACTAATCACTGCTTGTAGGTGACAGATTGGGGGGGGCTGCTTCTTGTGGTCCTCTTGGGGCCTGGCAGGCACCACCTGCTGAATGCTGAGCAGTGGGCAAGAGGGCCTATGGCTTCCCAATACCGGTACCTATGGCTTGGGTGTTGGGAAGAATTTCTGCATCCCAGCACATATTATGCCTGCCTGCACTTCTGTTTTGGTTTGGCACAAGTCTTCCTTGTGATAGAAAATCACCTTTAACTGTATCCCTGTATTGAGCCTTTATGCAAATTGAGGGGCAAATATCCCAATCTGAAATACTGCAGAGTCACACTCAGTCAGTATTGACAGTTCTGAGCTAGATGGACCAAGGACAGCTTCCTATCCTCCTATCCATGAAATCAAATGTGTAATAATTTTAGTAAAGGGAAGATTTTCCAAACAATTTATTCACATGCCACTTTGCTTCTTTTCATCTTTGTATATCATTACTTGCTTGCAATTCCAGGAGACAGGATGTTTCTCAAATATCAGATTATTTGACTATCTGCCATTCCATGCAATTGTTTTAATTGTGTGCCAGAACTCACCACTTTATCCCTCTCTTTAATTGATCCATGATAATCAGTTAGGGTGTGATTGATTGATTGATTGATTGATTGAAATTTGCTCTAGCCATTTTCACTCCAGGAATTTAAAACCATATGTGTGCATTATACCACTACAGAACTCTAAATAGTATAAGCTTTACATAGACATTAATGAACTGAAAAGTCAGGATAAATCTCAACTAATAAAACAGTGAACATGATGGTTTAAACAGAATCATCTGGGATACCACTGACTCACACATAAGTCAAATGAATTATTTCAATCATTTCAGTTGAATGATCTCAATTGTCTTTCTCATTCTATTTTGGGGAGTCAAATTGAATCTCTTTTTTAAAAGTCCTGACTTTTCCATTGAATAAAGAGGGCACGTAATCCAGCACTTATTAAGTCATGCTGATTTCAATGAGAATTAAGCAAATGTTCGAAGTGAAATCCATGCAGCATGTTTCAAATTGGTTGTATCCTGTCTGCCTCTAGCACCCCCCATCTCACCTAGGCTTTTGTCCCTTCTTTTAAGTGGGTCTCCAGACTATAGAATTATTGGTCACATTCTTCTAACAGTCTGACCTTGTAATTTTTTGAGCCGGATGGAAACAAATGAACTGTAAATTACCTGGAAAGACTCAGCCAAGATTTGATGGTTGCTAAGATACTTGTGGTGCAAAGGTGAAACTGTAAAAGCCAGTTGTTTGAAAAGAAATGGCAAGCCTGATCACTTTTGGGAGGGGTGTGTGGAAATGGCCACTATAATAAATTCTCAAGACAGTTTCAGCCATGAATTGCTTTTCTAATGGGTATCAGAACAAAATTTGCAAATGATCCCATTGTCCTTATCTCTCATGTGGTAATCCCTTCCTCTTGTCACCCCTACTACCTTACCACAAGCCTGGAATCGTTTCTCATGAACATAGGGATGTCCTGGGGAAAAGTGGGACATTCAGGGATCAAATCAGAAACCGGGATGGCTTCTGAAAATCAGGGACTGTCCGTGGAAAATAGGGACACTTGGAGGGTTCTCACATCTTAAACAATAATTGTGGAGAGGAAATACTGCTAAAATATTATTCAATTTCTCCACTATTGAATAATAATGCCCCGGCTACAGCTGATGACACAGTGGTATCACATCCATTGTGGGCAGAACTTCACAGCCACTTGACTCCATATGTTCTGTAGCTGTTAAGAAAGGTAGTATGAACTTAATTCTTTAAATAAATAAAAAACAACAACCAAAAAACCCAAAACCAAAAGCTCAGCTAGATTGGTAAAGAAAAAGTGTTTTATATGTGTTGTATATGCATTATAACACTGTGACACCAGATGGCGCTGTGGAGTTCCTGTTTTTGCCAACCCGATTTCTCATATAAAGTTCACAACATGTTTAACTAAAACGCGTCTTTGATGTGTCTAGCTCCAGCCCAAGTTATTTCCATTCCAATCCCCACAGTAGAAAATTCCAGGTTTGCTGTTGGCATAAAGTATGCAAACTCTGCATTTTTTTTTCTTAATTTTGCACAATTTGTTCTGCTGTGTGTGCTGATTTGCTTGGCCATGGGATGGGCGAGGGCGCTGAAGGCCTGCTCCCACTCCCAAGGAAAATATTCTCAAGCCATTTCTCTAGTTTCTGTTATTTTACAGCCTTTGTATACATTTCATGCAGCTGTAGGATGTGGAACTTCCTCTTTTTCTTCAAATGAAAGCTGACATTCTCAGGAAGCTGAATTCTGCACTCACAGCCACCTTCAGAATTTTTTTCTATGCCCCTAGAAATCATGGCTGGAAAATGCAGTGCTGATTTCAGGTACACATCTAAAAATTAGGAGGGAAGGATTCAGTCTCCCCTGTAGTCTGTTCAGTCATAATTCTGTTTTCCACATTAATCTATGCTTTAAAATAAAATTTCAATATGTTTTAATCTGTTCTTCACAAAATATGTATTTATAAACAAATTTTCTCTTTTAAAAAAACATATTCTGGTCTTCTTTTGCAGCTGAGAAGTGCCTAGAAAGCTAATTTCAAGCATCACATGAATCCAATAGGAGCAGATCAGGTCAGGTCATATTGGGACACACAAATTTTAAATTCCTCAGGTATTCTGACTAACAATGGAAATAGTGAATGTGAAAAACAAATGTTTGAGCACATGATATCATACTATGGGGCTAGGGTGAAATGGGGGGGGGCATTTCAATGAATTTCAGGGGTCCATTGTTGTCCATTGGGGTGGACAAAACTTTAGACCTCTTTGATGTTCCATTCTTTTTCGGCAATCACTCATAGCTGAGTAAGATTGTCTTCCATGAACACGGTCTTAACAGTGAGTACATAAGTGACTGTGGAGGCCAGTCCTGGATCCACACGTCCTTCCACAGTGGGGACATGGGTTTCTGGGCAGGAGTTGATCACGGAGAGGGTTTGCTGAACGTGCCCACCTGAGCAGGCCCGTCCTATCCATAGAGGCTAGTGGCGCAGAAAACCACGGCGCCGGGCGCTGGAGGGCGCTGGAAGGGCACCAAGTGAGCGCAGGGTTCCGGCGATCTGGCCAGGACTGTGCTCCTTCTCCGAGGACTCCGCGCTGCACCTCCTTCTCGTTTCCCCAGTGCTGGGTTACGCTCAGTCAAGCTTCGCCACCAGCTCTTGCTGGTCCTGCGGTGCGCGCGCTTGTGGCGAAGCTTGACTGAGCGGAACCCAGCGTTGGGGAAACGAGAAGGAGGTGCAGCGCGGAGTCCTCGGAGGTGGCCTCCTGCTGCTGCCGTGGTCCGCTTGGCACTCCCGGGCCCTTGGAGAGGCTCTGGAGGGGGGCGCTGGAGGGACCTAGCGCCAGGGCGCTGGATGGGCTTAAGACGGCCCCGCACCTGAGAGGTGCTGGAACTGTGTTAGTTCCAGCTGAAAAAGTGCCATGGCCCCATTCCAGGTTGCACTTTGAAGGAAAAGGTAGCCACCACAGAGAGATTGTAGTTTCCATTGGAAATGTCCCTTGAAGTGGGGCATTCTGTGAGGTAAAAAAAGCGCTCCAGTAAGTGTCCCCTCTGTCATGTGACCCCAGACCTGAAAACATGAACTAGGGGAGGTGGTTTTGCCCTCTCTTTCACTGCCATCCCCCCATTTTTAAACTAACATTTGGCCTTTCAAAAATAGAAATTTCACCTAGCCCAACAAACAGGTATACTCTTCAAGGAGCTAGGGTTGCCTGCAGCTTCCTGTTCAATGAGCCCTCGGTGACAAATCTGGTAATGCATGAAATGGACCTCTGCCGTGCCAGAATCATGCTCTTCACGCTGCAGATTGTCTTCCCTGTTGTTCATTGCAAAGTTTTGCCATTATTCTCATCGGCTGTTCTGAGGGCACTTGCCTTCTTTGTGTAACATGAGTCACTGTTGTGTCAATACTGCATGCAAATCACATTTTCCAGTTAGTGACCTCAGTCTTTTAGCGTACTCTACTAGAAAGCCTAGAATAAATGAGGCAGAGGGGTAGCTGTATGCAAGAGTAGGTGTCCATATTTGTTTATGTAGATGGCATGTCTTAATTAGTTTATCTGTCTTTTGGCGGTATGTTCAGGAGTAGTCATTCGGCTGAACTTTACTTTGCAACCTGTTCTGTCCTATTTGGGTAAAATTTGCATAAACAATACAACTATAATTATCCATGTTTCCCACCAGATTAGAGGAGAAAATTACTAATTAATCTTATTTACATGAGGATGAGGTTAATTAGCCAGGCATACTAATGCTTGCTATCCCGCTATATTGCAATGTGTCATTCCTATGATGATGGTGCAAAATATGATTTTTACAACACTTCGCTGAAGCATCTGCAGCTACGTAAAGGTAAAGGGACCCCTGACCATTAGGTCCACTCGTGACTGACTCTGGGGTTGTGGCGCTCATCTCGCGTTATTGTAGCTATAGCTAAATTTCCATCTGGATTTTCCTTAAAAGAGCAAAAACAAAACCCTTGGGCTGAGATTGCTTCCAAGTTGTTGAGCATTCATGGTGATTCATTTGCAGAAAGTTTCTGTTGAGGTTATGTGATGGAGGCTATTTTATATAGCATTCATTCCAATTTGCTTGCAAGGAGGTTAGATGAGGTCATAAGGGTATAAGAAGACCTGGATCAGGTCTGTGGCCCATCTAATCCAGCATCATTTATCCCTTAGTTCCAGTTCATTTCCCGATCACTTTCCCTACTGCAAAAGTTCGTTTTTGGGAGGGGGGAGGAGCAGGTCTGCTGCACAAGAGTCCTGAACCCACTTTGATTGTGCACCCTGAGTTTGCTGGCATGCAACTGAATCCCACCTGCAAAACAGCACTTCCAGAGGGAAGAGTCCATAGTTTGATAATACATACTGTAGTAAATGGGTTACAATATCAGACAGGGCCATCTCTAGGCCTGCGCTGGGTGGCGCAAGGCGCCAGGGCGCCTGGCCATCAGGGGCGCGAAAGGGGCGCTGAACGCTGGTGTTGAGCAGCTTCAGGCAGCTCTCCGGAGGCGAGCGGGGAGTGCGAGCCTGGGGGCGCCTCTGCTGTGCCTCGTCTCAGCTGTTGAGCGGCTTCAGGCCGCTCTCCAGAGGCGCGCAGGGAGTGCTGGCCTGGGGCTGCCTGAACAGCTGAGAGGCGCAGTGTGACGGCCCCAGGCTCCCGCTCCCCACACGCCTCCGGAGCTTTGCGCAGGGAGCGGGAGCCTGGGTCCGCCTTCTCCACGTGCGCCCCTCCTGCCCGCCTCACTCATGGGGGGCGCCAGATATGGTTAAGACGGCCCTGATATCAGACACAGATGAAGACAGTGTGGAAAAGAATTTGATCTCTGTCCCAGACAGTGGTTACGTCCTCCCTATAAGAGTGAGTGCATGCCAACTTATCTAGAGAGGAAAATCAAAGCACTGTGCTTAAGGGCAAAACTGTGGTGGTAAAAGTAAAAGTAAGGTAAAGGACCCCTGGATGGTTAAGTCAAATAAAAGGTGACTATGGGATTGTGGCGCTCATCTCGCTTTCAGGCCGGGGGAGTCGTCGTTTGTCCACAGACAGCTTTCCGGCTCATGTGGCCAGCATGACTAAACTGCTTCTGGCGCCAATGGGACACCGCAACGGAAACCAGGGTGGACGGAAATGCTGTTAACTCTCTCTCCTCCCCTCCAAGCAGTGGTACCTATTTATCTACTTGCACTTTGATGTGCTTTCTAACTGCTAGGTTGGCAGGAGCTGGGACAGAGCAATGGGAGATGTCATGGAGGCAAAACCCAAGGACCAAGCCTTCCATGACCTAAAGTGGGCAGTGTCTCTCTGTACAGAGAATCTGTTTGGGGAACAGTGGCAGAGGATCAAGGATAGGTAGGGCTCTTTCATACAACTGTGTGTCACTGCCCAAGAGAATACCAGCTTAAACTTGCCAAATTGGTCTGGTGGCAGTATCAAGGCCAGTTACACTGACCCAGTTGCATTACTCAGAGTAGAAACATTAAAATTAGTGTCTACAAGAAAACTAGGCCCATTAATTTTAATAGGTCTACTCTTTTATTGAGACAACCTCTTTTATTGAGATATTATACACATCATATTTTGTCAGACACAGATATAGAGCTTTGTGATCTAGACTGATGAGTTGGCTACTCGGAGATACTTCAGGGTAATGAAACTATTTTTAGAAGAATCTACCCTAAGTCACTAAGTGATAAAGAGTCATTTGAAATGCAGATATGCCTTCTGACAACTTTATACACCATCACAACCTGAGTACAGCTGCAGAGATTGCTCTTTTTACTGAGTTTTCACGTTCTTCTCCATGCAGTTGTATATAAACCCAAACCTTCTCTCTCTCCTCTCCCCCACCCTCAGGAAAAAAAAAATACTCTAGAAGCAATAGGAAAAGAAAATACAGTATGTGTTTGATTTAGAAGTCCTATTTGGGCCAAATAGACTCCAATAAATGGGGCACTAGTGTTTTAAGTATGTGCAAGCTCATGAGTCCTGTTGATTGAAAAAAGGAATTATGAACTTGAAAACTGTTTTTACGATTATGTCAAGTGTGTGTTTTGTGTGTATGCTGTCTGTGTTCTTAGCATTCGGAATCACGGCAGAGTGAGCTGAAGGGCTTCACAGAATGTGAAAGTTTGAGGTGTGAATTGCACCCAAAGGGTTTATCCTTCTAGTATCGGCAATAACAATAGAGAACATTTGTGTTTAAGTGACACAAATGGGAAGAGTACACAAAAAGGAAGACTGCGCAAATAATTTACAACTTTAATGTAAAACGTGATCTGAACTGTCTCCTGGGAGCACAAAGGAGAAATGGCATCATGAGTAAATATAACAAATTATTAGATGAGGCATTAATTTTTGCAGTTTTCCTGTAAAGTGTTGTTTCTGTTTCGGGTTGCCTGTTGGCTCTTATGCTCTTATGACTCAATCCTGTGAAGCAGGCCAGTAGCAAATGAGTAGGTCAGGTTAAGCATCAGAACTACTGCACCAGTGTAGCATTGTAAATTGTGGTATTATGTACTAATCCCACCATTTTTTTAACAAAAGCAACAGGTCCAAATCTCTTACATTCTTACCATTGACATGGCTTTTTCAGTCGGAACTCTCCAGAACTCAGTTCTGGCATCTCTCAGGTGGGTGTCATTGCCATTATAAGAGAACAAAGGATATGTTCATAGTGAGTTCCAGCACCTCTTTTTCTAGAAAAATAGCACTG
Source organism: Zootoca vivipara (assembly GCF_965207765.1). Taxonomy (NCBI): domain Eukaryota; kingdom Metazoa; phylum Chordata; class Lepidosauria; order Squamata; family Lacertidae; genus Zootoca; species Zootoca vivipara. Next base: position 13,572,031 of record NC_142587.1, on the reverse strand, counting down.
GAAATGAATAAGAAAAGCACAAGAGCACGGTAATATGTTGTGTGGGTTCTAGGTAACACAAGGCAACATCAAGATCAAACAGGCTTGGCTGAGTGTTCTTGGCAAATACCTGTAGATGTTATCAATGTTATTAGCTGCAGACAACTATGTAATATTGAGAAATTAGAAAACAGAAGATGGAGGAACATGTAAATCAATCTCCTTTTTTGGCTTAATGCTTCGTTTACATGAATCAGGACACAACACAGTTAATGAAACAAAGTAGGAGATACTTTAGGATAAAACTGTTGAAAATGGCTCTTAGGACCTACGGTGACGTAATTTCATGGTGTCACTCAAAAATCTTGCCACATTCTCCACAACGTCATTCCTACAATTATTCAGCAGATAAGACAGCCTGGAAGAGTCAGTGCGATAAATCCCCTCCTTCAATAAGGGGCCCAAATACTTGTCATATATTTTTGTATTACATGGGCAATAAAATAAAAAAGTGTGTGATGGATTCGACCTGTTTTGTGCCACAAGGGCAGTAGGAGGAATATGTCAAGAAGGGAAAATTGTAAGACAGCAGTATGCCATAATGGAAAGATTGACAAAGTAAATACAAACAATGAGACAAACAAATATGGAAGCTGACTTCGTAGGATAGTATTATGGATTCATTCTATCAAGAACTACAGTGGTACCTCCGGTTGCGAACGGGATCCGTTCCGTAGTCCCGTTCGCAATGTGAAAAGCCCGCAACCTGAAGCGCCATATCTGCGCATGTGTGCAGTGTGATTTGGCACTTGTGCACATGCATGAAGCGCAATTTAGTGCTACTGTGCATGCGCGAGTGGCGAAACCCGGAAGTAACCCTTTCCGGTACCTCGCTGTGGGACGCAACCTGAAAAAACATAACATGAAGCGGACGTAACATGAGGTATGACTGTATTGAAATGGGCAGTTCCTCAACAGCTTTACAAGAACTTTGAGGCAGAGACTCGATCGGTTGAGGTACCAACTGAATAGCTCAGCTTGTAGAGCAGGAGACTCTTAATGTCAGGGATGTGGTTCGAGACCCACGTTGGGGAAATGTTCCTGCATTGCAGGGGGGCGGGGTCTGGCTTGTGCTCCCTTCCAACTCTATAATTCTGTTAATTCTATGGAGTGATGCATTTTTTTTCATATTCTTCCTACATAACATGAAAATAAGAATAATAACAGAAATGGTAGTATTGTATACCACACAAACCAAACCAAATATGACTTCCCTGTATTGTATTTTTTCATGTTGTTGTTATATATATGGCAGGGGGGGATGACTTTTTAAAGGATATGTTTCAGCTTCAGTATAGGTTAAACCTACCTGCCCTTTGAACTAACATCAAAGTACAGAGGCAGCTGTTGTAATACTTCCCCTGCTCATTCCATTCATTCAGTGGGTAATTGCAATTCCTTCTCTCTCTTTTCACCTGCAACAGCAGCATGACAGGAAGAAATTCTACAGATGCAGCTTTTCCCAGCAAGGCGATTCCCCAGTGCTTGAGATGTTGAATGCTAACCAACCATTAAATACACACAGCCTCTGTTGGAAGATGGTGACCTAATGGGAGATTCAGAACAGGTGCGGGCTTAGGTGAAGGAAAATAAGCCCCGAAAGAAGCACTAATTAAATGTTCCCCCTCAAACTGCATCTGCTCCCCATCTCTCTCACTCATGAAAGTGAATTGGCCAGAGCTATGTATGCCTAACCCCCTGGCGATTGGTGCTGATGTTGCTGCTGCATCAATGGCGTAAGGAAACAGCAAGAAAACCTTGAGGCAATGTGGTTCTTAGCCATGCCACACCCATTTCCATGCTGCCTTTCCCCCAATTAACAGCAGCATGTCCCACTCCTCCAATTACCCCAAAATAATATCTTGAAAGGACAGGGAATGCCTGCGTGATTAAATGGTCATGAAAAGAACCTCTGATCATGTAATGCAGAGGTGGGAAACTTTTTCCCCTCTCAGGGGTCAGATACTGATGCTGCTGGTGGAGCCTAAATGAATAATGGGTGGGGCATAGTCTTTGTCATGGGTAGGCAAACTATGGCCCAGGGGCTGGATCTGGCCCAATCGCCTTCTAAATCCGGCCCGCGGGCAGTCCAGGAATCAGCGTGTTTTTACATGAGTAGAATGTGTCCTTTTATTTAAAATGCATCTCTGGGTTATTTGTGGGGCATAGGAATTTGTTCATTCATATATATATTCTGGCCCCCCACAAGGTCTGAGAGACAGTGGACCCTGCTGAACAAGTTTGCTGACCCCTCGTCTTTGTTATGTATTCAGTAGTCTGTGTTTGCCTGAGCTTGAGTCTGGACTAAGGATTCTGAGCTCCTGCGTTCTGATTCGATAGCCAATGATAGCCAATCACAGAGCATTTCAGGAAGAAAAGAAGAATAAGAGTTTGGATTTGATATCCCGCTTTATCACTACCCGAAGGAGTCTCAAAGCGGCTAACAATCTCCTTTTCCCCTCCTCCCCCACAACAAACACTCTGTGAGGTGGGTGGGGCTGAGAGACTTCAGAGAAGTGTGACTAGCCCAAGGTCACCCAGCAGCTGCATGTGGAGGGGCAGGGACGCGAACCCGGGTCCCCAGATTAGGAGTCCACCGCTCTTAACCACTACACCACACTGGCTCTCCACAATGGCAGAGGACTTGGGCCTCTGCCATTGGCCCTCAAACTCTGACTTATGATTCACAGCTTGGAAGTTTAGACAGTCAATCACGTTAGGAGTAAAGACAACAGCGGGAGCACGTGGACCGATGAAAAATGAGGGCATAAATGTATATCTTTATGTATATCTTTATAAGTTGCAGCAAAGCGATATTCAAGAGTACAGTCCATATAGTATCAAAATAAAATTCATCCAGTGATATAATTTGAATGCTTAGCAATATCTGTTGATGCAAATAATAGCAAATCATAAGACAGTGATCCAGATAATGACACTGTTTCAACGTGGTCTTCCTCAGTGTTCAACTACTATCTATCTATCTATCTATCTAGGACAATAACCAGCATGAACAAGGTTCTTAATAATAAAAAACACTAATTTTCATCCAATACAATAAAGGTAAACAACACAAAAGTAAACAAAATGGTAAACAAAATAGCATACCTCAGAAATGTTCAATAAAGGCTCTTGCTGTTATCACTGTGTCTTGCCTTGAGGGAACCCACCTACACTTCAGTTTTGTTCTTTCATTCTCTGTCACCCACTCTCCCTGCTTCCCCATCTTTGCCACACACATGAAATTAGGCTGAGAGACACATTAAAATAGCCTGCACCGTGATCCAGCCAATAGCTACTCTGCCAGCTGAAATGTAATGAGCTCATGTGGCAAAATAGATTTCCACCCTCTGGAAAACAATGTGACCGACCCCAAAATACAGAAGTTGGCTATCTTTGATCTACACTTTTTATGTGGGGAAAACATTTATACATCTTCGCAGATTTGCAGGCTGACCTTTTACCAATCAAGCCTTTGAATAATAAATGCTATATTTTTTTAAGACGTTTTCATTAAGCAAGTAGGTCAGTGATAAACTAAACATTTCTGTGCTGTTGTGTGAATGCTAAATGAAATTCCATTTTAAGATATGCAATTTGCTGAAGGGGCTTAGAGGGAAATTATTAAATTAGACTACCGTGCAGTGTTTGCACTGTGTATTTTCCTGTCTTTCTATCCATTAGTGAAATTGACTTAAATGGTCAGCATGGTAAATGGTCTGAATGAGCTAGCTGATATTAAAATTCTGCTAATTAAACTAATTTCTAAATTCACCTACTTGCTTTTACCAAGGTCACTTAACCAAACAGCACAGCAAAAATATTAATATTCTATATCCCTTTTATTAAATCGGCTCAGAAGGATTAACAGAGAAACCAGATTGCTCTTCAACACTTAACTTTTTTATCCATTTGGTCTATTTTACTGAGTCTCTGGCTCACATTTTGCTCTATCAGAAATCCCATAGTTCCACAGATTTGGGTAGTGGGCACACATTTTTCTGGGTTGTGACTCACAATCAAACTGTTTCTGCGCCTACATTCTGGTAGCTCCAGTTTCATGGTTTCTTTTTCCTATTTTTTTATTAAATGAAATTTAATACCTTCTCCACAAAAAATAATGAACATGGCATTAAGATTATAACAGCATTTTACATGTTCCATACCCTCTAATATTTCTCCAATGAAAAAGTTCCATTCCATAATGAATTTTTTACTATTTATACCCCACACATCTTTTTGGGTTGCCCCAGCTGCTCTGGGCAGCTTCCAACATATATTAAAATATAATAAAACATTAATTAAACTTCCTCATCCAGGATTGTCTTCAGTCAAAAAACTCCATACCCTACAATGTTTCTCCAATGAAAATAGGGACGCCCTAAGGAAATTCAGAACACTATGGGATCAAATCAGAATCCGGCCAGCTTCTGTAAATCAGGGACATCCCTGGAAAATAGGGACAATTGGAGGGTCTTATTTCAGGTTTTTAAGATGTGTGTGAACATGTCTGTTGCCAGTTTGGGCCTAGCACCTCACAAAGCCCCAGCTCCATGGGGCTGCAGGGCACACTAAGCCATTTGGCTCAGTCTACTCATAAGAAGCAAGCCCAGCCTCCCCACAGCTGGTGTGTTGACTTGTGATTCTATCTTACCTTCCAAGTCCCGGACTGCAGAAACCGGGACCAGCAGCCATGTGACACCGGAAGTTGTGTCGACGTAACTTCCAGTGTCGCTTTGCCCTTCTATGGGCACCAAAAATGGCCGCCGCCGGCTTCAAAAGTAGCTTCTACACATGACCGGAAGTGCGTCGACACAACTTCCGGTGTCGCCCTGCCCATATATGGGCACAAAAAATGGCCGCCGCCAACACCGCAAGTTGCGTCTACGCATTTTCGGTCATGCGTAGATGCGACTTTTGAAGCCGGCGGCAGCCATTTTTTGTGCCCATAGAAGGGCAAATCAGAAAAAAAGGCTGCCGGCAGGAGAAAATAACGGAGAAAAACGGGAGATGAAGTGATACGGGGGACCACCGGGAAAAGGTAAGTAAAAACAGGGGTTTCCTGGGGAAAACGGGGTACTTGGCAGCTATGGATTCTATACATTTGCAAGGCTAGCCAGGCAGCTGAAATGAAGGCAGGAAGGGGTGGAGAAAGGGGTGTGGTTGCCAAGATTGTGGTTGTTTAGGGAAGTTTTTAATGTTTGATGTTTTATCGTGTTTTTAATATTCTGTTGGGAGCCGCCTAGAGTGGCTGGGAAAAGGCAGCCAGTTGGGTGGGATATAAATTATTAATATTATTATTATTATTATTATTATTATTATTAGATGAAAGTGTCTTCCTTTCATCAATGCTACCTGGGTTTGGAGGAGGAGGCATTAGATCTGGTTTTCAAATGTGTTTATTAAGTTTATTAAATGTGTTTATTAAGTGTTTATTAAGCTCTCTGTCATACAACACATTCTCAAATGGTCTGTAGGAATACCATTACCAGAGATGGTTACTCTGTCAGAGTAGCCAGCTTGGTAATACAGAGAGAAGGTGGAACAGAATAGTGATGAAACTTAGTTACAGGTAGGTAGCCGTGTTGGTCTGAGTCGAAGCAAAATAAAAAAAAAATCCTTCAGTAGCACCTTAAAGACCAACTAAGTTTTTATTTTGGTATGAGATTTCGTGTGCATGCACACTTCTTCAGATACACTGAAACTTGATGAAACTTGACACTGCTAACTTTGAGGTTTTGCCAACTGAGTCTCCAAAATTCCTACATTCTCCATTCAGTCTTTTGACTACACGGCACGATATTCTCTGGATTTCAACTTCAACATGGAAAGTTTTGGAGATTGTAAAATCCATCATCGTTCAACCCCTCATCTGAATGCCTCTAGGTCTCAGCATTGCAAGGTCTTTTCTGGCTTTGTGACTCAAAGGCCACCATCTCTCTCCTTATCATGGTGCCTTTAATATCTAGCCTAATGGGCACAACAGTCTTGGAACATGATATTCCAGGCATCCCCAAACTTCGGTCCTGTTAGCTAGGGATCATGGGAGTTGTAGGCCAAAACATCTGGAGGGTCACAGTTTGGGGATGCCTGGTCTATTCTTTTAACAGAATGTTGTTGTTTGTTGTTGTTTAGTCATTTAGTCGTGTCCGACTCTCCATGACCCCATGGACCATAGCATGCCAGGCACTCCTGTCTTCCACTGCCTCCTGCAGTTTGGTCAAACTCATGTTTGTAGCTTCAAGAACACTGTCCAGCCAGCTTGACCTCTGTCATCCCCTTCTCCTAGTGCCCTCAATCTTTCCCAACATCAGGGTCTTTTCCAGGGAGTCTTCTCTTCTCATGAGGTGGCCAAAGTATTGGAGCCTCAAATGAAGTCCTAATGACAGCCATCAGCCACTGGAACTTGCTTTTCCTGCTTTTGGAAGCCCTGCAGAACCACCTTTCCAAAGATTCACTAATCTTATCCCATTCATGCAATTTAAAATGTTAAAAAATAGCAACATTAAGAAGACTATCAGTATAAAGTGGTACCTCTACTTACGAATTTAATGCGTTCCAAACGCACATTTGTAAGTAGAAAAAATTTGTAAGTCGAATCCCATAGGAATGCATTGGGAGAAAAAATTCGTAAGTAGAAAAAAATCCTATCTAAAAATTCGTAATCCAATCTAAACCACATCCAAGATGGCGGACGGAGCTCCATGCGTAAGAAACATTCGTAAGTAGAGGTACCACTGTATTCACAAAATCTCCAGACTCACTTTGTAAAACAATACCGTGCATGGCATTGCTTTCACAGCACCAGGAGATGGAAGAACCTGCTACCCAGATATGTCACAGCTGTAACCAAATGCAGGCCATTCTGTGGATGGTGGGAGTTGTCACCTGCAACATCTACAGAGCACCACACTGGTTGCCTGCTATAAAGTAGGAACTGATGAGCAAGAGCATTAGAAAGATAAGCACAACCTGTGTGTGATGAAAATGCTAAATGAAGGGCCTCATTGCTTGACTTTATGTCTGATTAATATTTGTATTTGATTATGAGTATCGCAGCCAGACTAGCTTCCTTTTTAGCTTTTGCTTGTTTTGCCAGTCAATTAGAATATGATATGCTATCACCTTTTGAGGTCCATTCTGTTAGCCCATTCTTAAACATTGGCCTGTCTCAGATCAGCGAACTTAATCCACACACTTCTCTAAGCGGATGATGGAACTGATATTCAAATTATGTTCTGCAAACATGGAGCAGAGTCATGTTGTTTAAATTATCTACGTAACAATAAAGGCTTCAGTGTGCCTCTGGAGTAAACAGTTTGGCTGAACTAGTAAACCACACTGTGGAAGTTCTAAATAAATAAATAACCCTTGCTGGTGTAATACATTCCACACTAAGAAAAGGTAGATCATGTTACCCAGTGTTTCCCAACCTTGTGCCTCCAGCTGTTTTCGGACTACAATTCCCATCATTCCTGACCACTGGTCTTGCTAGCTAGGGATGATGGGAGTTGTAGTCCAAAAACAGCTGGAGGCACAAGGTTGAGAAACACTGATGTTATCAATATAATTACTGCAACTCAAGCAAATGTGCTCATTTTGCATAACTTACAGTTCAATCTAAGACATGAACTTCAGAAGTAAGTTTCACTGAGTTCTATGGGGCTTCCTCACCAGCCTAATGAGCAGGACGCGGGTGGCTCTGTGGTCTAAACCACTGAGCCTCCTGGGCTTGCCGATCAGAAAGTCAGCGGTTCGAATCCCCACAACGGGGTGAGCTCCCATTACTCTGTCCCAGCTCCTGCCAACCTAGCAGTTCAAAAGCATGCCAGTGCAAGTAGATAAATAGGTACCGCTGTGGTGGGAAGGCAAATGGTGTTTCTGTGCACTCTTGTTTCTGTCACAGTGTTCCATTGTGCCAGAAGTGGTTTAGTCATGCTGGCCACGTGGCCTGGAAAGCTATCTGTGGACAAACACCGGCTCCAGGGCCGTCTCAAGCATGCCGTGCGTCCTGGCGCCGTGGTGCGGAGATCGCTCCGGCGCCACCGCTCTGCCCCGCTTCTTGCCATGGCTGGTGGGCAGGCGCAGGGTGCAGCACTGCGCCCCCCCCCTGCTGGACTGGCACCCTGGCACCCCCCGCCTCCCAGACTACCCCTAGAGCCGGCCCTGGCCAGCTCCCTTGGCCTGAAAGTGAGATGAGCGCTACAGCCACATAGTCCCCTTTAACTGGACATAACCGTCCAGGGGTCCTTTACCTTTTTTAACCTAATGAGTAGGTAATAGGACTGCAGATGTCAAGAAGCACCAGCCCAAGTTGGCTGAAGTTCAAAGTCCCAATGAAAGCTCAAACTTTCAAGAATTTGATGAAATGCACAGCATTCCAAGTCCTAATGACAGTAGAGAAGGGTCCCCAATTGGCCTCCCAATCCAGCCTGCGATGACCCCCGCCGCCCACTGCCGCCGTCCGCTCTTACGCCGCACAGCGCAGCGGCGTGCTTCCAGATCAGAAAAAAGCGCCGAAAATCATTTGTGTGCATGCGTATGGGCCTCTCCCAACCCAGAAGAGGTCATTTCCGGTGCACTTCCGGGTCGGGGGGAGGCCCATACACATGCGCACAAATGATTTTCAGCGATTTTTCTGACCTGGAAGCGCGCCACCGCGCCAGTAAGTATGTGTGTGCATGCGCACGGGCACACACTCCCCCGCCCTCCAGCCCGCCGCGCGATCAGTGCGGCAGGCACCTGCTGAAAGCCGGGTAAGTCTGGGGACCCCTGCTGTAGAGAAAAGGAAGAGAGGGAACAGCAAGAGGGCATGACGCCTCTAGTGGCTTATGACATTTCTCTCCCCACAGCTCTTTGCCTCTCCTTTTTCTCTTCCAACAGATGTGGATTAATTCTCACCAGGATCTTATCAGTCCATTTCTACTTCATCAGTGCTCTTTCACTGCTATACAGTATTTGCCATGAGATTGGATTTCACCTGTGTGTTGGGCCCTTAAGCCCAACAAAGTTTCCCCCTGTTTCTCCATCCGACCACTAAAGAATTGCTATTTCAATCCAAACTTTGCGGAAAATAGAAGGAAAATGCTGAAAGCAAATAAGTACTTTAAAAAAACAACAACATGCATGCCAGCTCTTTAGCCTTTTAATGCAAACAGAAATTAATAACTCCAGACATGATGTAATTGAAAAGCAAATAGCGGACCAGAGACTCTTTCTACAATGGCAAAAGTCCACCGTCAACCTCACTAAAGCTGAAGACGGACATAACATTTTAAAAGTGGCTTCAAAGTACCCTCACTGGGTTCTATACAAAGGCTTTCTTTCTCTCCCAAGGGAATTTCAGAAAGACAGACAGACAGACAGACAGACAGACAGACCTTCTGCAAGTTTCTACTGTTGTTATTTTGAATTGGGGGAAAGCAGATGTTGTACGTACCAATTGGCTAGCGCCTTTGTGACATCAGGTACATTTTAAATTGCCAGAACTGTTTAAAAAGAAAGTAAAGTTGAAGAATGTATGTGTAAACATAAAATATTTGTTCAACATTTCAGTCTTTAAATCTCTTTAGTGAAATTATTGGAGGCGTTATATATTATAAAGAAAAAAGTTCATGCATAACAATAGCAATGAATTGTAGTCTTTTCAATCTCAGAAGGCCAGGTTGAGATGGATAACATCTCAGCAAATAGAAAACAACTTTGAGCGATGGGAAGTACTGAGAAATTTGATGTCTGGGTGGCAAATTTGATACTGATGCTCAGCTACAAGCAGATCCATAGGGTAATACTGGAAACCCAACTCTTAGCTCAGCAAAGGAAGAGAAAGCTAATGAGATCATTAGCACTAAAGTAATTAGTTCATTAGTATAATTTAATAGGAACAAATGAACACTGCTTTTATAAGGGCAAATCGGGTGTCTTTAGTCCATTAAATTCATTGGAGCAAGAGTGCTCATTTATAGAGTGGAAACATCTTTTTTATGGCAATCCCCCCCCCCAATGGATTTTCAATAGGCATCTGTGGATTTAGAATCCATTGCAAAGCCAGGGCTATTGTGCAATATCGAGAAACCACTACCTGAAAGTAAGGTAAGCTGTTCAAGAGAACCTTCTGTGATGTTTGGTTACACAAGTCTTCAGAAAGTTCAGATCAATATAATTTCCTGGGCAGGTTAATAGGTCTGGTCGGCATGTTAACCTTTGTCAGAGGGAAGAAGCGGGAACTAGCCTCAGTCTGGTGTTTTCTCTAGACCACAACATATTTTTTTTATACCCTGCATTTCCCATGGGGATTTCACAAGGCAGTATAAGAACAAGAAGTTGCAATATGGAAGCGCATCATAAAACAGCAAGTGATAACAATATAGCAAATCTGGGGCAACAGAATCAGCAAATAAAGACCAGTTGGTTTTATTTCCACGTGGTCACAGTCATTGACAGTTCTTACTAACAGGTCCCCTTCCTAAGGGAAGTGGTATTATGGTCTCATACACCACACTTCTGCAAGTGGTGAGATGTTCCAGCGGCAGTGCTTACCCAGATTTAGTTTCTTTTGGAGGGAGAGATCTCTGGAGACTTGTGGTATTTGTGTAGTATTTAGGTTGATTTTTGGCATTTGCGTTTATGCACTTCCATTTATGCAAGCGGAATATAGGTGGAGATTAACAGCTTAGCACTCATTCAGGAACCAAATCCATAACACCAGTTGGATCCATAGCATGAGTCTAGACAAGTAACATTTGGGAAATCTAATGAATTAGACATTCTCTTTTTTTAACATCTTTATTGAAAATTCAAAAAGTACATAATTATATGTGCACTAAACATGGTGAAATGTAAATCAAAGAGAAAGAAAAAGAGAAACAGAACCCTTGTATAAGGGAAAATAAAGGGGGGAGGGGAAAAAAAACCCAAAACTGTATATTTTACACAGTGGTTATTGTACTTAACCTATTGGAGTATTTGTAAGAATGGATTCCAAATATCATTGAATTTGTCCATTGCAAGTCTGCGTTTACATGCAAGTTGTTCATATGTTGCGAGTTTGCCCAAGTCTTCAATCCAATCATAGAAGGGAGCCACATTTTTATTTTTCCAATTCATCAGTATCAGTCTTTTTGCTGTGGTAAGGGCACCGAGAGTCCACTCATATTGTCCTTTTGTAAGATTCCATGTGCTGGGTATATGATTCAAGAGAATATTTTGCTCAGTAAATGTAAAGTTGTTCCGTACAGTTCTGTTGATAGTTTCAGTTACCTTCTGCCAAAAATCTTTCAATCTAGGACAATGAAAAAAATTAGACATTCTGCAACGAACCAAATTAACAAGATTGAACACCCACCTAAACCATTTGACTGGCAAAGGATATGGTCTGTGTGCCTGTGATAAACCTTGGTCATCATTAATAGAATCATTAAATTGTAGAGTTGGGAAGGGACCACAAGAGGTATCTAGTTCAGCTTTCTGGAATGCAGGAATATTTTGCCCAATATGGGGCTTCACACCATTGTTTATGCTAATGTATTGGGATGCATGACAATGTATTACTGTTAGTACATAACTAGAGTTAGTGTGCTACCCATTCTGGACAATGCCTGGTACTAGCATGGAATGGACATTCTCCATGGAACTGGCATTACATGCAACAATGGGGGTATGTAAAAGCCATCACAAAGCCATTCCGGCTTTTTCCATGGAAATGTTTTGTGTGAAACTACATAGAGTAGACATGAATATGACTTCTGGAAGTCTACAGGTGGAACAGCCATACAAAACAGAATCTGGACACACAGGACAAGGGAGAATTGGGATTTTGTCTTTTTATTAATAATTTTCCAGTATAACCTGGGAGCTCACTAATCTTAAGAGCAAACAAGCGTTTTAACAAATGGGGAGAGGGGAACAAATGTGACAGATTTCCTGGATGAGAAATAACATTTGTACTTGTATTACTGGTTTTGACTTACAAGGGAAATGGAATATGCAGCTCTTGAAGGCATGCATTATTTCCAAAACAGTGCTTTATAGTAAACCAGCAACTGCGATTTGCTAACCTTGATTTTACACATCAGGCAAATCACCCCATTGAATTTTCCTGTGAGTTCAACTGGTGCAGAGTCCTGCGTGCTTTTCCTGCCAGCAGAACAGGCAGCAAAAAGATGTTATGAGGCATCTTTGCGGAAGCTGGTCAGTCTTACTTGCGAATCAATCCCTGCTATTGAGTTTGTGCAGAGCTGGCAGACAACTAAAATGGAAGCATAATTAATTTGGATTCCCTCTGGAACACTTACGCCTTTTCCATACAAATGGGGAGCGGAGGGAGGAATTGCACACTCTGGTCTTGGCTAACGTTATGGAAAAGAGTCAAAAAGCTGGCATGGGCAGAGGAAGAGCCTGCAATTGCCTTGGTAAGGCAGCCTTGAATCTCCTCTTGTTACCTTTATGCAAACATGGGCCCAAGAACAAGATTCATCTTTAAGGTTCCATAATTTTCCAAGTTTCTATTGCTAAAACTGAAGTCAGCAATTCTAATAATTACCTTTTGCTCATAGGGTGAATAGGCTGACAAGGTATTAATTTCTGGATAAGCGTTCTTGAATCTCAGTTCCTTATATTGAAAATCTCTCTTGTGCGTGCGTGTTTTTAATCACTTTGTTCATATCTAGCATTTTCAATAAGGATACTATTTTAAACTGAAGTTTCAGTCCAAAACCATTTGCTACCAGCTCAATATGGACAGCTTGTTCCAGAGCAGCTCCCTCAGGATAGAGTCAAAGGATCCTTTTAGGACCAGAAACACTGTATAAAGTTTTTGATTAGGAGCACTAGAGTATTTATTCACTAGGTGGGAAAGTATAACATAACGATCCAAGGTGAGTTTGCCCTGGCAAAAGCCCACCAGCTCAGGATCTGGTACCGCAAATTAGGACACCCCAAAAGATGTTTAGCATATACGGTAGCTTCCCCACTATGGAGAGGAGGCTTATTAGTCTGTAGTTGGATGGTAATGTGTGCTCCCCAATTTTTTATATTGGAACGATGATTGCGCTTGTCCATGCCTCTGGCATAGGTCCAGTCATATCTATGTCAGTTTGCATTTCTGAGTGCAGAAAGTATTGATTTGATGTATGGAGATCTTTCCTATTCTAATTAATTCAAGAGGGTTCTGGAAGCATCTCTGTGTGAAAGAAACAAGCAGAAGGTTCATGATGTTTGGGTTATTCCTTCAGAGAAGCAGAGTACAGCTGGCTTAAACTGGTTCTCTTATCTCTTTCAATCAAGGTCATGCTGACTGTAAAAGGAAAGCCAGAAGGAGCCTGGGTTTCACTTTCTCTTCTATCTTATTTCCTTCTGGTGTAGTGTTCTGTAAATCAGTGTTTCTCAACCTTTTTTGGGCCACGGCACACTTGTTCCGTGAAAAAAATCACGAGGCACACCACCATTAAAAAAGTTAAAAAAATTAACTCTGTGCCGCCCTATATTATAATTATGACTGTAAGAAATACTTGTTAAATACTGTATTCCGGCGGCCGCCAGGCTCGTTTGCACTGAGCTTTGGGAAAGAGGAGGAGAAATATTGCTTTCCGGCGGGTTAGCGCTGCTTATTGGCAGCCGCCAGGCACGTGACAATGCAAATCGCCCTTCTTGTCGCGGCACATCGCGGCACACCAGCCAGCGTCTCGCGGCACACTAGTGTGCCGCGGAACAGCGGTTGAGAAACGCTGCTGTAAATAGTATGCTTACTATTAAGGTTTTAGACTTATTACTGTATAAGTCTGCTGTAACTGGATTTCTTATGGACAGTTCCAATCCTGAATGTATTGGATTTGTGAACCATTATGCTTATTTGACTTCAGTAGCAGCAAAGCTCTGCTGGATGAAATATTTATTTAAGTTTATTTTATTTATTTGTTTAAGTTGTTACTCTGCTAACTATACATGGAAATCTCTGGATCAATATTGAGTAGACTTCCACAACAAAGCTTTCCCAGAAGATGTTTGGCATAGACCAGGCATCCCCAAACCACGGCCCTCCAGATGTTTTTGCCTACAACTCCCATGATCCCTAGCTAACAGGACCAGTGGTCAGGGATGATGGGAATTGTATTGGCCTGTAGTTGGATGGTAATCCTTTTTGTGTATTGGAACGATGCTTGTGCTTGTCCATGCCTCTGGCATAAGTCCAGCCATATCTCCCCTTGTGAATAGGTTGGCCAGCAAGGGAGCCCACCAGTCAGGGTCTAGCTTAAGAATATTGGGACTTACTCAATTCAATTCAATTGAATAGACTAAGAGACGTTTCAGAGATTAAAGGTATTAAGTTAGGTGCAAAAGAATATAAATTAAAAGCCTTTGCAGATGATTTGGTTCTAACTTTGGAAAATCCCAGCAAAAGTGTGGCAGGAGCACTGGAGGAAATAGAAAGATTTGGACAATTGGCAGGATTTAAATTGAATAGAAATAAAACAAAAATGGTGATCAAGAATACGAAAATGGAGGAAAAAGAAGAGCTACAACAAAAATATGGAATTGTGGTGGCCAAGAAGGTTAAATACCTAGGCATATGGACAACAGCAAAGAATATAAACCTATTTAATGATAACTATGAACCAGTATGGAAAGAGGTTAAGAAGAAACTGGAAACATGGAACAGAATGAAGAATAGCTGCAATTAAAATGAATGTGTTGCCCAAGATGTTATTCCTATTTCAAACAATTCCGATAATAAAGGGGACAGGACAATTCAAAGAGTGGCAGAAGATTCTGACTAGGTTTGTCTAGCAGGGGGAAAAGCCAAGAATAAACTTTAAATTGTTGATTGATAACAAAGAAAGAGGTGGATTCGCCATGCCAGACTTGAAGTTATATTATGAAGTGTCCTGTCTTTGTTGGTTAAGAGAGTGGATAACATTGAGCAACACAGATCTGTTGGAAAACACAAGAGATACCGACGATTGAGGAGTGGCAGATGAAAATGATAGACTATGCAGAACTAGCAAAGATGACTTATGGAATTCGTGACCAAGGAGAAACAAAGTACCAACGAGAATGGAGTAAATTCATTGACTATATGGAGAGGAATTGTAAGAGTTTAAAGACACTTGTGGGACTGAGATAAATCCTATGAATTGACGTTAGAAGGGACAATATAAGAAACTGTGGGTTAAGAGTGACCAATAAAACCGAGTGAAGGGAGGGAGGGAAGTCATAGCTCGGCAGAGCAATTGAAATTAAGATTAGGAGATATAAGTAAGATTGAAATTGTGTTTTGTGTTGTTTTTGTTCTGTTGTTTTTGTTTGTGTGTTGTTTATGTATTGGAAAAACTGAATAAAAATCTTTTTTTAAAAAAAAGAATATTGGGACTTAGACCATTTGGGCCAGCGGCCCTTAATGAACTACAGTTCCCAGAATTCTTGAACTATTCTTTGCACTATTAGAAAATGTGAAAGGAAGGCTAGGTGATTTCATTAATTCAAAATTGATTCTTAAAGTTAATAAACTTTAAGGGTATACTTTAAGGGTAAACACCCAATGGAATTATTATTATTAATTATTATTATTATTATTATTATTATTATTATTATTATTATTATTTTTCTTGTCCAATAAGTTTCAAATATCATGTCCTTCACTTTAGAATAATTTGTATTATTTTAAAATATTTAATGTAAGTCACTCAGAGCCTTAGGAATAAGGCCAGTTATAAACAAAATTAAATGAATCAATTTTTTAAAATTAAATAGAAAGGTGGAAAAATACAAGTTTCTTCCAAAAAATAGAGTTACTATTTAATTATTCTTCTCCTTGTGCATAGTCATACTTGTTTTGAATAGGCAGCAGACTTGCAATTTGAATAGGAAACATGAAGGAAACCTAAGCTAAAGGTTGATAAGAATACACAGGCGATGTACAGCGTTGATTTGGATATGCATCACAATATCAGCTTATCTGCTTTTGCAGATGAGAATTCTAAGCATTCAGTCTCTGTGCTCATGAAGATGGAAGTATTCAAAGGAAAAAAAAACGAGGAAGTTTCATACAAGTCCAAGCAACAAAATATTGGGGAGATACTATAGCTCAATGAAAACAATATATGTTTTATGTAAAAGAACCCAGGAACAATCGATCGCCAGCAGCTGTAGCTAAAAAAACCTAAAAAAAAAACCTGATAAAGCAGCAAATCATGAGAAAAACCCATATCTGTGACCCTGGAGAGCTGATGTGAGTCAGAGTAGGAAAGAACTGTACAATTACTCTGACCCATTCTAAAGCAGTGTTCTGTATTTCTAGAAAAGATCCCAAACTATATGCTAGTTAATCTGCCAAGTGATCTGAACAAATGCAGACAAATAGATTCAGCGGCTTTTGTGCGAGATACATTCAAAGTTGAATCTGAGGCTTGAAGAACTAAAGGAGATTCGCTCTCCAGGCAAAAATATTATCTCTGATTATAAGTGTGTCTTGTCAGTCACAATGCAACTCTTTCTCTCCCCTTGCTCTCCTGGCACCTTCCTTAACCTTAGAAACCTGAGTTTTCCCCTTGCAGTGATATTCCCTCCTCCAAAGCACTGGGATTGGAGAGGGCTGGTAAAATGAAACAATCTGATAATCAACTAGGCTAGTCAGTTGTGACAGAGCTCCCCCTCCTGATCCTCTTGTTTTAAGCCAGAGAGATCAGTTTTGTTTCAGCTAAACTGCTCCATCACCCTGGCATTGATATAGTTAGCTTGGAGACATAGTTTGACTTTTAGTACAAATTTGTTATATCAAGAAATCTAATTTTCCTTAGACAAGTCCACAATCCGCATGAGGCATCTATTGTCGAGTTAAAATACAAGAAACACCCAGAGCACAGCAACTATATAGCACAGGGGTCCCAAACTAAGGCCTGGGGGCCGGATGCGGCCCAATCGCCTTCTAAATCCGGCCCGCGGATGGTTCAGGAATCAGCATGTTTTTACATGAGTAGAATGTGTCCTTTTATTTAAAATGCATCTCTGGGTTATTTGTGGGGCCTGCCTGGTGTTTTTACATGAGTAGAATGTGTCCCTTTATTTAAAATGCATCTCTGGGTTTTTTGTGGGGCATAAGAATTTGTTCATATTTTTTTCAAAATATAGTCCGGCCCCCCACAAGGTCTGAGGGACTGGCCCCCTGCTGATAAAGTTTGCTGACCCCTGTATAGCACTTTTCAATGCCAGTTGAAGAAGAAGAAGAGGAGGAGGAGGAGTTTGGATTTGATATCCCGCTTTATCACTACCCGAAGGAGTCTAAAAGCAGCTAACATTCTCCTTTCCCTTCCTCCCCCACAACAAACACTCTGTGAGGTGAGTGGGGCTGAGAGACGTCAGAGAAGTGTGACTAGCCCAAGGTCACCCAGCAGTTGCATGTGGAGGAGCAGGGACACGAACCCGGTTCGCCAGATTACGAGTCCACCTCTCTTAACCACTACATCACGCTGGCTGGTTGTAGGTCTGAGATTGCAGTGGCACAACTTTCAGTTGGGAGCATGAATGATTGATATAAAACAGCATAGCTGCCAAGTCTCCCGTTTTCCCCGGGAAAACCCCTTTTTTACTTACCTTTTCCCGGTGGTCCCCCGTATCACTTCGTCTCCCGTTTTTCTCCGTTATTTTCTCCTGCCGGCGACCATTTTTTTTCTTTCCGATTTGCCCTTCTATGGGCACCAAAAATGGCCGCCACCAGCTTCAAAAGTCGCATCTACACATGTCTGGAAGTGCATAGACGTGACTTCTGGTGTTGGCGGCGGCCATTTCGGTGCCCATAGATGGGCGGAGCGACACTGGAAGTTGCCTCGGCGCACTTCCTGACATGCGTACAAGCAACTTTCAAAGCCGGCGATGGCCATTTTGGGTGCCCATAGAAGGGCAGAGCGACACCAGAAGTTACATCGATGCAACTTCCGGTGTCAAATGGCTGCCGGTCCCGGATTCTGCAGTCCGGAACTTGGAAGGTAAGTAAAACAGTGTTTCCCAAACTTGGGCCTCCAGTTGTTCTTTGGACCACTGGTCCTGCTATCTAGGGATGATCAGAGTTGTAGTCCAAAAACAGCTGGAGACCCAAGTTGGGGAAACACTGACCTACCAACAAAATAAAAGGGGGATCTAACAAGATCCACTCATTGTCAAAAGTAATGTTCCAATTTGTTCTCAGATTCCCCATATTTCTTTTGAACGCTAAAGCCTGCATGATTCATTAGGTTTCCATAATTCATTATGAAACTAAGATAGCAAATTACATCCTTTTGTAAATGGAATCATTACAGCAGTAATTTACAAAATATATTTAGCCCTTTGATGATCTTTTGCAAAGGAGAAAAAAAAGGAGCTCCATATACTTTAAAACACATTGGCAATCAGTTATCATTTTAAAACCATATTACTTCTTGGAAAATATTTTTGTGTACATCTGATGTCCAAATTTGGATGTAGTGGCACTATGGGTTTTCTTATTGTCAGAAAGATTAAAGCTTTAATGGAATGTGCGAACAAGACACAATGGTAAATTGCCTTAAATTGATTCACATTGTTCTAGCTCAAAAGCAATGCAAATCAGCTTGTCCATCAAGGGTGACTGGCATATTAAATGCTCTGTTGAGTAATGTTGCTATATCTTTTTTGGTTTTTTCTGATGGTGATATACATACAGAAATTACCAATACTGTATTGACTACAAAGCCTTTGCAAACATTTTGAAGACCACTGAATTGCGGGCTTAACTTGGAGACTTTCAAAAGGGAGGTTAAAGAACTAAAAGAGAATAACATAGCTTTCCGCTTACTTTCAGGCGAGTTGGGAGTAACCCATAACTGCCCCATAACTGTGTGGTATGGCTAGCCAGGAGCACGGCTGGGAGGCTGGGACCAAGCAGACACAATGGCAGCAGTGCTCTCATTGGGCCGATGAACCTTTTGCAGCACAATCCTAAACAGTGCAATCCTATGCATGTTTACTCAGATACATTCCACTCTGTTCAATAGGGTTTACTCCTAGATTTACATTCCTGCCACAGCGGTACCTATTTATCTACTTGCACTGGTGTGCTTTTGAACTGCTAGGTTGGCAGGAGCTGGGACAGAGCAACAGGAGCTCAAACCGTCATGGGGATTCAAACCGCCAACCTTCTGATCGACAAACTCACGTCCCTTGCATTTTTGTGCATTTCCATGTGCTTTGGTTTCCATCACGGTGTTCCGTTTAGTCCTGAGCAAGTAACTTGCATTTTTATTTCCATTCTCCTAAAAGTGTCTGTCATGAAGAAACTTAGCAAATGCTGTTCCTGATTGCTCATCCTACCCACATAGCATTTGACATAACCCTTCTGTGTTTAATATTCATCAATCATTCTTAATATGCCTACAGAAAATGAGCTGAAATCTAGTTCTAAGGAACTTAGGAAAAGAAAACCATGAATATTATTGAAGGAATAATGGAAGAAGGTAGCAGGACGGCAACTAAATGGGGATTTGTATGAAAATGTAGCTGCAGCTGTCCATACTTTTAAAGCCTGGATAGTGCAGTTGGTTAGAGCAAGGTACTAATAATGCCAACGTTGTAAGTTCGACCCCTGTATATTAGGAAGCCGGACAAAGCCTTTGGTTCAATTCAGCTGCACTCTTCTTCGTCCTTTTATTATTTAAAATGCAGTGAAATGGCTAGATACAAATTCAATAAAACAGAATACAGCAAAAAAGCATTACATAGTATAACAATAGCATAAAAACTCATCTGCATCGTAGTGCGAACTTTTCCTAATTAACACATTTTTGCAAGCAATTTCCCCAAATATAATGCATTTTATATGTTATTTGCTCCAGCATATGCATTTGTAGGCACACTTACCTATAATTAATATACACATTTTTGTACATATTACCTGGTTGGAAAACTGCATGGCGAAATTTTGAGACATGTGAGTTTTGACTGAGAGCTGTGATTCATTTTGTGTATTGTTCTGGGAGATTCAAATTGGATAGGTTCTCATAGAAATCCAAATCTCAACAACTTTCGCCTCCATCCCCGCATCTCTTGCTAGTGGGTGACACATCAGGGCAGGATCCTCCGCGTGTTTGACTCTGCCAGCTTCCAGTGCCAGACCCGACCTCCCTTGTCATACTTAACTCTGCTTAATGGCAAACATATTGTCTCAGCTGTTCATTGCAAGCACGCATTACCATTTCCTTTGCCCATGCTGCTGCTGCCACTCACACCACATCAGGGGAGCTTTTTAAAATGGACAAATAAAGAAACTCGCTATAAACTCACAGGGCAATTTGAAACTCTGCTTTGTGCAACTCTGCGTGATTGTTCCTGGTAATATATCTTGGGAAATGAGGACGGGAAGAACCTGTGATGGCTGCCACTTTTTTCAGGCAGCAAAGGGATACAGAGTGTGCACAAATGCTCAGCTACCTCTCAAGTGAGGCTTTGCGCTAACCGTTCTCGACTCCTTCTGAATGTATGAGGCAAGTCTCTGTAGGGGATCAGGAAAACCTGCCAGAGCAGGTGCTCATCACCTCCCTGACTGCTCCCCCCCTTTTATACCAAGTGTGAGCTTTGCTTTGCCAGGAGGCAAAATGCCAGCCCACCTCCTCCCCTACAATGCAGGTGGCTATTTGCCCAAAATCCCTTGCTTGGATTGTTTGCATTGGCAGGTCTTTTGCTCCCCAATAATCCTCCTTTCACGTGGGCCCTGGTTTTGTTTCCAAAATGTTGACTCCCAGGATGACAGCGAGCATTTCCAGATGATTTGTTTTGCATGCAAAAGTTTAATGGCTCCAGCTTCCTTCTCCTCCTTCCTTTGGGGAAGAGTCATGGCTCAGTGCTGGAGCATCTGTCTTGCCTGTAGAAGGTGCCAGGTTCAATCCATGAAGAAGAAGAAGAAGAAGAAGAAGAAGAAGAAGAAGAAGAAGAAGAAGAAGAAGAAGAAGAAGAAGAAGAAGAAGAAGGGAGGGAGGTGGAGGAGGTGGAGGAGGAGCTGTGGGAATAACGCCACTTGAGGGTGCTGTTTTAGTTTGTGGAAAAGCAGGTTTTTACCTGCACAGGTATGAGATGTGAGCAATCCGAGGTTGGGCAAACACTCGGGTAGTGGCATGGACTGTTGTGTCCAAATTCCAGGACAAGCGGTCAAGCGGTTTTGGAGAAAAGTGGAGCCCACAGTTTCACCTTTTTACATTTTTATATATATAGATACTCCACCCACCTGGCTGGGTTGCCCCAGCCACTCTGGGTGGCTTCCAACACATATATAAACATAACAACCACCATTAAAAGTTTCCTGATACAGGGCTGCCTTCAGATGTCTTCTAAAAGTTGTATAATTTATCTCCTTGACCTGATAGGAGGATGTGCCGTGAGGGGAGGGGGGGCACCACTATTGAGGAGGATCTCTACCTGGTTCCCTGTAACCTCACTTATTGCAGTGAGGGAACCGCTAGAAGGCCCTCGGCACTGGACCTCAGTGTCTGGGCTGAACAATGGGAGTGGAGACGTTCCTTCAGGTATACTGGGTTGAGGCCATTTAGGGCCTCAAAGGTCAGCACCAACACTTTGAATTGTGCTCAGAAACATACTGGGAGCCAGTGAAGATCCTTTTGGACCAGTGTAATATGGTCCCGGTGGCCACTCCCAGTCACCAGTCTAGCTGCCACATTCTGGATTAGTTGCAATTTCTGGGTCATCTTCAAAGATAGCCCCATGTAGAACGCGTTATAGTAGTCCAAGCAGGAGATAACCAGAGTGTGTGCCATTCTGGTGAGACAATGTGCAGGCAGGTAGTGCCAGATGGAGCTGACTTTACCTCCATGGACAGTTGTGAGTCCAAAATGACTCCCAGGCTGCATACCTGCTCCTTCAGGGGCACAGTAACCCCATTCCAGACCAGGAAGTCTCCTGTCCCCTATCCCCCCGAAAGTGTCTCTGGGCAGAGCTTAGAAAACCCCAGTTGAAACCCTATCGAGCCACTGCAGGTCAGTTTAACAACACCAAAGTGGAAGGATCCATGGTCTCATTCAGTACAAGGTGCCTTTCTATGTTCCTATTTCAGTCACTGTGAGAAACTGCAGCAGCCTCACAGAGAATCCGCAGCAAGTAATTTCTATTTCAGTCCAAGTAGAGAGTTCTTTACATTTTCCAAAAAAAAAAAGTGTCTCTCAAGAAGAAACCTAGCAAATGCTGTTCCCGATTGCTCATCCTACCCACACAGCTTTTGACATAACCTTTCTGGGTTTAATATGTGTCAGTCATTCTTCATAGATATGGCCACAGGAAATGTTTCAGGGCTCCAGATTTCTCACCCACCCCCCTCCTTTGGGCAAGAGCTGTAGCACAGGAGCTTTGCATGCAGATGATCCCAGATTCAATCCCTATAAGGTTGGAACAGACTCTGATCTGAAACCCTGCAGAGCTGCTGCCAGTCTGTGTAGACAAGAGTTTCCCAAACTTTGGTCTTCAGCTGTTTTTGGACTACAACTCCCATCAACCCTGACCACTGGTCCGGGTAGCTAGGGATGATGGGAGCTGTAGTCCCAAAACTGCAAAACAACTGTCTATGCACCTTTTCTGAGCTTCCTCCAAATAGGGAACAGCTTTTTATGAGCTCCCTCCTTTTTTCCTTTCCTTCAACCTCTTTCCCATGGTCTCAGCAATGAACTTTTATTTGCACCAGACTGACTTCCTAATTACTCTGGTTGCCAGGGCATGGAATAGGTTTAGCACACAGCCCAGTGTTGGCTCGGAGTACAGCCATAAAGTTGCCATTTACTCCTAAGAATCAAAGTAGCATGCTATGTTGCATCAAGTAGGCTACTGCAAGGAAGGCTAAGACTTCTCCCGTCATCTAATAGTAGTCAGTCTTGGCCCAGTGGACAATGAGGGAGGGGCCAACTCTCTGCAAACAGATCACCCTGAGGTGCATTGCCACCTGCTTCACAAAGCATTTGGAATGTGAAAGTTATGCTTCTCCACAACACTGTGAGTCATATTCACAGAGACATTGACAGCATCTTAAAGTAGCCAAAATGTCCCTCTGCTGATGCTTGGCAATCTCTTTTCAGCAATCTCTTTTCTTTCTTTCTTTCTGTTTTGGGTGGAGGGAGGCTGACAAACTGGGTCTGCTGAATTTCACTTTTCTATACAAATATTAAAGCTGGACCCTGTTAGCGGGGTAGGAGAGCTGAAAATAATGTCAATATATTTCATATCTGGCAACCACTGCTCCCCTTTGGTTTCAGATACTACGTGGGTAAATGAGTCTAAAAACTTGGACATAAATTGCCATGGCCCTCTAGAGGCTATGGTGGCACATTTACCAGAATACTCTATTCTGACCTAACTAAGCCTCCTAGAGCACAATTTACATCAGGAGGTTTAATCTAGTCAGAATTGAGTATACATTTCCAGAGCTAATGCTAAATGCCTTACTTCTGGTAAATGAGCTACCATAGACACTAGACGGTTGTGAAAAATAGGGTCCCGGGCTTTTTAGACTTCTCTACTCATGTACTATCTGGTTGCCAGATGTGAAATATATTGGCATTATTTTCAGCTTCCCTACCTCACTATATCCTCTTTTTCACCTGGTCATCCTACCCAGTGCTGGATTTACATATAAGCAAACAAGCTATAGCTTAGGGCCCCGCTCTCTTGGGGGGCCCCCCAAAAATGAAAAACAAAACAAAACTGGATGTACATTTCCAAAATATAAGATTAAAAAACAAATAAAACAAAACCCACATACAGCAACAGTGTTTTGTGTTGTGTTGGCTCCTATGATGTAAGTAATGGGCTCTGCCTACTAGCCTGCTCCCTAAAATATCACTGATTTGCTCATTTCTATATACAGTGGTACTTTGGTTTTCAAACTTAATTCGTTCTTAATTACCATATAGCATATATTCAACACAAAAGAACAGTGACAATTTGTTGTTGACAAAGGACAGCTGGACGTACAGAATAAAGGGCCCCATTACCTTCAGTAGCTTTGGGCCTCATCAAACTCTTCTATTAATTCCTGGAAGTTAACCTCAGTGAAGACCTCACTTGGAAAAACAATATAACTCAGGTGGTTAGGAAGGCTCAACAGAGACTCCATTTCCTCAGGGTCTTGTGAAAAGAACAATGTTAAACATTGATGACCTCCTTCTACCAGTCCACAATAGAAAGTGTCCTCTCATATTGTATCACAGTGTGGTACGTTGGCTTGACAGCCATGGGCAGAAAGTCTTTACAGAGGGTGGTGAACACAGCACATGATATCATGGGCTGCCCCCTGAGATCATTGCATTAGAGAAAAATTCTCAGGGACGATTCACTCCCCGGTCAGCACCTCTTTAATCTTCTACCCTTGGGCAGGAGATATAGAAGGATAATCAGTCGTACTAAGAGGCTAAAAAACAGTTTCTATCCATGGGCTGTTAGGCTGCTGAACGGAAAATAATATAGTGCAACTGACTTTCGGGGTTGGTGTGTTGTGCGACAAGCACACAGAGTGCAATGAGATTGAGTGTTTGGGGGGGGAAGGGAGGCTCGATTAATTTCATTGTGCATAGGTTGTACATGGACAATAATGGTATTATTAAACCTAAATCTGGCCCTGATCCTACCCCTGGTGTCAGTGAAAGGGAGCAGGTCTCCCTGCTGCTTAAGCAACAGGGCGATGACTCCCTGACTTCCTGCATTGTGCAGTGAGCAGCCTCAATTTAACCACTGCCGCATGGTAGGCTGGACTGCCCAAATGCCTGGGCAAAGAGGGGGTACATCCTCTTCTCTCCCTCTTCCCTGGAAAGAAAACAATGATATTTCACTCTCATGGGATGATACTGCATAAGCAAAATCTGACCGTGTGAGGTGCCAGGTCATCTCTCTCATTACATTATCCCTAATTGGCTAGGGCAGAGAGGAGAAAACACGGCCCTTCCACACAAAAAGGGTGCATTTGAAAGGTTTTTAGGGGCACTTAGACAGGCTTATCTTCCCAAAAGCATTTTCACTAGTGATAATTTTGTTCGGCTCTAAAATAAAGTCAAAGGACAGCATGCCATCAGCTTCTGACTTTGCTGCATTTGTGGGGAAGTGCATGACTACCATAGCTGCCAAGTTTTCCCTTTTCTCGCGAGGAAGCCTATTCAGCATAAGGGAATTTCCCTTAAAAAAAGGGAGAACTTGGCAGCTATGATGACTACAATCTCGTAGATCAGGGGTGTTCAACTTCCAAGAGACTGTGATCTACTCCCACTATAAATAAACTGGCAGTGATCTACCAATTGGATTGACCAGATCCAGGATTCATCAGGGACAGCACGTGATTGACCGGCAGATTGTGATTGACCTGTTGGACACCCCTGTCGTAGATAATATCCACTTAAAAGTGAAGCAAGTTTTCTTTGCACTCGCCATCACGTTTTCACAACCAATATATGCAGCTGTTTGGCATAGCTGCCAAGTTCTCCCTTTTTTTTAAGGGAAATTCCCTTATGCTGAATAGGCTTCCTCGCGAGAAAAGGGAAAACTTGGCAGCTATGCTGTTTGGTCCCACCAGAGGTATTTGACTGCATATCTTTTGCAAAGTGGTGTGGCAAAGCCTTTAGTCATACTGACCCAAAATAGCCAGCTGCAACTTTGTCCTCACCACAATTACAAGATGACTTCAGTTACCTGGACGATTCACATCAGGCAATTCACACAGGAGAAAACTAATCAAGACCACCCTGTCACAGAAGATGAGATTTGGCACAGTTGCTTTATGGGGATTTAGCAATGAGTTCAATGAGGCTTATCTTCAGGTGCCTGTATATACCAGGGGACCCCAACTATTTTGGACCTTGGGGACACATTCGAGAATACAGAAAACTGCTGTCAGCATTGGAAAATATCCATTTCACAGAAGAAAAACTGGCTACGCTCAGGTAACTGCCCTCTCAAAAACAAGCTAATACCTCCCGAAACAAACAAAAGCAGCGCCCGCCAACCTCACCCCCCAAAACAGACAACCCTCCCCACAAAGCAAAAATTAATCCACCTATAGCAGGTCTTGGGAAACTTTCGCTCTCCAACTCACGCCCCACTTGGTCATTCGTTGATGGGACTTGTAGTTCATAACACCTGAAGGATCAAAGGTTCCCCACACCTGGCTTAAACAAATAATATTGGAAGGCAAGGAGTTATTGCTGGGTGCCGGGGGGGGGGTGTCTGAGGGTCCTGTAGTGGGCAAGAAAGACACTGGGGACTCCAGGACTATAGCAGTGCCCTGTCAGAAATGGGAGAACAGCACAACCTTATGCTTGTCTGCTCAAAAGTAAGTCCCATTCAACGAAGAACTCGAACTCAGGGCACAGGACACAACTTAGTGTGGCAAGTGAATCTGGCTCTCAGACTGGGCAAACAACCTAGCACTTTCCTGAGAATGCTGAAACAATGCCCGTGTTAGTACCTCTGGGAGCTGGGTGATGGAGGAGGTATTGCTGCCTCCTCAAAGGCAGATGAGACAGGCAGGGTATCCCTCTCCCAGAGTCTGCCTCAGATAGCCCTGGAGTTTGAGACAAAACTTGTGCCTTGTGCTGCAGGGACTTGTGGGGAGATGGCATTGGGTGAGAGCAATTCCCTCCTGACGATCTCCCCCAGGGTCCCCTTGCTTGAGTGCTCCCAACACCAACAGAGATCTTCCCAACCCACCAGATCCATCCCCATGGTCTTCTGTCAGCCACTCTTCCTGGCCCACCCAGGGCCCTTGTTATGCAAGGCCCCACAATTCCACGTACTCCTAGAAATGTAGCCTGAATTGGGGCATCTTTATTTCAAATCTTAAGCGAGTCTCTTTTACTCAGCTCTAATAGCCACTGTACTAATAATACTAATAATGGCGTTCAGTGATCTACCTTGCAGAATCGCTGTGATTATGGGAGGTCAGCCTAATATTTAATATGCCACAAATGGAGGCAAAAGTATAAATCACAGCAACATGTAGTTCTAGGTGACTCAAGCAAGTGAGCCAAGCTACGTGTTCTGCAGGATATGAGAAGGAGAGGGTAATATACCCCAATCATATAGTCCTCCTTCAGGTAGATGGATTTGGTAAAACAGTTATCCATAGCCTCACATCTGGCAGTCAGTTATAAGGTGTCAGGGGCAGACATTGGTAGTCTTTGGTAGTGTTGCACCCTGTGCAGGAGAACTGCCCCAAATCCGGCACTGAAGGTGATCAACTGGCTGGGGTGGAGGGAATCCAGTTGTGCCTGCTCCTGTGCCTTTTTTTTAATGGAGTGGTATAACTCAGTGGTGGAGGAAATGCTTTGCATGCTGAAAGCCCAGGTTCAATCTCTGGCATTTTCAGGTAGGGCTGGAATAGACCTCTGTCTGAAACTGACAATTCTGAGTTAGATGGAGCAAAGGTTGTGCTTAGTTTAAGACAGCTTCTCAGAAGCTTTTCACTGTATTGTGCCTGGCCAATGTCTGCACACCCAGGCAATGTTAAGGACGCAGAAGAAGGGACTGATGAAAAGCCAAGTTCGTCACCCTCTTTATCGCTGTCCCTGATGTCCCCACATTTCCTTAGGGCACTGCAAGGAAGGAGAGCCTGAGCTGCTGCAGATGTTGCTGCACTCCAGCTCCCCCCCCACTAACCATTGGTCTGCTGGTCAATGGGAACAACATCAGCAGGAGGACCACAGCCCCCCTCCCCCCCAAAAAAACCCGTGTATCGTTGATGATTCTCCTGCTTAAGGTCAACATGTCCCCTGATGGGTGGGATGGGGTACCCTCTTACCAGGGCACCCTTGTTCTTAACTTGGGGAGGAGATGCTAAGGGCCCCCCATCCTTTCCGCGCGTGAGCTGATTCCCCCCCCCCCCCGGTTTCCTGATGAATAAAGTGGGGGATGCTCTGGGCGAAAACGTGCGTTGTGGGGTTCCTCCCCTCTGGAGAGAGCGGGGCGTTTTTAGCATTTGGGAGCGGGCAGCGTTGGACGGCGGTCGGGTTGTGTGGGGGGGGGGGGCACGACTCGGAGTCCATCCCGGGTTTTCCTTCGCGCTCCTTCTCACCGGCAAGCCGCCGCTGCAATGTGGAGCACGTTCCTCGGCCGCTCGCCCGCCTGCCCCGCGTGCGCTCCTGCCGGCTCCCTGCTAGGCTGCCGCGGCCGCCTGTTCTGCCAGGAGGCGCCTGCTGCTGCTGCTGTTCTGGGCAGGCTGCGCGGCGCAGCGGCTCTCCTTTCCTGGATGTCCGCCTCTCAGCAGCACCAGCAGCGCAGCGCGCAACAGCCAAGCCAAGCCACCCTCTCCAGGCTCTCCTTCTCCCCGTGCGTAAAGCTTCCGCGCCGCTCTTCCGGGCTTTCCGCGCTCCCGGGCGCCGAGGATCAGCGCGCCCCACCACCGGCGGCGTTGAGCCGGGCCGGACTTTAACGGGACCCGCCGAGGAAGGAAGAAGGGAGGAGGAGAAGGAGGCGGAGAGACGAGAGAAGGGGCGGGCGGCTACCGCCTTGCCTCGCCTGCCTCGGGTGCGCCCTCCTCCTTTGCCTTCCCAGCCGGCTTCGCAAAGTTTGGCCGCGACGGGAGGGGGGCTCCCGGTTGCTCTTTCCCCCGCGGGGGTGCGCTCTGTCGAGGCGCGCACGGCTGCGCAGGACTCGGGGCTCTGGTAGAAGGCTCTTCCGTGGGATTTATCTTTCCAAGTGGATTTGGCGAGGGGCTCTCTTTTGGGGGGTTGGAGGAGGTGGTGAAAGAAGAAGGGTGTCTCTTTTCTTTCTTTTTGGTCTGTTCTTTTCCCCTTTTTTGGGCATCATGGTTCCTTGGATCGGGGCGCTGCTCGGGGCGCTGCTGGGTCTGCTGCTGTCGCTGCGCGCCGGAGCGGCGGACGCGAAAGCGCGGAGCTGCGGCGAGGTGAGGGAGGCGTACAAAGCCAAAGGATTCAGCCTGCTCAACATCCCCTATCAGGAGATCGCAGGTAAGCACCTGGGCAAGGGGAAATCTCGGCACTCGCGTAGCCTTGAGGCTGCCTTCGTTCCTCTCCCCCGCTCCACAACCACCCCTCGGTGAAACGCTCGCTTTGCCTGGAGATCTCCCTCTCGCGCTCTTTCCCTTCTTCTTTCGCCTCCCAGGGAAAGAGAGCAGTGCCTTTTCCACTCTGCTGCTGCTTAGGCGATGAATTGCCTCATTGTGCAGTGAATAGAGAATCCGTTTTAGATTTCCAAAGAGACCAACAGGGGGAAGAACGAGTTGGGGAAGGGGGGGGCGCAGAGAAGAGACGGAGATATTTGGCAAGATATTCACTTTTTTCGCCTAGGGGAGAGGTGACAAGAACAGAGGGAAGGCTGTCCTCCCCCCCCCCCCTCTTTTGAAGTTCTAAGTTGCCTTCAAGGAATTGCACAGTGGAACGCAAGTTTCTAGTCCCTTTTAAATGGTGTAAGTGAGGCTGCCTGTTGCCTCTTTCATTAAAAGAGCGGGGCCTTCGTCCTCATGAAATGCACAGCAGTCTGCCAGAGACTACAGAAACTGCACAGAGAAGGACCCCAACTTGTGTCTCTTATTTGTGTGTGCATTGGGGGGGGGTTGCCCCCTTTTATTTTGCACCTGGCCGGCTTTATTAAGGGGTCGTGACAGTTGTCCTTTGCCAGTAGGGTGTGCTCTGCCTCGCTCAAGAGTCTGCTTACCCCTCTCCAGTGGAGCACCGGTAAAAGCATCTTTTCACCTGGAAAAAAAAGGGAAATAAAACAACCGTAGACTTCAAACTATCTGGGGGAAATGAAAAGATTAGGGGTGTGAGTTACCATGAAGATCCACCTTCAAATCCAACTAACATTCTGAGTTGCTAAGGATGATTAGTTATCCCTTCCCCTTTGCACAGTAATGGCATGTCAGGTTTTCTCTCAAGCCTATTTCTGTGCTCCTTGCTGTTCTCTTATCACTGCTGTATCTTCAGAACTCGGTGTGCACAGAATGAATGGGTGATTAAGAAAAGAAAGGGGGAGGAAGGACCTGTGGCGGGTGTGAGCAAAGGACTGAAAGAAGAAGGAACAGCTGCTGCAGCCTACCTGAGTGAAACTTGCTGCCTGCCAGTTTCCAACGCTGAATTAAACCATCTGCAGTTTCCAGGACTGAATTAAGTCGTCCGCATAGGGGATACCATAGACTCAAAGATGTCATGTTTCAATCTGATTGTTCCCTTCTTAGGCTTAAGTGATGCAATTAATATTGATAGTTGGCCGTTTGCTGGGGTGCATTCATACATCTCCAGAGCAGCACAGCCAGCCGCTTCCTAAAACATGCTGATTAACTTCTGGGATTAAAGCGAATCTGGGGCCTGCGTGGTTGCCAGCTAGGTTAGCTGTTTCGGTTTGAGGTGGTGACCCTGGTAGACTTGTCTGACAATGGGCCATTTTATTTCCCCATTGACTTTCTGTGCATGTATTTCTGGGGCCGAGTTAGATGGGATGTTACCTGCTTGATTGCAATTAGCATGCAGGTTTTTAAAAAGAGAAAAATAAATAGCAACTGTAGGGGGCCTGAACCATGTCAGGATCACACACGTGTGTGTGTGTGTGTGTGTGTGTGTGTGTGTGTAGCCTTCACTTCCGTTGTGGATAGCAGCATCTCAGAAGTGATGTATGATTTGGCAGGACCACAGAAGGGGACAAAGGGTTAAACTCTCCCTTCTATTTACTGTAGTCTTGGCATTAAGATACCCAGGACTGCCCCAAGCCATGCACATTTTTTCTTCTTAATGAAATATGTCTCTCAATTACATCTGTGTGATTCACGTTACATCTGGTTTGGCTCTAAAGCTCTGTTTTAACATTAGACGTTCATAATGAGATTTTACATTTGATAACTTTATTGAAATGGGTGTATGGTTATGAACAGTGTTTGCCAGAAAAGTCACAAGTACACTCTGTTGCACTCCTTCTCCATTTATTAGAAAATAGATACTGTAGTCTTTTTTTTTAGATTAGGGGTGATTCACATGGCTCTTCCCAGCCTATGGAAGCTGCACTTTTGCCAAGTTTCACATTGTCCACAGCCCCAACTTTGTGAGCGACTGCAACTGTGTGCTTCAGGGCTCAGTATGTGGTACTGGTTTCGACGCCGTTGGCTCAGGCTATGGCAAAGGGACTAAATACTTGGCTAAGGTTAAATGAAAACCATAGCTGCCAAGAGCCGAAAGAGATGGGGGAATATACCCTTAAAAAGTCATCTGGTTCCCAGAATCTACTGATGGTTGTAGCCAGGAGAAACCCATTCCTTGAAATGGGTTGTTTTGAGTGGGGCAATGGGTGCAACCTGAGTCCCTTTGCTGTGCCAGCCTGGGCATCTTTCCTTGCTTCCCCCGACCTAATGCTCTGGCCAGTGAACTGTGAGCATGCTGCTTCATCAAGCTCTACCACTGCTAGGGTGACTCCTAATTTATTTTTGTCTCTTGATTATCATTACATTGTGGTTGCTTCCATCTGCTGTTGGACTAGGATGTCCATCATTGCTGGCCATTAGTAATGCAGGCTGGGGCTGCTGGGTGTTCACAATCCCTGACCTACAGCCTTCCATGTATATGGTTATTTAGGGTGGAGCATGTGGTTTTAAAAAGTGCTGGCCTTCTTAACAGGACATGGAGCAGCTGTTGTCATATATAACTGAACAATCCACCCACACTAAGGTTACCATATTTTTTTCAATGAATCCAAGGACACTTATTATTTGCTATGTACATGTGAATGCTGAGAAAGCTGTATATCTGGGGACTGTCCCTGGGAAACGAGGGTGTCTGGTAACCTTAACCCAAACCACATCTAGCCATCACTTAGAGCACCGCGGACATAATCAGAGGGCAAATGCAACAACATCACTCTTGTATCTCTTTCTAATCTGTCTTCTTTTAAGTGGAGGCAGATTTGTACCGCTTGTGGTCTGGGAACAGGCATAAACTTGAACATTGTTTGTGTTACGTTGATGTTACTGATAGGACCACATTTTTTTTCCCTGTGGGTATTCAAGGCTACACAGTACCATCACCTCAAATCCCCCCCCCCCACAAAATGCTTAAAGTGTGGCACTTACTGTAGCAACTTCATGATGGGTACTGGCTCATTTTCTCCTAAAACAAAAACTGGGTAGGACCATGAACTTGGAGTACTTGCTTGCCCCCTCCCCCGATACCCCAACAACACAAACCAGAATGCCCTTGGCTTGAGCCAAATTGGGATTCTGAAAGCCAGGCAGGAAAGTGAGCAATAGAACTGAAGTGTTGTGCTTCAAGTAATTTTCAAAAGCCTCACTGCGCCGTTTCTAAACTTCCCCTCAAGTTGCTAATCAATTACACAAGAGCTCTCTTCTGGCTGAGACCAAAAGCCTCTGGGTTCTTCAGTCAAGTTTTTTCCTGGACTGACTGTTATTTCATTTTAGGTCACTGATGGATGGCTTCTGCTTTACTCTGGCTTCTCTCTCTCTCTCTTAAAAAAGACCAGATATCACATTTTGAATAGTTTGGATTTCTCTTACCATTTGCTCACTGGAATGTTTTGATTTGTGCATCCCCCCTTTCCATTTTTTAGATAGCTCCCAAAGCAAAGCTTGAACGAGCTGCATTAATTGGTGTTCAGGTATTTGCAAAAGTAGCGGAAATAAGTGCTAGGGAACCTAATAATCAGTTTCTGGTTTAAATAACGACATCAATCACTGTTAAATCCAATATTAATCTTCAACTTTGTCTTAAGACTTCAACACCATCTCCTCCCCTTTGATGTGTGCAGAATACGAAATTGCAACCAGATCCAGGTGGATGCTTTTTTTCTATTTTTGACTAAGCATCTCTTGACTTTTTAGTGCTGTGGATGTAAAAGGTAAAAAAGGGTAAATGGCCCGTGGACAGTTACCCAGTAAGTCCAGTCAAAGGAGACTGCGGGATGTGGCACTCATCTCACTTCAGTAACAAGTTGATGCAATTTAATGGAGATGTTTGGCTTGATTGTCAATGTATTTGAGGGAGAGGTAGACTTTCCTCAGAGAGGACTGCATTGTTATAAGGGAATGTAATTGGCAGTGTACTCTTTTGTGCGTAGTGCTGAGTGCCTCAATTAAAGAAAAAGCTGGTTTGGGAAAGACATGCCGGCATTAAATGTTGTGATGTTTCTTTTGTCACTGTTATGAACAAACTGCCAACAACCTGAAAAGTTGGGTCTCGTGGTCTGTTTTTATTGTTGGCCCCCTTATGCAAAATATACGAACAGTTCAGTAGTTAGTTCAGTTTTTCTAAAAAAATATATGCAGTTGTGCATCAGATACTATAGCTTAGTGATGAAGAGCTTGTCCATACTTTCACTTATTCCCCACTCCTTGAAAAGCCCACTCTAAAAACGCTAAATTGGAGCGAACATCCGAACTGAGTGCTAAAGAGAGGTTTTCCCTGGTGGGAAAGCAGTGGAGCCAACAGGACATGTGGATGAGCCTTTAGATTCTAGATTCAGTATCAACAAATATAGAGAGGCAGTGTGGCGTAGTGGTTAGTCAACCTGGGAGGTCATTGTTCCAATTCTCACTTGGCAGTCAGTAACTCTCAGCCTAATCTGCATCACAGGGTTGTTCTGAGGAGCAGCACTATATATACCACCTTGAGCTCATTGGAGGAAAGGTGGAAGGTAAAGGCAAGAAATAAATAGTCAAACTTTTATTACAGTTGCACATTCTTACCCTTTTTTAATAGAAAAAAGGCTGCAGTGGACTTTTTTGGGGGGTCTAAACAGTTTAGCTGATACATTTGATAACAGGGTGTAAAAAAGAAATGTGAAGAATACTGTGTTGGTCAGAATAAGTACATAAAGTATCCTTAATGTCATTGGATCAAAATTCTAGGGCTATCGTAGATTGACAGTGCATGGCTGAAATAAGGATATTTAGATTCAGTCTGTATGGCAGCCTCAGAGTACCAATACATCTGAACTGAAGCACCAGTTCAGATGCTTCATAAACATTTTTATTAAGTCACTTTTGTATCAAACTGAATGTTTTCTTTAGAATGAAGACTTGCATTCTTAACTTTTTATATCCAGAAGCTCAAGTTATATTTTTTTATGTTGGATTATAAAACAATGCAGTGTTACTACTAGAGTGGCGATGTCTCTGAGTTTGTAATGTTTCCTCCTTGTTCTCATGATCTTGTTCAGAAGCCACAGCAAACATGTGACTCCAAGCATAATACTCTGACGTTCTTATTATACTTGTGCTAAATTGCTAAGTGTAACAATTTTTATGTACCAGCTAGCAAATTTTGAAACAGAACACATACATCTAAATCTGTTTGGGGATTTGCATACATGGAGAATGTGCAGTGTTGCAAATTCCTTTTTAGAGCATTGGATGTAGAGGCAGAATTCCCATTATATGGGGGCCAGTGGCTGGTCTCGCACAAAACCCTGTGAAAAGAGCTTTCTTCTTCATCATCTTTTGGCCTGCGAGGCTGATGGATCAGAGATTGCTGAAAACTGCTTTTAAAAGGCTGCTGCTTGTGAGTAATGTTGGATGCAGTTCTTCAATGCATCATCAGCCCACAGAACAGAAATGAATCGAATAGTACCTACAATACATTGTATTGCATAAATTGAGACCTCTTTGAAGGCTGTGAAGCCCATACACAGTTCTGCAACAAGATCTTTTACATCGTTTTAAGCAAATCTTCTAGAGGAATTACTGAGTGGCCTGAAAACTGGAGTTACTCGTGGGAGGGTGTGATTTCATATGACAGTAAAAGGGCAAGAATCTTGCGATTAGAAGGCAGTATGTTAGATCAAGATGGAAAGAGGGGACAGATAATATCCCCAGTATAAAACACAATGCATACAGGTTTATCGTGGTCACTTAGACATTGCCTAAAAAGAGGGGGAAAGGGGTACCTAATGAGACATATATTTGCATGTGTTACACTATATGCATATGAAATAATTGCTATAATGTAAATACAATTATGCTGGCTCCCTCGGCCAATAATACAATATACGCCGGCTCCCTCGGCCAATAATGCGAGATGAGCGTGCAACTCCATAGTCGGTCACGACTGGACCTAATGGTCAGGGGTCCCTTTACCTTTACCTTTAAATACAATGCATATTCCCTTAGTGGGGAAGACTGTGAGCAGATGACATGTCTGCTTGCTTCTTTCCAAGTGTTGTTGATGGGCAACTTCAAGACCCCATCTCTTCCTTCTTAGGGTTCTTTAAAAGACCCCTGGATGGTTAAGTCCTGTCAAATTCGACTTTGGAGTGTGGCGCTCATCTCTGCTATCAGGCTGAGGGAGCTGGTGTTTGCCCACAGACGGCTTTCTGGGACTAAACCAGAAAGCACGTGGAAGCCCAGAGCACATGGAAATGGACTGCAGAGCCCTTGAAGTTGAGGACTGTCCTGAACCAGAGACCTTCATACAAGTTGCGTGTTGTATGGAGATACTGTCCTTCTCACATATGGTGGCATCTCCAGGGCTAGAAAGGTCCTTGCCTGAAGCCCATATGACTCTGCTAAGCTGTCTAGCTGAATGGTCTGAGTCATTTCAAGGCAGCATCCTATACTAAGTTTTGGTGGAACTTATTGCTGGAATGTCAGAGGTTCCATTAAAACCATAAATTCCTATATAGAAGATAACGCTTCAGATTATGATCAGCTTCAAATGTTATGGCAAAGATGTTGGCCACTCTTATTTTAATGCCTCCACTATAATATCTGGAAAGGAAGTTTTGTAGACAGGATACAAACAGCTCCAGTGGCATAGTGTGGGTTGCCAGTGCCCAGGGCCATGCGGAGGGTGGTAGTTGGAGGGAGGAAAATGGACAGAGTACGTATGCATATTCAACTGCCCTAAGGGTGTCCACATCACCCAGGAGATCGCAGCCACAGAGATAAGAAAATAAGAGTTGTTCCCTT
Organism: Zootoca vivipara; assembly: GCF_965207765.1. NCBI lineage: Eukaryota > Metazoa > Chordata > Lepidosauria > Squamata > Lacertidae > Zootoca > Zootoca vivipara. The sequence goes on along the minus strand of NC_142587.1, from coordinate 13,536,087 downwards.
TGTCTGGAGAGGTCACTTCCTGGTACACATGGAGAAGCCATTTTCAACAGAGCCCAGTGACGGAAACATGCAGCACAGGGGGTTGACATTTTGTGCCCCTAACCATTTTGCATCCGGGGCAACCTCCCCTGTGGCCCCATACTCATTATGCAACTGCACAACTCTTTCCCACATTGAGAGCTTGGGCCTTACCAACCTTCTTTCTTTTGTGAAGAAACTTAACTTCAAGCATTTTCTTTAAATACACAGTTGTACTCAGAAACAGTTAAGTGGAAGGTCAAGCATTTCAGTTCACCTTGGTCTTGTAGAATGGATTCCTCAAACCTGCATTAAATAGTAAAAAGAAGCAACTGACTAATATTTATTTCCGTGCTCCACATTCTCACTGAAGGGCTCATTGTGACTTGCAAATTCATCTGTCATCATTTTGTCCTTGCAATAAGAGAGTGAGAATGTGAGAAACAGAGGTTGCACATGCCCCATGCATTTAAAGCACATGCTCCCCCTCACCGAAGAATCCTGAGAACTGCGGTTTACTCCCTCCAGAGCTACAGTTCCCAGCCCCATAACAAACTACAGTTCCCAGGATTCTTTGGGGAAAGTAATGTGCTTTAAATGCATGCTGATCATTTCCTGTAAAAAAGGAAAGGGGGGGGGGAAGCTTTTAATAGAAAGCTTTAAATTTGTAAGTTGAAACTGAGTTCCTCAAAGAGAGAGTTTAAATCAGGCATCCCCAAACTGCGGCCCGCCAGATGTTTTGGCCTACAACTCCCATGATCCCTAGCTAAGAGGACCAGTGGTCAGGGATGATGGGAATTGTAGTCCAAAACATCTGGAGGGCCGAAGTTTGGGGATGCCTGGTTTAAATGGAAACAGTACTTACGGTGTTACAAAGTGAGTAGTCTATTTCAATTTTAAATGGGAACTTTGCAGGTGGGATACGGGTGGCGCTGTGGTCTAAACCACTGAGCCTCTTGGGCTTGCCGATCACAAAGACGGCGATTAGAATGTCGGCGGTTCAAATCTGTGCTCTATCCCAGCTCCTGCCAACCTAGCAATTCGAAAGCACGCCAGTGTAAGTAGATAAATAAGGTACTGCTGTGGCAGGAAGGTAAAGGGCATTTCCATGCGCTCTGGCTTCCGTCACGGTATTCTGTTGCACCAGAAACGGTTTAGTCATGATGGTCGCATGACCCGGAAAGCTGGCTGTAGGCGAATGCTGGCTCCCTCGGCCTGAGAGCGAGATGAGCACCGCAACCCCATAGTCGCCTTTGACTGGACTTAACCTTCCAGAGGTCCTTTACCTTTCTTAGATTCATACACAAGGCAGATAGCTAGTCACCCTTTCCTTAGCAGTGACAGCCCCACTCAGTGATGCTTTTTTCAGTGTATTGTATTGCAGCTATATATATTTTTTCCATCTAAAGCAAAGGGAAGGTTTGTGAAAGCTGCAGGTATTCTGTGCATTAGCTAAGTGCTAATGTACTAAAACCATTTCTATAACTGCTTTGCTCCTTATTTCTTCCCAGGGTACCTTGTAGCGTTCCAGAGACCTGGTGATGTTCAAACACCACAGAGGTCAAGCAGTGTGTTAAAAGCTCGGGTCACTCTTTTTATCTGTCTGCAATAAAGAATATATTAATTTCATTTATATTACCACTTGGCTCTCATAAAAGGTCAGTTTCGGTTGAATGTCCAATTACTTGCAAATGGCAAATCTTATAACAAGTGATCAACAAGAAAAGCTTTTTCTGGGCAATTTGTTTTTAAAATTACTACCTGCTGTTCTCTTGAATGACTCCGTGGACCCAGGAGGATCAGCAGTCACTCAACTTGGGGTGTGTGTGTGTGTGTGTGTGTGTAACACAGGGCAGAACACGATGCATGCTAATATTGCTTTCTGCTTAGCAAAGGAAGGATTCATGTAATTACATTAAGGCTTTCGGCTGAAATGTTAAGCAGAATAGTGTTAATCAGAATCAGAGTTCATATTTTTGCAGCATAGTGAAGTTACATTTTTATTGAAATATTAGACGTCATGAGTTCCACCATTTTAATAATTAGGGGGCGATCCTATAAGACTCCAGGTGTCTTGAAACAAGGACCCAAAAGCTATAGGCTGCAATCCCTTGGATGCCTACCCATAAGGAAGTCCGAGTGGGAGCAGGGGGGATTGGGAAAGAGAGTTTTTATGTGAGTGGGGGGCCCATGTATCATTGTAATGGGTTGCTTTGAAGTTATTTCTGCAGCAGGTAAAGTAATTTTTAGCCCCCAAATTCCCCTTAGACTTGTCCCGTATGTTGCCTGACTTGTCATTTATTTTGCCTGACCAAAGGTGGCAACCCTTCTGCAGCTCTTTGAGCCAGTTGATGTTTCTGAGCCCCTTTTAAAGGCAGCCCCACTGAGAACACATTGCAGTAATCCAAATGTGTGACTGCCTGGAGGCGGTTGGAGGATGGATGGCGGCTAACAGATTGAGGTTGAATCCTGACAAGACAGAAGTACTGTTCGTGGGGGACAGGAGGCGGGCAGGTGTGGAGGATTCCCTGGTTCTGAACGGGGTCACTGTGCCCCTGAAGGACCAGGTGCGCAGCCTGGGAGTCATTTTGGACTCACAGCTGTCCATGGAGCCACAGGTTAATACTGTGTCCAGGGCGGCTATCTATCAGCTCCATCTGGTACGCAGGCTGAGACCCTACCTGCCCTCGGACTGTCTCACCAGAGTGGTGCATGCTCTACCGGTAGTTATCTCCCGCTTAGACTACTGCAATGCGTTCTACGTGGGGCTACCTTTGTGAAGGTGACCCGGAAACTGCAATTAATCCAGAATGCAGCAGCTAGACTGATGACTGGGAGTGGCCGCCGAGACCACGTAACACCAGTCCTACATTGGCTCCCAGTACGTTTCCGAGCACAATTCAAAGTGTTGGTGCTGACCTTTAAAGCCCTAAAGGGCCTCGGTCCTGTATACCTGAAGGAGCGTCTCCATCCCCATCGTTTAGCCCGGACACTGAGATCCAGCGCCGAGGGTCTTCTGGCAGTTCCCTCACTGCAAGAAGCAAAGCTACAGGGAACCAGGCAGAGGGCCTTCTCGGTAGTGGCACCTGCCCTGTGGAACGCCCTCCCATTGGAGGTCAAGGAGATAAACAACTACCTGACATTTAGAAAACACCTAAAGGCAGCCCTGTTTAGGGAAGTTTTTAATCTGTGATATTTTAATGTATTTTGGTATTTGCTGAAAGCAGCCCAGAGTGGTGGGGGATAAATAAATAAATAAATAATAATAATAATAATAATAATAATAATAATAATAATAATAATAATAATAATGGGATGCAATTAAGGTGTGTGTTACTGTGCCCAAATTGGACATCTCAAGGAACGATGAGAGCTGTGTCATCAAGTAGCATCACTCTGAGAGGGGGGGGGGTTGTCAGCCTGGAGTTACCCAATTAGCAAAATTTCTCATTTTTATTGTTATTGTTTGGTTATTAAATTTGTATCCCACCCTTCTCCCAAAAGAGCCCAGGGAGGCAGCTTAGCCATTTTGGTTCTGGTGACCCCTATTGTGTCTGGTAATTCTCAACGAGATTTCTGCAGTTTCATATCTTAGAAAAACTTGGAGCAAAGTTTCTACTCACGTCATATAAATCGCTGTTCATCAGGTGGCCATGGTGGCTGTTATCTAGCCGTTATCTAACAGAACCAGATGCCTGCATTCACTTGGTTCAGAGGAAAAACCTTTACTGTCTGTTTGACATTAAAATATCAAAGAATCTGGCTAGGTGAAATATTTTAAGAAATGGACCAGTGAGCATGCAAAGAAGATAACTGTTATCATTTCTGCACCCCCATCTCTTTCACAAGGCTGTTGCTATAAGGATGTTTGCTGCAAAGGATCAAACTGTTGAACTTCAGAGAAGTGGAGAAGGAGGGACTGACAAAATGTATCTTTCATTTTAAGCTTTGCAACCTAGTGTGTGTCATGTGGGGCCAGCGCATATGTCCCTTTCAAGTGCTTCTCGCAATGTTCCTTAGTAAATAATACCATTTTTGAAGCTAGAAATTGGTGAAAGAGTTGCCAATGAGCTTCCTTGGCATAATTCCCTGCTCTCTACATTACTGACGTATGTTAATGAAACACTGCAATCTGGATATGCTCTACGGCAGTCGTTATCAAAGGGTGCGGCAGGAGACGATGGCAAGTGTTGTGGGAAGATTCAAGGGCAATCAAAGAAACCTTTAAACTTTTCAGTATAGTGTAATATCAAAATAATCCGTTTTGGATTAGGTAAAAGGTAAAAAGGTCAAAGGCAACTATGGGGTTGTGGCGCTCATCTGGCTTTCAGGCCAAGGGAGCTGGCGTTTGTCCACAGACAGCTTTGCAGTTCATGTGCACTTCTGGTGCAACAGAATACCATGACGGAAGCCAGAGTGCATGGAAATGCCCTTTACCTTCCTGCCACAGCAGTACCTATTTATCTACTTGCACTGGCATGCTTTCGAATTGCTAGGTTGGCAGGAGCTGGGATAGAGCAATGGGAGCTCAGCCCCTTGCACAGATTCGAACTGCCAACTTTAATCGGCAAGCCCTAGAGGCTCAGTGGTTCAGACCACAGTGCCACCTGCGTCGCGACATTTCTTTTTGGATATGCATCCAGAGGCAGTAGCCACACGCCTCTTCAAGAACATTGGCTGTTCTTCTAAAGTTCACCACGAAATATGACAAATTCTGACAAATATGAAAGATAAGAAAAGAGAACGGCTTCTTTTTGAGTTGATGTACAGATGAGAGTTGATTTGTCGCAAATTAGGCATGATATATATGAGTTTCCCTGTGCTGCTCTGGTTCGCCAGAAGTGGCTTAGCCATGCTGGCCCACATGACCTGGAAGCTGTGGCCAATAACACGAGTTGAGCGCCGCAACCGCAGAGTCGGTCACGACTGGACCTAATGGTCAGGGGTCCCTTTACCTTTACCTTTATACATGAGATTACCTGACAAAAGGAAGCTCAGACTTCATTCAGTTTGTACTTGAAGTACATATATAAGAGGTTTGTTTATAGTTATATTTTGGGAATGATTCGTGTTCTTGTGTAGCTGCTTTGTTTTCTACTTCCTGGCAGTGTTAGAAAGTAGCCAGGCATGAGACACATTTTGCTCCTGTGACCAAGTGAATCTTTTTTTTTTTTTGCTCCTATGGCCTGGGAATCTTTGGATCTTGACTGTTTTCACACATCCTGTAGATTTCTATCTGTTACCTTGTATCTGCACAATCAAAATGAATTTCAGGAACCAAAAAGTCGCATTGGAAAATATGGCTTTAGAACTGTCTGGCCCCCAAATGGCAACTAGATATTAACAATTAATAACAATTGATAAGGGTCAGCAAACTTTTTCAGCAGGGGGCCAGTCCACTGTCACTCAGACCTTGTTGGGGGCCGGACTATATTTTTGGGGGGGTGGGGTGGGGGAATGAACAAATTCCTATGCCCCACAAATAACCCAGAGATGCATTTTAAATAAAAGGACACATTCTACTCATGTAAAAACACGCTGATTCCCGGACCGTTTGCGGGCCAGATTTAGAAGGCGATTTGGCCGGATCCGGCCCCCGGGCCTTAGTTTGCCTACCTATGGATAAGGTGGTACTGGTGACAGACACTAGAGAACTAGAATGTCCAGTGCAGTGACAATGCAGCTACAATTTTATGCGACTTTCATAATGCACAGACGCTCGTGGGTCAAAGCTGGCTTGGTTGGAATCTTTGCTGTCTTGGTCAGGATTAAAATAAGCACTTATCCCAGTGGGCACGATCTGAGGTGGTTAATGTTCTACATTTGCTTCTTAAACCCTTTTTTGTTGCTCTTTATGGTGAGTTGGGTGGGGGGAGAGCTGAATAAAAATTAAAAGCCCAATAAAAATTAATTAAAATAACATTCTTTCCAGTTATGCTTAATCTGACAGTGAAAGCAGTGTTTTCCTACTCATTAGTGAATCATCAGGAACAGCATTCACTAACTGTTATCTCCTTTCCTGCTGTGGTCATCTATGATTTTTATCCTGGAAAAGAGAGAGGGGTGTTTTTTTTAAGGGTGGGGGGTATTCCTCTTGTTCCTAAGGCATAGCAGACAATTGTCAGCAAGATCACTGGCGCAATAATGTACAATTTACTTTCACTAACACGACCTTTTGCTTCGAGCAATATAAAACAATGCTTTATTGCCTTTAAGGATATTTGAATACTGTTATTTGGAAGAAAGGGCATTCTAGGCAATTACTGTAATCCTGAACACAAAAGAGGCAAATAAAACCAAGCATTTAGCTGATTCCGAACTCTTCCCCCCCCCCAAACTTGGCATTGCTTCCTGCTGCTTACGCCGTGCATAGTTGTAATTCAGACTTTACAGAGCCAAGTTTCCTGCGAGGCTCCCCAGGAAAGTTATTAATAATACCTGAACTGTTATTTGTTTCACAAAGCCTTTGGGGAGCGTTCTTTGTAAAACGGCTTGTAGATCCCACTTGTGCCCAGGAGGAGGCTCTACTGCGTCGGTTGGTCCTAAAGGCAAGAGAACCTGGAGCCCGTTTTTACCCTCGTTATTGTGGAATTGATTTTCACGGCTCGTGACAGAAGCTGTTTGCAGTTCAGGCAATGTAAGTGGCTGGGGCTCACATGCCAGACACAAACAGCAAATTGCTGCCCCGGTTTTTCCATAGCCCTGCAAGGTCTGTTACCTGGAGATTCTAATAGCCTTTTAACAGGGTTTCCAATTGAGCTGCAGATGCAAAGGAGATAAGAAGAAGAAGAAGAGGAGTTTAGATTTGATAACCCACTTTATCACTACCCGAAGGAGTCTCAAAGCGGCTAGCATTCTCCTTTCCCTTCCTTCCACACAACAAACACTCTGTGAGATGAGTGGGGCTGAGAGACTTCAGAGAAGTGTGACTAGCCCAAGGTCACCCAGCAGCTGTATGTGGAGGAGCGGAGACGCAAACCCGGTTCCCCAGATTACAAGTCTACTGCTCTTAACCACTACACCACACTGGCTCTCGGATTGCTGGTGGATGGGAATGTCTTTCCCGCCCTCCTTTCTACAAAAGAAAAAAAAAATGTATTTGTCTGTATTGTTAATACAGTGGTACCTTGGTTCTCAAACTTAATATATCATGCTGTCACTAGCATTCTCCCATGTTATGAATTTATGCAGTGAGTCAGAATTGGACTCAAGGTCCATATATATCTGCTTCAGAGAGGAGAATGGTCAACTTTCTGGTTCTATAATTCAAGTATTCTATTTACATTATACGTCAAAATGCAAGTAGATAAATAGGAACCGCTACAGCGGGAAGGTAAACGGCATTTCCATGTGCTGCTCTGGTTTGCCAGAAGTGGCTTTGTCATGCTGGCCACATGACCTGGAAGATATATGCCGGCTCCCTCGGCCAATAATGCGAGATGAGCGCGCAACCCCAGAGTCGGTCACGACTGGACCTAATGGTCAGGGGTCCCTTTACCTTTACCTTTATGTTCTATTATTATTATTTATTTAGGATTATATTATTATTATTATTATTTATGTACAATTTTGATTTTGTAAGTTTTGATTATGATTTTGTATGTTATTATTTCTATCTTATTGTTTTGTTCTGTATGTTATTATTTCTTTAGTGTGTTTGTGAGTGTATTTTTAATTTGAAATCTAATAAAGTCTTTAAAATAAATGAATGAATGAATGAATGAATAAATAAATAAATAATTCAAGTATTCTGAGCCCGTTATGTAATATAGACCAGGAGGTAATCCAACGATAGAGGATGATTCCATTCTTTTTTTGTAGATAAATTTTTATTAGTTTTTGATTACATTCCAATAATAGCCTCATTATAATAATGTTCATTTATGATACGATTATTAATACCAATCGTTCAAATATCAAATTATATAATTTAATTAAAGTGCCCACCCAATCCTGTGCGTGCTAGATTTTGATATTTCTGCATTCCAAAATCAACATACTGCTAAAGGAAGCACCGTAAGCATAGATATATGGATGGCTTGCTTGGGAGGAAAAAGTGGATGCAAGGCCTAGAGGGAGGGATGCTAGAATGGAAACCAGACAGTCAGCGATGGAGATGAGGAATACTTCACATGGGCAAATGACAGCAGCTATGGAACATCTGAAGTTGCCTCATACTGAGTAAGACCATTGGTCTGTCTGGTTCAATTTTGCCTACACTGACTGGCAGCTGCTCTCTGTTTGGAGATGGCAGGGACACTGGCGGAGGAACGGGAGTGTGGAGGGAGCGGGCCACCCCAGGCACCACTATTCCAGTAGGATGCCATCACAGCACCCCCCCCTTCCCCTGGACACGCGCCGTGCACCCCTCCACACACCACGTGCCACACCCCCAGAATGCATGCCATGCCCCAGAATGCATGCCACGCCCCGGGGGGCGCACGCCATGCCCCTGCCTGAACTCGGAACCTACTGCATGTAAGTCAGATCTACAGAGGGTCTTAAGGAGCAGAAGGAGAGAGGCTCTCATACCCTCCAATATTTCTCTTATGAAAATAGGGGTGTTTTATTCAACAACAGGGACACGGGTGGTGCTGTGGTGTAAACCACGGACCCTAGGGCTTGCCGATCAGAAGGTAGGCAGTTCAAATCCCCGCAACGGGGTGAGCTCCCGTTGTTCGGTCCCAGCTCCTGCCCACCTAGCAGTTCGAAAGCCTGTCAAAGTGCAAGTAGATAAATAGGTACCACTCCAGCGGGAAGGTAAACGCCGTTTCCGTGCACTGCTTTGATTTCACCAGAAGCAGGTTAGTCATGCTGGCCACATGACCTGGAAGCTGCAGACAAACGCCGGGTCCCTCGGTCTATAGAGCAAGATGAGCGCGCAACCCCAGAGTCGTCCGCGCCTGGACCTAATGGTCAGGGGTACCTTTACCTTTACCTATTCAACAACAACAACAACAACAACAACAACAACAATTTTTATCCCTCCCATCTGGGCAGCTTCCAACATATATCAAAACATAATAAAACATTAAACATTAAAAAAAAACCTTCCCTATGTAGGGCTGCTTTCAGATGGCTCAGGTTGGATAACTCCATACCCTCCAACATTTCTCCGATGAAATAGGGATGTCCTAAGGAAAAGCATGACATTCCAGGATCATATCAGAAACTGGGAAGGCTTCTGTAAGTCAGACTTTCCCTGGAAAATAGGGATGCTTTGAGGGTCTTTGCTCTCTGCTTTTTGTTTTGGGAGGGATGAAGAACGGATGTTAGATTTCACATTTTGATTTAAAACAACCTGCTAGAATGTTGAACCCCAGCTCTCCAGAGGGGTGTGCAAATATTCTGGGTTTGTACTCTCCATTTTAAGTCCCAGTGGTGCTGTATTCCCGACAGACATGCCCTTCTTTCAGAGCTGAGGGTTATGTCGACAACATTTTTTGCTGCTGCTTCTGTTTTTTACAGCACAAAGCGCCGTTAACTTTCAACAATTCACTACGAGTTCATCATGGTTAAACGTGTTGTGCTATAGAAAAAGATATACTATGAAGCTCTGGGTTCTTAAAAACCAACAACCCACCATATCTTTTTAAAGGGGTATCTGTTCTGCGTCCCACTGAGATTCCTCCCATAATTGATGGGTCCTTCGTGGTGGCATCTTTGTACCCAGTTAATTAGCAACGTAGAGTTTGAGTTCGCTTTTTTACATCCGCTCCAGCTGGATGCATTAAATCATTGTCTAAAACACAGTCCACCTAGGGCAGAGAAACCATCACTGCATTTTCAGGCCAAGCCACAGATTCTTTAATGCTTTGCAAGCTGAAATCTGGTGGCAGAAAGATCTTTTAAAAGAATGAATCCAGGCCATTGATCAACTGGGAGCCCTTTTTTCTACTGCGGGTGGCTTCAGATTTCATTTCTGCCTCTCTGATTTGCACACAAATGGGCAGTTCGCTTTTTGTTCTCTTGGAGTCCAGTGACGTGGTTGGAACAGATACGACCGAAAACAGCAACACCAAAGGTTTCAGAAGATTTAAAGCAATGGTGAATAAATGAAGTGAAAGCTGAGCAACTGTCAGTATGTAGTCCATATTAATTTATTGGCCATGTTTCTGCTGTCATTGTCAAGCCACTCCTAAGAAAAGAAGCATGGCATCATATAGCAGATTCCCAAAACAAGCTAACTCCAGTTAGTGGGTGTGGAAGTGATGGGGGGAATAGCATGAAAGTCTGTTGCCAGATACCGTCAAAATGACTTGGAAGTGCTGCAAAGAGGTCCACCCAACTGTAACAAAGTTGTAGCATATTAGGAATGTAGGAAGCTGTTTTATATGGAGTCCGACCTTTGATCCATCTAGCTCAATATTGTCTAGACTGGCTGGCAGTGGCTCTCCAGGATTTTGAAGAAGGGGCATTCCTCGCCCTCCCTGGTGATGCCAGGCATGCTCTATCACTGAGCCATGGTGCTTCTTAACTCGGGCTTTCTTTTCCACTGGATACTTGTAAACTGCTGTATAGGCTCCAGTGGAAAATTACATCTATTCATTTCTTACCTTTATAGCCCATCTTGCCCCCAAGGAGCTCAGGGCAGTGGCGTAGCCTGGGTTGCCAGAGCCTGGGGCCACATGGAAGGGGTTGTAGGGAGGGAAACCGACAGAGTATGCATACACATTCAACTGCCTAACAGCATCCGCATCACCCGGGCAATCGCAGCTGCAGAGCTAAGAAAAGAAGAGTTGTCTGTTGTGTGGCGATACCCCGATCCCTCCCAGGGTAAATAAAGACACTGGGCAAATTGCATAGGGTTAATGGGCGTTAAAAGGCCACAACTTTATTGATTATGGATGTAGAGTTGATTACGGATGTAGAGAGGTATTGGCTTAGGCATTGGATCTAACCGTCTATATCCGACTCCAGCCCGTTCTGCTGGCAGTCTGTGAAGGGTTAACCACCGTTGGGTGAGTCCTGCGATGCACATCAACTAGGACTCACCCTGGGGCCACCGCTAAGGGGCGTGCCTTTTGGCCCTCACCTACCACAGCTTCGGACTTGGCCACGCCCCGGGCTCCTTAAGGGAGTACCCTTCAGCATTTTGGGGGAGGTGATGGCAGCAACTCCCCCCCCCACACACACACACCTGTAACCTTTCAGAGATAATCCAATGCCTACTGCCAATCAAGCCCAAAGGGCTCGCCGCTGGGGGTCAGGAAAAGAGAGACTGAATCCCAGCCGCGTGCTCGCTTAAATTAGCGAGCCACGCCCCCTTGGAGCGTCCTGATTGGACACACCAAGGGAGCACCGTGTCTGGGAGCCAGCCAATGGGCTGGGAGAATGGCAGCCATTCTCCCAGCATGTGCTCGGGCTTATGGTTGCCCACAATCTCCCCTCCTTCTACGGCGGAAGGGATTTTGTCTGAAAAGCATGGAGAATCCATTTTCAGTGGAGCACAGTGATGGAAGCACAGAGCTGTGTAGAGGCAGCGCTGGGTGTTGGAATTTTGTGCCCCTAACAATTTTGTGTCAGGGATAACCGCCCCGTGCCTCCCCACGCTCCCCACCGCAGAGTCAAGTTGGCTCTGTCTATCTCCTCCCCCTCATTTTATCATCAGAGCAGCTCTGTGAGGTGGGCTGGAGTGTGACACAGCGATGGGCCCAAGGTCACCTAAGTGAGCTTCACAGCAGGGGACTTAATCTTCCAGGTCGTAGCCCATAACTGAAACCACTATGCCATACTGACTCACATTGAAATGATGCTTCAGTCCAGGATTGAACCATCGAGCTTTCATGCATGAAGCAAACACCTTAGATCAATAGAATAGCATAAATAAACCATATACCAAAATAGTTCCCTTGAGAAGCCATTTTTAAGCAATGGGATTTGGTAATTGTCACATTGATTTCAATATGACTGAGGGAGCAGTCGTATGCAAAAGTTGCACCAGATCCAAGCCCTTTTCAGCGGCTGAGCTGCTGTTTTGTTTATACCTGGCAGAGGGAAAGAAGCATTAAAGGAAAAACACATATATATACATTTTTAAGGCATACTTTCCCCCAATATAATGGAGTTTTGTGCACATTTTGTGTGCATGTGTGGAGAACCTTCAAGGTGAAGCCTGGGGGGTTGTTGTTTGTTTTTATATTTGTATGTTTTGGAATCATGGAATCACAAACATAGAGTTGGAAGGGACTCTGAGGATCATCTAGTCCAACCCCCTGCAATTCAGGAATATTCAGCTGTCCCTTATGGGGATCGAACCTGCAACCTTGGTGTTATCAGCACCATGCTCTCTGCGCTAAATGCAGAAAGAGATCCTTTCTGACTTCCTATGCCATACCTACTCCTTTTTTTTCTTTTTCTTTTTTAAAAGCTGTATAATCACAAATGTTTGTTTTGATATTGATTTTGTAATCATGGTTTGCCTGTTCAGCCACTAGTGCATCTATTGTGCAAGACAATATAAGTATTCTAATAAAGAGCCAAGAAACATGGAAATGGGGCTGAATCAATATAGTGGCTAAACCACAAGTCCTGTCATAGGGCAGGGAAACAAAAATAGCTGTGGACGGAGGCTTAGAAATGTGATACAGACTATAGGCAGCCAAAATGCATTTGTCAAGAGTGTTTTAAATCCTTTCGGCATGTACGAAGGAGCAGGTTAATGTGCTCAGATTATCTGAGATATGTTCAGGGTGCCTTTCAAATGCATTGCTACCAACCTCACATTTACATGGTTCTCTGTGCTGCCATCTTCCTTCTTCCAGGTTTCTGGAAATTAAATCTGAGGGGCATCTGTGTCCTGTCCTTACTCTGTTTGAGTGTGTGTGTCTGGATAAATGCTGGCATGAAACCCTAGAATACTAGTTCTATTCCTTCCCATCATCACCTAAATGTTGCCGAATTTCTCTTCTAATTGTATAATAAATGCAGCACAATCCTTTGCAAAACTAAATATTCTATTTAAGCCTCAATTTTTTGGAAATAATTTTTATTTGATTTTATAAGTATACCGTTATAACAATACAAAATACATATCCATATTGGGAGATTTCTCCAAATCTCTAGACTTCCCACTTTCCTCTCCATGGGTCCTATTTTAAACCTTTCAACTGTGTATTATTTCATCATCCAAATTTTATGTCTCTCCATTTTATCCACAATATCTTCTACACATTGCAAGTGTTATTGCAATCCTGCTAATGTTTTCATCTGATTACAGTGGTCTCTCAAGTAAATTATAATTTTTTTTTCCATTCTTTATTGAAGTTTTGGTCTTCTTGGTCCCTGAGCTTTCTGGTCAGTTTTGCCATTTCGGCATCGCCCAACAGTTTAGTTTGTCATTTTTCTCTGGTAGGAACCTTCTCTTCTTTCCATCTCTGGGCTAGTAGCATCCATGCGGCTGTCGTTGCATACATAAAAAGTCTTTTATGCTCCTTTGGAAAACCAGCACCTACAATTCCTAATAAGAAAGCTTCTTTTTTAAAATAAAAGTTATAAAAGTTGTTTGTTTGTTTTTTCAAAGACAAAGAACAACAACTGTTGATGCTTGCTGGGTTAACAGGAATGTAACAATTCCCCTGGGGAATATTTGGAAGCTATGGAGATGAGCATCCTAAGATTTTTGTTGCTGTTGTTTTTGCTGCCACTTTTCTGTTCGCAACACAGGGGATCTTCGCTGCCCCTTTAAGTTTGGCAGCTGAGCCCATCAGTTTGGATCCTCTGCAATAGGAGTAGGAAACCTTTTCAGCCCAGCAGGTCGGATCATCACCTACCCCATGAAACACTTTGGCAGGACTGCTCACCTGTCAATCACCTGATGCCTTTATGACATCAGACTGTAAGTTCAAAGGGGCTTGCTGTCAGCACTGATTGGTTGTCAGTGAAGTGAACCACTTTCAAAGGGCACTGTCAGCACCAATCAGCTGGTTGATGCTGACAGCGTGGCTTCAAAAAGGCTCGCTATCGGTGCTGATCAATGCTGTCATGGAGCCAGTCAAACTACACCCTCAAACATGCTCTGCAGACCAGAAAGCATGTCTGCAAAGGGGGGAAATGTCCATACTGTATTCGGGCATGGCCTGAATTGAATCCATGCTTGCAAATAGACAAAGTTGGGATTACTGACGGCACTAATAGCGAGTCCTACTTGCAAGGAACAGTTGAAAAGCACATTTAAAGCTCCCCATTGTTTCTTTGCAACACATATGAACCTAGCAAACTTGAAAGCACTGAGGAGGAGAGATGGGGGGGGGCAGTCAGCACCAATGAAATGAAATGAAATAAATAGTGGCTTTGGCAAACTTCTGCAAAGTAGATACCTTCGTGGGGGGTTTGAGAAAAATCTCAGAAATTTTCTGAGAGGAATGCCTTCTGAGAAATTTGCCTCTCGGGCATGAAACACACTGCTTGAGCTTGGCCCAATCACAAACACTCAGCATCATGTTCCCCACAGGGTTGTTGCGAAGTTAACCCAGCCAGAGGACGTTGCATGGCACCTGAGCTTTTGGGGAGGAAAGATGGTTTATAAATAAAGCAAATAAATATTTGTTTGTTCAGAAGCTGGTTCTGTGCAGTTAAGAAACATTGAGTCATGTCACAAGTTGGATTGTCCTTACCGGCAGATAGCAATAAGAAGTGGGAAAGGGTTCAAAGCAGCCCTCTGCTTTCAAACAACATGGGGATGGAGGGATGGGGTGTGTAGGTGAGTCTTGTGATGTGCCGCAGTCTTGGCCCTTTCTGCAGCTGCTCACAGCCCCACCATGGTTGGAGTCCCTCCTCACATCCCCCTTTCCCACAGATCAACAAACAAATGGTGGTGGAGTTGTTGCAGTGGAATAACACTTGGTACAGACAAGTGTAATATCCTTTGCACGTAGGTTGCAGGCTTCTCCAATTAATACTGAGAATTAAGAAGATGTCCACCTAAATTAAATAAACTCAAGAAACTTCTACAGTAATGGAAAATCCTTAGAGAGGACCAGACAGTGAGAATGAGGGAAGTTCAACTAACTCAGAGTGCACAACAGAAGAGCTATTAGGTCCAAGAAAGTGAGGAAGAGGAATGCATCAACTGGTTTAAAAACATTGCCAAATTGAAGGATGTTGGAGGATTCTAGACTTTGATTATGAGATGAAACTCTTCGATCATGTGACACAATTGATATATACTGAGTTCTGGTCATTCAGCAAGATTCCTTTAAGCCGCTATCTTCAAGAACTCAGACCTTAAGAACTCACATTCTTGTGAGTTATGGAAAGGAATACATTGATGAAGACGAGACTTACTTTGAAATGAATGAAGAGAAGATATGCAGAGCAACAGCAGTAAAGCTATTGCAGTCAGATCCAGTCTCTCAGAATGCCAAGAAGTATGGCAGCAGAGTGTCCCCGACGGAATGGTGACTAAGGTAAAGGACCCCTGGACTGTTAAGTCCAGTCAAAAGTGACTATGGGGTTGGGGCGCCCATCTTCCTTTCAGGCCGAGGGAGCCGGAGTTTGTCCACAGACAGCTTTCTGGGTCATGTGGCTAAAGCTTGACTAAACCGCTTTTGGCGCAATGGAACACCGTGACGGAAACCAGAGCACACGGAAACGCCGCTTACCTTTCTGCCACAGCAGTACCTATCTATCTACTTGCACCGGTATGCTTTCGAACTGCTAGGTTGGCAGGAGCTGGGACAGAGCTACAGGAGCTCACCCTATTGCGGGGATTCAAACCGCCAACCTTCTGATTGGCAAGCCCAAGAGACTCAGTGGTTTAGACCACAGCATCACCCAACTAGGCTGGGCTAGCTCCTGTGGCCCTGCTTGCTTCATGCATCTAAAGCTTTAAGGGGAAAGTCTTGTGTGAACCATCTTAATGTAATTATCAGTGTAGGATACTTGATATCTCTTGGGTGACCTTGAGATACTGGCTTCTTTCCAAGTGGCATGTGTGTGTGTGTGAGAGAGAGGGCAGTCTTCCTTTACAAGTCATAACGGAATCAGAGAAGCAGAGCAGAGTGGACACATGGAATCTTCCACTAGTAGAGTCTGATTAGCCGGTGTATTTCAAGAGCTCCTGAGGTTTACAAAGGTCCTGATGGCCAACAACCACAAAGACAGCTTGATGAAGTAGCAAGCCCTAAGCTGCTGTTGAAAGCCATCAAGTTAATGAGTCTGTTTCAGAGGAAATGGGTTCATTATTTTTTAATTGGGCTGCTGTTTGAGCATTTTCATGAACTGCTTATCAAAATGCATCAGGAGTTCCGCGGTACCAGATACCAAATGCCTGTTTAAGTGCTTAATAACCTACGGAGGGGGAAAGGGAGCTGACATGTAATGCCTTTTGCAAGATGCTTGGTTTCTACAGTATATTGGCCGTATTTTCGTATGGTCTGAGAACAATCTTGTATCAACATAAAATCAGCACCTTCTCAGCCTCGTGTCGATTATGTAAGTATGAACGGGCAAAATACCGACAACAAACAATAAAAAACACCATAGTTTTAAAATGGAAATGTGGCTTGGATTCAGATGCTTATGAGAGCCAAAAATCCCGTTCCGGGGGTGAAGGAATGGGTTTCATGGCTCACTCATAGCCCTCCACACTCATAACAGAAGATGCAATCTGGATCCAATATAAAGAAACCTGAGGGGCAGAAGCCCAATTATTCCTCTTAAATAAAACTTTAAAAATTGAATGGTATGCTTAGGCATGTATGCTCATCTGAGTGGAAATGTATCCCTCCTATATCACCATGGAGCATGGGGGAGTGAGTGAGTCCTGTACTGTATGAACTGGAGAGCCACCACCTATTTCTCCACTTGCCCTCAGTTTCTCAGTCACACTTCATCCCATCCATCCTCAAACTCTGCATCTCAACATGTCTTCTGGGTATTTCCCACAATCCTGTGCACAGTCTCTCCCCCCCTGCTGCTTAAGCTAAAACCTTCCCTGAATATTCCAGCTATTTTTCTTCCTCCACTCCCCTTGAGGCCTCCTATACAAATCCAGAAATGGATGCTTCTTCGCTATGAGCCTACATACTGTACATGTGGACTGTCCTGTTTTCTTCAATGTAGCAAATGAACAGTGCAGAGTTCTCAAGTGTGAAATTTTAGCATGAAATACAAGGGGCAGTATTTACACCGGGTGTGATTTTTCAAGGGAAGATTCATCTCAAAGGCTTAATCTATTGCACTGTTGTCCATGGCAACAGCTAATTTGTGTGTGTGTGTGTGTGTGTGTGTGTGTGTGTGTGTGTGTGTGTGGTGTTGTATCTGACAAAGACAGTAGCAGCAGAGCTCTCCCTTGAAACAAAAGTACATGCAAATATAGCATCTTTCCCAGGACATTTTTTTTATTTTTTGGAGGGGAGGGGGTGGACCAAAATAAAGGGAGCCAGTGTGGTGTAGTGGTTAAGAGCGGTAGACTCATAATCTGGGGAACCGGGTTTGCGTCTCCGCTCCTCCACATGCAGCTGCTGGGTGACCTTGGGCTAGTCACACTTCTCTGAAGTCTCTCAGCCCCACTCACCTCACAGAGTGTTTGTTGTGGGGGAGGAAGGGAAAGGAGAATGTTAGCCGCTTTGAGACTCCTTTGGGTAGTGATAAAGCGGGATATCAAATCCAAACTCTTATCTTCTTCTATGAAGAGGAACTCTGGTCATAGCTGCCAAGTTTTCCCTTTTCTCGTGAGGAAGCCTATTCAGCATAAGGGAAAATCCCTTAAAAAAAGGGATAACTTGGCAGCTTTGACTCTGGTGCAGCTGCCATTACCAAAACCAGGTGAGCAGCACTGAGGCCTTAAGGCAGGCATCCCCAAACTTCGGCCCTCCAGATGTTTTGGACTACAATTCCCATCTTCCCCGACCACTGGTCCTGTTAGCTAGGGATCATGGGAGTTGTAGGCCAAACCATCTGGAAGGCCGCAGTTTGGGGATGCCTGCCTTAAGGTGAATTTTAAATACTTCCTGAAATCACTGAAATGCCTACCCTTTGCAACAAGAAAGTGAAATCCATTTTGTATGTAGTCAGAACATTTTAAGTCCATCCTAAAAATAATACAAATCCTCTTTTTTTAAAAAAATCGTTTTGACAGATCTGATCACTTCAGGAGGAAAAAAAAAAGCAAAGCTGTACTGCATCTTCATTCTGTTCTGTGTTCCAGATGCTGTAACACACAAATAGCAGACATTGCACTGGATAATTCCCTCACCACCTTAATGTGATAAGAGCTTGAAAAATCCCAACACCCAAGGAGCCCCTGCTATTGCCACTTCATGGTTTGCTCTTCTGGTTACAGATTTGAAGTCTTGTCGAAACAGTTGAAGCTCAAGTGCGCCTTGTCAAAACTTGGTTGCCAAATGAAATCTTTCGGCTCTAATTATTAAACAGCCTTTCCCAGCCATGGCCCATAGAGATGTTTTACACATGGCTGTGCACTTGAGATGTTTCTTGTATCTTACAAATTTAAAACATATTGTTGTTGTTGTTTTCATTGAATGCCAAAACTGCCGTTCAGTCAAGTAGAGGCTGCCACTATTTGTATTTGACTGTAACCCTACTTGGCCATTTCGATCATGTGAGGGGAAGAGGACAACCATGCCTGATGGCCAACCCGATCTCCAGCACCAACATGGAAATAACTACCTCCATGTTCCTGCGCATGCTGCTCTCATGGCTATGCTTCTTTTCTGGAAGGAGGTAAACACATATTGGTGATCCAGGCAGACATGCAGTGGGCAATCGTCACATGGGCCATTCTTTTGCATCTCTCCATCATCAGTGATTGAATCATCTAACCATGCTTGATTCAGAAAAATAACACAACAGCCATGCCCAGCAGAGGCAAATTACATTCATTGAGAAGCTATCTCTAAACTCATTCTTCAATTTATTTGTTTATTCACAGCTTGCTTACAGCTCTCTTGCAGCAGACGAGCAAGCCCCAGCAACATAGACGGGAAATTACTGATCTAAGTGATACTTTTATTCCTGCCTATTTTTTTCCCCTTTCCAATAAGATGGAAATATGAGAGGTTCCATCTTATTAAGAGAATATTTTAAGGCTGCTATCCTGTGCTCACTCACTTGGAAGAAAAACCACTTGAACTCAATGGGAAAATATAGGATTGTGATGTAAAGCAGAAATGCAAGTTCATGCAGTGCCTTTAAATTACTGAGAATTTGTATGTGCAATATCTACGAGGAGGGATCCCCTCCGTGTTGGTAACTTTTTTATTTCCTAGGTTAGAAGCTAGTCTATTGAAAACAAGCTGTATGCAAATGTATGCATGTTTCTTTTACTCCAATAAGAGCTTTGAAGGAAACTAGGAAGCGAAACAAAACAAAAAGTCAAAGGTGAAGGTGGCAAGTTAGAGAAATCTGTAAATTGTGAAGATAAGTGTTTCCAACTGTGAGTTTTAACCTTGGCAGCGCAGGAAGCAGAATATCTGAAAGTGCAAAGAAAAAGAGAGAACTGACATGTTCCTGTTTAGAGACACTAGCTCTACCTTGTCACACAATTATTTGTTGAAGAAGCTGCTATTTGATTACTGGTGACTAGTTGAAGAAGTATGCTATTTAAAGGTGAGAATCAGTGCTGTTTTTTTCTAGAAAGAGAGGTGCCAGAGCTCAACCATGAACTTCTCCTTGTTCTCTTCGAATGGCAGTGGTGCCCAGCTGAGCTCCTGTGAGCTCCGGCTTAAAAAACCATGCAGAATATAAATTGGCTCTATGCTTATCAAAGATCGCGAAGCTGAGGCTCCAATACTCTGGCCACCTCATGAGAAGAAAAGACTCCCTGGAAAAGACCCTGATGTTGGGAAAGATGGAGGGCACAAGGAGAAGGGGACGACAGAGGATGAGATGGTTGGACAGTGTTCTCGAAGCTACAAACATGAGTTTGACCAAACTGCGGGAGGCAGTGGAAGACAGGAGTGCCTGGCGTGCTATGGTCCATGGGGTCACGAAGAGTCGGACACGACTAAACAACTAAACAGCAGCAACAAGAATGCTTATTAAATAATGTACTTCATATCAAATTCAAAAGTTAAAACACATGCCACAAGCCCTTGGACATCATTTGAAAAATTAATTTGACATGCAAAATACCCTTCTCCCTATACTTTACAAAATTAATGAGTTGGGCAACACAATTCTGTAAAACAACCATGGAAATCCGACCTAGGTACATACCAAAATTTTAATAAATAAATTTCAAATTGCTGCAGAAATGTGAAGAGCTGAATTTAAGCTTGGGGCGGAGGGGGGGGGGAGAAAGAGAAATGGAGAGAAGTGAATTGACAGATCTGTCCATCCCTAGTCACCCTCCACAGCTTGGGGGGAAGAATTGTCACTACAAGGATGTCATTTTTGGGTGACACCCTGAGGACAGATGTAATACATAGTTCTGTGAGGAACACTTTGGGAAATAAGGTTGTTCGCAGCTTTGAAAAGCATTAAAGTGCTGCTTCAGACCTGAGTATCCTCGAACAATTAATCACACCATTTGGAGCTCATGTGAAGGTTTTCTGTTTTTATTTATTATTTTTTTATTTATTGAATTTATATACCACCCTATACCCGGGGGTCTCAGGGTGGTTCGCAGAATAAAATAAAGATGTAAAACCACAAAATACCTAATAAAAATAAAAACAGCAACCCAATAACACCCCTCCCCCCCAAAAACCCCACATTTTAAAAGGGCGTAGGACAGACATCCCCAAAATGTGGCCTTCCAGATGTTTTGGCCTACAACTCCCATGATCCCTAGCTAACAGGACCAGTGGTCGGGGAAGATGGGAATTGTAGTCCAAAACATCTGGAGGGCCAAAGTTTGGGGATGCCTGGCGTAGGATGTAAGTCAGATCAACGAAAGTCCTGGTGAAAAGGGGACATTTTTGCCTGGCGCCTAAAGGTGGATAATGAAGGTGCCAGGCGAACTTCCCTGGGGAGAGAGGCACTGTTTTCTGTTCTCTGTGTTTGGCTTTGTGCTAGATATCAATTGGAGAAGGCTGGGAAGTTTATGGCTCTCCAGATGTTTCCTGAGGCCCTGCCACCAGTGGTCAATGGTTGGAGATAATGGGAGTTGTAATCCAATGATGCTTGGCGAGTCACAGGTTATGGTTAGCCGTAGGTGACACCCATGTTGTGCATATTTATTCAGGGAAACTGTTATGTGTGTCGTGGTAGACAGTCAAATTTCCTCCACTTGACCCGGATCATATTTATTCTGCTCCTCCACTGCGTTGGTCCTTTTGCTTCCTGGGATCTTGGATGGATTGGCCAAGAAACTCCCCCTCGTAATCCCATTAATTCTCAGTGCGCGAGGCAAGCTTTGGTTGGTTTTGGGTCACTTTGTTTGTACTTAAGACATGTTTCTGTAACGTCTTAAACAGATCTTTCATGCGCTTTGTTGAATCACATAATTAATCACTCCAGTCAAGCTCTTTTCACGGGAACTGACAAATGGAAATTGTTCATAGACTCAGAAAAGGGGGGGGCGAGAGAGACTGAGCAAGCGCCCATTTTTAACTGTCTCGGGATTCTTGGCGCAGCAGCGACTTGCTATGTAAGAGACATATTAATTACCTGAAGGAAGATAAGGGATCTTGCTGAATATAAAGATAGTCTTTTAGCAAAGGACAGCATAGGGCACTTTGAATTTATCTATTTATTTTGTACATTTCTATTTCACTCATCTGAATGGGCTTCTAGAGTAACTACAAAATCAAAAGGAATTTAAAATGATCGACTATTATCAACCAATATAAAAAAGCAGTACATAGAACTAGACAACAGGCCAGATAATACTAGAACTTTTTAATATTAAAACAGCATCTAAGAAGGGCTGATTTATTCAAAGTCTTCACCTGGTGATAAAAGTAGCAAAGTCAATCAGAATCAAACTTAGCTGGAAATTCTTTAGATGCAGTGCAACAATGGAAAAAAGTTATATCTCAGGTTATCTTATGCCTTGCTGTCTAACAGCATGTATGAGAAAGTGCTTCTTTTTAAAATAATAATAATAATAATAATAATAATAATAATAATAATAATAATAATAATAAATGTATGTAGAAAGTTACATTTGTTACTCAACAATTATATTCAAATTCAGCAAAAACCAGTGACTTCTCACTCACCCAATATTGGTGTTTATAACCCAAATTACATACAAATGTGTTGTAAGGTTTCGTCTTATCTAATTTTATCCTAACACATTTCTTAATATATTCTGCTATCTTCTTACACTTCAAACCACACTGTGGTCTTTGCGTATGGGAAATAAATTTTTATTTAGACTAGAAAGGGGTTGCAGTCTTCTTTAAAAGATTGTTAATTTGTATCTTTTCTCAGTGGCACCAATTTTGCCATCTCTCCATATTCCAAGATTTTGATCAATTGTTCTTCCTTTGAGGGTGTTCTCTCCTCCTTCCATTTCTGTGCTCAGATAATCCTTGCTGTAGTCACATACATAAATATTGGGGGGGGGGGATTTGGCTGTCTAGTACCCCCACCAGGAAGGATTCTGGCTTCTTGAGAAAAGTCACTTCAAATTTTTTCTTCATTTCATTATATATTATGTCCCAAAAGGAATTTGCCTTGTGAAAAAGAGCTTCTGGAGAGGATTTGTGCAGAACCAACAGCCCTTGAGGACCACTCCAATTCAGCTGCAAAGGAAGGATGGGGAATCTGTGGCTGACCAGTTGTTGATGGACTAAAAATCCAATCAGCCCCAACCAGCATTGTCAATGGTCAGGCATGATGGGAGACTTTAACCCCTGGATGGTTAAAGTCAAAGGTGACTATGGGGTTGTGGTGCTCATCTCCCTTTCAGGCTGAGGAAGCCGGTGTTTGTTCACAGACAGTTTTCTGGGTCAGCATGATTAAATTGCTTCTGGCGCAACAGAACACCGTGACGGAAACCAGACCACACAGAAATGCCATTTACCTTTATCTACTTGCACTGGCATAGGGACCCAGGTGGCGCTGTGGTTAAACCACTGAGCCTAGGGCTTGCCGATCAGAAGGTCGGCGGTTCGAATCCCTGTGACGGGGTGAGCTCCCGTTGCTTGGTCCCAGCTCCTGCCAACCTAGCAGTTCGAAAGCACGTCAAAATGCAAGGAGATAAATAGGAACCGCTACAGTGGGAAGGTAAACGGCGTTTCCATGTGCTGCTCTGGTTTGCCAGAAGCAGCTTTGTCATGCTGGCCACATGACCTGGAAGCTATACGCCGGCTCCCTCGGCCAATAATGCGAGATGAGCGCGCAACCCCAGAGTCGGTCACGACTGGACCTAATGGTCAGGGGTCCCTTTACCTTTACCTTTACTTGCACTGGCATGCTTTCAAACTGCTGGGAGATGGGACAGAGCAATGGGAACTCACCCCACTGGGCAGATTCAAACCGCCAACCTTCTGATCGGCAAGCCCAAGAGGCTTAGTGGTTTAGACCACAGTGCCACGCACATCCTTTTGATGGGAGATGGAGTCCAACAACATCTACACACTTGGTTTTAGCCAAAAGGCTGAAAAATGATATCTGGAAGGCAAATGGGTTTTTGTCATGGTAATTTAAAACAAAAAACAAAAACAGGCGAATTTGTACTCTCTATAGACCCAGTGCCAGCCAGTAACCTAGCTGTGAGTTTCTGAATCATTTTCAAAGGCAACCCCACATAAAACACCCTAAAACACTGCACTGACTGTCTCAACCAGAAGTTGCAATGTCGTTCAGCCTGATTGGCCTGAAGCCAATATCTCTGCTCTCTCTAGAAGATCAGGCTGCCACTCTGTGTCTAGTCCAGAACACAAAAGGAGGCCACTTGAATTAAGTGCTTAGTCACAAAGGCTACATAGAATTGTCTGCTAAGTGCCTATCATGTCCCACTGCTTATTATGATTTCCATGAAAGTGTATTTAAGAACCCTGCAGTTTGTTAGTCAAGGAGTTAAACACATCTCTTATGGCTGTTTTAGGGGCCAGGCAGAAAATGGTGCATTTTATATTTGTCTGTTGCTTTTTTCCTTTTCTTTCCTCAACGTGTTTTGTAATAGGCTCTCTAGACGAGGCTGGATTCAGTTTGGCTCTTTCTAGCCTTCCACTGATTATCTTCCTGAATTAATAATTGGGTTGCCTGGAAAAGACGCAGCAACAGGTGCTGAAGATGGAAAAAGAAGAAACAAACAATTGAAGAGACATGCGCAGATTTCTGCTCAAAGTACAGCTAAGAGGCTCCCTAAATAATGGATAAAGGCCCCGTGTCCTCAGTCCGATAGCTAAGAGTGGATGTGTAAAGAATCTCTGGATCTGTACTGTACTTCTGGATGCCCCCATGTATTTTGCAGGTGCTTTAATTTGGCAATAGTAGTTCCTCAACTACTAACAATTCCACCAAGCAGCAGGCATCTGATTTCCCTTTGAGTGATGAAGCAGCAAAAAGTAAAGGAAACTGATACCTGAGAGAGGAAAGCAAAGAGGCATCCTATATGAGCAGAACAGAGGCGGCTGATCTTTCATTTTGCTTGAGCATTGAGCAGAAGGCTGTTCTGGGAATGGGATGAAAAGTGAAACGAATAGATAAGCAGTGTGAGGTCTGCAAGGGTCTGGACTCTGCACACAGCAGCAGATTGCAATTCTTGATATTCCTATAAGGCAGCCTTTCTTAGAGGTTTAGGACCTCAACTCTGTTATTGGCTATGCTGGCCGGGGCTCAGTTGTATAATTGGGTTAATTGATGTTGACAGGGTGAATGCCTAAATGTGTATTACCAAAGGCTTTAACACAGAGATTTTCCATGGGGTTATATTAAAGCCAAGAAAGGGTTTCTGAGCTCTAGCTGAGTTGATAAATTAACTATTGTTGTTTCCTGCTAGCTAACATGTGAATGTTAAACCTTAGCTCAGGTGGCAAAGGTACAGTCATACCTAGAGTTGCGTTTTTTCAGTGTTTACTTCCGGGTTCACCGCTTCGCGCATGCAGAGGAGCGCTCTATCGTGTCACATGCACGTGCAGAAGTGGTGCTCTACTTACGGACTTTTCAGGGTGCGAACAGCACCCCGGAACGGATCACGTCCATAAGTAGACCACTGTATTTGGTGGTCTAGACCACTGTATCCATAACCACTGTATTTGGTTGCAAATCTCCATTTTGAAAGGGGGTTGCCTTTAGTCTTTGTTCTCAAGCTCTCTGAGGGTGAGGATATAAATCAAGCTCTCCAGGAAAACAGCTCCAGGCAAAAGGGATGCTGTTAGAAGAGAGACCTTTGCTTATAGGTCTGTTTAGGTTATTTCATATTTTGTAAGATGCTGGGCCTATGCTTTGGAGTGGCATGTGTCTTACGGAATTGTTTGGATGTAACATTTGATGTTTCTGTTTTGCTTTGAAGAAAATTCTGCAAGTAAAGCTTTGAATATTATTTAATGGGTCTGGGCAATGTTGAATTGTAAAAGGAATCCGTTTTCATTCATTCAGTCGCTTCAAACTGTGCAATATTAATATCTGCAATAGACAAAAGTACATGGAGGGTGCTAGAGTGGAAAAGGTTTCCCTCCAACACAATTCATCCCCTTCCTTTTGAATAGTTTTGATTAAAGATTTTCTTGGGTTACAAAGTGTATTGTCTTTTTTCAGGTTGTAGAGTCCTTTCAGATCAGTTATATTCCACGTGAGACCTTAATGTTGTGGGAGAAGAAAGGGGGGAGGGGGAGGGATGGTGGTAAACTTACATACTTTTACTTACTGAATGTGTCAGGTTTTTGTGTCAGTGTCTCTTGGGTAGGTTGTCTTGCTATTCATTTATTAGTTTTCATTGGCAGTGTGAGAAAGGGAGGGAGCCCAGGGCATGGATGGTTGTCTTAAGTTGACTGCAATAAGATTTGTTTGTGGGGGGGGGAGGGCTTGTTGGGTTGGATCAGCCATATTGATTCATATGCTATTGATTCCTGTTGTCTTGTTGGGCTGTGTGTGTAAAGAGGAGTCTCACTGGGGTGAAAGCATCTTCCCTGTGTCAGTTTCAGTCTGTTGGTTAGCTTTTACAGTATAGTAAAAGCTAAAGCTATGGGTACCAAATTCCCACAGAATTTGGTACCAGCGGTCCATCCATGTTCACTCCTGACAGGTCTCTCCAGTGTCTAACTATGATGCTTCTGGCTCCTGAGAGTTGGTGGGTTATAAACTCTAAGCCAGGCACCCCCAAACTCGGCCTCCAGATGTTTTGGGACTACAATTCCCATCATCCCTGACCACTGGTCCTGTTAGCTAGAGCTAGGGATGATGGGAGTTGTAGTCCCAAAACATCTGGAGGGCCGAGTTTGGGGATGCCTGCTCTAAGCTCTTCATAGTGTGAGTGAGCGTTATTGTCTTGGAAAATATTCAATAGGGCCGATTCTGGGGTGGCTTCTAATACCTATCTTTAGCTATTTTTTGTAGGACTGCTGTCCCAAAGGGTTGGATTTGGGTGCAATCCTATTAGAGGTTGCTGCCCACACACTTCTACTGCCCTTGCTGCTGTGTATGGTGGCTCCTCAATAAAACCGCTTTAAACAGCTTGTAGCAGAGTTTCTTCCTGGTGGCAGATTATAAGAGACTATGGGACTTGTGCAAAATACTCAGTCAAGAGTTACTTTATTTTCTTGGCTGGTTCACAAACATTTTGGTTGTGACTATATACAAAACTATTTACATGCATCTTTCCACCACGATATAAAATCACAGCATGTGGGTACTCTTTCCTTGTGCAGGGAAGTGCAAACAGCAACTTTCTCTCTTTTATTTTCATCCCCAGCTG
Source organism: Zootoca vivipara (assembly GCF_965207765.1). NCBI lineage: Eukaryota > Metazoa > Chordata > Lepidosauria > Squamata > Lacertidae > Zootoca > Zootoca vivipara. Next base: position 13,509,293 of record NC_142587.1, on the reverse strand, counting down.
TAATCAGCCTAGAATGCCACTCCTAACTATTAAAGGAAGCTTCTTTAAAGCTACAAGCACCTTTTTCTGTTTCTTTGAAGAATGACTTCCTAACAAGTCCCGCTGCATGTGGGAAAATGCTGCAGCCTTTCCAGCATTTTGGTGAGGTTCCTGGATGTATCAACGCCAATTTCCATGGCGTTTGGTACCATCTATTGCCAAGTTTCAAAGTGAATTCCTTTCCTTTGGGTCAGATGGATTTAAAGGGAGGTTTAGACCACAATTTATTCCAATGAGTAGGGTTTATTATTTCGTAGCCTGTTCTGTCCCAGCCTTCCTCCCAAAAGATGGCACCCAGGACGACTGAACCTCTACTTACCTGAGCCAGTGCTTCACCTCAGTTGCTTTGCATACATATATTTTCATCCCTTTACCATCTAGTGTAGGAGATCTTCTCTATGGTACGAACTCGTGCCATTTGGAGCTTTCCTCGCACATGCTTCCCTTCATTGGCTGGTAGCAGCCATTTCATCAGGCTGCAGCAGAGATATGCTAGTGGTACTCATATTTTGTTCAGATTCTTTGTCAAGGAAATTTGTAGGTCTGCAACTCCCATCAACCCTAGTGAACATAACCAATGGCTGGGTACAATGGGAGTTCTAGTTCCCCACAGCTAATCTACAGAGACTGGTGAATTCAGTATTAGCATAAGCCAGGGTTGCCAAACTTTTTTCAAAGAGGGCCATATTTGATGAAGTGAACATGCATGAGGGCCGACCAAAGTTGCTGAGCTTTTTTTTTTTAAAAAAAAAATATTCCAAGGTTGTTGAGCTTTTTTTTAGAATTGGCTGAACTTTTTTTAGGATTTTACCCCAGGACATATACTGCCACAAGGGCCGGATCAAATCGACCGGCAGGCTGGATTAGGCCCCCCAAAATGAACTTCGGACATAAGCCCTTTAGAGCACTTTGTCATGGTCACAAGTGGCATTTAGGCACATTTTTCCTCATGAAATTTAGGCCTTTGCAGTGTGATTCTGAATGTCAAAAATGAATAGCGGGTGGAAGCCGACGACTCCTTTTATTGTTATTATTATTATTATTGTGGACAATTGTTCTTGTACCGGATTGCAAAAGAGAACAAAGGCGTTTGGAGATGTCATTTTGCATCTTTAGAAAGCTCTTAATCAGAGCATGATTCTTCTTCCAAATACATATTCAAAGCACCATTTGGGACACAAAAGCTGTGATGAAGCTTGTTGTATCATTTATATGATGTGACACTGCATTATGTTAAGATGTACTCCTAGGCCCTGACATGAAGGGTACGCCAAGGCAGAAGGGGACTTGACGCAAGACAGAAGAGCAGTCAATCTCCAGGCCACCTGTTCCGGCATCCTGATTAGCTCATTCAGTCGTCCTCTGGGCACAAACATTCCTTTTCCTTCTCTTAGTACTTAATCAGTCCAAGGGCTGCAAAACAGCATTGGTGAGAGCTGCAGCAGCTTTCAAGAACAAGCTCTGATTACAGATTTGGGGCGGGATGCATCCTCCCCCAAAGGAGATTACAATGGCTAAATAATTTTGATCATATTGAACGGGGTTGGGTTTTGAGGTCCAAATCAAATGTCTCAAATGAGCCTATTTAAGCCTCCCATCAGTGATGCATGACAAAGACACTATACATCTTTATTTTGCTTCTGAGTAAACATACATAAGGCTTGCACTGCTGATCACCATGTGACAGACTGTGGGACTTTCTCCCCACTCCAGATAGATAGATGATAGATAGATAGATAGATGATAGATAGATAGATAGATAGATAGATAGATAGATAGATAGATAGATAGGGTTGCTTTTCTTGTTTTAAATGTCACCACCATCTGTAATTACGGTGAGTGCTGCGAGGATGGGCTAGAAGTTAATTGATTAAATGGAGGAGATTCAGGCTTCAATTCTGTGCACATTTATCCAGGAACAAGCGCCATTGAGCACAGTGGGCCCAAATAAGGAAATATGCATAAAGATTCAATGTATATAATTTAGGATTCACCATGCCCATCTGGCGGCCACTAGACTGGTGATTGGGAGTAGATGCTGGGACCATATAACACCGGGCCTAGAGGATCTTCACCAGCTCCCAGTATGGTTCTGAGCACAATTCAAAGTTTTGGCACTGAGCTTTAAACCCTAAAAGGCCTCATTCCTGTATACCTGAAAGAGCATCTCCATCCCCATCATTCAGGCTAGACACTGAGGTCCAGCTCCAATGGTCTTCTGGCAGTTCCCTCACTGTGAGAAGTAAAGTTACAGGGAACTAGGCAGAGGGCCTTCTCGGTAGTGGTGCCCGCCCTGTGGAATGCCCTCCCATCAGATGTCAAGGAGATAAAGAACTACACAACTTTTAGAAGACACCTGAAAGGAGCCCTGTATCGGGAAGTTGTTAATGTCTGACATTTTATTACGTTTTTATATTTTGCTGGAAGCCGCCCAGAGTGGCTGGGGAGACCCAGCCAGATGGGCGGGGTATAAATGAATAGAAAATGTTCCTGTTATCTGTAGCTCAGACTGTTGCATGCCTTCCATTTGTTCCAGGGTTATATTTTGTGCATGTTTTTCAGCATTTTAAAGCATAGTTCCTAAGGGCTTTTGATACATGATGTGTCACATTGCAGTAATGTATGTTTTAGGATACAGTCCAAAATAGACTCTGTGGGACTTGATTCCAAATAAAATATGCACCATTTGGAGCTGGTAAGAAAGCTTGCCTCCCTTGCATGCCATTTGTTTTGGTGTCTTCTTTTAAATAGCCACTGCTAGAGGTTTCAGATAGCCTGTAAAACTAATCACAGTTAGGTAGGATGCAACAATTCAGCTTCCTTGCCACAAGCTGAAAACAGATGGTTTCTTTTAAAGACAGAGCTATCAATACATTTGTTTACATTTGTTTTCTCTTGGCCTTTATTTATGCCCCATCTGGGACTTGAGGCGTATTAGGCATACCTAGGTAGCATTTGCAATCTCATCAACTAAACCCCACAAACAAGGCCAGAAATTAATTTTCTTTCTCTGCGTTTCCCTCCCACCTTTGCCAGCTTCAAAAGCAACGCAGACCACCTCGCACCAGCTAATAATGGAAGCTTAGATATTTGGCATTTTCCCAACTCATGAGAGAACTGACATTTTGTAAAAGCTGTCCAAAACAACAATAATTGCATTTTGTTTGCTTTTGTTTAAAGAAACTATATTGTTATTTGTCATATCTTACAAATGGACCCCCCCCCAAAAAAGAACAATAATAACAACTATATTGCCATTCTATTTATGGACTACCTGTTTCTGTGGAACAGATAGACTTTTTTAAATAAAAAAGGGTTGTACGTTAATTTGTTTTCTGTATAACAACTCTTCCTCATAGCTTTGTGAATGCTGTGAGTTTTCTTAAATGCCAAAAATATCATACCAAGTAGGAAAAATATATATTAGTGAATGATAAACATGTCACATTCAATAGGATGGCTGGTTGTCAGCCTTTTGATACGGTAATTCAGTACTTGCTGGCATGCAGTTTTTATCACAGTGATAGGAAGCTGCATTACAAATGTGTATAATGTAGATGTCCTGGATTTCTACCTGAGTCTGGACCAAACTACACATTACATATAGACTAATTTTAAGATTCTATTAAAATGCCCTTAGAAAGCAACAATGGGACAGGATGACTGAGAACAGAGCAGGACCGTCTTAAGTATATTTGGCGCCGTGGTGTGACGGATCCCTCCGGCACCCCTGCCCTGCCCCATTTCCCAGCGTGGCGGGCGGGCGCAGCTGCGTGGGCGGGCGCAGCTGTGCAGCGCCCCCTTGGCCGGCAGGTGCCCTGGTGCCCTGCGCCACCCAGCCTGGCCGTAGGGCCAGCCCTGGAACAGAGGTATGGAGGGGAGTGGGAAGGAAGGGTGCTTAACCCTTTCCTCCCCTGCCAATTTTCTGCCCCAAATTGTCGCTAGCTGCTTCTGTGCACTGCTAGTCCCAAATTCGTGGCTCCTCTCTCTCTTTCTTCCTCGGAGAGAAGGGAAAAGCAAAAGCAATACAGAACGGAACAACAGTTATCACAGTGGCATAGCATGGGTTGCCAGTGCCCGGGACAGGAAAGCCGCTGATGCTGCTGGAGTAACCCCCACTGGAGCTAAGTGGGGCTGCACTGTTCTGCCTGCTCACCCACGCAGAGGAGAGCCCAGCCGGCCGATGCGTCCCTTGGCGGTGAATTCCCCTGTCATCTGCAGAGAGGCTGCTCTGCCACCTTCAATGTGGCAGGGCAGGGATCCCTGTGGAAGCTGTGCCTGTGTAGTGGTGCCTGGTTTTTGCTTCCAGGGCCATGGCCCTTATGGCCCCCCACACTATGCCACTGTGCTATCATTCAGTGATGTGTTGTCAGCTTGTGTTGGAGAAAGATACACATTATCTACCCAAAGCAAGATGCCATATTGGCACATTAGTGTCATGTATTAGGTGCGGGGAGGGGTGTTGAGCATGTTGGGAGACAGCAAGCAAGCTGCCTGATGGCTTATGTGGTGGCCTGATTGCCTACAATAATAGAACAGAGCAGCTCTCAAGGCTCTGTGTTGGCCAGAGACATGATCCAGATTGATCTTCTGGATTATGGGATGATTCTGCGAATGCCCCTGCTGGAAGTGGTTCTCATCTTCTCTTCAGATAGATTGCATAGTGTCTGATCCATGGGACTTCTGCTCCTCCATGGTCAGGATAGAAAGAGATATTTGAAGCACACCAAGTGTTTGGAGCTTGCCAGTATCTTCTTTTTGTTAAACATCAGACCACTATGCCATACCCCAAACCAGCTTTGAAAGTCCCCCCCCCTTTGAAAAGCAGTGTTTCATGCAACAAGGATTGCTGTGGCCTTAGGAGAAGGGTCCTAGGCTCTGCCACTGGCATTTCCACTTAATCCCAGAAATACCTCTGTTTGAAACGCTGAAGAGCTTCTGCCAGTCAGAGAAGGGAGCACTGGAATATATGGACTTGTTTTGGTACAATGTAGCTTCATATTCTTTCCTCCATTGCAAATTTGTCAGGCTCAAAGTTTTAGGCCTGATGTGATCTTGATTCCTGATCATGGACCCTCCATGTGTCTCTATTTACAGAAGCCATCCCAGTTTTTTATTTGATCCCAGAATGTCCTGCTTTTCCTTAGGATGTCCCTATTTACATCAGAGAAATGTTGGCGGGTATGGAGTTATGTGACCCATGAGCCAAAGAGATAAGTAACTATAAAACCTTTAGAAGACATATGAAGGCAGCCCTATATCTTTTTAAAAAAAAATGTTTATTGTTTTATTATGTTTTTATATATGTCGGAGGCTGCCCAGAGCATCTGGGGCAACCCAGTCAGGTGGCAGGGTGTAAATAACATTATTATAAACATCATAATTATTATCGAATAGGACACCCCTATTTTCACTGGGGAATGTTGGAGGGTGTGTGATCAGCATACATGCTGTGCAACCAACTCCAACCATCTCTTTATTTCAGATATGAAGGAATAGCCACATTTGATCATGAATACTTCAGTAAAGGTAAAGGTAACCCTGACCATTAGGTCCAGTCGCGGATGACTCTGGGGTTGCGGCGCTCATCTCGCTTTATAGGCCGAGGGAGCCAGCGTTTGTCCGCAGACAGATTCCAGGTCATGTGGCCAGCATGACTAAGGCGCTTCTGGCGAATCAGTTCAGCGCACGGAAACGCCGTTTATCTTTCCGCTGGAGTGGTACCTATTTATCTACTTGCACTTCGACGTGCTTTCGAACGGCTAGGTTGGCAGGAGCTGGGACCGAGCAACGGGAGCTCACCCTGTCACGGGGATTTGAACCGCTGAACATCTGATTGGCAAGCCCTAGGCTCAGTGGCTTTCACCTTCCCATTTACATTAATCCACCTGAGATACATTTTGTAATGTCATACCAACCAACTGGTTTCCACATTTGTAATGTGGGGCAAAAAAGTGGTTATTAAGCCCCCGTGATAATTAAATCCTTGACAGTTGATTCATACCACCAACCGTTATTAGAAGGCGGGTTGAATAATGAAAGAAATCTTTAAATTGTATATGTTATAAATAATAACCCCACAGCTATCCTATTCTCACTTCAGAATTCTTCTTGAACTACGTTAAGATTAGTGCATGAATGTAGTAGCTTTTTTGTCTGTGTGAATATTTAATAACTCTTCATTTGGATTAACAAGGAAAAACGCCTTACCAAATGTTCCTCTTTCATATAGCTGCTACAGTAATTTGATATTCTGTTTATACATGTGTAACAATGTTGGAGAAGCAGAACACTCTTCTCCAACTCTTAATATCTTGCATTTGAAAGTTTTAGCACACCAGCACACCTTCCAGAAGCTCTAATAATCCTCTGACGTCATCAGCTAGGACATGCATCTTGATGTAGCTGTGCTAGTTGTCAATAGAAATCCCACTGAGAAAAATGCAGTGTCATGGGAAACCCCATTCAGCTCCAGACTCTATAAACTGAAGAGACATATTGTTAGTATGTATTTAGGACACACCTTTAGTATACATTTAGGACACACCTATTTGTGATTGTATCCTTTCAAATGGCTTTTAGCATTGTATTTTAATTGTTGCAACCTGCCTGGGGATCTTAGGATGAAGGACGCCTAACAAATTGTTGCTGTTGTTCTTACTGCCAAATGTTTCCCCTAGTCTTCGGGTGAGAAACAAAACCGTCTGAAGCTATTGTAAATTTTACTGAGACAGGGATACTTCATGGCACTTAATAATGGCCCTGTTTGCCCAAAGTTGAAGAGGATTGGAATGAATCTAACTGATCAGATCCTTAAATCTGTGATGTGAAAGGGTGGCATTATTTTCCTATATGGTCTGTTTTGATTATTGTTTGGTTCATCTTTTTATTATCTCCCACCTTTTCAAAAGCACAGGACAAAACCCTAATACAATGAAGCAAATGTTAGGCAGAGGGCCTTGAACAGAGGCTAATGGTTTACAATCAAAAGTAGAGGAAAGGCAGAATAATGGTACCCGACAAGCTCTTAAAACCCTTTGAAGTCAATGATACTTCAGAAACTATGAGTAGCCTGGAAACTATTGTAACATAGTAGTCTAAAGAGTAGAAGGATGTTCCACTTCAGTTGAAAACCCAGTCCCAGCTCCTTCGCAATGCATGGCTGGGAGATGGGGCATTCAGCAAAGATGGTTAGGAAAGAAGAATTCTTTCTTATTCATTTTTTTCTTTCTCAGTTTCTTCTTACATAGTCCATGAGTAGCCTTTTTTAGGGCTGACCCCAATGTCCCCACAGTCAGGGCCATCTTGAGCAGATCGCGCGCCCTGGTGCTGAGGGGCGGAGATGCCCTCCTTGCCAAGCCGGCGCCCACCTTACCAGCCCCGCGCCATGGTGCACTGCGCCACTGGGGGGCTATGAGGAGCCGGCCCTGCCCACAGTAGGACATTTGGTGATTTCCACGGTGAGAGGCAAAAGCCATGCTGAAAACAGAGACTAGAGGCACATTGAGGTACAGAGACAAACTTCAGAGTGATGTGGTAGTAGTAGAATGACAATATCCCTTTAGAAACCACAGAAGGATCTGTGCTTCCTATCCATCCAATGTGGCTTTTGCCTTGGGATATAGCTGTTCCTGTGTGGGAACCTTCTTCCAGTCTGTATTCATGATGATGACATGAACCTGGAACCCCAAATTCAATACACTGGAAGAAATTCATTACTAGCAACATGACAAATACAGCTTATATGAATGGTCTCAGGTGCCCCTTCTCTTCTGTGATGCTAAAGCAAATGCATTTCAGCATAAATCAGAGGCTTATTCTGTCATAGCAAATGAGATCTCAAGGCCAGCAACAAAAATGGATTGTTCTTCTGTATGTGGCTTCCTCACATCTCCCCTACCTTGTATTCAATGAACATACATGGGGTGGAAGTGTGTAATACTGCAGTGCAAGGCTGAGCCCCCTGGTTTATACACATTCATTGCATACAGTTTGTGATGTTCTCGCCCTTCGGTACCCTCAACCTCTTTCCCCTCTGGACTGCCCGCTCTCCCTCCGGAGTCCGCTGGGCTGCCCCACGTTACCTGGGAAAGGGTCTGGCTGTACTTCAATGGCTCGAACGGGGTTTCAAAACACTTCCTTAACCAGTATAGCTGCCACCACCCGGGAGGGTCTCCTTACAGACCTCCGGGACAAAGAATACGCGCTCAGCCTGGTAGAGGGCAAAGCAGCCTAGGACTGGGTTTAGCAGTGCGACCAGAAAGGACCAAGATCCACGAAGAAATATCTTTTAACTATTTATTGTAAAAACAATTTAAACAAAGTAACATGCAACAGTTCTCAAGTAAAGGGAATACAAAAATAAAACAAGAAAAATATAACTAACTTACGGATACAAACTTAAGGCAAAGTTGAACCAAGACTACATTTCTCCATCCGGCAATTGTAGTCAAGAGCCATCGGCAGACCTCAGTCTCTCTTAGGCTCTTTGATGAGGAACAGGACAGCAGTACCTTGCTGGGCCATTTTGCAAGACAAAAGGACAATAGAGCCCAACTCTAACAGACTTAAATCCCCAAAACTCTTAAGGTGTTCCACGTGGGCTTATGGATCATTATCCAATCTGCGTTAGAGTTGAGGTTTGAATAATCCAATCAGGGATCCCACAACCGTTAATCTTGTCAATCAATTAGAGGCTACACAGATGTCTTGTGTTTACCCATTAATCAACCTACAGGGCAGTTAGCGCCTTCGGTTCCCAGAACACACCGGACAAGCCTTCCTCCCTAATTTCTTATCACACAGGAATGGGAGATTTCACAGCTGCAAGGTTGGGGAAATTATACACGGGATCAAAGAAGTCAGAAATCTTCTTTCTCAGAGTTCAAGAGTTTAGTTTCCCAGGCCATTCTCTCTCTCGTTGGCCAGAGTCCCATGAAACCTTGCAACTCCCATAATGCTCTACACCCTAATCCATGACACAGTTGTTCAGGCAGGAGATTGGCATGTGAGGAGGGCGGAGCATGGGTGGGTACTGAATTGTTGGAAGAATATTTGAAAAGAACTGATGCCTGTAGGGCAGGCATTCCCAAACTTCGGCCCTCCAGATGTTTTGGACTACAATTCCCATCTTCCCCGACCACTGGTCCTGCTAGCTAGGGATCATGGGAGTTGTAGGCCAAAACATCTGGAGGGCCGCAGTTTGGGGATGCCTGCTGTAGGGTCTAGTAGGATTAATAAAAGGCTTTAATATCACTAGGTCTATGTAGCCAAGTAAGTAGTAAAAGAAAAAGGAAATGCAGTTTGGATATAGCTCTACATCAGGCTTTCTGATTCACTGGGGAGGCTTGCTTTTTATTTTTTATTTTAAATATTGATACCCTGCCTCGCTGTCATTCAGGGTGGTTTACAAATGGATTGATTTTCTTTTCTCTCTTTGGAGTCAGCCTACTGCTGATGTCGAATGCAGCAGTGGCAATTTAGCTTCCTCAGAATGGCATTTTAAAAGGAACTCCAAAATATTTTGTTTGCCCTCCAGATGCTGCTTTTTAATAAAAGCCACTGGTGATACAGATTACCTATTAATTTAGTGCAAAAAGTATCAGACCCTCCAAGTGTCCCTATTTTCCAGGGACAGTCCTGGATTTACAGAAGCATTCCTGGTTCCTGATTTGATCCTGGAATATCCCGCTTTTCCTTAAGGCGTCTCTATTTTTATCAGATAAATGTTGGAGGGTATGGAGTTTTGCAACCCCTGAGTCAAGGAGATAAGTAACTACACATCTTTTAGAAGACATCTGAAGGCAGCCTTGTATAGATAAGTTTTTAATGTTTAACGTTTTATTATTTACATGTCGGAACCTGCCCAGAGTGGCTGGGGCAACCCAGTCAGATGGGTGGAGTATAAATAATAAAATTATTAGTATTAGTATTATTATGGAATGGGATGTCCCTATTTTCATCAGAGAAATGTTGGAGGGTATGTAATATATGCTTCGCATACCAACACATTTTCTGGTTGCAGTGTTCTGCGTTCTTACCACTTTTCGATTCAGCACAAGAGAGACATGAAAACAGTTACAGAGTTCAACTGTTAGGTCATATTTTACATGGCAGAGGAATAAACAACAAACATACTGAAATTCAATAGCCTCCCTCTCTTGTCTTTTATCACCACCTTTCTTCCTTGAACTGTGAACAATCTTGCACCTTATAGGCTAAGCAAATCTACTGTAATGTAAGCTTTCATCAGAAGTATGGAGTGGCTTATTAAGTTAGTGGGTTTGTTTACAAACGGATGAAACGAAAGTTATTGACTATGGGGTCAACTGGTTCAAACTATTCAAGAGATAGTAGGGGGTATGTATAGAGTTGTCAGAATTCTGTCAAATGGGAAAATAGTACTGTAAATCGCATCCATTTGCTTGTCTTCCTGCCAACAGGAGCAGAAATCAGATGGGCAAATATAGTAGTTCGTATAACTGCACAGTACTCCTCACTGTGCAGTTATATGAACTACAAATATGCCTTTTTCTCTCCTACCCCTGCAAATGTAGATGTACAAATCTCTTCATATTGTCATCTCTGGACCGATAGTTTGCTAATGGAACAGTGGGGTTGATAGAATGATGTTGGGATGAAAGAAAGTCTAGCACTTTTAGGTCTAGGAGCTGCCTATTTTTATTTTTTACTACAAAACCACAAAAATACATAACATAAAAAACCCATACCCCCTCCCACAGATTAAAAGGTTATAGATTGTTTAATTAGCCAAAGGTCTAGGTAGAAGAGGGTTTTTCTTTTTGCCTGTAAAATCATTTCAATAGGTATTAAAGGTGAACGAGACTATTTTTAAAAATAAAAAGAACAGCAGCAGCAGCAACAACAATTTTTAAAACATGACTACCATGAGTACCTTGCTATAATTGCAAGGTATAATCTTGGCTTCTCTCTGCATATGGCAAAGTTACCTTCCACTCAAGCCAGAATGTAAAGAGAGTTTCTAATATTCAAAATGAAGAGCTGCCAAGAATTATTCAGACTATCTCAACTTGGAGTGGTGAATGTTCATCGGCTGTCAGAGAGCATATACTGTATATAATCATTGTCTGACTTCATAGGGCTAAAGCTTGCTTCTTTGAGCCTGGGAGACCTGTTCTGAGACAGGGATGAAGATGGCAAAAGGCAGGAATGCACGTTCTTCTGGGGCAGCACAAAGACAAATGTGCCTTTTGAGGAAATAAGGCTGTTTTCCCAGTCAGAAATTGTGCCAAATCTGACAATGGCAGTAAGGCAAATCACCCAGAAGAGGCCAGGTGGGATGAAATTCTAAAAGGGATGGGGGAGAGGGGTCCACCTGACCCTGACCCCAAGAGGACTGGACTCAGAAATTTCTGAAGTTTGGGACTTAATCCAAATGGGATCTGTTTTGGAGCCGCTCCACGTCTGAGGACCCCTTCCCCTAAATTTACTGAGACAGTAGGCTCAGAAATATATGCTATTTCCAGTGTCCTCAGAAGCTGTCACATATGGTCACAAATCAAGGCCCTACCCAGTATTTTGTGCTAGTGTGGGAAATGCTTGTGTTGGACACTGCTACAGAGCTTCAGGGATGCGGGTGGTGCTGTGATCTAAACCACTGAGCCTCTTGGGCTTGCTGATTGGAAGGTTGGCAGTTCGAATCCCTGTGACGGGGTGAGCTCCCGTTGCTCTGATCCCAGCTCCTGCCAACCTGGCAGTTCGAAAGCACACCAGTGCAAGTAGATAAATAGGTACCGCTGTGGCGGGAAGGTAAATGGAATTTCCGTGTGCTCTGGTTTCCGTCACAGTGCTCCATTGCACCAGAAGCAGTTTATTTATTTTTTTGAACATACTTTTTATTAATTTTACAAAATACAAAAAAAACAAAAAGACGGTACATACTTAAACCCCTTTTCCACCTCCTTCCTACCCACCCACATGGGTCCTCCCCTGCCACAGAAGTATCCCATGTATGTGAACAGTCAGAGATGGTCCATTTTATGCTTGGATTTCTGTCCTACCCCCCCTCCCCTGACCCCAAAGCCCCCCCCCTGCCACCAGGGAGCTCCAGCAAACCAGGGCAGTATGCAGGAGGACATCCATCCAACCATCTATTATCATACCAAAAAAAGAGAAAAATAGATATAGGAAAAAAGGGAAAAAAGAAAGAGCGAAAAAAGAAAGAAAAAAACAGTACAAAACAGAAAATTTTTTCTTGCATTCATAGTTGTAAAACCATATTTTGTGGGCTTCCCCTCCCCCCCCCTTCCCCGGTTTTCATCCCTTTTTTATCATCTGCAACAGTTTCTTACTTTATAAAAATACACCTTTGTATCTTATACAACTTATAAATCAATTGTTAGCATTTTCATCTAATATTCAAATCACTGAAAAATCAAACTCCCATTTTCTCTTCCCGTGCCTAATTTTTTTTTCCTCCCTCTATAAGCCTCCATATTTTCACATTTTCCAAAATCCATTCACTTTTAAAACTATAACTATTCTCAATTTAACCTTACATCCCCGATTACCGGCTCCACCCCCCCAATCCAGCAAATTCCAAAGTCAGCAGACCAGTTATAAACCTGTTAATCCATCCATCCTTATAATCACAACATCACTTTCCCTTCACCCCACCCCCTGTTTACAGTCTTTTGCCATCCAGGCCACCATACAGGACCCCTGGATTTCTTCTCTTCTCTGCATATTTTTTCCTTCTTCCCTGTGGGTGTTCTGGAATTCCAATAATACCAATCGTGCCCCCCTCAAAAGCAGGGCACTCCATCCAACTTTTTGTAGAGTAGAGTCATCATTTTTTCCGTGGTGTGCTTCATTTTGTGTTGAATCATCACAGTCCTCATCCTCATCTTTTCCTTCCCCATCATTGTCATTCTCACATTCATCTTTGCACCAGAAGCAGTTTAGTCATGTTGGCCACATGACCTGGAAAGCTGTCTGTGGACAAATGCCGGCTCCCTCGACCTGAAAGTGAGATGAGTGCCGCAACCCCATAGTCGCCTTTGACGCGACTTAACTGCCCAGGGGTCCTTTACCTTTCTTTACCTTTACAGAGCTTCAATCTACTCTGGAGCTGATTTGAAGGTTGCAGTTTTAACCAAATGCTTGGATAACATTCTGCCAATCTGAGTTCCTTGAATGATTTCTCCTTCCCCTTAGGTAAATGTGTACAGATTCAACTTTGCAATGTAAGAATTACACGCTTGCTAAGCTGGAATAGCTCCTTCCAGCTTCCAGACCTTGTTAACCTAACATTTTATAGCTGGTAGCCCATTCTTACAACTTTTATTAGTATTAATGTGAATAATACAGGCTTAGACAATCCAGGAATACAGCTAAATTAACTCTTGGTGAACACAATGGGAATCTTCTCTGGTTAATTGATTTCAGTGGGAGTTACCACGTATTTTCTTAGGATTACATAAACTTGCACATTTGATAGTTTAAATAATTCATCCTGGGCCACTTTTGATTGAACACCTGCTATATTCCAACTCACTTACAAGTAGATATCTTTGTTATTGTTTGTTTTGTTATCCTTAAACTTGGTGAACTCCAATGACATACAGGATAAGAGGTGGGAGGGTTCTGTTGACAAGCTATTGATGTTTCTCTGAAAGTAAATGACCTGGTAAATGCCTGAAATGTAAACAATAATCTTTGCCAATCTTTCAAGTTAATCTTCATCAACCTTAATGAGACTTTCATCAGAGGATCATGTGATTGTCAAGTGTAGGGGGAAGAACCTCATTGTGTACCACTGCATACATTTACATACCATACAGAAATGAAATCACCCCAGCCCATGAGATGAATCCCTTGGTCTTTGACAGTGAGATATATTCTACATTTCTGTTATTGTTCTATACAATATATTTCTGTTTAACCCAATGTGATTGGATTTTGTTTAATAAGCAGAGACTCCTGAGTGCATGTTCCCAAAGATTGTGGAAGATGGTGGATGAATAAGGGCGATTGTGGATCGGTCATCTCCACAAAGCCATCATTTAGTTGCTTTGATTACATGGGGTTAATTCCATTTTCAGAGCATGGAATCAATCCATGAATGGCTTCATACTAGACTGATTTGGAATTTTCACCTTGCAACCTGAATGCCTTTTGATGAAGTGGGAGAAAAGGCAGCTGCGTATTCTCCCCACAAACCTCCATCTCTTGCCTAACGTTGGCACAGCTTGGGTCCTGATTCCTACAGCTGCTTCAGGAAGGGGTAGACAACAGCACTGCAAAAGAAATTGGTAGGAGAAGCCATTACTCCCTTGTCTTCTCCTGCACTGGGAAATTTCAAGGCATTCAAATAATGTTTGAGTTGCAAGGTGGCACCCCTAGACCAATCTGGTCTTACCCATAGGCGCTAGGGATGCGGGGCACCTGGGCACCAGCTCTCAGGGACACCAGGCCGAGAGTCCAGGGCCCAAGAGTTGGAGCACCACGGCAGGCTCTTCTGCTGCAGGCGGCTCTGCGCTGTGAGTTCAGGGGTGACCGAGCCAGCGAAATACTGAGGCAGCTGGCCGGCTCCGTCCTCCTGCGTGCCTGGGACTGGGCAACCGGAGGGGTGGTCTGCCAGGTGGATCTTTGCACCCCGGCGCTGCATATGCTTAAGAAAGCCAATTGTGCCCATAGGAATCTCCAGGCAAAATAAACCCTTGCTTTCCATTGTAGTGGGGTTTGAGAGAGTGCACGTGCATGTTAACGCCATTTGGGGAAATGTTAAAATTGCTTCATTTGGGGTGCATATTTGATTGTCTACTTGGTTGATATTGTACGTCAGTTATTCTCTGAAAGCAGTCAAAATTAATAAAGTAAAGAAGATAGTAATCAGAGATTGTATTGCACTGATTTACATAAATTAATTAACACCAGCGCTCACAGTGAAATTTATTGTATCGGTGCTGAAGAATAGCAACAGGCTTATAAAGCTGAGAGATTCTCTCTTTGAATACCTATCAAGGTCAGCAACTGCACAGCACTGTAGGAATCTTATTTGGCACAACTCATAGTTTCATCTGTAATATAGGGTAAGAAAATATATAGAAGTAGTTCTGCCCTTCGCTGCTTGGTCTGCTCTTGTTTCTACGCTGCTGCTGTTGCCATAGTAAGGTTCTCTTTTACAAGTAGAACTGTGTTAATAATTTACAGCCAATAATTTATTCAACAAATTGCTCCACTCTCTATTTGTGAATTGTGTGCCAAATCATGTCTACTATTTTCTCAGCTCTTTTTGTTATTCAGCAACATTTAACCAATATATTTTATGACTGGTCTTTGGTTGGTCCTATGTAGAGTTAGTTTGGCATGGTGTTTTTTCATATTGAGAAGTTGAGAAGCCAGAGATAAGGGCTGTCTCTATGGGATGATTTTATGCTTCCTGAAATTGTGAAATAGACCTGATAGAAGGCATTCTTCCTCAGGAATTCCCTATCCCATATCACTGTACAGTAGTCTCTAAACAGGCCCTGCCCCAGTAAACTTGGCATTTTTCTATTTTAAAATACATACCATTCAACATTTCTATGATGAAAAAAAGGGACATCCCAAGAAAGCGTGGGACGTTCCAGAATCATATCAGAAACTGTGATGGTTTCTAATAAAAAATTCTTTCAGTAGCACCTTAAAGACCAACTAAGTTTTTATTTTGGTATGAGCTTTCGTGTGCATGCACACTTCTTCAGATACACTTGAAACAGAAGTGTCAGACCCTCATATATATACAGAAGGTGGTGGGGGTGGGTGGGAATGGGTGATGGGTGATGGGCTG
The DNA here is from genome assembly GCF_965207765.1 of Zootoca vivipara. NCBI lineage: Eukaryota > Metazoa > Chordata > Lepidosauria > Squamata > Lacertidae > Zootoca > Zootoca vivipara. Next base: position 13,493,440 of record NC_142587.1, on the reverse strand, counting down.
ATGGGAGTGGTAAACCTGTAGATGGCTGTTAACGACTGCTGATGACTGCAATTACCGGTAGTCCTGGGGGGGGGGGGGAAGCAAGGGCTGAGGTGCTAAAGAAAGCTTGATCATGCATAATGAGATAAGAATCCGATGTCTTTATTCATCCCAGGTGGCTCCATGGTTTTAAGCTTGGTAATGAGTTCCAATTCAGAAACTTTGTTTACTTATGTGCATAAGTAAACAAATCTATCAACTGTTCCACTACAGCAACTGGAAAAGAGTCCATTGCATTAGAGAATGCCTTTAACAGAGTTTTGTAAAACCACAACAAGAAAAAAAGAAGAATGTAAATGGAGCTAACTTTAATTCAGACATGTGTTATATTTAATAAATTTAATAAAATGTTCATGACTATGAGAGCTTTCAAAAATAATCTCTTTCTTAACTATGGTGCCAGAGAGCCTGAATCCACCTTTCACCATCCTGATCATTCAATAATCTCATCTCATTTCATTTCCTGCTTCTTTCTGATTAATCTCCGCTCATTCAAGTTGACTATGGTTTCTTTACATTGTCCGTTCCAATGTAGCTTCCAGCCTCTGTGGTCTCACCAGCAGCCAACAAGTGCTGCTGAAGTTCTTTTGTCATCTCTTTCCCCCCACCCCCTTTTCCCTCCCTTATGTGATTTGGCATAAGGAAGATGTCCGCCAATGAATGGCACTTTCCAACAGGACTGTTGGCAAGGTGAAGTAACTTGCATGCCTCCTTTAAGCCCCCCCTCTAGTGCAGGCATCCCCAAACTTTGGCCCTCCAGATGTTTTGGACTACAATTCCCATCATCCCTGACCACTGGTCCTGTTAGCTAGGGATCATGGGAGTTGAAGGCCAAAACATCTGGAGGGCCACAGTTTGGGGATGCCTGCTCTAGTGCTTGAAAGTGCGTGGGGGGGGGGTGAATCTATAACCTGGCAACTTAAGAAAGAATAATAAACTTCATGTACTTCTGGAAATCAGGACAAAGTATTCAATATTGTATTCAATCTTCGAGTGTTATGTTTGGCTTAGTCTCCTCTCCTTTGCTGTGTTTATATTGGCATAGCTTCGTGTTTCTGGTTGATTTCCACCACATGAGAAAGGAGGCATATGGTTTTCCTGTTTTTGGTTTGATTGCTGCAATTTCTTCCCAAGTCCGATGAAATGTGCTATTTACATAATTCCTGTTTCACGTGTGCACACACTGGAACGCATTACATAGTCATGTCTTTATAACGCCTCCTTAGCCCTTGAATCTCATTTTGCTCCTAATGCACTTACAAGAATTATCTCATAAAGGGCTAGCTGTTGCTGCAGTTCCAGCTAGAGAGATGGATGTGTGCAAACAGACTTATGCACAGGTTATTTCACTGGATGGATCAGGAACTGCTAGCATAAATCAGAGGTGCAGTCAAAGGAACATGGAGTAAGAATAGAGTCTGCTAATAAGGAAGCTATGTGTCCTGCTTTACTGTCCTACATTTCAAGCGGTAGCCGGTCCAAGTCTGGTATAAAAATGAAGGGCCAGAGAGCAGCAGTGGTCTTCAAGTTGTCCATCAACTGGACAGCAGAACTGAACATGCACTTCCAGTCATCTGCTCACTCTTCACTATGATTGAAATTACAGTAATTAATTCCAAATTTATATATCCACATATAAATAAGCACATGCATGTGCAAAGTTTATGGGAATCTCTATAATCCTCTTTTTGTGCTGTGTTTAGTAGCCAACCTTGCTGTTGATGCAATGAATATACAAATCAGGTGTGGTGGCTTGCCCCTATGTTTTAGGGGGCCGGCGCTCCACAGCCTGTTGCCATGCGCACATGCTGCATGACATGCACAAGCCACATGGCCTGTTAGTTTCACACACCCATGCCATTTGACATACTGATATGTTGCATGCATACCATGTGGCTTGTGTGCATGACGTGAGCATGTTGTGCAGCATGCACGAGTGATGTCAGCACATCATGTGGTGTGTGTGCATAGCATGCGCACGTCACCACAGAATATTGAGGGGGCCCAGCCTCTTCCTTGAAAACCTTGGGGGGGGGTCCTTGGTCGCTCAGCCCCCCCCCCCCCGATCCAAAGGCTCATTGATATTCCTGCATGGATCACCCCAGCATCCTTTTTAAAAAATGTGGCATATTTCCTGATGTAGAAAAAAAAGGTAAAGGTAAAGGACCCCTGGGTGGTTAAGTCTGGTCAAAAGCAATTATGGAGTTGCAGTGCTTATCTTGCTTTCAGACTGAGGGAGCTGGCGTTTGTCCACAGACAGCTTTCCGGGTCATGTAGGCAGCATGACTAAACCTCTTCTGCACAGTGGGACACCGTGACGGAAACCGGAGCTCATGGAAATGCCATTTACCTTCCTGCCACAGTAGTGCCTATTTATCTACTTGCACTGGCATGCTTTTGAACTACTAGGTTGGCAGGAGCTGGGCCAGAGCCACAGGAGCTCACCCTGTCATGGGGATTCAAACCACTGACCTTCTGATCTGCAAAGCCCAAGGGGCTCAGTGGTTTAGACCACAGTGCCACCCGCGTGCCTGATGTCGTCCTCATTAAATTGTGTTTCCCTCACCCTTCTCCTCCTCCTTCTTCTTTGGCGATCACTCGTATCCGAGTAAGATTGTCTTCCATAAACACGGTTTTAACAATGGGTCCATGAGCAACGCCGTCAGGAATCTCGTACTCCCAGCAGGGCCACCCAAGGCGGTAAGGTCAAAGGGAAGGAGCTAGACAAAGAATGATCCCTCACCCTAACGAGTGCTTGGTGATGTTATGACCCATTCAAGGAAGAGATTCATTTAGTGAACTGGAGCTTTTAGAGATCCCCAATCTCCTCATGGTCAGATGTCCCTTTGCCTTCTGATCTCTTGTTTCCATGCAGTGGTTGGGGTGAACATTTCCAGGAAGCGATTACTTCTGAATATTCATTCTCAGATCTTTAGAGTTCTTATTTAGCGCTGAGTTTTTCATTAGCTGTGTGGCGTTAAGATTTCATATCTCTAATGCAATGATTTCCATTGGGATTATTTTCACCATCTCTTATTTGGTATGCAGTAGTGATAGCAGTAAGATTTTCATTCTTTACTAATTAACTTGATTGCTTTTGTTAAAGCCTCTGCTGTGCTGCCTGTTACAATAGTCCATTCTGTCATGAATTGTGCCATGGAAACAAATAGGTTGTCCATTGTCTCATCCTGTGGCGATTGCTCAGCAATTTTTACTGCTAATTGATAGTGTTGGTGTGCATGACTGCAAGTCATATTCAAACATCTATTGATGCGCAATTTATTTTGTAATGTATATAGCTTCATATTATTTGATGTTATAAGATAAAGATAAAGATTTTTCACATCCAATTTCTAAGGTCTACTGTACGATATATGAAACCAAACAATACATAAAAGTGGATGTGAACAATAACCGTACCTGCCTAGGTCAGATCCCTAGGTCAGATCCCGACCAGGACCACTGTGTCTGGTTCCGGGCACCACAGTTTAAGAACAGGTGATTGTGTGCAGATGAGGGTGACCAAGATGAGGTAAAAGGTAAAGGACCCCTGGACATTTAAGTCCAGTCAAAGGTGACCATGGGGTGCGGCACTCATCTCACTTTCAGGCCAAGGGAGCCGGTGTTGGTCCACAGACAGCTTTCTAGGTCATGTGGCCAGCAGGACTGAACCGCTTCTGGCGCAATGGAACACCATGACGGAAGCCAGAGCACATGGCAACGCCGTTTACCTTCCCACCGCAGCGGTACCTATTTATCTACTTGCACTGGCATGCTTTCGAACTGCTAGGTTGGCAGAAGCTGGGACAAAGGAAAGGGGGCTCACTCCGTCACAGGGATTCGAACCGCTGATGTATTTTTAGGCTGGAGAAGAGGAAACTGATAAATGATATGATGGTCATCTTCAGATATCTAAAGGACTATCACATGGTCGATGGAGCTAGCTTGTTTTCTGCTGCTCCAAAGGGTAGGATCCCAGCCAATGGATTCAAATTGCAAGAAAGCAGATTCCATTGGAACATCAGGAAGACATTTCTGACAGCAAGAGCCATCAGACTTCTTTGGGAGGTGGTGGACTCTACCTTACTGGAGGTTTTTAACCAGAGGATTCCTTCGTTGCGATTCCTGCACTGCAGTGGTTTGGACTAGATGACCAATTGGGTCTCTTTCAACTCTGCAATTCTATGATTTTAGAGTGCATTAAAAACCTATCCATTTCTTTTTAAAGCGAGGATTCCAGCAACTATAGAAGTGACCTGTACATTTGTGGGAGAAACACATATGTAGCCAGGACTATATCTATTTATGCTGAAGAAACCATTTTTAAATAGAACCTTAGCACTTGGTTATGGAAACTGTGATATGCACTATAGCAGAACTTTCTTATCTTGGACTAGGCAAATTTGATCTTCCAGATAGTAATGAATATGGAAATGTCTAATGTCTAATGGACGGCCACTATCATTTATCTCTGCTACTTAAATCTGCTCCGATGTTCGCAGTTTTCTATAGGCTACTCAGATACCATATGACAAATTATCTTAATAAAGTACACCTGTTTAAAAGTTTTGGGCTATTTAACATGCATGTTGATGAGTTACTTAACCAGGTGAAATGTATAAAGTTGTTGAGTTTCTCCTCATCAGGTGTGGGGGCAGGGAATATTTTTTTATTTTTATTTTTTGCTTCTTTAGGATGAACTCGCAAAGTAGCTCAGATCCATTTTCTGAGATTAAAATTTTGACATTAACATTAATTGATTAGTTTTAAAATATTTGTTGTGTCCAGTCTGTTTATCAGTGAGATGTGATGTGCATTATGTATGGAAGAATACCAGCTCATTTGCAGTTAGCTCCTAGTGTGTGTGTGTGTGTGTGTGTGTGTGTGTGTGTGTGTGTGTGTATTATTAAATTTTCTTAATTACATTAAACCTTAAATCAATAACTCCCCTTCTCTTTCCATGGTTCATTTTGCATACCATACATTCCTAAACCTAAACCATTCAGTAATCCAATGTTGCACCCATCAAAACTTATTTACACTGTTGAATTTATCTTAATGCTACCAGCATTTTTAAATCAGCACAGTTTTCACCAATATATTCAGCAAACATTTTCCAGTCATCTTTAAACTAGTTAGCTCCTATATTAAACCAAAGTTAAACACGAAACTTTATAAGTGTGGTGGGTGTAAAGCCACAAATAGTGGGAATGTTTTTCATATTATGCATATGCATATTCTGAGCTATTTTAATATTGTCTGATGTTAAAGGAATTCCACAAAAGTGAATTATATATATATATATATATATATATATATATATATATATATATATAAACTTTATTCATTTCATTACACAATATTACAATCAGACGATATTAATAAAAAGAAATATATCCATAACATTGTTGTTAGAATTGTCTTATTTATCTGTTCGTCCTTTCCCGCCCCCCTTCCCCGCCCTGTACCCTCCTACCCTTTCCCCATAGCTGCCAAGTTCTCCCTTTTTTAAAAGGGAAATTCCATTATGCTGAATAGGCTTCCTCGCGTGAAAAGGGAAAACTTGGCAGCTATGCCTTTCCCTTCCCCGTCGACTTCTCAACCATTTCTGAGTTTCTCCCTTATTGTTCCTTATATAATCTCTACATACTATTTTTCTTGTTTACCTTAGTTCTTATTTACTTAAAAACTTAAAGTTCTATTAATTCTTCATATTTTGTCATTGTTATGAAAGTGAAAAGTTAAATTAATTTGGTTAATAAAAATGATTTCCTCTAGCCAGCAGCAGAGGCTGGTTCATTAGGACAAATGAGTTCTATTTGCCCTCAGCTGCCCCCTCCTGCCTGCCTTCTGCTTTATGAGTCTCAAAAGGGACCAAGCACCACTGCTAGGCAGCGCTTCAGCATTTTCAAACTTATCCCTGCAGCCATGAAGTCTAAAACAGAAATATTAATAATAGTAAAAGGAAACACGCTCATACACCCACATTTTTGGATCTTAGGAAATACCGCAACTCTCACAATGATTCCCAAATTGCTTTTTGTTTTTTGAGAGAAGCTTGCACAGATTGTGACTCACCATGCCATTTATTTTGGTCCACCAGGTGTTTGACAAGCCAATCATTATTTAATGGTCTAGGCCTTCTATGAAATAAACATTGGAAGGTCACCTGAAGACAGAGGAGGGTGTTCAGATGCTAACAAAATCTATTGCAGAAGCAAATGCGTCACGTTCTCATAATGGTGAGCAAAAAGAAACGAAACGAAACACAGGACACAGAAACACCCGTTGCTTTCGTTTGTTACTATGTTATGTATTTTTGTGTCTTTATATGGTAAACCTCCCTGTGACCCTCGGATGAAAGAGAGCATATAATAATAATAATAATAATAATAATAATAATAATAATAATAATAGGTTTCTGATGGAAAGTGATAGAAGGTGCACAATTGGATGAAAAAGTAGAGATACTGATGTCACCAGAATTAGCCATTTACTTGCTTCAGTGTAAAGAATTGCCCCACTCCTAATGTTTGGCTTTACTGCAAATCAAGCCCTCTTTCCCTGCGTTGGAATGTTAAATGATCATTCTTATATCTACAATCAGTGTTTGGAAGAGCAGGTAAATAAAGCAAGTTGCCTTTGTGAGTACATCTCCATAAGTTATTTACTGTAGACCAGTCTCAATAAAACTTTACCTGATTTTACCTAATATTATTATTATTTTATTTATTTATTGAATTTATATACCACCCTATACCCAGAGGTTTCAGGGTGGTTCACATAAAAAGATCACAGTATATAAAATAAAAATAAAAGCCATAACCCAATAATAACCCCTCCCTCCCAAAGAGCCACATTTTAAAAGAGTATGGGATGTTGATCAGGTCAACCAAAGGCCTGGTTAAAAAGGAATGTTTTTGCCTAGCGCCTAAAGGTGTATAATGAAGGTGCCAGGCGAACATCCCTTGGGAGAGCATTCCACAGATGGGGACCCACTGCAGAGAAGGCCCGGTCTCGTGTCGCCACCCTCCGGACCTCTCAAGGAGGAGGCTCATTAAGGAGGGCCTCAGAAAATGATCTCGGGGTCCAGGTAGGACCATATGGAAAGAGGCGGTCCTTGAGGTATTGTGGTCCTGAGCCATTTAAGGCTTTAAGGGTCAAAACCAGCACTTTGAATTGGGCCTGGAAACTAATCAGTAGCCAGTGCAGTCAGACCATGATCAGTGTAATATATTCAGACCGTCTTGCTCTGGTGTGCAACCTGGCCACTGAATTCTGCACCAGCTGAAGTTCCCGATCTGTCTTCAGAGGCAGCCCTATGTTTAACACATTTTAGTAATCTAACCTTGAAGTTGCTAGAGCATAAAGGTAAAGGGACCCCTGACCATTAGGTCCAGTCGTGACCAACTCTGGGGTTGTGCGCTCATCTCGCATTATTGGCCGAGGGAGCCGGCGTATAGCTTCCAGGTCATGTGGCCAGCATGACAAAGCTGCTTCTGGCGAACCAGAGCAGCACACGGAAACGCCGTTTACATTCCCGCTGTAGCAGTCCCTATTTATCTACTTGCACTTTGATGTGCTTTCAAACTGCTAGGTTGGCAGGAGCTGGGACCGAGCAACGGGAGCTCACCCCGTCACAGGGATTCGAACCGCCAACCTTCTGATCAGCAAACCCTAGGCTCAGTGGTTTAACCCACAGCGCCACCTGGGTCCCCTACTAGAGCATAGACAACAGTAATTAGGCTATTCCTGTCTAGATAGGGACGTAGCTGGACCACCAGCCGAAGGTGATGGAAGGCACTCCAGGCCACTGAGGCCACTGGAGCCTCGAGCGACAGCAAAGGATCCAGGAGTGCCCCCCAAGCTACGAACCTGCTCCTTCAGAGAAAATGTAACCCCATCATCTGGTCTAGGGAACCCCCCACTAACAGTGCCTCAGTCTTATCTTGATTGAGCTTCAGTTTGTTGGCTCTCATCCAGCCCATTACTGAGGCGAGACACTGGCCCAGCACCTCCACTGCCTCACCTGCAGATGTAAAGGAGAAATAGAGCTGAGTGTCACCAGCATACAGCTGACAACGTACTCCGAACCTCCGGATAACCCCACCCAGCGGTTTCATGTAGATCTTAAACAACATGGGGGATAGGATTGAGCCCTGCGGAACCCCACATTGAAGGTTCCATGGGGCTGAAAAGCAAACTACAAGCCCAGCTGCTTTGGGCAGAATAATGTGAACTGTTCATTGCCCCTGCAATTTCCCAACTGCTTTTTTTGTGGCAAGTGGAGAGGTTGAATTTGCAAACAGCTTTCTGCAGCAGCTGGTGCTGTGAAATTGGCGCAAGGCGGGTAGTGCCAAATTTCAATTCCCAGTGGGCACTGAGCAGTGCGACAATGTGCAGCACAGAACACACTTATTAATTAGTTATATGGCTAACTTAACTCCCACTAATTTCAGTGGGTCTGAATCTTCTGGATCCAATCCAACAGGGGTGCCAACTTGAAGAATATATTGGGGGGGCCCATGTAAGCCCTGCCCCACATAATCAATCACATGGCATGGTGCACACACACACCATTTGAATGGCAGTGCCCATCAACTTTGGGGAGCCCTGGCCCCCTCAAATATTTTATTTGGGGGATGGAGTCCCCTTAGCCCCTAGGAATTGGCTCCTATGCAACCCAATCTGTCAATGCTGTGAGCTGGGCAGGAAACCTTGGGGAAAAGATGAGTTTTTGTTCTTGTTATGAATGGTCAAATCTAGTGCTAAATACTAGCGGCATGAATGCAAGGGGAGGAGGTTGCCTAACAATAAATGTGTAGGACAGTAGAGAGCTCAGAAAAAGAAAGAAATTATGTTTCTCCTCCCTACTTCTCTCTACATTTTTTTTAAGGAATAGAGCAAAGGCTTTGAACATTTCTGCTCAATTGACTTCCCTGAATGATTTGACGTATAAGACAAGCCATGCAGAAAGTCTGTTTGGTTTGTGGAAATGAATTTCGTCTCTGTATCCAATCATCCTGCCAATAGGTTTTCCCTTTCAGTTTTGATGATTTCCAAGTGGCAAATATTGATTTCTTTTTCATCCTGCCACCTTTTGATTTGTTTTTTTTCTTTGCTTATGTATCTTATCACTAATTGGGCTATCATTAATTTCAGAGACTGTGAAAATTGGTCTCCTCATTAAAGTAAGGTGAAAAGACTGGCTTGGGGTGGGGGGAACCCCATCAAAATGAGCCTTAAAGATCAAGAAAGCTCTGCCCAAATGGGAGTGACATATATCAGAAAGATGCCTCTTTGAACACATTTTTAAAATATGGATGTCTGATGACATCAGTTTGAAACTTGCATTTGAGAACTGAAACATGCCCGGCATGCTTCCTTTGGTGTTTATACAGTCATACCTTATTAATCCATTCATTCCCATCAATCAAGGGGCCATGGAAACAAAATTATCCATATTTTAAATCACTTAAATCTGTACTTTGAATCCTTGCATTCATTTAATTGCACAGACTCTGCCATCATAGAAAAGTGATGTACATTTTTCTCATAGTTAAGTCTCCTTGTTGTATTTCTCTCCCAGACAGTAGCAGGGAAAGAACTTTTGCACTGCATTCACATAGTTTACTAGACCTCAAAAATACACTCATGTTAAAAAAAAAGATACATATGCTTGTGAAACCTTGTGAAACCTCCATGAAATTGAGGTTAAATTAATCAACCTTAAATTCTATTCAAATGCTTACATGTGTTTCCCCCATTATAGCTCCCTTAAATTAGGGTGGTCCAACTTTTCATACCAAGTGGGCCACAGGAGTACTTGAAAACCTGCAAGCCACATGAGGGGGGCGGGAGCGAGGCCCACATTTGACACACATCCCAGCCTTTGTGCTGCCTTCCCAAAGCTGGCTAAGCAAGGTGTTGGGCTTTGGGAAGGAGGCACGAGCCTCTGGCAGGGTCCTGAAGCCCTTCCATCTCCTTACCAAAGCTGAAACAGTGCTAACTAGGCTTGGAGTAGGAGAAAGGAGGGCTCTAGGGCCCTGTCGGAACCCTTGGGGAAACTTACCTGGCTTGGGGAAAACAGTCTGAGGGTTGAGGGGAGGGTGTCCAATGTTGCCAAGGCCAGCAGAAAAGGCCTCGGGGGCCACATGTGGCCCTTAGTCTATGCATTGGACCACCCTGTTCTAAATTAATTTCTGATTTTAGCTTATGCAGGGAACCCGTGGCCCCTGATATGTTGCTAAACTCCCATGGCCCTCAACCACTGCCCATGCTGGCAGGGCCCAGTGAGAGTTGTAGCCTGGAGTGCCACAGGTTCTCTGCCCCTGCTCTAGGGGAAATTAGTAGTGACATCCATTTAAACTCAGCTACTCGATACCCCGGTGTACCTGTCATAAGCTTGTAGGGTACAGTGGAAAGGGAAGCATTACTTGATATATGGTAGGTTAGTTTTGTACATGCTTCTCAAGGTCATTTGTGGTGTCCTCCAGATGTTGCTGGACTACAACTCCCATCTTCCCCAATCGTTGGCAGAGGTTATGGGAGTTGGGGCCCCAACAGCGTCTGAAAGGCCACAGGTGTAGCCACCTGTGGTTTAGAGCAGCCACACTGTATTGCACCATTGTAATGCCACAAAACTACCCCATGTTCTTTCAGGGGGGTTGAGTGAAGCTGTCCACAAGGAGAGTTAAGGACTCCAGGCTTTAAAAATGGCAATATATCACAATAATGCACAGGGAAATCGCTGGCAAATTATTTGAGCAAATTGTTTTGCTACTGGTTTTGCTTCTAAAGAAAGAGGATTTCCACTTCCAATGCTATTCAGGAGGGTACCCAAACTATCCGACAGGTTTTCAAGACTGGATTGGGTGAAAAGGCACTGAAGCTATCTGAAAACTAATAGCTCGAAACCAAGGTAAGATATAGCAGAGTTTTTACTGTCTTCTAAGGTCATGGGGATGCTTTTGGATCAGAGCACAGCACACTCAGCTTGGACAGTGATCTACCGCATCACAGACATTTTACTGAGTCCTTTGTCAGTACTGCATCACCAGTATTTGTTTCTGATGTATGGTGCATCAAATCACTGGAATATTTAAAGAACACAAGAGAGCATAGATTAGCTTCAAACTGCCATTAATCCCAGCACTTTTCTTCCCTTAATGAGATGATTTGTTTTTCTCCTTGGGTTAACTGAAATCATCTCGTATATCATTGTCCCAGCACCCAGCATCTAATTAGTGGCTCCATACATTCTTTTAGGAAACAGAAATTCAATAATTTTTCATAGCGATGTGTCCACCATAAACAGATTTGTTACAGTTACCCTTCCTCTGGAGAAATCTGTGGGTCATCTGTTCATGATATTATGGTTTTATTTAGAATAGCAAACGTATAACTTATAAGGAAGCTTTAGCAGTGTTAGAATTCTTAATGCTCTTTATGTTCCTGTACTAGGAAGGAATGTAAGAAAGGAGAAGACCATCTGATTAGGCCTTTTCCTGAAGAGAGAAATAAAAATACTTAAGATTTTTTCCTAGATTTCATACCAACTATAATTAGCTCCCCCAACTTGAATAAATATTGGGGGTCCCGAGTAAGCCCCACCCCACATAAGCAGTCACATGACATCTCTCTCTCTCTCTCTCTCTCTCTCTCTCTCTCTCTCTCACACACACACACACAAACACACACACACACACACCCCTTTTGAATGCTAATGCTCATTAATTTTGGGGTTGGGCACCTCAAATATTTTATGGAGGGCCAATGACCCCTTGGCCCTTAGGAGTTGGCTCCTATGATACCAGTCAATCCAGGCACGACATAGCATGCAACGTGATAAAAATATATATAGAAGACGTGTTTACAGGGATTGGATCCTGAGAATCACTCCCCATCTGGATGTTAAGAAGAAGGTGGTCTCAGCTACCATGAAATAGTCTTTAGTGTGAAATATTTGGGAGCTGATCTGACAAAGTTGTTCTGAGAGCAGCAACTACAGAAAAAGTCATCAATAGCGATCTCTGCATTTGTGGAACTGATAGTTCTCTTTTGTGTTACATCAAGAGCAACTTGTTTTTACACTGTAGCAAGGTCTAAGTGGCAGAACCTTTAAGACCATGCATGGGTTTTGCTCTCAAAAGGGCTACAAGAAACATGCTTGTGTTTTACATTTATTGCAATAGTGTAGGCCAGGGAAGCCAACATGGTGCTCTCCAATGCTGCTGGACTCCAGTTCCCATCAGCCGCAGCAAGCATGAGCAATAGTCAGGAATGATGGGATTTGTGGTCTAGATACATCTGGAGAGGTGTATAGGAACCAAGCAACACTAGCACAGTCACCAATGCAGGACACATCTGAGAAATATTCCATCAGTGTCAAGTCTCCTTCATAGGACCTAAGTAAATGTGGAGGTAGGTGTTGAGTAATATATTTAAAAAATGGAGTTCTTTCTTGCCTTTGTGTGGATGTATTTGTTTCAGACCTATAAAATCCACCGATGAGCAAGGGCAAGAAGATATATCTTAGCACGCCTTGATTTCATGGTGTCACTGTCCTCCTTTCCAAGGTCAGATGTTTAGATATGCTGTATCATATATAACAGCAAAACTATGTATTCTGGAAAGTATCTAGAAGACCTTGGTGTGCTGAATTGATTTTTGAGCACTGTGGATATTTCCAGTGGGCTAGAGCATAGAAGAACCTGCTTTGAGTCTAACATGACAGGTACCACTTAATAACTTTTTTATGTCATTGCCCTTCAGCCAGTAAATGGAGGAGTTCTCAGAACTTGTCCTTGTTAAATCAAGGAGTGAAAGTTGTTTGAATTTCTACAGTGTGTTTGCTAAAATAATAAGAATAAGAATAAAATCTTTAAATATATATTTATATATTCCTCTTTGGTTCCAAACAAGCAGACCAAAGAAAAAGGAGGAAATGAATTCTGTTCAAAACTACTAGAAATGAAATCTGTTCAAAACTACTGAAGGAGCGTCTCCACCCCCATCGTTCTGCCCAGACACTGAGGTCCAATACCGAGGGCCTTCTGGCGGTTCCCTCATTACGAGAAGCCAAGTTGCTGTTAGCTGCAGAGGCCAGCCAAGTGGTCTTTGGGTAGGCAGTGAAAATGTACTTGTTCCAATGTGCCCTTTCATGCCAACTCACATGGCTGTCCTTCCCATTGGGCAGAATGAAGCAGCCCCCCTCCAAAAAACAAACAAACCACCACACACTTTGTTTTGGGTGTATGGAAAGGACAGTGAATGGTTAATTATTTGTTTTATCACTGTTGCATCTTTACTCCTGTGCAGAAGGAGGTGCTAGTGGGATTTTCTGCCTCAGCTCCCAAAATAACTTCTGAAACAGATCTTGGAACTAATGTGTGATTATATCCTTGTTTTAGATGGGAAAAGTTGGCTATAAATGATTCTGAATCTTTTAAATAAATGCAGTGGTACCTCGGTTCTTGAACATAATCCATTCCAGAAGGCCTTTCAACTTCCAAAATGTTCGAAAACCAAGGTGCAAAGGGCTGGCTGCAAGTTCAATTGGAAAAACAGAAAAAAACACGCAGCGGAAGCTGTTTGACTTCCGAGGTGCGTTCAGAAAAGGAAGCAATTACTTCTGGGTTTTCAGGGTTCAAAAACCGAAACGTTCTGCTCCCGGGATGCTTGAACCAGGTAGAGGACCTTCTCAGTAATGGTGCCCACCCTGTGGAATGGCCTTTTGTCAGATGTCAAGGAAATAAATAACTATCTTAGAAGACATCTGAAGGTATAGGGAAGTTTGATGCTTTACTTACTGTCTTTGATGTTTTAATTTGTTGGAAGCCACCCAGAGTGGCTGGGGCAACCCAGTCAGATGGGCAGCATATAAATTTTTATTTTTATTTTTACAGCCTGTGCCTCTGTATACACACTCTCTGAACTCTACATATCAACAAACTGTATATGTGTGTGGACAACTGGTGTCTGTTTTCAGTATAATATGTGATTTGTATTACAGTACATGCTATCAAAAGGAGGAGCTCAATTTGGAGGGTGCAGTGTGCAAGCTTAGCCACAAGTTTTTACATAATATGAAGATCCATTTTTGGGAACAGCTTGCTATGATAGCAAATCAAATCCCTAATCTCCATAAACCTGAATGAATCATCAGCACTCACACACAGTCTTATTTTAAGTCCAGGGACACAAAACAATGGGCATAAATTCTCTCTTACTGTGTAGCTATTTCCCCCCAATACCCACGCACATGTCCTCGCGGAGCAATTATGCCTGCTAAGCATGACAGTGCCTAAGGTCTTATTACTAATAAACTGTTCAGCAAAAGGAAAATAAAATCTGTATTAAAAAATGCAGTGGTCCATGGGAACTTCCAGAGGGAAATGGCAGTGTCTGATAGAAAAGAAATGTGCGGTGTTTTGAACATGTTTACTTTTCATTTTCCTTCCTCAGTGCACTGCTGCTGCAGAATGTACATGGAACGATTTTAAAGGCAAATAAGCAAAAAAATGAAAGCAACATTTATTTGGTTGTTGCTTGGCTTCCTTTTCCCATTCGAACCACAATCCTATATATTTGTCCTAAAAAATAAATGAAATGTCCTTTTCTCTCTGCCATTTGTGAAGGAGCAGCCATCGGTTGCTTCAGATAACTTGTAAATTTTTGGCTAGGCTTACCCTGACCAGAAGGTTGGACTCCCTAAACCTCTGTTTTACTTGCTTTTTATATGTGTTTTGTCTGGTTGCATTTTTGTTTTCATCTGGGATTTTTAAGTTATTAAGAGGTTTAGAAAGAAATGAAATAGAATAAAATAAAATAAACAAGTCCCATAGAGTTCAGTGGAGCTTAATCTGAGATAAATGAATATAGGGTGGAGCCAGAATACAATATGATGATGATGATGATTTATTAAATGTATATTCCACCAATACCTAACCACCAAACCTTACAAAGTTGTGGTGATTGCTACAAGGCAGGCGAAAACCACATGACTGGTGCCAATTTGCCAGAGGCGTAGGAAGGTCAGATGGTACCCCGTGCGGAAAATTTCTTGTCACCCCGCCATACACACATTGATTTTTCAAATTTATTTTTTGCCTGCAAAAAATTGTTTTATGTTATTTCATGTTTTCTTACAAAGGAAACAACAACAACAACAACAACAACAACAACAACAACTTTTATTTATATCCTGCCCTCCCTGGCCGAAGTCGGGCTCAGGGCGGCCAACATCAGATACATAACATTAGTATAAAATCAAACAATAATTAAATTACCTCCTAAAAACTTGTCAAAATCAAATTAAAGTCTAATTAGATGGATTTCCGCAGGGTTAGGGTTGGGAACAGTAAGTGCTCCACTGAATTAAAATTTCAGCCTTCATGACAGGAAAAGGGCCAAGTAAACAGCTATTTTTGTGGAGGAGAGTCAAGATATTAACTGATATGCATGAAATTTCATATATAGCTATATAATACCTAGTGTAGTAAGATAAGACCTTTGGAGCAGACCTTTTTATGAACCGTCCTAATAGGGCAGTAATTGTTCCTTGATTTGTCACCCCCACCATGATGGCACCCGGGGCACAACGCCCCCCGCCCCCCTTCCTACACCTCTGCTTATAACCACCCTTGATACCATCACGAGCACAAATCAACATAAATGTACAATCAAAAGGAGGCCTGAATGGACTCAGAGTTGCTTCCCCAATATATATTTTTCACCTCTTTCTCCCCAAGTCTCTGAGGCAACTTCCTTTCCACACCATTTCTTGGTCAGAATGCTAATATTGCTGAGCCTTGAGAATGTATCTGGGCCCGTCACATACACAGTAATATCTCTTGGGAATACTCACATCTTTCCTAATTGTTTTAAACTATTCTGAAGAGACCATGAAGTGAGATTTCTGACAGCAGTGGGACTGAGAAGGAAGAGTAATTTTTATCAGCAGCATCTAGAGCCAAATATATTTATATAGCTACTTAAAACACAGGTGCTACTATTAGCAGGTACACAATAGGTCTTTAATGCATATCAGCTAGAAATGTCATGCGTAAATCATTCCAAAATATAATATTTTAAATATGGTATTTTATCATCCATCTTGCTGGGGCAACAGTAGAAATATTTTTATGAAAATCAAAAGCTTTCTTTTCTCTCGTTAGGGCTTCGAGAGTCCTAGCAAAGGGTTGCTGAGAGCAGAGCTTCAATTAAAGAGATATTTTAGGACCACGTTCCATTAATGCCAGTTCATAATTTCTACCTACTGTTTTTAAATCTTATTTAGGGATAATTGTACCAGTGAATGCCTCATACTATTGTTCCCTTGATGCTTTCAAAACAGAGTTTGGTAGATGTTTTCTTCAGAAAGCAAGGTATTTTACATTTTTTTGTCAAAATGTGCCTGGTCAACTCATTATTAATCCTTTTTTAAAAAAAAAACAAACACAAAACAAGAAAGTAAAACAGGAAAGGAACAGATGGCTTAGTATTGATCTATCATTTAGATGGCAGTACATGTGTGTGTGTGTGTGTGTGTGTGTGTGTGTGTGTGTGTGTGTGTATCAGAGCAATTTGAGTTGTGGGTTTGTGCCCACTGGCAGTGCCTACCATGTAACCAAATGTGGCAGAAGGTCTGAGTGTCTGTTCATGTACAAACTATATGGACAGTTGAGGCCCCATTCTACTGCTTTGCAGGCAGACAACCCACCCACAAGGCAAGGTGAGCCAACTGCCTTGGGTGGCAGGATCCACAAAGGCACCAGATTCAAACATATATCAGTGTTCCCAGGGCTGTCTTAAGCATGCCTGGTACCCTGGCATGACGGATCCCTCTGGCGCCCTGCCCTGTTTCCCAGTGCGGCGGGCGGACGCAGCACGGCTGCCGCCTGGAGAGCCAGCACCCTGCGCCATCCAGCCTGGCCATAGGGCCGGCCCTGGGCCAGGGGGCGCTGCCCGCCCCCTGTTGCGACGCCCCTGCGCACGCCAGAGGTGGCCCCAGGCCCGCGCGCCCCGGAGAGCGGCCTGAACAGCTGAGAGGCGCGCCTAGGGCTGCATCCGGCGTGCCTGGGGCGGCCTCCACCACGCCTCTCAGTGGGCGCAGCGGTGCCCCTGGTGGCCTGGTGCCCTGGTGCCCTGCGCCGCCGGACCCAGGCCTAGAGACGGCCCTGTGTATTCCCACCTTGTTCCTGACGTATAAGGCATCGTCCTGTGTTCCTGTGAATAGGCAGGGTCTACAATCATCCAGAAAAAAGTTTATGGACATACAATTTATATGTACATAGGCTCTTTTCTGGGCTTCCTCTCAATTCCTATATGGATTTAGACAAGGAGCTGCATGTGGGTGGGATCCCACCTCCCGCAACCTAATGTGAATCCTGATGAATGTCTGAACTAGTGCTTCTTCTCTGAACAAATGTTTAGGGGTACTCTCATTTCTACTCAAGAAAACCACCATTTTATGGTTCGAATCAGGAAAAATAAATACAGTAAATCGACAAAGGTACAAAGACTATGCGTTACACTGGGAAAGGAAAGGAAGCTGCCATTGGAGGTGGTAAGAACAAAACTGACCCACCACCATGCTAGATTCCAACTCCGAATTCACACATTAAATGCTTGCTGCTCTCTGAGACTCAGGAAACATCGTGACAGGAAATGAGGCCGCCATCAGGGGTAGCAACGAAACTGACGATTCACTGTGCTAGAGAAGAAACTAAAAATTTAAAAAACATTAAAAGGGGTATGCATACACCTGTGTCTCCCCCCCCCCCCCGAAAAAAGCACTGGTCTGAACAATGATAATATTCTTCTGACATGAGTCTAGAAGGAAAGCTTTGAAGCCATCATCGGTTAATCCGGATTTTGCAAGGAAGGTGTACATACAAATTCTAAGTGATCCTTGGTAGGGGGAGAATGAGACAGGAAGATGATGAAAGCTGCTCAAGAGGCAAATTGGGTTTTTGCCATCCTAGAATGATGGCTAACAGTGGAATAACCTTTAGAGGGAATCTAAATGGTGACTTGCCTCTTATTGGAACTGTAAGCAAAGGTTCTTACCACACCTTGATAAAACATTGATAGGGGCAAGGCTGGGGAGGTAAATAGCCTCGGGGACTTAATGCTCTGCCAGAATCTGACCGTTGTTGTTTAGTCATTTAGTCGTGTCTGACTCTTTGTGACCCCATGGACCAGAGCACGCCAGGCACTCCTGTCTTCCACTGCCTCCTGCAGTTTGGTCAGACTCATGTTTGTAGCTTCAAGAACACTGTCCAGCCATCTCATCCTCTGTCGTCCCCTTCTCCTTGTGCCCTCAATCTTTCCCAGCATCAGGGTCTTTTCCAGGGAGTCTTCTCTTCTCATGAGGTGGTCAAAGTATTGGAGCCTCAGCTTCACGATCTGTCCTTCCACTGAGCACTCAGGGCTGATTTCCTTCAGAATGGATAGGTTTGATCTTCTTGCAGTCCATGGGACTCTCAAGAGTCTCCTCCAGCACCATAATTCAAAAGCATCAATTCTTTGGCGATCAGCCTTCTTTATGGTCCAGCTCTCACTTCCATACATCACTACTGGGAAAACCATAGCTTTAACTACTGTATACAGACCTTTGTTGGCAAGGTGATGTCTCTGCTTTTTCAGATGCTGGCTAGGTTTGTCATTGCTTTTCTCCCAAGAAGCAGGTGTCTTTTAATTTCGTGACTGCTGTCACCATCTGCAGTGATCATGGAACCCATGGTCTGACTTCTAGTCTCTTGCAAAAGAGGCTTCCATTTTCCTACCTTCTAAATTGGAATTTTATGTTTAATTAGAGCAGATTCTGTTTTTACTTGCTGACTTGTTTTGTTTGGCTGTGGTATTGTGTGCTGCCTACAAAGTACTTGCATAGGCAACTCATACATTTATTGTTATTAGTGTATTGTATTGTATTATTATTATTATACACCTTGGATATTTTGCTTAGTATGTGGAAGCAGCATACAGAGGGAGAGCAAAAGTTTTTGCTCAGCTGTAAAGTAATTTAAACTCGCAGTCCTTAGGCTATTTGTTCTCTTTTCCAATTACATTTGCTGCTTAAATCAACTTTAGGCTACCTCCCTCTGATGAAGGCTCTGTGTAGATCTTGGCAGAGGATTTGTCCTCTCTGTGGGCATGTCTTCCAACACTTGTCAAGATAAATAACTAATCTCTCTCAAGCATCGGTAAGTCCTCCAGTGTATCTGTTGTGTGAAGGATTCATAAGTAGTTGTTTGAGTAGCGTTAAGGAGGCCTCTTGTTCCGATAGCAACTTAAGCAGTTTGATGGGGTGCCTTGAATTTTCTTTTCTCCCTTTCTCCCTCAGCTTGCTTTCACTTCTATCCCTTCCTTTTATCACTAGGATGACAAAATCCAGAGCAAATTCTCTACATCTTCGTATGGATTTTTTTAAAAGGGGAAAAAAGAGCATTTGAGCCTATCAGTTTATTTTCTTTCTTTTTTTTAAAAGGAAAAAAAATCTATATCTTGGCCTTACAGCTCTTTTATTCTGTATCCTTGGCCAGGTGGGAATTCAGTTTCAGAAGTAAAATTAGGCTGTCTTTGTGCCGAACTCATAATTGCGCACTAAACTAAACTATATATCATCCTTTTGAGAAAATGCCCTGAGGAATGTTTTAAACGAAGATGTTTCCATTGTGTGCTCTTTTGTTTTTGACTTTAAGGTTCAGATAAAAGTTGGTGAGGGGAAAATATTTTTTCCCCCAGTAATAGAAACATGTAAGCAATGAATCTTTTATCATATTAGCCTCCAGCATGTAATGGCAGTCACCTGAAGAAATCTTGGGAGTGTTTCAATTGCGGCGTGGTTAAGTGGTTTGATTTACCCAAATTTCACTCAGAAAGATTTAGGGCTGCTTCATACATGACTAGATTCGCATTATTCCATGTCTTGATGTTTTATTTTTCATCGCTTGATGGTTTCTTGGTGAATGCATGAACCCACGCCTTTGAAAAATCATTCTGTTTGAGGTGAGAGGTTCTGTTTGTGCTTTTGATATGTGCTGGCTCACGACGGTATTCCTGAAGTTCAAAAATGACAGGCTTCAAGGACTATCCCCCCCCCCAAAAAAAATATAACTTGCATGCTTGATCCAACAGCATTGTGAGGAGTGGTGCCTTCTTGCCCTCCAATTCTTCTGTAATTAGGTAAAGGGACCCCTGACCATTAGGTCCAGTCGTGACCGACTCTGGGGTTGCGCACTCATCTCGCATTATTGGCTGAGGGAGCCGGTGTATAGCTTCCAGGTCATGTGGCCAGCATGACAAAGCCGCTTCTGGCAAACCAGAGCAGCACATGGAAACACCCTTTACCTTCCTGCTATAGCGGTTCCTATTTATCTACTTGCATTTTTGATGTGCTTTCGAACTGCTAGGTTGGCAGGAGCTGGGACCAAGCAACGGGAGCTCACCCCGTCACAGGGATTCGAACCGCCGACCTTCTGATCAGCAGGCCCTAGGCTCAGTGGTTTAGCCCATAGTGCCACCTGGGTCATGGTGCCTTCTTGCCCTCCTATTCTCCTGTAATTAAAATCCAGGTATTTTACAAGTGTGTCGTGATCTTGTGCCAATGTGGTCATTATTCGCCAGACCAAGTGCCTATAGCTGTTAGCCGCTAGTAACAATGCTTAGAAGGTGCCTACTTTTGACACCTTACTGTAGAATAACACTGCCTTTCTTGTTGAAAATGACTTAAAATTTAATATGGATGCATTGAAAACACACATTGGATTCTGGGAAATCTGTTGGCTGGTGTATGTTGTCTATGTTTGGCCAAGACAGGAAGGGGGTGAGTCCAAGCTGCTTTTCATTCTGGCTCCAGTAACATTATTGGGATGTTTCATTGGTAGTTTCCTGGAAGATTCTTGTGTGCTTCACAGTTTTTTGCTTTTCTTCTCTGTGGGGTAGGTGAAAGCTTCGTACACACTTGTGGATTCAGTATTTGGTGTTGAAAACAGGCTGTCTTCCTCCATTGCCCCTCTACAATTCGCCAGAATTATCTCAAGAATAAAGAATCGTGAGATCATATGCACAAACTGTGGGGCAATTAGATCTCATAAAACTTTTTTAAAAAAGCAATCAACAGTACTCAAAATCAGTATTTGGAATGTGTGAGCCAATTGCAATTTGAGTCAGTGGTATTACTCAAATAATACATATTGCATACATATTATTAATGCATGCATTCGAGTCATCCCTTAACATTGTAACTGTCCAAGTTATGGAGTTGCAAATATGAGAAATCCCATTGTTGGCTGTCAGCCAACTCTGTGAACTCTCTCAGTTGCAAAGTTGTGTGCATGAATGCTCTGTAGTGTTTGGCTCATTCACACAAATGAAGCTCATCACTTGATAGTGCAGTCAAAAAGCAATCGCGGTGTATGTGTGACCAGGCTGCCCAAATGAAGAGGATAACTGGTTTTATGTGCATATTGGTTTGCTGTTCTTCCGAACGCCTTTGCCACCAAGAGATAATGTGCTGCCAGTCAGACTCCATGAAGAAATGAAGCGGTAAATTGCATTATGTTTTATATTATCTCTGTGTATCACTAAACAGTGCTGTGTCCAATTGAGGTGTTATGTACAACATTTTTTTGTGTGCAAAAACCTTCAGTTTTGATCAATTTGGGCTAGACAATATGGTGCTGTTTCTCAGTCTTCATGCTGAAGTGAAGGATGAAAAGGGTTTGGCTCTATGTTCTTCTTAAAGTTATATATATATATATATATATATATATATATATATATATATATATATATATAGAACTGCCTATTGAGTCAAAAGCAGTGGGGCTGAAAACCAGAGTTTTTAGAGTTAGTACTCTGGGGAGAAAAAAATTGAGTTGCTTTGATTAGGTGGAGAAAATAGATACGACTAACCTTGGGCAAGTGCCCCTAAATTCCCGTTTCATGTTCTGTATCACAACAATATGGGCCCCACCCCCCAGTCCACAACTGAGGGTGAAATTCTGACTCTATTGCAAGCAATTTCGGTTTTGCAGGAGATGTCAGTGGAAGAAGGATTTCATCTCTTGAACAAGGATCATGAAGGTGAGGAAAGAAATCAAAGATAGTCCTGACATTTTTTAAATTAAAAAGGAGAAAAGAGGGAGGCTGCAAGAGATCAAGCAACAAAGGTTTTCTTGACAATGGTGTACTGGTCTGTATGCTTAGTGAATCATGAAGCTGAGCAGCTTTTTTTCTGGTGCATATATTGATAGCAGTCATCCACACCATCCAATTTGAATGGGAGAAGAAGTGGGTTGGGGGAAGGGAACTGAGTGGCATATAGCACACTTATATTTCTCTGTCTCCCACTCCCCCGAACTTTCTGCCTTTTCTCCCAAAGTTATTAGCTACTAGTGCATTCATTCTCATACTGAGTGCCGAGTCCCTGAGTGCACAAGAATTACATTTGTTAAACAGCAAAGGGGCTTGAGAACTGAAAACATCCACCCACCCACCCACCGAGGAGGCTGTCTTCATCTTCATCATCATCATCATCATCATCATCATTATCATTGTTTACTTGTATGCTGCCTTTCCATAGTTAAACCATTCGCAAGGGGGCTTACAACTTGAAGATTGACTTTACAAAAATATGGAAAAAGCAGCCATAAGCAATAAAAAAATAATAATCAGTACATATACAGTAAAATTAAACAATCCCTATATAAGTCATGATAACAATAAAGAAACCAACAGTTAAAACAGTTAATAATTTTAACAGTTTCCACATTTCCACCACCTCCCCTCCCCTCCACACATTAATGTAATAATAATAATAATAATAATAATAATAATAATAATAATAATAATAATAATAATTTATTATTTATACCCCGCCCATCTGGCTAGGCTTCCCCTGCCACTCTGGGTGGCTTCCAACAAACATTAAAATACATCAAATATCACAGATTAAAAACTTCCCTAAAAACGGCTGCCTTTAGGTATTTTCTAAATGTCAGGTAGTTGTTTATCTCCTTGACCTCCGATGAGAGGGTGTTCCACAGGGCAGGCACCACTACCGAAAAGGCCCTCTGCCTGGTTCCCTGTAGCTTTGCTTCTCGCAGTGAGGGAACTGCCAGAAGGCCCTCGTTGCTGGACCTCAGTGTCCGGGAAGAACGATGGGGGTGGAGACGCTCCTTCAGGTATACTGGACCGAGGCTGTTTTCCGGATGTCAATGCTTCTGGAAATGCATGCTTTGGTTTTCGAACGTTCTGGAAGTCAAACAGTCTTCTAGAACAGATTACTTTCAAAAACTGAGGTACCACTGTATTCCACCGAATGGTCTTTCCACTGAAAAGGCTGCCTGTTGCCTTTCTGGCATGCATCAAGTACTGTGTCTTTCCAGTCCAGAGGCACACTTGGAAGAGTGGTTCATGCAGAGAAGATAGGAGGTTGGCTTATCACAGTACTAGCTAAGTATCCAGACAGGCAGAGAGTGCATAGATCAGTGTTGCTGTTGTTTTTCAAAATGGGTGCCGTCATTTCTCATGTTGGCTATGGATGATGGGAGTTGTAGTCTATAACATATGGAGGACACTGTATGGGGGTGGGGAGCTGATCTATGCACATTCTGCCTCTGTAGGAGTCCCTGTAATGTACACTTTACAGCCTTTTGTTTCTACAACCTCGTGCCTTCCTAATGTTTTGGACTACAACCCTCATTGTTTCTGATGTAGATCTCAAAGACAACATCTGGAAGTTTGGTATAGAAGATAATAATGTGTGCATTACAGTAGGGTGTGTCATTTAAGGAGGTGCAACTTAATTTTTGCACATTCTTGAGTAAGGGGACTTTTTGGATGTGAGGAATTCACACATGCTATTTTGTGATTGGGCAACATTAAGCCCAGTAAATCTACATTTGATTAAAAAGAACATAAACTGCTTTCAGAAAACCAAATAATTTTAATTCTACCTTCTGAAAATGTCAAGTAGTGCTATAAAAATTTAATTTCTCTGCATAAACAAATCCTACTAAGCATACATTACCATGTAATCATAAAATAGCATTAGAAAGTAATGACATCAGTTACAGCAGTGGTTCCCAATTAGCTAATTACTCAGGATCCCCTATTTTCCAAAAGCCAAGCCACGAACCCCCTACTTTTGAAAATGGTCCCTAATAAGCAAAGGATTTTAGGTATACTTAAAAAAGGCCATAAAATTTGTGATATTACCACAAATTGCCTATCCCCAGACAGTAGAAAAAACTTGTCTCAGTTGCTCCACTACAACTGAATTTTTTAAAAAGCAACTGTGTCCCTAACTTGCAAGTGTTCTATATGCAGAAAGCTTTTTATATGAGAGAGTATTCAAACATGCTATTCCTTACTTGTAATCTGATATGAAACACCTTAGCAAAACTTTGCAGCAAATGGTTCTGCTAACTGAGGGATCTTTCAACTTCAAGACTTATTTGAAGTGAGGTTTTAATTCTTGCTGATTACAAAATAGAAGCAACCAACATTTGAATGTATTAGGATTATGCCATACATCTGTTTCCTCCCACCCCAAAATGTAGCCACATAGCTTCCCACAGAAAAAAAGGGGGGTCCTTTTGCACTAAATAGGTCTGGGTGAAGTATAAGGGGCAGACTGTGATGGTGGATTCACTCAGCAGTATATCACGGTGGCGCTGTGGTCTAAACCACTGAGCCTCTTGGGCTTGCTAATTGGAAGGTCAGCGGTTCGAATCCCTGCGACGGAGTGAGCTCCTGTTGCTCTGTCCCAGCTCCTGCCAACTTCACAGTTCAAAAGCACACCAGTGGAAGTAGATAAATTGGTACCACTGTGGAAGGAAGGTAAACAGCGTTTCTGTGCGCTCTGGTTTCCATCACAGTGTTCCGTTGCGCCAGAAGCAGTTTAGTTTTGGGGCCACATGACCCCAAAAGCTGTCTTTGGACAAACGCCAGCTCCCTCGGCCTGAAAGCGAGATGAGCACCACAACCCCATAGTTGCCTTTGATTGGACTTAACTGTCCAGGAGTCTTTTACCTTTTTACTTTTATATCACGAGTGAAACTGCCACCACACTTGACTTCCTGCAGTGGATGCTGGTAACAGAGGGACTCAGGAGCGGTGGCGGTTTCACCATCCCATTTTGACCTCATACTGACGCAGAGGGAGAAACAAGCTGCATTGATGAGGTGCTGATACATCTTGTTTGTCTCTCCACTTCTTTAAACTGCTCAGTTGAGGAGTGCTCCACTGACTGTGCCTCAGCTGGGCAGTTTTACTGAATCCCTTCTCCACCAATGGATCACGCAAGCTGGTGTCGGGGTGGGGGCTCTGTGAAACTGCTCTGCTGAGGGGTGTGTGATTGCCACTCCTCTCAGTCGAGCAATTAATGGAGCCCCCCCCCCCCCGGTGCTGGCTCATGCAAGCCACCATCTGGGGGGGGGGGTTGTTAGCCATAGGGAGCTGCGATGCTTCTTCTGCTAGCGTCCAAGCCAGAGAATAACCGGGGATCCCTCAGCTGGGGATGGTGCCGTGGACCCCCCTGAGTGTGTTCTGTGGACCCCCAGAGGTCCCTGGACCCCTAATTGGGAACCACTGAATTACAGCGACTCCTACAGAGATGCCTGTAGCTTGAAACCAGGCTACCCACCCTCACAGATTTTCCCCCTACAATAGGGCTTTCGCTGTAGAATTGCACTTAACTCTTAACTCTAGGAGTTACTGCAGTGATAATGAAGATCTGATTCGCTGCTGCTTAATTTGTGTTGTGGGAAGTTACATAATCAGCATCAATCTTAGCGGTCCTTACAGAGTTAAAATGGCATTGAAACTCAACTAAAAACACACACACAACGTAATTCAGATAGAAGTGGTGTTTTGCGTGTGGGTTAGTCCTTTATATTTCCTCTTGAAACCAACAGGATGCAACCGTGTTTCACTTTGGCAGGAATATGCACTCTGTTAGGTAAAGAGAATACAAGCCATTAAAAATTTGCTTGCCTAAAACAGAACGTTGTGCGCACAAACAGGTGTAGATCTTCTTTACCCTGTTATTTGAGGTTTCTGTGGTCTATGCGTACTTTATGCAAAGGCTTTGAACTTGGTTAAATATAAAAAACCCACTTCCCTCAATCGGAGTGTGCTTCTAAGCCTGGGGAACAGTCAGCAAACTTGGCTGCTGAATGTTTCTGGGCTGCCTGTCAACTGGATTTCTCTAGGCCCCTGTAGAGATGATCCTATTTGTGAAATTTGGGTAAGTAACCATATTGACTACAAATCAGATATATACATTCAAACTACAAGTGGGAAATAAATGTTAAACTCTTCTGATTGCAAAAAGCAATTTACATTAGGAGGCAACCTGTTTTTCAGTTACAAGGTGAGCACTGCTCACTTCTCTGTGCCCACCTCCTTTTATAAGTGCTTGATGCTGGGCATGCAGATTGATTTGGAAATTGGCTGGTAATTTCAAAAGGGAGTGTTTCCTTTTCCTCCTAAAGCAGAGGAATGCAGTTCATTTCTTCCATGTAGTTAAGAAGAGCCCATTGGATCATGACAATGGCCCATCTCGTCCAGCATCCTGTTCTCACAGTAGCCAAAAAGATCCCTGTGGAAACGGCTATTTGGGGAGCTCTATTCTAGGTGAAAAGCTGTAATGTCCCCACGGTCGGTTAATTTCCTCTTTCCTCTCAGTTTCCCAGTGCTACTCTTCTCACTCATGAACAGAGTGGCTTGGGATGAGAAGGCAGTGGTGTAGCATGGGAGAGGACACAGGGACGGTTGCCCCAGTGCAAAATTGTTAGGAGCAAAAAAAATTTAACACCCGGTGCTGCCTCAATTCAGCTGTGCACTTCTGTCACCAGGCTCTGTTGAAAACAGCTTCTCCATGCGGACTGGGAAGCAACGTCTCCAGACAATGGAACTACTCTTCTTTTCTTATCTCTGTGGCTGCGATCTCCCGGCTGACATGGGCGCCATTAGGGAATTGAATGTGCATGCGTACTCCACCCATTTCCCTCCCTCCCAGCCCCCTCAATGCAGCCACAGACACTGTCAACCCACACTACGCCAATGTGAGAAGGTAGACAATACAGTACTGTAAAAATCGGAACATTATTAAAGAAACTTATATAAAATTTTGATTGAGGTTTCATTTTTCTGCATGTTTTTGACCAACATTTCCGTATTATCTGAATTTATTTTAAAACTTGCCATGTCTCCACACCTTTTAATTTCTTCTAGCGCTTTGGAAATGCTCTCCAATGGTTGTTCCAATGTTAAGAAACTATTTTCTGCTTGTGACTTCATACTCCTCTGACAGTTTCTGTCATCCATTAACGATAACCTATTCACACTGGAAAAGTTCGTTCTGATTTAAAAGTAACTTTACTTCAAAGCCATTAAACAAGCATATGTTTTAAATTGGGACATTTTACAGTGTGCAGGTGTGGCAAGGAAAGGTGCTCCACATATACAAACAAACAAAAACAAACCCCCACACCACCAGTGTAATCTAAATATTCTTCCTTAACTAGAATCTGAATTGAATTTTAAGCAAAAACAGCATCAACAACAACAACAATCTACAATGCTAACTTCTAAAATTTGTAAAATGGGTTTAAGAAAAAAAAGGATATAGCTCTATCTGAGTGCCTCACATACCTTTGTAGGGCAGTCAGAGTGACTGGAGCTATTGACCTTTTTGATGAAGTGTAGTTTTGTTTGGTTTTCTGTTTGAACTCCAGTTTGTCTCCCTCACTTCCCAGCAACTACGTATGTGGAGAAGTAATGTCAGTGACTCTCGCTTGTACCTTGAACAATAGTACTGCTGTTAAAGGACATTCATTTTAAGCATACTGTGCACAGTGTTTGGTATTGTTTCTGTTGTATTATTTTATTTCTCCTTCCTAGATGTTCTATAAGCATCTTCATATGTTACATAGAAAACAATGAAGTTCTTTCTATCATCTATCTATCTATCTATCTATCTATCTATCTATCTATCTATCTATCTATCTATCATCTATCTATCTAGCTATCTAGCTATCTAGCTATCTAGCTATCTATCTGTTATCTATCTACAGTGGTACCTCTGGTTAAGAACTTAATTTGTTCGGGAGGTCCGTTCTTAACCTGAAACCGTTCTTAACCTGAGGTACCACTTTAGCTAATGGGGCCTCCCGCTGCCACTGTGCCACCACTGCACGATTTCTGTTTTCATCCTGAACCAAAGTTCTTAACCCGAGGTACTATTTCTGAGTTAGCGGAGTCTGTAACCTGAAGCATCTGTAACACGAGGTATCACTGTATATCTATCTATCCATCATCTATCTATATCTATCTGTCTGTCTGTCTATCTATCTATCTATCTATCTATCTATCTATCTATCTATCTATCTATCTATCATCTCTATCATCTATCTAAACAGATATCTGGCTTTTACAGTCACAGTTCTAGGTATTTATCTGGAAGTAAAACAAGCAAACTTTCTTTCCTCTGGTTAGTTGGTAGATAACCCTATCATGTGGAAGACCCTGTGTCAGCCTGAACTCTTTGTTCTGGATGAGACAGAGATAATCAAGCATCTTTAGACTGAAAGTTTGCTGATAAAGAATTGAGCAAATGATTTTAAAAAAATAAACTCCTTGCGTGCTTGAACTTAGTTTCACCTTAGCTAAAATCCAGCTGTATTTGTTATTTCGTAGTAAAAGGATTCTCTTTCTTTTGTGTGAATGAACTGACCAATGCATCGAAGAAGGTATGCGCTTTGATGTTTGTAAAACACTAAAAGTTCTTTCATAGGGAAAGTACAGACAATTCTCAGTTTAAAATGTTCTGACAATAGCTCTTCTCACGCACATTTAGGTCAAAGCTGAGTATAGGCATAGATTCTAAAGAATATGCTTTACTGTTATATAGCATTATAGCAATCTTATATATATATATAATAAAGAGGAAGGTACAGAGGTAAGAATTGATGTCCTACACCAACCCAATGATGTAGGATTCTTCCAAGACACCGAGGGCTAATACCTACATTTATATTGTCTTGTATTTGGGTCTAAGCTTACATAGAGAGGGCCCTTGCATTTAGTAAGGGTCTCAAATTCCAGGGAAATTACTATTCTCAGAGATCTTTGCAGAAGAGCAAGAAGGGTACAAAGGAAGTGTTTCAGAGAACTCTGGAAGACATGATGAATAATGGGCACATTCTAAATTGAGATGGGATAAATTTACTCATATCTATCACAAACAGGGCATGACAGTGACATAATTTCCCTTGCTTGCTTCCCAAGTAATATGACACTCCCACAAACTCAAAATATGCAGTGCTCGGGCAAGCCAGAGAGAATTTGGAAGAGGAATATTTCCACCTTTAAGAACATCCTCCTTATTGCAAAGGTTGTGATGCTATTTGATTGCAGTCTGGTCGGGAGGCTTTTACTAGCTTGCAGACAAAGCCAGATTCTTTCATAGTGAATCACTGTAGCTTCAAGGATTTCATGGTATGTTTGTGGCTTGTGTGTTGTTCTTGTTGTATTAACTTTTTTTAAAAAAAAGTATATAGTGCAAACATTGTCTTTCTCTTGAAATCCAATTTAGAGGGCCTAGAAATAAGATATTAGAGAGGGAGTCATTGTGGTGTTGTGGTCTGATTGTTGGACTAGAACACAGGTGTCAAACACAAGGCCCGGGGGCCAAATCCGGCCCGCCAGACCTCGTCATGTGGCCCGCCGAGCGCCCCAGCCAGCGGGACCCAGCAGCGGGACCTTGCTGCTGAAGCGCCGCGCCGACAAAGTGCCGACAAACAGCTGGGGCTGGGGGGGGTAGAAAGGCGGCCAGAGCAGCGCTGCGTGGAGCGCCCCGAGCCACAGCAGGCGAAAGAGGAGGCAGCTTGCCGGGTCAGCGCCCGGCAGCGCCGCACGGAGTGTCCCGAGCCTCTGCGACGCAGCAGTGCTCGGTAGCACTTTGAATCCTCCTCCTCCTGCCACGGCTCGGCGCCTGGAAATGGCTGCTGCTGCTGCTGAAGCACAAACAAAGCACCCAGCAGCGCCGTGTGGAGGAGGAGGAGGATTCAAAGTGCTACAGAGCACTGCTGCGTCCCAGAGGCTCGGGACTCTCCGCACGGCGCTGCCGGGCACCGACCCAGCAAGCCGCCGCCTCCGCCTCCTCTTGCCTCACCTCCTCCTCCTCCTGCCGCGGCTCAGCCTCATGAACGTGAGCTCAGCAGCGGCTCAGCCTCACGAACGTGCAACTCTGAGGCTTTACGCACTTCTCCTAAAACGGACACCCACTGCCTCACGCTGCACGGGAAATGCTTTTTGCCCCTGGGTCCCTTCCCGCTCTTTTCTGGCGCTGAATCAAGGCAGCGACCCCCCCTTCCCTTTCTTTCTTCCTCTCTCTCGTTCTTAATCTTCCTTTCCCTCTCCTTCCTTCTTTATCTCTGTCTTCTCTCCCTCTTTCTTTTTATTTCCTTCTTTATTCCTTCTTTCCTACTCTTCTTTCTCTCACCTCTTTTCTTCCTCTCTCCCTCCTGCTCCCTCTTTTCTTTCTTTCTTCCTTCCGTCCTTCCCATCTTTCTTCCTCTCCCTCATTCTTATTCTTTCTTTCCCTCTACTTCCTTCCTTCTTTCTCCCTTTCCGTCTTCTCTCCCTCTTTCTTTTTATTTCCTTCTTTATTCCCTTCCTTATTTCCTACTCTTCTTTCTCTCCCCTCTTTCCTTCCTTCCTCTCTCCCTCCCACTCCCTCTTTTCTTCCTTCCTTCCTTCTTTCATCCCCTCCCCTCCCTCTCCCTCTCCTCAGAAACATAGGATGCTGCTTTATACTTCTGGCCCTTAAACCCTGGAACCAGGAGAGCAGCTCCAGTGAGTCAACCTCAGCCAGTCCCTTTGGTGAAGGGTGGTGGCTCACTGGCAGAACATCTGTCCTGCATGCAGAAGGACCCCAGCATCTCCAGGTACTAGTAGCTCTGCAAAGGTCCTGCATGAAACCCTAGCGAGCCTCCACCGCCCAGTGCAGTTACCAAAAATAATTTTTCAATAAATTGTACAATAATTGTACATTTGAATATCTACTTGCCATTATTCTGACTATGTTTCTGCTTTCAGAGCTAGTTATTACTTACATTATTACAAAAAACAGTAATAATTGAATGCAGTGACAATAATTTATGATAATAAAGAGTGGACACATAGTCCTACAGATACAGCTGGCCCTTTGAGGGTGACCAAACTGCTGATGCAGCCCCCGCTGAATTTGAGTTTGACACCCCTGGACTAGAACTTGGGAGACCACAGTTCAAATTGACTGTGAAGCTCACCAGGTGACCGAGGGCTGGTTTCAGTTTTCTCGGCTTAAGGTACCTCACCATGTGCACATCTGGAGCCCCATGACGGAAAAGGTGGATATAAATTTAATAATAAATAAATATGAGCAGAAGCTTTAAAATTTGGAAAGTAAACAACCTTTTTTAAGATTTACAGATTTGGTAACTCAATATAGAATGCTTGATTATTCAGAAATCAGAAAGGATTTAAACCACACAACCTCCTCACCTCAAATATTTAGATTTTTGTGGGCAAATAAATCATTTAGTTACTGCCCAAGTGCTAACAATTTCAGAGAAAGTCTTCAGTCTTCCAATGGTGTTGCCTGCCTGGGGGAGTGGGTATAAATAGATGGGTGGGGTTACAACAACAGCAACATATTCTGTGTTTCTAGAACTTTTCCCCACTAGTCCTGTTGCCTAACAGTTTGATAAGCTAAGCAGATAGAATTATTGGTAACTATATTTTGACTTTTGCTTCCTATTTAAATTTAGTAACACCAAGAGCCAGCTTCAAGTTCAGCTTCTCCAATGGCTGAATCAAACTCAGCCCACTAATCTCTTGAACACAGCCAGCGTTGGCCAAGACCTCTCAAGGTTAAACACCTCAAAAAGTTTTACAATTGTAATAATAATAATAATAATAATAATAATAATAATAATAAGGCTGTTTTCTGCTGATGATTAAAAAGATTCCATTGGAGATATGCTGTCCATGGTACTGATCCTTGGAACTGCCCAGAATCACTGGAGTATATGGACACAGTACATGGTATTAAGCTCTAGAGGTAGACTTTGAAGAAGCTTCTTAACACTGAGCCAGAATACAGAAGTTAAAGGTTTCAGTGCTGTTTTATTTTACTTAGTTCATAGATTTTGATGCTGGCCTACCCCGTTTTGCCAATAAAATTCATTTTTTTAGTTAAAAGAATTAAACTTGATAAATTTTGCAAGCTAACGTTTCTCACCAAAGATATTATGTTCAAGTAACATTACTAGTGGGCTTGTACAAGAGTAGGCAATTGAAGTCAATTGTGAAATAAGAACAACAGATTTTTTCCTCCCATGGTGTACCCTCCTAAGCAAATCTAACACATGACATAGAGTTTGCTGACATAAATTCTCTCTCTCTCTCTCTCTCTCTCTCTCTCTCTCTCTCTCTCTCTCTCTCTCTCTCTCTAATTTAGAACAGGGGTCTCCAAACTAAGGCCCGGGGGCCGGATGTGGCCCAATCACCTCAATCTGGCCCACAGACGGTCCAGGAATCAGCGTGTTTTTACATGAGTAGAATGTGTCCTTTTCTTTAAAATGCATCTCTCGGTTATTTGTGGGGCTTGCCTGGTGTTTTTACATGAGTAGAATGTGTGCTTTTATTTAAAATGCCCCATTATTTGTGGGGCATAGGAATTTGATCATATATTTTTTTCAAAATATAGTCCGGCCCCACACGAGGTCTGAGGGACAGTGGACTGGCCCCCTGCTGAATAAGTTTGCTGACCCCTGATTTAGAATAATTTAGAAACTGCTTAATCAAAGAATCCTTAACCGGTGTGCACAGAACAGGATAAAACAATATACAAATAAAACCATCAACATTTAAAAACAGTATATACCATGATATGGCAGTCCCTATTCCACTACACGTATTGTAAGCCTCTTTAATAAGTGGTGAATTGTTTATTTACTCCAGAATACAACTGTAACATGACACAATGCAACTGCATGGTGTCGTGGAAGTGATTTTTTACTCTTGACTTTTGACTGCTTGATGCATGATGGCTGCTAACTGCTGTTGCCTTGAACAGGGAGGGGCTGAAAAGTTTGGAATCAGATACTTTAGGGTTGCCGCTAGTTGACACAGCCTTTAGCAGCTCCAAGGGGGAAGCCTTAAGCCTGTGACCTTCCTAGTATTGCTGTCTCATTATCTCTGCACCACTATATTATTTATAAATAAACAAATATTACAAAACAAACAAAAAAACCACAAGACACCACAACTGTAAAAATGCTGCTTCTGAAACTTTTCAAAGAAGGCAGAGTTTTGAATATGAAGGCACACTTCTCTGTGGTTTATAATTTCAGTGCCCCAGTCAATCCCATTATAAAATCCCTTTGATTTGTAGTTTCCACCTTTATGAGCTAAAAAGTAAATTGAACTGTGCATGTAGGAGCAGTTTGAAATACATTCTTTGCCTATGGCAGCAGAGAGGAGAAAGTTTTCTTCAAAAAATTCAGCACATTGTTTCTGTTCTTTCCCCCCAACTCCTGGAGAATAATGGGAATTGTTTATCAAAGCTGTACATTCTGCTGGTGGTGGGCGATGCCCCTTTCCTTCAATTTGCTATAGAAATAATTCAAGGGAGCTGAATGGTATTGCTGAACATCATCCAGATATTTAAAATCTGGGGATGAAATCCCGATCTCAGATAAGGCTGCTCCACACTTCTGTTTCGTCCAGCCGTGTTTGCCCTGAAAACCCACCATTTACCACTGCATCGGAACAAATGTCAATCTGTTTTTCTGTGGATTGATGTTTTTTTCTGATTCAGTGGTAAACAGTGTGAGCACGGGAGAAGCAGAGCATGGGAGAAGCAGAGACCCTCTCGGACCCATGCTTTCTAGGTATGGGGCAAGCAAAAGTGTGGACAAGCCTATAGAGTCTGGTGCATATGGACAAGTAGCCACAGATATCCTTTCAGATAGCTTCTACCTCCAATTGCTTTTCTCAAATTTGCAATGGAAGCTGTGATAGACATCTCATAGCAGCAGTGTGCAGTTACTAAGTGCAATGGGAAATGTAGTTCTCACAGTACACTCTTCATGCCATTGTTGCATATGCTCACAGCAGTACTTAGCACTTAATGGGGACCCCAATGTGGTGCCTGCCATAAAAGGTAAAGGACCCCTGGACAGTTAAGTCCAGTCAAAGGCCAAGGGAGCCAATGTTGGTCCACAGGCAGCATTCTGTGTCATGTGGCCAGCATGAATGAATGAATGAAGGCAGGCCAGCATGACTAAACCGCTTCTGGTGCAACGGGACACCATGACGGAAGCCAGAGCGCACGCAAACGCCATTTACCTTCCCATCATAGCAGTACCTATTTATCTACTTGAACTTGTGTTTTCGAACTACTAGGTTGGCAGGAGCTGGGACAGAGCAATGGGAGCTCACCCTGCCGTAGGGATTCGAACCTCTGACCTTCTGATCAGCAAGCCCAAGAGGTTCGGTGGTTTAGACCTCAGCACCACCCACATCCCATTACTCCTCCCTGCCATGGGTGCCAGCTTGAATAAAATAGGGGGGAGAGCCCTGCCCCCTGCATATTCAATCTTATGATGCAGCATGCACACACCATTTGAATAGCAATGGCCATCAACTTTGGAGGTGGCAGCCCCCTCAAATATTTTATTGGGGGAAGGGCGAAGTGACCTTGGCCCCTAGGAATTGGCTCCTATGCTACCTGCCATTATTGCATCCAGGTAACTGTTAGAAAGGAAAGAGAGCTGTGGGAGGGTGCCCAAGAAATTGCCCAAATAGACCCATTTTGTGCCAGGAATGGCTTTGATCCAAAACAGATCTGCAAAAAACCTGTAAAATCCAATTTCTAAAATCCACCTCATCTTCCAAGAACACATTTTCCTCTTCTTTAATGTCCACTCACCCACCAGACTTAGACCCATGCCTATTGGGGAAGGATTTATGGCTTTTGAAAAATCAGAAGATAGGAATGACTAGTTAAAATAACGTACAACACTGAGTACTCTGGCTGCCTTTTCCCCAGTATAAAGGATGCATAAAGCTTTAATGAATTGAAGATGGCGTTTTAGGATCATAGAATCATAGAGTTGGAAGAGACCACAAGGGCCATCCAGTCCAACCCCCTGCCAAGCAGGAAACACCATCAAAGCATTCTTGACATATGCCTGTCAAGCCTCTGCTTAAAGACCTTAGCTTTTGATGTTTGCTGTTTTTTTTTCCTTTGTCTTCATACCAAGTTTGAGCCCAACAGTTAGACAAGCGGTTTGTGTCCAAAGCTATCCTTATTCACTCAAGAAGTGCCACTTTTGTTATGTTTTGTAGAGTGTAGTGTTATTATCGAAAGAGCAATTTCATAGCACTTTTTTGTGATGGAAAAGCACATTCTTTTATTTTATTCCAGAAAATCCTGGGCCCAATTTGTATTGAGCTCAAGGTTTTCGAACATAGCAGATTTATTTGCCGCGTTCATACTCTGCCTTTCAGTTCAATGTTCAAGGTGGCTTTCAAAAGCCCCCCCCCCAAAAAAAACAACAACAACACAACAGTAGATAAAGAACCTTAAAATATCTAAAAGAACAGTAAATCAGCCACATTTTATTTTATTTTAAAAAAACCCTTCATGTTCCCCACCCCCCCGTATGAGACTCATTGATAGAAGCAAAAATTAAAACAGATTCCTATTCAGTGAAACTCTCCCTTTTCTGTATCTCAAGTCATGGATGCTTTAGCTGAGATTCCTGCATTGCAGGGGGTTGGATTAGATGACCTTGGGATCCCTTCCAACTCTACGATTCCTTCATGTCAGGCAGGTTGAATGGTGGAGCATAACTTGGTGCTACTGGTAGTATTTCTTTTCTTCATTTTCACAATTATTTGTATCTGTTACAAATCACATCTGTTGCAAATCACACCAGAAACAAAATGTGATTGACTTGCCTGTAGCAGTGGAAATTTTGGGGCTCATCCAAATGAAAGAATAAGTGATGATCCTTAATGAGAGAGTGCTTTTAGAGGGCTTTGTCTGGCATTTACTCTTCATAATCAATTGACTAACTGAACAAATTGTTTTGCTTTCCAAGAGCAGATGCAAAAGTAAATGTGGCTGCCTAATGCAGTAGCCAATGCAAAACACTTCATGAAGTTGTCAAAAGCCACAGGAAGTGCAATTTCTAGTATGAGTGATCAGAAGTACCTCTTACAAATGCTTTATGCTTTCAAGTCAAATGGAGTTCATGGCTGCACATTTCTATATATCCCACATTTATTTCTTTAGAGCGTCGAGTACATCTAATATTTTTTATTGTTCCCAGTGTGTTGTAGGATATTCTTATGCAAATTGCTCGAGTATCATACTCTGAACTGTTTTATTTCCTTTTGGGCCTCATGCTATCCGTCTATAATAGTAACATCTTTGTATATCACTCTGACGTGTGATCCAATATACCTGAAGGAGCGTCTCCACCCCCATCCTTCTGCCCGGACACTGAGGTCCAGTGCCGAGGGCCTTCTGGTGGTTCCCTCACTATGAGAAGTCAAGTTACAGGGAACCAGGCAGAGAGCCTTCTCGGTAGTGGCACCCACCCTGTGGAATGCCCTCCCACCAGAGGTCAAAGAGAATAACAATTACCAGACCTTTAGAAGGCATCTTAAGGCAGCCCTGTTTAGGGAAGCTTTTAATGTTTGATGGATTTCTGTATTTTAATGTTTTGTTGGAAGCCGCCCAGAGCGGCTGGGGGAACCCGGCCAGATGGGCGGGGTATAAATAATTTATTATTATTATTATTATTATTATTATTATTATTATTATTATTATTATCTGACGTGTGCTACAGAGGCTGTGCTGTCATGAAGCACCCAGTTTCAGGTGGCCAGTGTTGGGACATAGCAAATCACTGTGGTGCTGCATTAGTGCGTATTTGACAAGCCTGGGAAAATCTAGATTTCCTTCTTGCAGATCTTGGCTTCTTTAGGATGTTGCCCCCATTTGAACAGGGATGGGGAAGCATCTGGCTTTGCTTGATCTCCTTTGAGTTTTGCCAACCCCTGAGATCCATCTATTGGAACCAAGCAGGGTGGATTTGATTTAAATCGAATTGATTTAAATCATGATTTAAATCACTAGTCAGTAAGACTTGATTTAGTCAGTAAGAAGCAGGTGGCGCTGTGGGTTAAACCACAGAGCCTAGAGCTTGCCGATCAGAAGGTCGGCGGTTTGAATCCCTGTGATGGGGTGAGCTCCTGTTGCTCGGTCCCAGCTCCTGCCAACCTATCAGTTCAAAAGCACGTCAAAGTGCAAGTAGATAAATAGGTACCGCTACAGCGGGAAGGTAATCGGTGTTTCCGTGTGCTGCTCTGGTTTGCCAGAAGCGGCTTTGTCATGCTGGCCACATGACCTGAAAGCTGTACGCCGGCTCCCTCAGCCAATAATGCGAGATGAGTGCCGCAACCCCAGAGTCGGTCACGACTGGACTTAATGGTCAGGGGTCCCTTTACCTTTAAGACTTGATTTAAATCATTTTTGTTTAGAGAAAGACTCATTCATGCTGGTATAATCTTAACATTTACAACCAGATGAAGGTTTCATTTTTGGAATAATAAATTTTCAGAGTAGTTTTTACAGTTATATCAAAAATTACTGACTTGCACAATTATTACTCAAAGATCCCAAGACTTGTGGAGGATTCTGCTCACAAGATTGTACTTTCAGATTTACTGCTTCACACTTAGCTACTTGTGAAGATCTATTTCATTCCAAACAATCTATTCATTGAACCTCTTGGAACTTAGCATTTAAGAGGTAAAGGGTTGATTCTGTGTACTGTGTATATATCTGCAAAGGAACAATGGGGTTAAGGTTTTTTCCTCAACTCTGTATATTTATTTTGTAACATTTTTTTTTCCTGTGAAGAAAGGGCATGTTAACTCTGAAGACACAAATTCACACTTTTGAGAACTGCAAAATTATCTGTGATAATATCTTCTCATTAGAAATACTGCCCCCAAATAATCTTACAGAAACCTCTGGAAGAGCATGACATTGTGAATGGATTAATGGAATTCATTTACCAAAAAAATTAAACATTGCATACAGAATTAAAAACAAATCCTTATTTCTCGATGAATAGCTTTTGTACTATAATGTAACTTAAATAGAAAACTATATTTAGAAAGATTTTTTTCCTCCAAAAGCATTTTATTTTTAAAATATCCAATTTAAATTTTAAAAAATCTGATTTAAAATTTAAAAATCTGACTTTTTTAAAAAGAAATTAAAAATAATTGATTTTTATCTACCTTGGAACCAAGTGAAAAAGACACGTGATTAGAATTAAAAAATTCTGAGCCCAGAAATTTGTTTTGAGGAGCAGAACTAACAGAAAAAGGCACATGAAAAATCCACTCCTGGTTCCCCCTAAGCATTCATAGTTTCATCAATACAATTGGGGTGGGGAGTCATCTTACTGCTGCTATTCTTAAATAATTGGGAGTAAGAAACCCTAGCAAGTATATAGCAAACCACCCAGTCATCTGCTGGGGTATCCAAAACTTCCTTCTGCCCACCTCTGTCATAGTTTTTCTTTTTCCCTGGTCAAGCAGCATGTTATAAGTCTCTAGGATGACATTGCTTGGTTGTCTTTTTCTGAAGCAATAAAAATTACAAACCTTTCAGTGTGTCATAATAAAAAAGGTGTTGCGCAGCCCGATTATTTTGGTTGCTTGAAAAGGGTCGCCCAGAACTGTACAACATTCCAAATGACTATACCATTGACATAAATTAGGGCATTATGATACTGGCAGTTTTATGTGAAATCCATTTCCTAATAACCTCTAGCATGAAATTTGAAGCATGCGTATTGACATTTCCATTGAATTATTCACTATGGATCATACACTGGCGTCATGTCTAATATGGGAATGAAGCATAACTCTTGGATTAAATGGGACAATATGAAGGCTGCTTTGATCCCTCTCAAAACTTACCTCTCTAGATGCTTCCTTGCCTCAATTGTACATTTAAAAGGCTTTTGGCCCATACATGTGGAACATACGCTTATAAGCAGACTTGGGGCAGGTGGTGTGCAGTTGTTGGAAATTCATGTTATGGCAACTCTAAGGAGGGCTTTGTCAGTAGTGACACCTCATTTATGGAACCGTCCTTTGAAAGAAAGTGTCCACCAACCCTTATACATTGGTACCTCGGGTTAAGAATTTAATTCATTCTGGAGGTCCGTTCTTAACCTGAAAATGTTCTTAACCTGAGGTACCACTTTAGCTAATGGGGCCTCCTGCTGCCACTGCGCCTCTGGAGCACGATTTCTGTTCTCATCCTGAAGCAAAGTTCTTATCCTGAGGTACTATTTCTGGGTCAGTAACCTGGGTCTGTAACCTGAAGCGTCTGTAACCTGAAGCATCTGTAACCTGAGGTACCACTATATGTTTTAGGCAACAGCTGGAGGTGTATCTTTTTGTACAGAAATATGACACTAGCCTGGCGTGCTATGGTCCATGGGGTCACGAAGAGTCGGACACGACTAAACGACTAAACAACAACAACATGACACTAGCAAATGGC
Organism: Zootoca vivipara; assembly: GCF_965207765.1. NCBI lineage: Eukaryota > Metazoa > Chordata > Lepidosauria > Squamata > Lacertidae > Zootoca > Zootoca vivipara. The sequence goes on along the minus strand of NC_142587.1, from coordinate 13,453,731 downwards.
TTAAGGGCATTTTAAAAGTGACATCAGCCATGTGGAACACCTACACAGAGAGGTCATGGGCGAGAGGGTTTTCCATGACCATCATCAGTTTGAATTGACACTCTATATAGGCTTCGTTTTGTTTTAAAGGACTAGAAGTGGTAAATATATCACATTTCTAGCATGCTGTACAACTGGGTCAATAGAGAAGTAATATCCATATTTTGATCTATCTATCTGGTCTTGGTGTTTAAGAACCAGTTAGCATAAGGCTGTGAATGAGTTCCGAATGTGTTCTGAATCCCTTGAGTGCCTGTATCTGCAGTTGCTTCCATACTTTCCAACATTTATTTGATGAGCAGCTTCCAACATATAGAAAAACAGAATAAAACATTAAACATTAAAAATACTTCCCTATACAGGACTGCCTTCAGATGTTGTCTAAAGGTTGTATAGTTACTTATCTCCTTGGCTCGGGGTGGGGGGGGTCATATAACTCCATACCCTACAACATTCCTCTGATGAAAATAGGGACATGCTAATGAAAAATGGGACATGCCGGCATCAAATCAGAAACTGGGATGGCTTATGTAAATGCCGGACTCTCCCTGAAAAATAAGGACACTTGGAGGGTCTGTGATTATGACAGCTATTATAAATAGCCTTCTGACAATATTTCTGCCACTTACGAATTGGGGCCATTTGCGTGGCTTCTTCTGGTGGTAAACAGGAACAATAAGGTTGCCCAATGTCCCTTCAGTGTATTGCCCTTGTTCCTTTCCACTACAACCTCTCACATCTCCTGATAACGTCAAGAGAGAATATGGACTGACCTCTAATGTAAAGAAAGGCAGCATAAATTCAGGGTGTCTCCATGTTACCACAGAATCACTCAGTGATCCTCGTGGAAATCTTTGGGCCTGCACACTTGCAGGGCTTTTTTGATCCTGGCTTGCATATTGAACCGGTTCCTTGTTCTCTAGTCTTTTCTTTCTCTGTCATGGGCCTGTTGAAGTTACTTTGGGGACATTGTCAAACATGTGTGTACAGTTTGTCTCGGCTAGTTTTGCCTGCTGTTCTGACAGGTACAAAAGCCTAAAAACAGGATGGAAATACTTGTACCATTACAGCGCCTTTAAACCAGTGAAGTGCATGCACTTTGGTTAGGCAGATGGTTTTCCCCATAAGTTATTCATGATGGATTTGTTGCACATCAGCACTTGAAAGAATTAAGTAACTCAGTCAAATCACACACACCCCTTGTTTTGAATGCAAGCATCCAATAGGATACAATGGGATGCAGATTGAGGTTGAATCCTGGTAAGACAGAAGTACTGTTTCTGGGGGACAGTAGGCACACAGGTGCGGGGGGCTCCCTAGCAGGGGTGTAGGAAGGGAGGGGCGATGGGGGTGCTCCGCCCGGGCAGCGCGATCCCGAGGGTGCCATGGCGGCTGCTTCCGCCCACCTGCGCTGGGCGCCCCGCCTCCAGAATGCACACCACGCCCCTACGGCGGTGCGCCACGGCCCCAGAACGCACGCCACACCCCTATTGGCAGCGTGCCATGCCCCCAGAACGTCTGCCTGCTCTCCGCCCCCAGTGCTGGAGAATGAAGCTCCGCCAGTGCTCCCTAGTCCTGAATGGAGTAACTCTGCCTCTGAAGGACCAGGTGTGAAGCCTGGGAGTCATTTTGGACTCACAGCTGTCAGTGGAGGTGCAGGTCAGTTCTGTGTCCAATGCAGACTGAGACCCTACCTGTCCACGCACATGCCCTGGTGATCTCCTGCTTGAACTACAGCAACATGCTTTACATGGGGCTACCCTTGAAGGTGACTTGGAAACTACAACTACTAATCCAAAAGGTGACAGCTAGGGTGATGACTAGGAGTGGCCTCTGGAACCATATAACACCGGTCTGGAAAGAACTACATTGGCTTCCTGTATGTTTCTGAGCACAATTGAAAGCACTGGTGCTACCCTTTAAAGACGTAAACGACCTCAGCCCAGTATACCTGGAGGAGTGTCTCCACCCCCATCACTCAGCCTGGACATGGAGGTCCAGCTCCGAGGGACTTCTGGTGGTTCTTTCACTGCAAGACGTGAACCTACAGGGAACCAGACAGAGGGCTTTCTCAGTAGAATGCCCTCCTGTCAGAAGTCAAGGAGATAAGTAACTTCACAACCTTTAGAAGACACCTGAAGGCAGCCTTGTATAGGAAGGTTTTTAATGTTTAATCTCTTGCTATGTTTTTGAATATGTGGGAAGCTGCCCAGAATATGTTGGCTTGGGCAACCCAGTTCAGTTTGATTTATTGCGCTTAGTGAGGAGCTGTTACACACATAAAAATAATAACAACAGAAATACTGCTAATAATAGTGGTTTACATTTCTTCTCCCCAACCTTTACAGGATAAATCATTTCCCATTTAAGTTTTACTACATGAATATGTAAAACCTTGGAAAGAAATTTGGATGTTCTAAAGGATGTATACCTCTCCACATTAATGGGATGCGGGTGGCGCTGTGGGTTAAACCACAGAACCTACGGCTTGCTGATCAGAAGGTTGGTGGTTCGAATCCCTGCAACGGGGTGAGCTCCTGTTGCTCGGTCCCTGCTCCTGCCAACCTAGCAGTCCGAAAGCACGTCAAAGTGCAAGTAGATAAATAGGTACCGCTCCAAGCGGGAAGGTAAACAACGTTTCTATGGTTCGCCAGAAGCGGCTTTGTCATGCTGGCCACATGACCTGGAATCTGTACGCTGGCTCCCTCGGCCAATAATGCGAGATGAGCGCTGCAACCCCAGAGTCTGTCACGACTGGACCTAATGGTCAGGGGTCCCTTTACCTTTACCTCTCCACATTAGACAACAAAAAAACAGGTCTTTTAAAAATCCCTTCTGTGATTTTAACAATGGGTGGATGTAATTGTATCTAAGGTCATTATAAAAAGGGCATTGTAGTAGTAGTACAATTAATCTTCTATTAACTATATATATAACCCTCTACTTATGCACTGTAATGCAGAGCATAGCTAGTATAATGGCTCGAGAGAGAGAGAAAGGAACAAAGTAAATGTGGATTGGTACGGGAATAATAAATAAATAAATATTATGTATCTAGTCTTTCAGTGTCCAAAAAACTTCATTTACATCATCATGGTAAACCTTACAGGAACCTGGAAATGTATACCAGTGCTAGCGTACCCATAATCCACATTTAGAAGACATCTGAAGGCAGCTCTGTTCAGGGAAGTTTTTAATGTGTGACATTTTAATGTATTTTAAATCTTTGTTGGAAGCCGCCCAGAGTGGCTGGGGAAACCCAGCCAGATGGGCGGGGTACAAATAATAAATTATTATTATTATTATCATCATCATCATGCTGGAGCTCAGCCCCTAATTCTACCTCTAGCTGCTGTTGCTGCCTCAACAGTGATGTTAACTGAGGCTTGAGTAGCATTGTTATACGTCCATATTTCCCAATGATGGAATTAGCACCGGGGGGGAGGGGGATTTTGGGAAATCGGCAAAATGTCAAGGGTTTTCTTTGGGTGATTACCCCCCCCCCCAAATAAAAACAACTCAACAACTTTCCCAAAAACCACTCAGGGACTCTTTGTGTACAGCTTTTTACTTCTAGAAATATGGCAACCCTAGACTTGAGCAACTGCTGTTGTTTGGTGTGTCACTTTAAAGGCTGCCAAGTGCCCCGAGCCCATTAAATCGGTGGATCTTTATTATACTTCCAAGAGTCAGTTCTGTATGAATCTGCATTAAAGGTAAAGGTACCCCTGACCATTAGGTCCAGTCGCAGATGACTCTGGGGTTGCACGCTCATCTCACTCTATAGGCCTAGGGAGCCGGCATTTGTCCACAGACAGCTTCTGGGTCATGTGGCCAGCATGATTAAGCCACTTCTGGCGAACCAGAGCAGCACAGGGAAACACCATTTACCTTCCCGTCGGAGCAGTACCTATTTATCTACTTGCACTTGGCGTGCTTTTGAACTGCTAGGTGGGCAGGAGCTGGGACCAAGCAACGGGAGCTCACCCCATCGTGGGGATTCGAACTGCTGACCTTCTGATCGGCAAGCCCTAGGCTCAGTGGCTTAGACCACAGCGCCACCCATGTCCCTATGAATGTGCATTACTTCTTGTCTTTCAGCTGAACTTGTTGTATTCTCACATGTAGTGATCAGATGAAAAGTCCTGTTCAACAAGTTCTGTTTGCAAAGGTGCAGATCAATGACTTGGGTGTGTTTAGGACCAGTTGCTAGGATAGCTTGTTTACCGTTTCCAAGGGCTAACAAAGGTAAGATTTTAAATACAATTGTGGATCTCTAGGTGCCGAGACACTGCTAAATAATCAGACAATGGGATGGAAGCTTAACTAAATAATTAATTAATGGTACAATTACTCTGACAAAACCTCAGGCTAGAAACAGAAGCTGGCAAATCCAGTATAGTGCTCTCTTTGCTTCTGCACAAATGGCAACATTGAGGTCCAACGGTGTTTTTGTCTGTAATAACACGAAAAGACCCAATTCTATAATATATGTTGCTGTAGTAGTATGCAACACAGTTGTTATCTGCTTTTGAGCAAAAATGGCATTTCCCTCTCAGCTGTTGACACACGTTTTATTAAGAGTGACAGGTCTGAAATTCAATGCCAACCTTCCTAATTAGGAGGCCTTGAAGATCTTAGCCCGGAGGTTCTTCAAGCAGGAAAAGTATTCACTAGTAGCACAAACATATTTTATCTCAAGTGCAAGTGTGCTTTGGTTGTCTAAATTGCAGCTAGTTGATACAGAGATGCACCCCTCTGGCTTTGGGCAAATGCTCAGAGTAGCATTTGTATTCAATATGATAGGTACCCATCAGTGTAAATTCATGTCTCCCGTGCAAGGTGCATCTTCTGAACTTTTCAGAAAGAGCTAGAAAATTGGATGGTATTAGCAAGAGCCTTTCAGCTGAGAAATGTCAATAATGTAATTGTGTTGAGCCCAGTACATGGAATTGACTTGTTGCGAGTTGGGTGACTACAGAGGCAAGAATGAAATTTGTATCTGACGGTTACAAATAACCGAGTTTACAGAGGAGGGATTGTACACAGGACCTGGGGTCATGGGGGTGTGCGGAAAATCAATGCCGTGGCAATTTCATAAATAGACTGCTGATTCCTGATTTCAGACTCTCTGAAAAAGTTGAATTCCTTCCTTTGTTTCCTTGCATAGCTGCCAACTCTGCCAATTTCCCATAATTCCTCTGAAGCTGGAGGACCCACTGCAGAACCAGATTTGGGTCACGTGCCCCCAGAGATGGGACTAACTCAATTTGCCATATTTTACTTATGCTGTCCTCACACTTTCATGGTGCCACACTGTGGAAGCCATTTTCGTTCTGCCATACAAAAAAAATGGACACTTTCCCCAACCAAAAGACATTCCTATTTAATGTCTTCAAGAGAGAAATTTGTGGATGACATCAAATTGTTCAGGATGCCAAGATCCCACAATACACAATGAAGAGAAAAGAGTCGCTCCAAATTGTGTGATTGAGCTGATAAAACTGCTTTGTACTGGGTGGAGAGCGATGCAGACCAGGGCAGTCATCCCACCGCTAATATTTTACATATATGCTTATTGTGGTCTGAACAGGCTACTATGAGGGAAATTCAGCATGTATTCTAGTGACATACCCAAAATATCGACCAAATGGAAAGATACTGTAGTGGTGTATTTCATGGCATTCCAGCTAATGGGATGGCAGCCTAGGTACCATTTGACATCCTCCACAGTGCTCTGGGCCTAGCATCAAGATTGTGTGTGTGTGTGTGTGTGTGTGTGAGAGAGAGAGAGAGAGAGAGAGAGAGAGAGAGAGAGAGAGAGAGAGAGAAATGGCCGCTGAACTTTTTTTAAAGCGTAGAACATGATGACGGATCGCTGTTGCTCAATGATACTTTTGAAAGTTCTCTCATATTAGCCCACTGAATTGAATGGCAACTGCACCAAAGCCCTTTCCACTGGTCTGTGTGCCTTTTGACAATAGTGAATAAATGCATAAAATGTTTATCCTATCACCCTTTATCTCTTTGTGTGAGGATTTTGCCAGTCTGCAGCGCTTAATGTCTCTCTCTCTCTCTGTGGGTCACTTCCTCCCATCCACGTTACTCATGAATATGAAAAATAATTACTCCATTTTAAAGTGATTATCATTTTTCTGCATTGTGTTTGCTAATCCATTTTCTTTAAATAGATTATGCTTTTATTTTTATTTATTTATTAAATGGATTCAAGGCGCAGTTGTTTATCCTATTATAAATTCTATCTTGTATTTTGGACAATGCCACTCAATTATACTTTCGATATTGCTGGAATCAATTTTTTATAAAGGCAAATGTTGCAAGCCCTTCCACACCATTACAGAAATGTCAGAGATAAATAAATATATGTTTGAATTGCATTAATAATAATAACAATAGTCATAATGAGTAACAATGGAATAAAATATGATAGACCAAGGAAAGTACCAAGGAGGAGGATTGTTTTAAAAAAATCTCGGCTTCCGATTTGAGACGGGAGCAGATCAGAAACATGGGATGGTGCCTGATACAAACCCTGACCTACATGCTTTGTGTCAGAGTCTATGTCAGGCATCCCCAAACTGCGGCCCTCCAGATGTTTTGGCCTACAACTCCCATGATCCCTAGCTAACAGGACCAGTGGTCAGGGATGATGGGAACTGTAGTCCAAAACATCTGGAGGGGCGAAGTTTGCCTGGTCTATGTTAAATTTCAATACTGTATAGCTGTGGCATTTTTTAGAGCATTTTTTTCTTTGCACGTTACAATGTCCAGAGACTTAAGTGTGCCTACAAATGATCAGGCATCATGCAAAACACTGAGAAGGCAGTTGCTCCTGTGTGCCCTCATTAAATGACATCATAGTTTAGAAATGATAAATTTCACCATGGACAGAGCAACGTAAGCCTCCCTTGCGCTGGACTAAGGGGTGAGCCTCCTGCTAGCCAACCAGCCCCTCGCAGGAAGCCCATTGGCAGCAACTCCAGTAGTGAGGGCCAGTGAAAAGCCCCAGAAGTCAGAGATAAGGTGGGGCTGAGCCAGCCCATGACCCACTGAATCCCATGCTGGTCTCAGAACCCTTGCATATAATGTCATTCTGTCCAAATCAAACAGTTTGCTGCACCAGTGTGGAGTTGGCACAGCAATTCAGTCTGAATCAAGCCTCATGGTCTTTCCTCCTCATCTTGTTAGACGGATGATTAGCTTCCCAAATTGACCAGACGAAATCTCAGGCAGTTTAACAGATTTCATTGGTTTGTCGGACAAAGCAATATGGAGCAGCAGGGGAAAAGACCATTCCTCATTCTGCCCGCCCTTGTCCATGTGCAGAGAGATTTTATACCTTTTTGACAGAGTGAAGGTCAGCCTTTCTGCAGTACTTCATCAACCAATCAAGAGAGAGCACCCCAAGATGCAAAGTCATCCGCCCAACTCTACTAGGTGGCGTTATGTACCTGGTACCTTCATACACGTGTCTATCTGGAATTTTACAGGCACAATTGTGGTTGCCCTACTTAGAACTTGTGGTTTTGTGGTGGGCTACATCCTCTATAGTCTGATTGAACAGAACATCTTGCGGTTAAGCTAACTTCCTTTTGCAATGGGTTACAGAGAAAGGTACAAACAGAGAAGTGCTGTCTAATTTACTTTCTATCAGAGACAGAGAGATTTTGAAAATGGAGTTCCTCTGGCTACTTAGGGCCTGCGTGGCCTGACCAGGATTATTCTGGCCCTGGTCATTGCCACCCTATAATCTACCACTGCCCTCTCCCCATTTTTCCACCACTGATGCAGATTTAGGATTGGACCCCAAAAACATAATTTCATGTCATATATTATTCTCTTTCCTCTAATTCAGGTTATAACAAAACAGCTGCCAGATTACGTATTCCCGGTACATTTTTCCAGGAAAAAGAGGTGCCAGAACTCATCATGTTTTCTTGTAATGGCAATGGCACCCACATGAGAGGTGCCAGAACTGAGTTCCAGTGAGTTCTGACTGAAAAAAAGCCCTCCATATTCCCCATATGCTCTTATTTTAAGAGTAAGGAAAATATTCCTGTTTTACATATAGATTTCCTGTAGGTCACTGCAGGGGCATTCATATAATCATTAGGTGACTGACACATTTCTAAAACATTATTACAGTAATTGTTCTGTTCTCATGAATGAAACAACAACAACAACAACTATTTTCATAATAAAAAAATTCCTTCAGTAGCACCTTAAAGACCAACTAAGTTTTTATTTTGGTATGAGCTTTCGTGTGCATGCACACTTCTTCAGATATAAAAACTTAGTTGGTCTTTAAGGTGCTACTGAAGGAATTTTTTTATTTTACTTCGATCCAGACCAACACGGCTACCTACCTGTAACCAGAACTATTTTCATGTTGATGAATGCTGAATGAAATCTAGTGAAGGCAACACTGAAATCTGTGGTAGCACCTGTGCATTCAGTCTTTCAGAATAATTTAAGGGGGGAGTGGGAACGTTTAAAGCCATTCATCCCACCTAATAGCCTCAGAGTTGCATGCAGCCTTTTATTCTGCCTTTAATGCAAAAGTCAACATTGTTATAGTTGCTCTAAAGAGAAGAGAAGATAGTTTCTCTGGTGTATTAATTATATTTCAGAACCCTTTAAGTGATAGAGGTTGGTGAATAACCCTGAACTCTGCAGGAAGATTGCTGCAGTTCTCTCAGAGTCTGTTTCCAGGGCCACTATTAAAAGCAGTAATATCACTCCTTTACAGTGTTGGATTCTTCTGGGATTTTCTGGAAGCTAGCAACAATGGCTAAGTCAGAAGACACCTCAACAATTCACACCTGAGACAGTTGAGACAAGAAAACGGGTGTTCAGTAGACAGAAAAACAAAAAAGCTAGGGATAGAGGTACCACATGTTAACGTCATTTAATGGAAAAATTCCTTATTATAGAGCATATTTTTATAGAATTTAATAGACATTGCCTACCAAAGCTGGCCGAACCCTCAGAATCTACAGATAGGAACTCCGTGTCCTTTGTCTGTTATTTTTACATTTAAGTTTAATTAGGGAAACATAACTGAGGTCCATGAGAAGACAAACTTCATGTTTGGTCCTCCATATTTCCCCCCCCCCTCTATTATTGAAACAAGTATGTCATGTATCCACTGAAGGAATCGGCTCCCTGAGCCAAACATCACAGAGAAGCAGTGAACTTTGAGAGAATTGGAGCAGATCAAGGGGGCCCGGGGCCCTTTGGGGTTGCAGCAGTCAACTATTCCCTTCAAGACATGAACTCGATCAGAGCCCTTGAGAACACTGGCACCTAAAAGTGCAGGCTCAGTTGTCCACCTGAGGGAGAAGGTTACTCCATGAATAAGGGACAATACCCAAGAGTAAGCCAGTCCACATAAATAGAACAATTTCTGATAGTAGACCAACTCTTGCATCTGTGTTCTGAGCAGGTTTAAGAGGTTTCCATTTAAAGCAAAGTGCTGGAACGTTGTCTGTGTGCCAGTTCCCAGCCTGGTGTATCCCTCAACACTTATGTCTGGGCCTCAGTGTGCCTTAAGACTACATTCCTGGTAAGAGCATAAGAACAATGTCCTGGATCAGACCAATGACTGATCTAGGCTAGCATCCTCTTCTCCCAGGTGTCTATGGGAAGCCCTCAAGAAGCACAACAGCGTTCTCCTTTTCTGGAGTTTCCAGGAACTGATTTCTATGCCTGTGAAGATATCGTCACCCAATATGGTGCGGCTTAGCCCCATTTGGTGCAATGGTTCCAAAATGCACCAGTTTGGGTGCCTCTGAAGATGCTGTTAAGCAATTTGGTGTGATGGTGATAGATGCCATTTTGAATCCAGATGGCAGACCGCACTGAGGACAAATCTAATCATATTGTCCCCCCATTTGGCATGATGCCCAGTTTGGCGTGACAGTTCCAAAACATCAGTTTGGACGCCTGTTATTATTTTCTTTTTTTCCAGCAGTAAAATCAGTTGAGGCACAGTGAGATGTGGAAGTAACTTTAGCACCATTAACTTTAGCACTGTTAACATGAAAAATATTATTGCTTTTGTATGTGCGAGTGAGCCTTTCCCCTTTGAAAATTACTATTGAAACAGGTAGAAACAATATTAATTCAAAAGCTCCTGACTTTTTTGTCAATATTTATTTGGATTTATTTGAAATTTATGCATGTACTCAATTTTCTACTCTGTCTAAATCCAAAGGCTGTCTTTAGCTGTTAAAAACACAAAACCTTATGCAAATATTAATGCACAACTTTCATAATACATAATCTCTTGCTACTAAAAACTAACTGAATTTTTAAAGAGTTTCGCAGTAAAATATGTACCCAAATATTAAATACTAGAATGGGTTTAAGAAAAATAATTGTATTGCTTTAAAGTTATTGCTGTTAACTTTACCAGAACCAATATTTATTTATTTAACTAAATATTTATTTATTTATTTAACTAAAATTCTATATGGCTTAATTGTAGCCTCTAAGTGGTTAATTAATTATTAACTTTTTAATGAATTAATTCCTCTTTCACCTCTAGCCATTACCTTAATCACATTTTTAGATGGTTTTGCAGCAGCCTGGAGACATTTTTATGTCTCCCCTCAAATCCTTCATTTGAGCAAAACAAATTTGAGGTTCAGCTACTTCCAATGATCACTTGAGTTGACAAGTTATTTTTTAAAAATTAATTGTTTCAGAAACTTGTTGCCATGATGAAATGACCGTGTATTTCCTCTCGAAGTTTCTTTAAATTAAAACACCAGAATAGTCGGGTCTTCTAAGACCCAAACTACACCTGATGTTAAAGGCATCTTTAGATCTAAATAGGCAGGTTTTTCAAAAAATGCAGATTACATTAGTGGATATAAAGGAGCTGTTCATGAACCAGGTCATCCACAGGGCAGGCACACACACAGAAGTCAAGGAATGCCATTAGCTTTTTATTAGCAGAAAACAACAGCCCAGCAATGTCCCTGGTTCGTCTTAACTCAATGAAGGCATTGCTGAAACTAAGCTCAAGGCATGTCCTTCCCCGTTTAGCCTCTCACTCCAGATCCCTCCTCCCAAGCAGGCAAAGGCTGCATCGATAGGTGGGCTCCTACTTTGGGCATGTCTAGCACATTGCTCTTCCTCTTCTTCTTCTTCTTCTTCTTCTTCTTCTTCTTCTTCTTCTTCTTCTTCTTTTTCTTCTTCTTCTATCATTCGTGGCCGAGTAAGGTTGTCTTCCATGAACATGGTTTTAACACTGAGTCCATAAGTGACTGTGAAGGGCAATTCTGGGTCCACACGTCCTTCCACAGTGGGGACATTGGTTTCTGGGCACGAGTTGATCACGGTGAGGGTTTGCCAAACATGCCTTCCTCTTAGCACATTTCTCCTTGCGTCCTGAGTTTGAGTGTCTTCAAAGCCCATGTCACCTTTGGTAAAGGCTGTTCTCCAATTGGAGCGCTTGCAGGCAAGGGTTTCCCAATTGTCGGTGTTTATACTACATTTTTTAGATTTGCCTTGAGAGAATCTTTAAACCACTTTTGTTGACCGCCAGCATTACGCTTACCATTTTAAAGTTCGGAATAGAGTAGTTGCTTTGGAAGATGATAATCAGCCATCCACACAACATGACCAGACCAAGAAAGTTGATGGTGAAGCATCATTGCTTTGACACTGGTGATCTTTGCTTCTTTCAGTACACTGGCATTACGGTAGTTCTCCTGTCTTTCCAGGTGATGTGTAAAAAATTTTGGAGACACCATTGATGTGCTGGACCCTCCAACACATCAGTGAGCAGGGCCGGCTCTCGGTAGAGTCCCGGTGGCGCGGTGTGCTAGGGCGCCGTGCTGGTAGGTGGGGCGCTGCACGGCAAAGCCGCGCGGAAACCATGCTGTGCCCTGTGAGGGTGGGGGCGCCGGAGCGATCTCCACCCCTCAGCGCCAGGGTGCCCGATCTGCTCGAGACTGCCCTGTCGGTGAGCCTCCAATGAGAGGGGAAGAGAGTCAACAGGACTGGGACCCTCTGTGTGCATGCTGTGACTCACAGCTTCTAATTCTGTCAGGGATGATGGGAGTTGTAGTCTAAATTGGAACAGTTGAGTAACATCTGTAAAGAGGAGCTGCCAGTACATTTTCTTAGATCAGGGTAGGGAGACAGAATCTACAAACCATTCTATCCTTTTCTTCTATTGATTTTCTTCTTTTTCTTCATTTGTCCAATAGACTTTCTCTAATATTGTAAAAGAAAGGCTCATTGTAGATTTCTTTGTAACCTTGTGATTTCCCTGAAAAGTATATGTTGGGTGGTTCTGCTATGTTTCCTTGATGATTCGGAAATTTATTGCACCTGGCGTCACAGAAAGAGAGAGGCTTAAGAGATTAAAAACCACACAACACAAAGACAATAATTGGTTAAGTGCTAATTATACCTCCTACAGCCAGATTCACACAATGAAGACATACTAACCTCAGCACAGTCAAGATTTGTGTTAATTCCCTCCTTCAAAATCTCGGAGGGTTTGAATATACTTTTCAAATATGGCTTAGCTGAATTCACAGTTTCCTTTGGTGCCCTGAAGGCTTTCCTCACATCTAATTTGCTTTAACAGAAAAGCAGTATGGTAACTTGTAGTTTGCAAACCCTCTTTCTAAAAATCTAATGAACATTTTCAGCTGACTTTGGCGCATATAACCAAGCTGTCATATATTCGGTTTGCTGTGGTAATGTAGTTTCACATTTAACATTCAGTTTGTTCAGTCATGGCTGAATGTCACTTTTTGCTTTCTTATGGAAGCCACTGTGGTAATTTCCATGAAAATAACTTCTGTAAAATAACAGCACTATCATGTGCACGATTACTCAGAGTAAAGTCATACTACAGGTGAAACTTGGAAAATTAGAATATTGTCAAAAAGTACATTTATTTCAGTAACACAACTTAAAAGGTGAAACCAATATATGAGATAGATGCATGACATGCAAAGCAAGATATGTCAAGCCTTTATTTGTTGCAATTGTAATTATTTGTTGGTAGGTGAGTCAATTATAAATGGAATGTAATAAATGAAATGTAATAGCGATGTTTATTGTTGTGTTTTGTATTATTGTAACTATTTGTTTATTACTGTGGGATTTCCAAAAGAAAACATTTGTAAAAATTAAATAATAATAATAATAATAATAATAATGTTGCATTACTGGAATAAATGCACTTTTCAACGATATTCTAATTTTCGAGTTTCACCTGTATCAGTGGCATAGCAGGGGAGGCACAAGGGCAGTTGCCCTGGGTGAAAAATTGTGAAGAGTGAAAAATTTCAACACCCTGTGCTGCCTCAATACAGTTGCTCCATTGAAAATGGCTTCTCCGTGTGAAGCAGGAAGGGACCTCTCCAGATAACAGAGCAACTCTTCTTATTTCTGCAGCTGCAATCTCCAGGGTGAGATTAGGCAGATGTCATTAGGCAGTTGAATGTGCATGGGCTCTGAAAACCCATGCTACACCACTGCTTACTATATTCAATGGGGCACACTTCCTACTAGCAATGGAGGAGAAATTAAATACTTACTAGTATTAAACAGCAATCCTTGGGAATTCTCAACTCTCCAGAGTTTGCAATGCCAAGTAATGTGCACAAAAAAGCATATACTGGAGTAAAGTGTATTAAAATCCATGCATTGTTGAAAATAACAAACAAGTGTGCATTATGTTAAGGGAAAAAATGAGTTGCAAAAATGCACGTTAGGGAAAGCTGCATACCAAAAATGTGTATGGTATATTAGGAGAAATTCACACTAAAATGCTGAGGAATTGTCATGATGATTTTTTAAAAGATCTAAAACTGATGTGGAGTATTGAGTTTAAGATTGGGGGGAAATGAGAAACAGAGAGAAACTGAAATTGACAGATTCATCCATCCCTACTTCCTAGTAAGTAGGTTTAGGGTTGCAGCCTAAACATGGAATGCTTCACATCCATGCTTAGCATGGCTGCCTGAAGAAACTCTTGAAATTCCATCATTATTTGAAGTCAGTAAGTATATTTTCTCCCATGTAACCCCAAATCACTACAAATCAGCCTAAAATGCTTCCTATTCTCCATATAACACAAAATCCTTATGCTTTCAGTCTTGGCTCCGGAGTGCAATCTCTTGAGCCATTCAACAAACTAATCATGTTGTATCACTCTGGTGACATCTAAACTGAGATGTGTGCATGCGAGTTGCTGTTGTTGTTGTTTTTAAAAAAGGAAGGTGGCATTTAACTGAGAGGGAATATTCCTGAAGGGCATACTACACGGTGACTTTTGCACAGGATGTGATTCTGCCGTGACCAGACAGATGGGTGGCTGTAAATGAGGTATCGTGCTATTCCCCTCCTGAGACATATGAAACTGTGTCCTTCCTTAGATGTTCTGTCATGGTAGTGCACACAATTAGCTACAGAATATTAGTTGCCCTGCTGGATGCAAGTCAACATTTCCCCATAAAATAGAGTAGCACGACAAACCTATCCGCCACATTAGGCTATGTCGCCGCATACCTGTCTATCAGCTTGCAGAGAGTTTGTTTGTGAGGTTGTGGAATCTTTGTAAAGGGTGTAAATAGGCATATTCATAGCTGGCCCTACCCTACTTTTGATTGAGAACTGAATCAAAGTTCCCCCTCCCCCCCCAGGCTAGCACTACAGACTGCAATACTGTACTGACTCAGATGTGTGTAAACCTCCTTCATATGAAATCAGGGAACTGCTTGTATCCTTGCTATACAATATTTATACCCACAATTACTTGTTTTCTCTTCTCAGTACCAATTTAAGTTAATCATCAGGCCAGTACCTATCGCCTTTTTGTCCGTGTTGGCTCTCACACTCTATAATTTGTCGCAGTGTTTGCAAAGAAAAGAAAGCTCCCACAATCTCTCTGGGGCACACTTACACGACACTTCCAGGCCAGCTTGTGGTTTTCAGGCACCAGTGGTTCCGTTCCTTCCTCCTGGGCCGCGTTCAGAAAGTGGTGGTGGGGGATGAGTGTTCGGACCCCTGGGCTCTCACTTGTGGGGTGCCTCAGGGCTCTGTCCTCTCCCCCATGCTCTTTAATATCTACATGCAGCCGCTGGGAGAGATCATCAGGGTTTGGGCTGGGTGTTCATCAGTATGTGTTACAATTTTATCAGAGCAGTGGCATCAGGAAAGGGGGTTGATCAATTCTTGCAATGCTATCAAGACTGCAGTTTGTTCCATAAGACCATTTACCTATGTTCCCCCACTTCTGTCAGATCACTCTCTATCTGTGGTTATTTC
This sequence comes from Zootoca vivipara, assembly GCF_965207765.1. Lineage (NCBI taxonomy): Eukaryota > Metazoa > Chordata > Lepidosauria > Squamata > Lacertidae > Zootoca > Zootoca vivipara. The sequence continues at coordinate 13,438,371 of NC_142587.1, read as the reverse complement.
TAATTCACATTCCATTCCTTACAATCAACCTTATAACACACTAGGTTTTTTGTTTGTTTGTTTTTTAACTTACTACCCTTAACCATCAGCTATCCACTTGCCAATTCCTGCCCATAAAATATTTAACATTTACATTATCCACAAGAGTTCTTTTAATATGCCCAGTTGGGATTGAAGTAGTTGGATGAGAGAGCAAGGAGCAAGTCCTCCAGCAGAGCGGATGGAGACGCCTTGCTTCCCACCTCTTCCGCAGTCTGATGGAATGGCTGCCACCAGTTGACAACTGGGGAAGAGCCAGAGGCAACAGGCCTCTAGGCAGATACTACTGAGTGACCTGCTTTTCTTTCCCCTCTCTCCTTTGCAGCCTAATTTGTCTGTGTGAACTAATGGAGAAATGAGGCAGGCAGGAGCAAACCACACCACTAGACTGCGGGGCCCACCAAAACTTGAAAAAGCAAGGGGGATCCCTGCAGATACAGCGAGTGATTGTGAATGGTGAGGCGTAGTGTAGATTTGGTCAGGGAATGGTCAAAGGCCTGGAAATGATGCCTTATGAGGAACGGCTTAGGGAGCTGGGTATGTTTAGCCTGGAGAAGAGAAGGTTAAGGGGTGATATGATAGCCATGTTCAAATATATAAAAGGATGTCATATAGAGGAGGGAGAACGGTTGTTTTCTGCTGCTCCAGAGAAGCGTACACGGAGCAAAGGATTCAAACTACTGTACAAGAAAGAAGATTCCACCTAAACATGAGGAAGAACTTCCTGACAGTAAGAGCTGTTCGGCAGTGGAATTTGCTCCCAAGGAGTGTGGTGGAATCTCCTTCTTTGGAGGTTTTTAAGCAGAGGCTTGACAGACATATGTCAAGCATGCTTTGATGGTGTTTGCTGCTCAGCAGGGGGTTGGACTGGATGGCCCTTGTGGTCTCTTCCAACTCTATGATTCTATGATTCTATGCTGTGCTGGGACACTAGCCATCACAAACCCAGATTCTCCTCTCTGTGTATCTTACGCAGCAGCCGAGAGACGAGAAAGCCAAAAGGTTGATGCTTTCCCACTTTGGGGATGTCTCCATCACTGAAATTCAACAGAAGGTGCTGCAAAGGCCCTGCCTCCTATCTTCATTCCACATATGCTGGCAGAGAAACTAATTTGAGAAAGCAGCTGCTTGTATTATACCACCAACACCCAGCCATCCAATGAGAAGCTGGAGCATGAGAGGAATCTTTGATGTAACTAGGTTCTCGTATGAATCATTGCTCTCTGTATTGGCAGGCACCAGCTCCTGCCTTTGCTATCTCGGATGGTTGCACACTTGCCTGCATATTTATATGGCTCCAGGCACTCTGGAATCTGAGCACATCAGAGATATCACTGCATTTGGACATCTAGGGACATTGGGTTGCCTCGGCCTATGGTAGAAGGGTGGAGGAGAAGCATGGCCATGATTACAAGATCTGAGAGTACAATTGGGGCTTTACTTCTAGCATCCTCTATAGCAAGAGAGGAAAGCAACTGATCTTCAGCCCCTTTCCAAGTGCAGCTCGTTTATTAAACTAAAATCATGCTTCTTCTTTTTTACTTCTCTCATCAAATTGCAAGCAATGTCATCACAAAAGGGGATCTGTTTTAGAAGGGAATATTTGAGTCTGTTGCTATTATTGCATGAAGGGTATTGCTGACTTTCGGCTCTCCACAGAAGAATTTTTGGGGAAACCTCTCTCACTCTTTAATACATGCATCTCAGAGCTGCAGTAATGACTGTCTATGGGCTGCTGTGGATAAGCATCCCAAAGAGCCCACAGGGTTGGAAGTATTGATGTATCCATGGCAAAACACAGCAACTAAATGTGTAATTTGTTGAGCAATTAAGACAAATGCTGGCAACACCCTGATGTGAAGCCATTCAAAGACATGTTGCACCACCACTTGGAAAGCTTTGCATTTGAATGGTGCACACAGACCCGAGTGGCACTGTGGTCTAAACCACTGAGCCTCTTGGGCTTGCGGATTGGAAGGTTGGCAGTTTGAATCCCAGCAATGGAATGAGCTCCCGTTGCTCTGTCCCAGCTCCTGCCAACCTAGCAGTTCAAAAGCACACCAGTGCAAGTAGATAAATAGGTACCACTGTGGTGTTTCCGTGCACTTTGGCTTCCATCATGGAGTTCTGTTGCACCAGAAGCGGTTTAGTCATGCTGGCCACATGACCTGGAAAGCTGTCTGTGGACAAGCGCCAACTCCCTTGGCCTGAAAGCGAGATGAGTGCTGCAACCCCAGAGTCACTTTTAACTGGACTTAACCATCTAGGAGTCCTTTTATTTTTTTTAACAATGCACGGTCACTGCATTCAATGTGCAGCTGTGGTTTGAGGTCTGCACTGCAAAAACTCCCCATCACCTGTGATGGATAACATAACATATGATTGAGGAAGGCAGAAAAATCTATAAGTCTGATGTGGCAAGTTCACCACAACTGTTCCTGGGTTTTTGAATTCTAAGATATACTAGTAAATTTACTACTAAGTAAATACTGCTCAGGAATGGGCAGACTCCTTGGAATTGAGCTCTGGTTAACGGTGTTTCCGTGCGCTCTGGTTTCCGTCATGGTGTACCGTTGCACCAGAAGCGGTTTAGTCATGCTGGCCACATGACCCGGAAAGCTGTCTGTGGACAAACGCCAGCTCCCTCAGCCTGAAATCAAGATGAGCGCCGCAACCCCACAATCGCCTTTGACTGGACTTAACCATCCAGGGGTCCTTTACCTTTTACCTTTCTCCTTACAAAAGACAACCTGTAGTCACTGTTGTTCTCATATGTCTGTCTTTACAGGTCTATAACAGCTGGATATATTTTGTTTTCTCAGGCAAAATTCTCACTGTGATAGTAAATTTGTATATATTTTACTGAATGACATTGTATACATTGCAGCAGCCTTTGGCTATAAGCCATAAACTTGATACCACTACACCACTGTGATAGTAAACCTGTGCATTAATTATGCTTCTAAAATAAAGCCACTACATGCTTCAATGGCGTGTTTAAGGATTAATGTGACTCTGGTATTAAGGCACCTCCCATACCTAGTTAATGAAGTTAGTCTGAAGGAGAAGGCAGGGTTAGCAGTCAAAGTGGGAAAGTATCTAAAAGGCAAGAAGACCAGTCAAACATATGTCTTTAACAAAATAAAAAATTTCCTTCAGTAGCACCTTAAAGACCAACTAAGTTTTTATTTTGGTATGAGCTTTCGTGTGCATGCACACTTCATCAGATACATATTTCTTTAATACGGCTATTTCTTGTTCAACTCCTGAACTGCTCATCATTAAACCGAGAAAATTACTGTGTGCTTCTACTTTGGTGCCTTATATTTGCAATCTTCTTCTTAAAAAAAATGTACATTTTAACAGCATACAAACTGTCTCCTCTGTGCTTGAGGAGTGATTCACACCTCATCTCGTCAGTCAGTCAGACACACTAATTGTTCCTTATCCCTTGCTTGAAAAGGCTGTGATGTCATCTCTGGTCCTGAAAACTAAAAATAGAAGGTTGCTAATATGTGATGCAGTCAGGTTAATTATTCATCCATTCTTACTTGCATGTGTTATCCTTGGACTCTTAATGTACCTAAGTGGTTTCTTTATAAGCTTGTGTTCTCATCTGTTTATAGAATACCTGGATGGCAGAGGAAGAATATTGTGCTGTGCATGTACTGGTATCTGAAAGAATTTTTTTCCAGCAGACTTTCTGTTTTTCTGAGGGTTTTTTTAAAGCAATCTAGCATGTCATTGTTAGGAAATGATCAGAGTAAGTTCAATAGTAAAATGCTCCTCTCTGTGGAAAAGCTCGTTGCAAATAATAATAAAAAAGTAGTAGATAAAGATTAAATGTACATAAACTGCCAGGACAAATGGTGCTCTTGGTGAGGAGTGTTTTCAATATTCCTTGTCCAACATTATTTTTGCTGCATATGTAGGGGTAAGGTAAAGGACCCCTGGCAGTTAAGTCCAGTTGCAAATGACTCTGGGGTTGTGGCGCTCATCTTGCTTTACTGGCCGAGGGAGCCAACGTTTGTCCACAGACAGTTTTCCCGGGTCATGTGGCCAGCATGACTAAGCCGCTTCTGGTGAAACCAGAGCAGCGCACGGAATCGCCGGAGCAGTACCTATTGATCAACATGCACTTTGACGTGCTTTCAAACTGCTAGGTTGGCAGGAGCTGGGACCAAACAACGGGAGCTCACCTGTCGCGGGGATTCAAACCGCCGACCTTCCAATCTGCAAGCCCTAGGCTCAGTGGTTTAAGCCACAGCGCATTAGTCTGCCCCTAAATTCAGTCTTGTCAGCAGCCCTCTTTGAAGTTTTCTGACATTCAGGGGGGTGTATTCTTTTTCTTTGGGGGGGTTAACAGAGAGAGCATTAAAAAATGTGAACTCCTGCTTTCACTCTGATCCATTCTGTCACCTTATCCAGCTTCATATGTCTACCAGCTGGTCAGAAATGCAGCTTTGAGTGGGCAAGCAATTCAAGTCTGCTGCCTGATCCTCCCTTAAGATTTAACATGTGAATAAGGCATGCAGCCTTCTCAAGGTGCGTCAGGGATTCTTGTAGGGTGACTTTGCAAAGGAAGACCACCTTTTAATTGCCAAGAGATGGCAGAATAAGCATTGTGCTACACAGAACACTGCTTACCTGGGTAGAGGAGTGTCTTAGTTGAACAGTAGAGAATAATAATATATACATTTTAAAAGCTTGGGGTGGGGTGTGGGAATCCCCAGCCTATAAATTGCAGCTACACCATGTTTCTGCCTTGTAGAAATCCAGGGGGTGATTTAAGTGCCCTATCGATGTACTGTATTCGTGTGCTAATCGGTAGTGGTTATTTGTTGCTGTGCTTTGGTATTCTGCTGCACAACTAAAGCCAACAGATGGAAGAGATGTATAAACTCATCTGCTTTCCTGTAAAGGTTCACCTCTTCATTTTTAGTTGCGTACTCTTATCATTTTATATCCCTTTAATTTGAGGGCAAGTTCGGTGAATAGCTGTGGAGGCCATTAAGGGCTTTCATGGAGAATTTATTCTCTTTTAAGGTGGAAGTGCTGTGGTAGGCTCTAGGCAGCTTCAAAGTTTAGCCTTTCTTATTTTTATTTTTATTTAGCCTTTCTTGTTTTTATTTTTGTGTGTGCGTGCACAAATGCATGCACACACTTTATAAAAGACTACATTTATTGTTTCATAATATGCCTCCCTGGGCTGTTCTAACACTGGTTGAGGATTCTGCCTTAGCTGCTGTTGTCAAGAATAAAATTTATGGCAGAAGCGTGGCCCAGGAGAGCAAATTCTGTCTAGTGTTAGTGGCTACACTAATAGCTCGCAGTTAGGGTCACCAGGAACTTGCAGAAAACATGTTAAAAAATCCACAGAGGCCCGTGGGGACGACAGATTCCAGAGGCATTTTTTCTTTCTTTCACTCTGGGAGGAGGAGAAATTAGCTCCATGCTAAATTGCTCTTTGCTCATTGTTTCCACTCTGAGTATATCTGCCCCTTGGTAACTCGGAAGGTATATGGATGTCATAGATTTGTCAACTTTCCGTCTTTCTATGTGAATATAGTATAACACAGTTATCTATAGCGGTCAAATAGTTTGTATCCTATTGTTCCCCAAAGACGCTCAAACCCAAATCCCTCCCTCAGTACTATGAGGTAATTTATGCTGAGACCGATAAGTCTTGTAAGTCTTAATTTTGGGGTGGTCCGATCCCAGATTTACGGTAATCATAAGAAGGTGAATATGTTATGTTTCTACACTTAGGTTCCATCTGCACTATACATCTAAAACAACATTGCACCATTTAAAACTGTCATGGCTGCCCTCAAAGAATCCTGGGAACTGGAATTATGGTTGTAATAGAGATTTAATAGAATTGGATTAATAGACAAGATGAAGGAGGAAAAGTACCCACAAAGGGCAGGAGGGAAGTCCAGGAAATTCTACAGAATTCTCTTTCTATTTTGGTTGTTTGATAATTGTCTGTAAATTTCAAAATTTGAAAAAACCAAATAATTAACTGTAGTTAATTGACTGTATTAATTTGGAAGTGTAGTTTAAGGTTGCTGAGTGTTCTTAGGAGACAGCTATTGCCCTCACAGTGCTACAATTCCTAGAGTTTCCTCAAACGAGCAACTGATCTTTGAACAACTCTGGGAACTGTAGCTCTGTGAGGGTATTGCTTTAAATGTGTGTGGTGTGGTTTTGTGAAATGCCCTGTAATATTTTATCTGGAGGCGATCATATCTGTACACTCCCTGCAGGAGTCACTTCCATGCAAAAAAAAAAAACCATGGGGCTGTTCTAGAAATAAGATTAAAAAAACCTGGATGGTTAAGTCCAGTCAAAAGTGACTACTGTATGGGGTTGCTGCGCTCATCTCGCTTTCAGGCTGAGGGAGCCGGTGTTTCTCGAAAGACAGCTTTCCAAAGTCATGTGGCCAGCATGCTAAACCGCTTCTGGTACAATGGTACACCGTGACAGAAGCCAGAGCACCTGGAAACGCCATTTACCTTCCTGCTGCAGAGGTACCTATTTATCTACTTGCACTGGTGTGCTTTTGAACTGCTAGGTTGGCAGGAGCTGGGACAGAGCAAGAGGAGCTCACCCCATTGCGGGGATTCGAACTGCCGACCTTCTGATCAGCAAGCCCAAGAGGCTCAGTGGTTTAGACCACAGTGCCACCCGTATATAGGCATAAGGAACAGTGGGCAGGATGCTCCAGGAGGCTGAGACAGGCAAGAGCCCACAGCCCTGCTCCCTAGCTGGCCAGGTGGGGCTCGCTATCTCTGGAAGCAGGTGTGTGATTCCTCTGCTGGAGTAGGCTGGGAACAGGTGAGGGCCCAGATGCTGCAGTCAGCATGCAAAGAATGAAAGTGCAGCAGAGCTGAGGTGCTCTGTATACTCAACTGTCCATGTTGATGAAGCTCACCTTCCATGCTCCAGGATCTCTGCGGGACTATGGTTCATTTGGAAATGTTGATTGACCCTGGACCGGGGACTTGACACACTGACTAGCCACCAGGTAGGCCAGGGGTTCAGGACAAATGGCTTGTGCTTTTGTGGAGCAAAATATATTTGTTGCTAGCTACTGCATTTGAATGAGCCCCTCGGTTTATAAGACAATATGTGAACTGACAAGCAATATCAATTAAATAACTGTGCCAATAATATGCTCCACCCCTATAATTAGCAACTTTTATGTACAGTGAAAGGGATAAGCGCAGCATCCAAACTTGCTGTCTTTTGTGCCAGCTCTTCCATTCCACTTGAAGAATTACAGCACAAAGTGTGCCTTTAATTGGCCAGCTGAATCCAATCAAGGTCCTTTTTTTAAATAAACTGGGAGTACACCAGTTTATCTGAAGAAGTGTGCATGCACACGAAAGCTCATACCAAAATAAAAACTTAGTTGGTCTTTAAGGTGCTACTGAAGGAATTTTTTTTATTTTACTGGGAGTACACCAACATCGCACTTATTAGAAACAATGAAGGGACACATTCTGTTTAATTGTTTCCCAGGGGAGTAGCTTAGTCCCTTGTTAAGCAAATAAGGGCTACTAAAGATTTGCTTTGACCGTCGATTTCCCCCATTTGTTTGATAGTTTTTTCCAGCTTGTAAAAATAATCCCATGTGCATGAATTTGCAGAAATTAGTCACTTGTGTTAGAAAAAAATTCCTTGGCCTAATAGGTTAGGTGGGAGACTCACACATAATAACCAAAATGATTAAACGCACAATCATTTATAAATAGTAGAAAGCTTTCTAGAACAGCCGTGGGAGCTAGACTTCAAGACAGACTCCATAAATTCAATCGATACTATCTTCTGACTTGGAACAGTTATGGCTAGTATTCAGGACTGGCCCAATATATATTTTTTACTGCCTGAGGCAGAGTATCAAATACTGTTCTCCACATGTCAAGGTGCATATTATCCAAGACCAGTCAGTTAATTTTGAAACCTGATGCAGGACACCTGGCAAGCAGCTCTGGTCCCTTCCCTGGCAGTGAAAGGGAAGGAAGGAAATAATGATAATGATAAGGATAAGGATAAGGATAATGATAATAATAATAATTACAAAATAAACTATTTTCTACCCTTTCATGAATTCATACACCATGCATTTAAAGCAAAATTAAAACACAGATCCATCCCAAAAAAGAATTCTTCTTAGCAGATTGTTCCCTAGTACAGTGGTATCTCTATTTACAAACTTAATTCGTTCTGGAGGTCAATTCTTAACCTGAAACCGTTCTTAACTAGAGGTGTGCTTTCGCCAATGGAACCTCTTGCTGCCACTGCGTCGCCGGCACACGATTTCCATTCTGATCCTGGGGCAAAGTTCTCAACGCGAGGTAACTCTTACAGGTTAGCGGCGTTTGTAACCTGAAGCGCTTGTAACCTGAGACGTTTGTAACTCGAGGTACCACTGTAGTTCATTCATTAGAGAAGTCCAAAGGCATTCATATCAGCAAACAAAACTGTTTAGGAAGTAGTGTACTGCAGGTAGGAGTGGGGAGAAATTTGATTCAGTTTGCATTTAAAGGCATGTGCAATTTTTGAAACAATACATCAACTGAAATATGGTGATCCTTCAGAATTCACATTTCCAATTTTGCAGTGCCGGTCTCCAGCAAAGTAATGTGTACAAAAATGTGCACATTCATGAAAATAACATTGACATGCATCGATATCAGAGGAAATTGCTTTGCAAAAAATGTGTATATTAGACAAAATTGCATACTAGTGTGTGTATTCTGATACATTTGCAGATAAATTTTCATGAGAATTTAAAAACACATATTGATGTTAACATGTAGAGAAATTAATTAAGATTTGAACAAATGAGAAACAGAGAAACTGAAAATGACAGATTTGCTCATCCTTATATGCAGGTAATTGACTTATTGGAATTGCATGTAGGAAGCCCAGCTTCAGTTCAAACATGAAATTTTGCAAGGAACTGTAACTGGAGTGTGGCTGTTGTCATAGGCTGACAGCTTTTAGGAGTCGCAAGTGAGATCTGGATGCAGGGCAGGAACCAAACTACCCCAGAAGGAGCATGATGTTCAACCCCATCCCCCAACACCCCATAGTTATTGCTGTATATTTTAGTACATATTCTGTGTCACTTTGAGATCCTTCACTGGCACAAGAAAGCAGAATTAAATTTTCTTCCCCAGTCTTGATCTTAACAGAGAACCAGATCAATCAATCCCTTTTCACCAGGGCGTTTCTTCTGAAAATACTCTACAGAAGAGGAACACAGTTTTCACTGGGACTTTACCTGCATTTTTTACCTCCAGGAAACGAAAATGCAAGGGGATTTGAACTGTGTTGCTCAAGATCATTAGTTTGAGGAGTGAGTCAGAAATTATTATTTTTAAATTAACTGCCTGACTCCTTTTTTTGGGGGGGGGGCTGCTTCTCAGATGGCTAATCCATATGTGTCCTGAGGGCAGACGGGTGTCGCCTTATGAATGCAAATTGTGATTCCATGAAGCAGTCAAAGGGAAAGGCTCTCATTAGAAAAATACACTGTGCCTTACATACAGCCACAATTAGCACACTTTGAAGCAGGCCAATGTTTTTATATCTGCCTTTAGGAATAATACACAAAGCTAAAGATTTTGTAAGGAGCGGGTTAAAACCATAGGATTTCAAACAATGGTGATGGTGTATGATAGTTCCTTGTCTCCTGTTGTTCAGGTAGAAATTCATCATGAGCTGAGTTAGTGGTTAAGCCAGGCACCCCCAAACTGCGGCCCTCCAGATGTTTTGGCCTACAACTCCCATGATCCCTAGCTAACAGGACCAGTGCTCGAGGAAGATGGGAATTGTAGTCCAAAACATCTGGAGGGCCAAAGTTTGGGGATGCCTGGGGTTAAGCTCACTTTATTTCTGATGAGGCCTGGGACCCTCATACACTCCAAGTGCCCCTATTTTACAGGGACAGTCCAGGAATTACAAAAGCCATCCTGGCATGTCCCAATTTGCCTCGCCAGTGCTGCTGCCACTGAGCTCTGGGAGGAAGATGAGCTGGCGCTTGCCCTGAGAGACTGGCGGCAGCAGTGGTGTTTGCGAGGAAGCATCCTATGGCCTCTCCACGGCTGCTGCCGACAGGTGGGCAGGTGCCGTAGCACAGCCCCACAAACCCTCCAGTGTGGTGTAGTGGTTAAGAGCAGTAGACTCGTAATCTGGTGAACCGGGTTTGATTCCCCGCTCCTCCACATGCAGCTGCTAGATGACCTTGGGCTAGTCATGCTTCTCTGAAGTCTCTCAGCCCCATTCACCTCACAGAGGGTTTGTTGTTGGGGAGGAAGAGAATGTTAGCCGCTTTGAGACTCCTTCGGGTAGTGATAAAGCGGGATATCAAATCCAAACTACTACTACTCTTCTTCTTCTTCTTCTTCTTCTTCTTCTTCTTCTTCTTCTTCTTCTTCTTCTTCTTCTTCTTCTTCTTCTTCTTCTTCTTCTTCTTCCATGCCCTGCATTTGCCTTCCTGGTGGCGTTGGTGGCAAAGGCTGAACTGAGAGGTTTGTTCACCCTCCATGCCCTGCCCCTGGTGCTTCCCAGTGCCCCGGGCACCAGAAAAGGATGCAGCGCCACTGCAGCACACTTAACAAACTACTGCTGCTAAGATTCTTTGGGGGAAGCCATGACTGTTGGGGTAGGGAGAGAAATTGGGGTAGGGTGAGAAATTGAATGGATTGGATAACTAAGCAGATTTACCTGTAAGCGTGCTAACGATCAGAGCAAATGAAATGATGTGCCGACAGTTGTGCCTGAAGAGTTTCCAGAAATGTTTGGACAGGTTATCTGCCTGAGATGGTTTAGAGAGACGATATCCTGTCACTGCATACCTTCCAATTATCTGAGTCTGTGATTGTCCAACTCTAAGCTGACACAATGGCTCTGAAAACAAGGAGCGGTCAATGATGCTTTAAAATCCAGTAGAACTGGAGAGAAGTCATCTGAACAAAACAATTATGTATGAATGGTTTTCATTTAAAAAAATAATAATTTATATCAAGAAATAAGCCAGTGGAAAGTTGGAAGCTGAGTAGAATGCTCTTGGCAATCAACTTTAAGGTTCCCCACCGCACCTAACTTCCCTAATCATTTTTACTAGGTCAGAAAGTGTCCAGTTAAATATCGTTTGCTGAGTGACAGTCGGGTCGTTTTCTGGAAGGAGTTTTTTGGGGTCAATATGGACATCAAGATTTGCTGCTCTATCTTTAAGGATAAAAGATTGTGTTCTTTTCCATCTCATTTTGTATGAGGAAGCACACCCTTGAAGATCAAGGGCTCTCCCATTTAGCCATCAAGACTGTGATTCAAAGCTGCCCACCTTGTATAAAGTTGACTAGCAGGCCTCTTTTTGAGAAGAATGCACAAATTCTCTTTCCATTTCCCCCCCGCTTGCTGGAGATGGTGAATTGCTTACCTATTCTGTGTTTAAACATAACTTTCACTCAAGCGTGCTGTGACTCTTATAGGCCCCCTGCCTGTTGTTGCATGGCTCATAATGCATTGTGGCAAGCTTGCAAGCAAAGTGACTTTGGTGGTATGATTAATATGAATGTGTGGCTATGAGGAGAATGGAGAGGGATATAGGCCTGGAAACGATGCCTTATGAGGAACGGCTTAGGGAGCTGGGTATGTTTAGCCTGGAGAAGAGAAGGTTAAGGGGTGATATGATAGCCATGTTCAAATATATGAAAGGATGTCATATGGAGGAGGGAGAAAGATTGTTTTCTGCTGCTCCAGAGAAGCGGACCCGGAGCAATGGATTCAAACTTCAAGAAAGAAGATTCCACCTAAACATTAGGAAGAACTTCCTGACAGTAAGAGCTGTTCGGCAGTGGAATTTGCTACCAAGGAGTGTGGTGGAGTCTCTTTCTTTGGAGGTCTTTAAGCAGAGGCTTGACAGGCATATGTCAAGAATGCTTTGATGGTGTTTCCTGCTTGGCAGGGGGTTGGACTGGATGGCCCTTGTGGTCTCTTCCAACTCTATGATTCTATGATTCTATATTTTTAAGCTGAAGAGGTCCTATAGCTAAATAAAAAATAAAAAGTGTGCATTAGGTAGGGGAGAAAGAGTATTTGATGCCAAAAATTACCAACAGAGGGATTTCAAAGGGAGATGAAATAACTAAATTAGAACTATTTAGAACCTTTGTTGTTCTTTGAGACTGTTTGTGTAAAACATTTTGCGTGCTGAGGTACCAAGACATCCCCCCCAATAACTCACACTTTACACAGAATTTAAGTTTAAAGTTTTTGGCATTAATTTGGCCACAACCTTATTTAAATACAACTAATGTGAGTAGTTGGGGACCCAGGTGGCGCTGTGGTTAAACCACTGAGCCTAGGGCTTGCTGATCAGAAGGTTGGCGGTTCGAATCCCTGTGACGGGGTGAGCTCCCGTTGCTTGGTCCCAGCTCCTGCCAACCTAGCAGTTCGAAAGCACGTCAAAATGCAAGTAGATAAATAGGAACCGCTACAGCGGGAAGGTAAACGGCGTTTCCATGTGCTGCTCTGGTTTGCCAGAAGCGGCTTTGTCATGCTGGCCACATGACCTGGAAGCTATACGCCGGCTCCCTCGGCCAATAATGCGAGATGAGCGCGCAACCCCAGAGTCGGTCACGACTGGACCTAATGGTCAGGGGTCCCTTTACCTTTACCTTTAATGTGAGTAGTTACTTAGGCATTTGTTCCAGCCATCTGTCCCCCACCTGGGACAGATCTGACTCTCACTGGCATATTAGGGAAGCCAGTATAGGTGAGCACCCTGTGAGAGTGGATGGGGCAGGGAGCCACACCCTTCACCTCTCCCTCAGATGCTCCCCGAGGCTCATGCGCAGTCCTAGCCCCTACCGGGTGTACGGACAAACATGTGGAGCCCCAGGATTCCTTTAACAGAATACCCCTAAAGGCAGCAGCAATTTTGAGGGGCAGGCCCAACCAAATCCTTACCCCTCCACCACCATCCAATTTGAACCAATGCCTAACCGCCAACCTTACAAGTTGTGACAATTTGCTACGCAGTAGGCAAAAACCACATGGCACCAGCCAGTCAGCCGTATGGACAAAATTCCTACCAGGCCCCTGATCCAAAACAGCAATGTCACAGCAATGTCAAGCGCAAAGAGCCCCTAAATATAGGGAGGGAGGGAGGGAGATCCGTTGCAAGCAGCAAAAGTGAAACTGCACGCTGCTTGCTTTGCGTATATAAGGCTATGGATGTCAATCAACTCACTTGCAACATACCAATTTCCCCAGCAACAGCAAACCGCCAATCACTCATGTGGCCATTCAAACTGACCCGCCCATCAGACCCCGGGAATGTCTTGTTAAGCCTTCCGCAACCCATGCTCTCCTTAAGGGGAGAACCTGCTTTCCTAGAGAAAGGGCATCATTGTGGGAATGTGCAGTTGTATGGCTGGAATTTTTTTTAAATTTTTTAAAAAATTGTTCTTTTCCTTCCACCTTCTGTTTCATCTTCCAGTCCATGGAATCTCTGTAGTTCTATTTACTTTACTTTACTTTACTTTACTTTACTTTACTTTACTTTACTTTACTTTGACAAAGTAATAATCATAAATAAATAATAATAAAAAAGTGCACCGCACCACCAAGACCGTTCCATTGTAACTATCCAGCCTCCCAAATTTTCAATACCTCTTGTGATGGTTTGACCCCTTTCCATTTTAACAGTACAAATTCTACAAACACCCTCCATTATCTTCTCAAAATAATTTCCTCTGCATATTTCCCCTCTTACCTTAATGGCACATGTTAATTTATCATTAATAGCTATATCCCACCGGAATCTCTGTAGTTCTGAAAACCCGAATAGATTCCCCTTTTGGCCTTCCTAACATCTTTCTTCTGGTGGTTTCATTTGAAAAAAGCTTCTCCCTACAAGTTATGTTCTGCCAATGCTACTACATAATAAGTAACTGATGTCCAGGCATCAAAAATTCCTCTGCAGCCAACCAATCCATAAGCTGTCCTTGACGCCCGATGTGTTGGACAGTGTACCAGTGTACCAGTTACTGGAAATCACTGGGAATCTTTTTAAATAATAATAATCAGTAGCAGTTAAAATATAAATCCACACTTCGTTGGTTCAATTTGATTAAAGATCCAAAGAGAGTGGAGGCGTCACTCACCATTTGTACATGAGAAATGATCTTCCGTTCAGTCAACATTCAACGGGAAACTTTTAAAGAAACTTAATGCACACTTATACTTTGAACTGCTCCGACATCTCTCATTTTCCACCAGCATTAAAGGTAAACAGTAGAGTACAGTAAGAAAGGGTGGCTGGTTCTTTGTGATTGTGGAAAGTGCCTATTGTGCAGTTCATAAATTGAGTATTATTGGCAGAGGAGATGGTTATACATTACTGAGTTCAGCAGTCTGAAGACCTGGCTACAGAGCTGTCATTAAAATGAATGCTAAATGAGGTTCATTTGGATTAGCTCATATGCACAAGCCAGTGATTGATTTTCACAGTCTGGCTAACAGAACATTTTTCTAGACTTTGGTGCAATTACATTACTATTATGATTTTTTCCATTTTCCCTAGTATTATGTTTTAATAGAATCTTTGAGGCTACCTGCTACTGATAAGTCTTGATTTAATTGGATCTGAAAAAATCTCAGTGCTAGAAAGTTCATCTTTTTTTATTTTCTCAGACACAAATTGCTTTCTCCCTCTCTCTCTCTTTCTCTCTTTCCTTTTTCCTGGCTCTTATACACAAAATGGGTATTTGCATATATCAGGTTTAACCTCAGTGACACAATTCTTCTGTCAAAAGCGCATCACTGGAATTTTTAAAGCAATACTTCTTTTAAGATAATATTTAAAGACTGTAAACTATAGAAACCTCCCCAATGCAATGTGATGTATGATGTGGGCCGGTGGTTTTTTTTTTTTTTTAAATCGACCATAATGAAAAATATTAGAGCTTTCATGAACTGATAATCAATTTAGGGCATTTGTGTTAATTCATTACTGGCTAGGCTATATTACAAGGTTGGGACTCAAGGATGTGACCAGTTTATATAGATAGTTTGCACCCCTTTACCTGGCTGGACACAGTGGGGGTGCCTCTCATACGGAGGATTTCCTGTAGACCTTGTGAGATCCAACTTCCCTTGTGTGTCCCTTTCTAGCAATCAGATGTAGTTGGCTTTGACTGCCTTATTTTAGACACCCCACACCTATAACATGTAGGAGTGCTATGCAAATTACTCTTTTCCGCAAGAAAACAGCAGGTGTTGTGGAGGAACACACTTTTAACTCACATTAGTGGGTTGGTTCACCACAGTGTGGTGTAGTTGTTAAGAGCGGTGGGCTCGTAATCTGGTGAACTGGGTTCGCTTCCCTGCTCCTCCACATGCAGCTGCTGGGTGACCTTGGGCTAGTCACACTTCCCGGAAGTCTCTCAGCCTCACTCACCTCACAGAGTGTTTGTTGTGGGGGAGGAAGGGAAAGGAGAATGTTAGCCGCTTTGAAACTCCTTTGGGTAGTGATAAAGTGGGATATCAAATCCAAAAATCCAATCCACAGCTGTCACCAAATCTGCTTGTGTGACTGGACATGTGGGAACATGTATCCGACACACACATCCACTCAGAATGTTCACTCAGGTTTATTTGTTTAGTTGTTATAATCATTTAAAATACACCCAGGGTTATTTCTTCATTTTTTTGTATAATTGTTTACGACCTGCCCTTTGCTGAAAGGGTGGAAAATCCATAAATATTTAAATAAAAAATCTGCAATGTAGAAACTAAGCAGAATACAGGAATGCCAATAAAGCTCAACATAAAATTGCAGATAAGCACACACATGCTTGGGAACTTTACTGGAGAGGATTTCGAGCTGCAGACAATTGCATTGGCTACAAATACCTTGCTTGCTTTGGGGGATATTAGCAATGATCAATAAAAAGCAATGTCAAAGTGCTTGCTCCGGGGAGCTAGCAGTAATCACATTGGGGCTGCAACAGTAATATTTATTTATAGACGAGTAAAATGGTTTAGAAGCAAAAAATAATGGCCATTGCACTTGGAAGCACCATTTTGCAGAGTTAAAAGGACTAATGGTACGTTACATAGACCACCCATCCCACATTGCCAGCACATTGCCCATATGCTGACTTACTATTGCACAGATAATGATAAGGCATTATTATTATTATTATTATTATTATTATTATTATTATTATTATTATTATTATTAAAATTTGTTTCCTACACCAAAGCCTCTAGGTACCGTGCAATCTACAAAATAGGAACTATGACTAAAAATCTAAAAAAGCCATCCTTCCATTATTCATATGTAAAACATTTCCCCCAAGAAAAACAACAACCCCAATAAACAACGTTAAAAGTTGTCCTTGAGAGAAAGATGTTAACTCTTAAAACCAAAAAAAATTATGCCACTGTTTAAACAAACAGTTTAAAAGCCTGATAATAGTGTCCTTTGACTGGCACCAAAAAAGATTGCACAGGAGATGCTAGATAGACTTCCATGGGGGAAGTGTTCCCCAGGGTGGGGGCACCACCCAACAGGCCCTGTCTCGTCACCATACCAGGCACTTCTGATAAATGGAGCACCCTGAGAATGGCCTCTGTAGATGGAATTAAGGTTTGGATAGCCAGATATGGGTAGAGTCGTTGCTTCAGAAATTGAAGGCACCATAAGGCATGATTTTATAGGTTAATGCCAGCTGCTTGAAAGTGTACTGGCAGTCGGTACAAGTGAACAAGGACTGACATAATATGTTCAATATGCCTGGTCCTTTTTAAGAACATCACAGTCAAATTGTATATCAGCTGAAGTTTCTGTACTATGCTCAGTGGCAGCCACACATAAAACACATTGCAGTAGTCTGGATGGGAGATTACCAGAGTATGGAGATCATTAATGCTAGGTTATCCCCAACCAGATATGGCTGAAGTTGGGTCAGGAGCCTAAGCTGATGAAATGTACCATAGAGGTGTCATGCCTAGCCCTGACTTGGTACCAGTCATGAAGTCCTCGGAGGACTATTTGGAAGGCAAGGAGCTAGAGGGGCAGGCAGAGCCCTCAGAATCTAATGCTTAGGATCCTCTTCCTGGGCCTTTCTGGTTGATATGTGGGAAAGGGTCCCTGGAACCTTCAAAGGAAGAGGTTGATCTGCCCCTGAGACCTTTTTCTCACTTATTTCACCAGGCAACACAGAGAGAATAATGCTCAGACATTTGGGATTTTGAAAATGTTAGTCTGACTAATAATAAAGCACACCTGGATTTGAATATCCTATGTCATCTCTAAATAGAACAGGTGAAATAAAATGAAGTGTAAGTGAAATAATATGAATAAGATTTATCTTCTTTGGCACCACCTTTCCTTAGCTTATGCTCTTATTCCCATATTTATGCTAAACGACGGGCTATGACAGCTGTCAAATTCACAAGAAAATGTGCAGTTCGGTGAGTCTTTGAATGAAACCTTAATGAGATCTTATTTGCTCTTCTTAAAAACAATGGGAAATTTTATGTTGCATGTTTCATAAAGGAGCACAGAAATACAGTAAATAGAGACGTAGTGCTAAATGTAAAGACTGGTAAGAAGGTTTCTGCAGGGCTCCCTCTCTCCACAGCAGCTAAAAATAATAATAAAAAAGTGAGAATAACAAAATAAGTAAAATGTATCTGCTTAGAGAGGTGCTTCAGGTGGGTGCTCTGGGCTCCTTGTATCCAAGTCAAAATTTGCTTACCTGAATCATCTAATATTTCTAAATGACTTGATTGGATTCTTGAGAGAGCCAGTGTGGCGTATAGCTTAGAGTGTTGGACTAGGACCTGGGAGACCCATGTTCAAATCCCCACTCAGCCATGAAGCTCATTGGGTGACCTAGGCCAGCCCATGTCTCTCAGCTTTGTCTACTGCACAGGGCAATTGTGGGTATAAAGTAAGGAGTGGGTCAACCATGTACATCATCTTGAGCTCCTTGGAGGAAACACGGGATATAAATGTTGTAATAATATTATGGGGTGAGTCATAATATAATAATAATAATAATAATAATAATAATAATAATAATAATAATAATTTATTTATACCTGCCCATCTGGCTGAGGTGGCTCCCAATTGAATATTAAAACAAGACAGCATTGAATATTAAAAGCTTCCCTAAACAGGGCTGCCTTCAGATGTCTTTTAAAATGAGGATAAATGCTTATTTCCTTGACATCCGATGGAAGGGCATTCCACAGGGTGGGTGCTGCTACCGAGAAGGCCCTCTGTCTGGTTCCCTGTAACCTCACTTCTCGCAATGAGGGAACTGCCAGAAGGCCCTCGGCGCTGGATCTCAGTGTCCAGGCTGAACGGTAGGGGTGGAGACGCTCCTTCAGGTATACAGGACCAAGGCCTTTTAGGGCTTTAAAGGTCAACACCAACACTTTGAATTGTGCTCGGAAACGTACTGGGAGCCAGTGTAGATCTCTTCGGACCGATGTTATGTGGTCCCAGCAGCCACTCTCAGTCACCAGTCTAGCTGCTGCATTCTGGATTAGTTACAGTTTCCGGGTCACCTTCAAAGGTAGCCCCACGTAGAGCGCATTGCAGTAATCCAAGTGGGAGATAACCAGAGCATGCACCACTCTGGCGAGACAGTCCGCCGGCAGGTAGGGGTCTCAGCCTGTGTACCAGATGGAGCTGATAAACAGCTGGCCTGGACACAGAATTGACCTGCGCCTCCATGGACAGCTGTGAGTCCAAAATAACTCACAGGCTGCGCACCTGGTCCTTCAGGGGCACAGTTACCCCATTCAGGACCAGAGAGTCATCCACACCTGCCCACCTCCTTTTTCCCACAAACAGTACTTCTGTCTTGTCAGGATTCAACCTCAATCCGTTAACCGCCATCCATCCTCCAACCGCCTCCAGGCACTCACACATCTTAATGTCAGGGAGCTGAAGCATGGGCTTCTTGGTTGTCCCATTGCAGACACTACCGTATATCTCTATGCCGTAGTGGACAGCATGGTGGGGTGGCGGTGATCACCTCCCAACATCTGAGTCATTGCCGCTTCCCTGGAAGGAGAGGACAATGGGCGAGTTGGCAGGGAGGTTGGCACGGTGCAAATGCTCAAGCAGGAGCACAGGATTAGCTCCACTGATGCATTTGCACCACACTTCCCTGCCACCATTTATCTTTCCTGGTAAGCAGCAATGACTCAGCTGTTGGGAGGTCACCGCCACAACACCATCCCTTACTATGACTTCATCACACTAGCTCTGAGCTAGGAGATGGGATGGGTGAAGTTGCACATGTGGGAGATTTATCAGCTTACTACTTAAAACCTTTAAACTGGATTGTGTTTTGGCCAGAAACCTAGTAATCTTTGTTACTCAGTACTGGATGAGTTCCCATTTAGCACATCTCACAGGGCTGGAAATCATATTCTGGAGATATTTTAAATTACAGGAAAGGTCAGCTGTTCAAAAAGTAATTAAAATGGGGAAATAAAGTTAACCTTCTCGTGGAAGAAAAGCTATATCAATATAATACAGTATTTAAAGAAAGTCTCCTTTCCATAACTTGTTGACATGGCTCAATTTCAGGAAGTATAAATTGGTTAGATATGGAATCCATGGATATAAATTTTGGATCACATGGACACAGCTGTTTCAAAAGGAGAACTCTTAAAAGAAAAATTATCTTTCTGCCAATTGCTTTGTCTCATTGTCATGACCTTTGATTTTCTCATCAAATTCATGGCCAAAGGATTAAAGATATTGGACTGAGAAAACTACTGTGATGTTCCACTCAGAGTTAGCTTTGCGGTCCTCCCTGGGATTACCATCTGCTACAGAGACCTCTCTTCACTATAGATTTTTGTGCCATAGGTTCAGACGATCTGGATTTATTGCTTCCTTTTTCTTCTGTGGGATATTTTACTGAGTTGATAAGCAGGTGTATGCCCTGCTCTGAAGCATTATGAGATTATGAGGTCTGCTGTAATGTCTTTCCCTTGTAAGATCCCAAAACACCAAAGTGCCAGTATAGTACATTATCCACCCGGGCACTAAAAGCCTGCCTAACCTCAAGCATACAGGCAGGCCACTCAACTGAATTCAACTATAATAACCATTAATTTGAGAACATGTAAATGGATATACCTGTATGTGCAAATGCACATACTCCACTACTACAATCCATGGCTGAGGAGTTCACTAAGTCAAGTGCTGTGGCAGAGATGGTTTTTTTTTTTTAAAAAAAAGTCTGTCTTAATTCCTTGGCCAGTGATAGTAAAGCTAAAAAATAACAGATGTAGAACAAAGAGAGAAAAGATGAAGTTGTATTATAGGAGCTAAGAGCTGGTAAAGATGCTGTCAAACAGCTCTTACCATCAGAAACCTCTTCCTGGTGTTGAGTCGGAATCTCCTTTCTTGTAACTTGAATCCATTGGTTCAGATCCTAGCCCAGGCATCCCCAAACTTCGGCCCTCCAGATGTTTTGGACTACAATTCCCATCTTCCCCGACCACTGGTCCTCTTAGCTAGGGATCATGGGAGTTGTAGGGCAAAACATCTGGAGGGCCGCAGTTTGGGGACGCCTGTCCTAGCCTCTGGAGCAGCAGAAAACAAGCTTGCTCCCTCTTCCAAAAGTATGACAGCCCTTTAGATACTTGAAGATGGCTATCATCTCTCAGTTTCCTCCTTACCAGGCTAAACATACGCAACTCCTTCAACCATTCCCCACAAGGCTTGGTCTCTGGACACCTTTATCATAATGGTCACCCTCCAGGAGTCTTTGGGGTTTAGCAGGTCTTTTAGCTTTCTTTGTTCTGGGCAAGTATCTCTCTTCAGATTTGACACCATTTCTTAGGGTTTTATTTTAATGGGAATCGATGTCACTTCAGCTCTCACTGTGAACAGCTGCAAAGCAGTGGTGAGAGAAGCTGCGTTACTGATTAATAGTGAGGGGGACCGCTGTGCTGTAACCTTATTCATTCCAGGGAAGAAGAAGCAAGGCACACCGGGGATTCTCAGCTCACACCAGGTGAAACAAAACTAAATTAACTGTCCCAGGAATTAGATGGCTTCACAACCCGTGACAAGTAAATCTTCTAGATCAGCTAGAAGGGTGTCCTATTAGACTTTGGTTTTGGTTGTAACTAATATTTACAGAACAGTAAAAAATGAAACATTTCTAGTGTGATAATGTTTTGCTTTGCTCTCAAAGGAAACACATACTGGTTTAGGAACATGCATGCCAAACCAACAGCTATGAGGAACTTGGATGCATTATCTAACCTGGGTTTCCTTATGGCGTCTTTACTGTATGAACTTGTATCATCCGGGTGACAATTTCATTGCCATAAGCCCCCACCCCCAAAATAAAATACTATGAATTGTAATTGGGGAGAGTGCTGAAAATTCTTAGTCAGAGATCCCAACCCCTTTCCCTCTTACTAACTTACATTTCACATGGTTTTGTATTTAATGCGCTCTACGTGGGGCTACCTTTGAAGGTGACCCGGAAACTGCAATTAATCCAGAATGCGGCAGCTAGACTGGTGACTGGGAGTGGCCGCCAAGACCACATAACACCAGTCCTAAGGGACCTACATTGGCTCCCAGTATGTTTCCGAGCACAATTCAAAGTGTTGGTGCTGACCTTTAAAGCCCTAAACGGCCTCGGCCCTGTATACCTGAAGGAGCGTCTCCACCCCCATCGTTTAGCCCGGACACTGAGATCCAGTGCCAAGGGCCTTCTGGCGGTTTCCTCACTGCGAGAAGCAAAGCTACAGGGAACCAGGCAGAGGGCCTTCTCGGTAGTGGCACCTGCCCTGTGGAACACCCTCCCATTGGAGGTCAAGGAGATAAACAACTACCTTACATTTAGAAAACACCTAATGGGAAGTTTTTAATCTGTGATATTTTAATGTATTTTGCTATTTGTTGGAAGCTGCCCAGAGTGGTGGGAGAAGCTCAGCCAGATGGGTGGGGTATAAATAAATAAATAAATATTATTATTTAACTCGTGCACATTCAGTTTTATAAACTTGTATGGTGAAAAAGATGGCACTCTCTACATCTTTGGGAAGGCTTGCTGCCTCCCTCTTCTCTTCTCCAAAGTAAGGTTGGGGTTGTCTTGAGGAAGGGCCATGGCACACCTTCTGGAATCCTCTGAGTAAGACCTGACCTCCATTAAGTGTTCTCTCCAAGCCACATCCCAGTTAGGCAATCCAAATGGTTATATTAATTGATAGTATTAAAGCCTGCTGAGAAATGTACCAGTAGTGACAGGATCACACACACCCAAATTCCTAATGTAGGTCATTAACTAAGGTGACTGAAGCTGTTTAGGTTCCATAATGTCCAGATTTTATCCTGGCTAATGGAGTCGACAAGCCTCATTCACCTTATTTGATCACCTTCAGAAATTGTGTAGTTCAAAGCACCATGGGCCAGGTCTTGGAGGTGACCTACATTTGACTCTTGTTCAGGGACTACTATAGATATACTTTGTTCTTTGAAGAAAAATGAGATATAAATGTAAGAAAATTAAATGAGGCCAGTGAGCTGCTTTTGACTTGTCTGAGCAGAACCGGGTATTGCAGGCCATGATTAAATCTGTTTGCGTGACTCTGACATGGCAGATAACACGGAATGAATATATGCGTGTAAGAAGAAGCAAGGAGGGGAAGAAGCAGTGAAATTCGGAACAAAAAGTACTTTGGGGCCTGGAGAGGAGAATATCTAAAGAAGAAAGAGTCTAATCTACACAATGTTACCCTATGCATTGGAGTGCTACTTGCTTTCAGTGCAGCTTTCAGTTGTAACAGTACTCTAAGGACCAAACTGTTTCGAAAGGGGAATGTCAGGAAATTACTAAGGAGGCTGTTTCACTAGGAAGCAGAAGGTGAGAGGAGATTAGGGAGACTGAAGACAAGATGGATAGATATCATTAGTACCAAACTGAGGGGGCTATAAAGTAGAAGCAGCTCTGGAGTCTCTAGAGCTTATGCACCACATAGAGAACAGACTGTTGAAAGCTTGTGAAACATCCACAATATGAACTCTGCAAGGAATTAACTGATAATGACTATGAAGACAACATTAATATACTCCCTTCATAAAATGCGACTTGTTCTTGTTATCAGAAAGAGCCTAGGTAATGCTCTTGTGTTAATGGCTGCATTGATTGTCTCTGCCAAAGTGGCAAGTAATACCTTCTGGAAGAAGTAACTCTCTTGCTTGGCTCGATCGTTCAATGGGAAATTAATATATATTAGAAAGTGTTAATGTGTAAGTAGCAGCAGATCCTTACAAGAATGTAATTGGAATTTATAATGATCCTGCTATTGGATCAAATTCAAGGTGATACTGTTCATATATAAAGCTTGGGACCTGTTGACTTACCCCATATGTGCTTATTCAATTGCTTCAATCTGTGGAACTCGTTCATTTTGCACTTGCAAGGAATCAGTATTTTACTGTGGCAGCACCCATGCTCTGGACTCCCTGCCTGTTAATATGAGGCAAGTACCTTCATTGTGCTATTTTCAATGACTACACAAAACTAGGCTAGTCTACCCAGACATTTTATTCAATGATGCTTGCTTGCTTTTATATTTTGTTGCTTTTATATTCTACATTTTGCTTATTTTATTATGCTTAAAGTTTCTTGATTATTTTCTTCGTGTTCATTTAGTGAATATTTCATGTAAAGTGCAATATATGTTCTTCTTCTTCTTGTTGTTGTTGTTGTTTAGTCGTTTAGTCGTGTCCGACTCTTCGTGACCCCATGGACCAGAGCATGCCAGGCACTCCTGTCTTCCGTTGCCTCCTGCAGTTTGGTCAGACTCATGTTTGTAGCTTCAAGAACACTGTCCAACCATCTTATCCTCTGTCGTCTCCTTCTCCTAGTGCCCTCCATCTTTCCCAACATCAGGGTCTTTTCCAGGGAGTCTTCTCTGGAAAGTGCAATATGTAGTTTGTTGATTTATATACTGCTTTATTCCAGTTGTCTCTAAGCGGTGACAGAGAGCTGAACAAATAGAATAGAGATCAAATATGAACAAGTTCCACAAAAATTAGTTAAATAAAAATAATAATGCATCATTTATTTATTTTTTAAGCACACATGTAGAGTTACATCTGAGGGGCAGAGCAATCATCGTTCTGCCTGGACACTGAGGTCCAGCGCCGAGGGCCTTCTGGCGGTTCCCTCGCTACGAGAAGCCAAGTTACAGGGAACCAGGCAGAGAGCCTTCTCAGTAGTGGCACCCACCCTGTGGAATGCCCTCCCACCAGAGGTCAAAGAGAACAACAACTACCAGACCTTTAGAATGCATCTCAAGGCAGCTCTGTTTAGGGAAGCTTTTAATGTTTGATGGATTTCTGTATTTTAATATTTTGTTGGAAGCCGCCCAGAGTGGCTGGGGGAACCCGGCCAGATGGGCAGGGTATAAATAATATATTATTATTATTATTATTATTATTATTATTATTATTATTATTATTATTATTATCACCATCATCATTATAGTATAGGAAGTCCATGGAATTCATGGTGAGGTAACTTACCTGTTCTAGATACCACTCAGGAGTGAGACTACTGCTGGCTGAGTCAGCCTGAGTGAGGGAAAATAGCATTTAACTTACACTACCCTTTTTTGCCCATGTAAGTTCTGCTGGTTTGCTAGGTCACAGTTGAGCAGAGGGAGGAAGAGGAGGAAGTCGTCCACCCCGCTCTCCTCTGAAATGCCCCCTTTTTCATGACTTTCCTTAGTCTCAGCTGAGGCCGCTGCAATGAAGAAAGCTGAACTTGGGATGAGGGACTTTGGCAGATATCCAGCTGAGCTGGAATGAAGGACGGACTTCAACTAGCTGAGTCCAGAGATCTCAACCAGAGATCCACCTGTACCAAACTCCCTTCATCCTGGCAGCTTCATCCTGGGTTTAGGTTGGTCCTTAAGACATATGCACAGAAAACATCAGACTAAAGTTAATGCAAATCTTTCAATGGTTCTTGTGGGGGAAATTCCCCCTGGGGGTTTAGGTATGGAGGCTCACACCAAATTCTCAATTAGTCTTCATTCAGTAATGCGTTGCTGCACAGTGTCCAAAAGAGCCTGCAGAACATTAGGGCCCACACCATATAGGAAATATAGGGAATGCATACATTATCTTAGTTGTTACCACTCTACCCAACCACCTTCTGCCATCAGCGGTGGAGCAAGGGGGTGCGGTGGGGCAGGCTACCCCACCACTGAGGGGGGTGACAAAATGCTGGGCAGCACTGACCGTGGAGCCTACAGCGCGCCCAAGCCACACATCACTCCTGGGAGAGACTTTGATGCATGCAGGCTCTGTGCTGCTCAAACATTCCGTCCGCCGCCTCCCCCTCAGCTATAGGGCGACTGGGTGGGAGGAGGCAGGCAGACTCACCAGAGGCTCACGGAACATCCTGCCCTGGCTGGCCCCGCCCCAGGTGCCCAATTGCCTTGCTCCATCACTGTCTGCCATGCTAGCACCTCATCACTTCTCATGCAACCACAGTCCTTGAAAACTTGAAACATCTATTTTTATTTTTATTTTACTGTATGTATTTGCATTGCATGACCTTGGGCAATTTACTCTCCGTCAGACTATCCTCCTTGACAGGGTGATTCTGAGATGCCAGCCATATCACCTAGAGGCAGGGGTGTATGAAGTTAGCAAGGCTTGTTCTGACCCCCATTCGTCTTGGTCAGCACTGTTTTCATTTTGCTGCAGTTTGGCTTCCACTCAAAACTACGCTATCCACCTCATGGTTTGCTGTAGCTGAATTCAACACAATCAAATCGTTATGTTGTCATAGCATAATTCCACAGCATTCATTTCAATGCAAAGGAAATTTCAGAATAATGTTATGTATCATTTGTAGACTGAGGAAGGGAAAAACAAATGGAAAATACCAATCAGGGCCGTCTTAAGCATATCTTGTGCCCTGGCGCCATGGTGCGATGGATCCCTCTGGCGCCCCCCACCCCGCCCCGTTTCCCAGCGCGGCGGGCGGGCAGGTGCAGCGCACAGCGCGACTACCTCAGGCACAGCTGCATGGCGGCCCCCTTGCGGCCCTGCGCCACCCAGCCTGGCAGTATGGCCGGCCCTGATACCAATTGTATTCCTGACTACAAACAAATATGCAAATTTCTGCTTCTGTTTCTGCTTGGGATGGAATTTTTGGCATTCCTTCTTGAGCTCCTTGAAGGAAGGGAGCTTCTAAATGCAATAGATAAATATATAATGATGCTTGCTAAAAAGCCTTCCCACTGAAAGAAAGCAAGGCAGAAATCCTACTGGGCAGAGACACAACAGCTCTTTTGATCCTAGACTTAAGTTCTATTCTACCCTTCCAAGTGATTTGAGTGGTTTACAACACTGAACATTGAACCCAATTAAACTCCACAATGAAAACTGATGATGACAGTGGCAAAAGATTGCACACATAGCCAGGCGGCCAAAACTACAAACAAGATTAGTGGTAATCAACTTAATTTGTGAATGGCTTGCAACAGTGTTTACTGTAAAATACTTCCAGAAAGGTAGCAGAGGTGGTCATCTGTGCCCTTCAGTTTTATGGCGACCACAATGAATGCTCAGTCTATCCGATACTTTCCTTATTCCTCCATTACCTTTAATAGGGTGTCTCCCTTGACCTTAATGGATGAGTGAGTTCATAGGGGGAGAAGAACTTTTTAAGCTATGCAGGTTCCAGGCTGTTAAAGAGCTTTTATAAGCTAATAACAGTATCTGAAATGGGACCCTAAAGGACATTGGCAGTCAGTACAAATTGCCACAAAACTTGTTGAATATGCACCTGCCTTCTAAGTCTTGCCAGGAGCCGAACTGCAGCCCTTCGTATCAACTACACTTTCCAAACCACCTTCAAGGATAACCCAAGACAGAATGTGTAGCAGTGGTTGTCACTGCATGCCAAAGGAGCTGAACAAATCTGCCTCTTTCAGATGACTTTTAAAAGGGATTAGATTATTTAATTGATTATAAGGCCATCAAAGTCATGATGGCTGGATGTTGGCTCCAGCATGCCTTTGACTATCTCATCTGTTTATGAGCTATGGTCAGGCACTGGAGGGAATTGGGATGTTGGACGTGATTGTCTTCCGGCTTGATTCAGAGGATCACTTCTTACGTTCTCAAAATAATATATAAGAGCCCAAATATGTAGACCCATTAGGAATTTCACAGTATTTTCAGAGTTTGAGGCACGAATTAAGCATTGCTGCACCCCCCCCCCACACACACATTTACTTGGGAGGAAACCTCATAGAATTTGATGGAATTTACTTCTGAGTAAACATTTACTGTGTTTTAGTCCCATTACCCTCAACAAAAGAGCTGGGTGTTCGCGTCACTTCACTCCCCCCCCCCCCCCGGAAAATCAGTTGGACTTCAGTGTTGAATTTTAGTTTTTCCCTTTCATCTCTCAAAGTGGTTTTAGGCTTAGTTCTCCCCACAATTCCGTAAACGGGAACAAAAAAAAAGTAAGAAACAAACTTTTTCTTGCTAATTTGCCACCTGGCAACAACGATCAACAAATGGAAGAAAATGCATGTTTGCTGAGACAAAATGAAGTAGCAAATAAAAAGTATTTGTCTCCCTTTTTCGCTCTTTAAATTTGTTATTAACTAATCTTGAAGTACAAGGGAAATGCTAAACTCATTGTTCAAGCTCCAGGAGTAATAAAGAGGAGAAAAACAGGTTGATTCATGCATGGCCATCTCTTGCGGTGCTTATGAAGGTTCAGCCACTCGTGGATATTGCTTGTCGAGCTCAATGTCATTGGTTTTCAGCGTAATATATTTTTTGCCTCTGTCATCCATGCTATTTGATAACAAGGGTGTACGATCTAGAGAGGGAGATAAACAAAGTTGTAGGCTACTGTGCTTATCACAAAAAAAATGCTGCTCACTAAAAGTCTATGATTGTCACACAATACTTGTTTACTAGCAAGGCTAATATGAACACAGAGCAGCTCACAGTTACCAGCAGTGCTTTTTTTCCCTTTAAAATAAAATGTTTGGGGGTACTCCTATTAAACGCTCACTTCTGTCTAAGACTCAGGAAAACACCATGACAGGAAACAAGGCTGCCATCGGTGGGGTAGCAACAGAACTGACGATTCACCGTGCTAGAGAAAAAAATAAAATAAAAAAATTAGTTAGATTCACAAAATGTTTAGGGATATCCATACCCCAGCATCCCCCCAGGAAAAAAGCACAGAAAAAAAGAACCAGTAATGTTCTGGTTCTCTTGGGCTCCTCCTGACAAACTGTTTCTTGAGCATCCATCATGGTTTTGCTTGCACAGAGCTTATGTAGGAGTTATACAATGCCTGCTATTTACAAAGCATTTTTTCCAGTTCATTTACACGGAGGTTATATGACAGTGAACATTAATCCTGATTTGCTTGCATGGATATGGCACATCTTCCCAAATCAGTCATTTATCCCACACTTTTTAGCGCGCTTCCCCCATTCCTTTCCTAGATACAAGAACCTCTGTTTTGTTGTTGCACCAGAGCAGGTTAATCACTTTAATCATGAAGCCGACACTTCCAGTTTGCAACTAAATCCCTCCCACAAAATGTTGACAGTCTGAAGGTGACCCTCGTTAAACTTTTTGTTGTGAGGAATGGGGAAAGTGGGGAGCAGGGGCAATGTTCTGCATTTTAAAAAGCCCAAACACCACACGAGGCTGCCTTTGGTGCTTTCACCCCATCTTTCGTAGGAAAGGGACATGACTCAGTAGGAGAGCATCTGCTTTGTATGCAGAATGTCTCAGGGTCAATCCCCAGTATCTCCAGGCAGGTTTGGGAGAGAATTTCTGTCTGAAATCCTGGAAAGCTGTGGCCTGTCAAACTAGACCATACTGAATTAGATGGGCCAATGGTCTTAAGCAGTATAATGAATCTTCTTATGTTCCCTTATATCTCTTTTGTTCAGGCTTTTATGATCCCATTCCCCCACTGCATGTTTAGTGGAAAAACTTTAGCTACTTTGAGATGCTGGTTGTTTTCCTTCTGACCTTTTCACCTTTTAAGGCTTTGCGTGACCACTGAGCTCCAAGAGTTTCTCCTCTCTATGACCCACCTTTCCTCTATCTCTTGTAGATCAATTTAGCCAATTATCTCAGTTGGATAGCTCAATTGGTTAGAGCATGGTGCCAGTCATGTCAAGGTTGCAGGCTTGATCCTCATATGGGACATCTGCATATTTCCAGCTCTACAATGATTCTAAGATCTTGTTCTCTCCTCTACTTTGCCTCAGTTTGAATAAGGCTGGACAAATCTGTAAATTTCCATTTAACTTGGTTTCTTATTTTTCTCAAACTCAAGTTCAGCTCACCTCATCAGCTTGCAGATTTTGAAAATAACAAGTCCTTATGAAAATCTGCAGCATGGGGACTGGAAGAACCATGGAGACCATGTTGAACTATGCCAGGCATCCCCAAACTCGGCCCTCCAGATGTTTTGGGACTACAGTTCCCATCATCTCTGACCACTGGTCCTGTTGGCTAGGGATGATGGGAGTTATAGTCCCAAAACATCGAGAGGGCTGAGTTTGGGGATGCCTTAACTATGCTTATATGTCACATTGGTAAACAGAAGCACACCACAAATTTTTGCCATCAGAGGATGAACACAATTAGTCCCTCCAGCATGCTGCTCACATCCTGTCTGTGGCACATCAACATTGCTCTAGGCCACATCTTTCTCTTTGCTCCTCCTTTCCTATCAATCATGAACGCATTGGCACAAAGGCAAGCAAGATCCAAACTAGATGTGACATTAATTTTGCGAATCCTATTAACATGCATGTTTTTTTGTGTTGTTGTTTTTTGAAATGCAAATGGCAGCTCAAGGCTTTGTTGTTGTTAAAATATTACCCTTCCTTGGCCCAGTCCTGATGCTGCTTGCCCCTGGTGGCTATTTACATAGTAATAATAAAACCACACACATTAATTTGATTTATGCAACAGACTTTGTGTCTACTTTTGCCCAAAGGCAGAAAGGTCTAAGGTGGTTGCATTGTGGCAAGAAAGTACTATATTGAGGGCCTTGAAAATATACCTCAAAGTGCTATTGCTTACTGAACACGAAAGAAAAGCAATTGAAACTCGTACTTACTGTCTGTATTTTCATGTCTATAATTCTATCTAATATTTCATGGGCCTTCAAAGGCTTGACTTCAATGGTCCCATAATAACAATAGCATCCTATGCTCAAAGTCTGTTGATACCCTGGAACCATAGGGGCTCTTTTGAACTGTAAGGACTGTGTCATGTTCTATTTTCTTCCTCAAGCTAAAATGGTAAACTCAAAAAAATGGTAAACTCAAAAAATGGCTAAAATGGTACTCAAATGAACTGTTTTGTTCATGTCAAGCTCAAGACTGATTTAAGCAGGAAGGAGTTCTTTCTCTTTTCATTGCCTTGAGTTCTCAAGGGCTTCAAGAACACTAAGAAAGGATAGCATAGATGATATATCTCATAAAATAGGTCCTGGGCAATGAAGCTAGGTTTGTTTTTTTAATTGGTTTGATTTTAGACTAAGGCTGTAATCCTAACCCACTTACCAGGAAGTAAACCCCATTAGACTTGGTAGGGCGTATTTCTCAATAGACATGGTTACAATCAGGGCTTTTTTATCAGGAACTCACCAGAATTCAGTTCTAGCACTTCTCAAGGAGACACCATTGCCATTCCAGTGGTACCTTGGGTTACAAACACTTCAGGTTACAAATCTGCTAACCCAGAAATAGTACCTCAGGTTAAGAACTTTGCTTCAGGATGAGAACAGAAATCTTGCTCCGGCGGCGCAGCGGCAGCAGGAGGCCCCATTAGCTAAAGTGTTGCTTCAGGTTAAGAAGAGTTTCAGGTTAAGAACGGACCTCCAGAACGAATTAAATTCTTAACCAGAGGTACCACTGTATAAGAGAACAAGCAAGGTGTTCACGGTGAGTTCCGGCACCTCTTTTTCTAGAAAAATAGCATGTAGGCTGCAATTCCAGAGACATTTACTTTGGAGTAAGTCTCATCAAGCTCAGTGGGATTTATTTTCGAGTGGATATGTAGAAGATTTTGTGAGAGCTCTCTTTCCTCTTCCGGCGCAGCTCCAAGATGGGCAAGTTTATGAAACCAGGGAAAGTTGTCCTTGTTGGGTGCTACGCTGGATGCAAAGCTGTTATTGTTAAGAATATTGATGATGGCACCTCTGACTGCCCCTACAGCCACGCTCTGGTGGCTGGCTTCCATCGCTACCCACGCAAAGTGACGGCCAGCATGGGCAAGAAGAAGATTGCCAAACCTTCCAAGTCCTTTGTGAAGGTCCCCAATTACAACCACATGATGCCTACCAGGTACTCTATCGGCATTCCCCTTGACAAGACTGTTGTCAACAAGGGTGTCTTTAGGGACCCTGCACTGAAACGTAAAGCCCGACAAGAGGCCAAAGTGAAATTTGAGGAGAGATACAAGGCAGGCAAAAACAAGTGGTTTTTCTTGAAGCTCCGATTCTGAGTGGCATGCATTTGCACCAATAAATATTTTTGAAAAGTGCCCGCCCCCTCCCAAGACTGCACTGTTCCACTGAAATCATGACTAGCTTGGTTTCAATGGGACTCATATTCAACTAACTGAAATGGTACAGCCATGCAACACATTGGATGTATTTATTATATTCCTTTGGTTTGTCAACTGCCAGAAAATTATCTGGAGGGTTCAGTAATCCCTCACATTGATAACTTTCTTTTGGGTGGCTGCCAGCAGCTCCCATGGCCAGTTGTCCAGGAACATACAAAGACAAGGAAATGTTTCTTACCATCTGCTTTTTATTCAATATTTACAGAGAGAGAGGCTTTGGAGCCCGAGTGAATCCTCCCCTCCCCCATCTCTCCCTTTTCCTCATTCGTCACCTCTATGGGTGCTGCTACTACATGCCCTCTACCTTTGAGCTCTTTGCTCTCCTACTTTCAAGGCTCACCAGGTTCTGGAAGAGGTGGGGTCTGGAATGCTTTCTAAAGACACTGTGTCCATCAGCTGTCGCCCCCTTGGTGCTTCCTCCTCCTCCTCCTCCTCCTCCTCTCCAATTATTTTCCAACTTTCCCCCTCATCTGCCTCTGAACTGTGACCTCCCTCAAACCCCTGTTGTAGTTCTGAACACTCTCCTTCTCTGGAAGGGTCAGGTTGGGGAGGCGGTCTCCACCATTCCTCCTCTGCCCAGTCCCTGACAGGTGCCTCCCTTGATCTGGGGGGCCATGCTAGCATAGCTGCACCAATGTTTCCTTTATTGTGAAATATTGCATAAATGACTGTACAGTATATCCATATTCATTATAGTTGCAATAGCCCACAGCTCCATGTGCATAAGGGTTCAAATGTACACAGAAAGCGGAACATGAACAGAGCCTGGCCTCTCATTGCAGCACTGAGTAGCTCTCTCCTCACATATCACACTGTTGCTGAAATTACTGAAAGTGAGAAAATGTTGGTAACATACTAACTGTAGGATCAGAGGCATCGAAATATCGAGTCTCTGGGTGACAGCCGGAGGAGACTGTTGCCCTCATCCACTCCTGCACTAGGCACCTATTTGGTCACTATGGGCTTTTTGTATGTTCTTATGAACGTAATGAATTTTGCAAGAGACCTAAGGGGGAGCTTTTCAGGCATCACAAATTCTAGCCATAGCTAAAAACATGAAGCTCATTCATAAATTTATTGCTCATTAATAAAACTGGTATTGCTGTGATGTCAATTTAAGAAGAAATACAGCAAGTTGACCAATTTCTAGTGGCAACCATATTTTTAGTAAACAAATTCCTTTTTTCTATATTGTGATTTAACTGTCGTATGTTTGCAGATTTGTTTCATTCATCTAAATGACTAGGAATTGCTTGCAAATAGTGCTAACCCCTATATATCCATTAATTTATTCATTGCTACTGGTGATTGCATTATGTTAGACAAAACAGAGTCATTTAGCACTCGGGAGAGTTAAACCATGCCTAAACGAAATGGGTTTCTACATTTTTCCCCATACCAGAAACAGGATGAGATTAATGCCCTATGGCTGTCTAGGTGTTCACTTTTTTCCCTAGGATGAAAACAAGTAAGAGTCTTCTACTGCCCTTTAGGTAGCTGAAACTGGAGGTGTTAATTGCTTGCCCAGTGAAGAGAATGCTGAGGTTTTAACTCTGCCTTAAATCTTAATTATGACCTTTATTCTCCAGACCAACATCTTTTATTTCAAAGAGAAGCAGACAAAAATAAGTGTGAGATTCCTTATACACCCTTTATCTCTGTTATCGCACTCAGCTTCTATTCTTCCTCATTTTTTTTCTCAACATCTATTTTTGACACACACCCTTTCATGATGTTGCATTTTCATTCATCTTGTTCTGCTCTAAATAGCAGTGTCATTCAGCATAAACAGACCTGAGTTGAAAACTCATTCATACCCCCTTTTCACACCTTCCATTGACTGCCTAATACTAACACTAATCCAGAGATGTATGGAGGAGGTTCAATATTTGCTAGTGCGAGTCTTTCCTTGGCGGGCAAAAGAAAATATTAGCTGATATCTTGATCAAGATTGCAAACTTTTTATAATTGAATGAAAATGGTTTATTGAATATTTACAAATAAATTGTAAACAGATAAGAACATTGGCAAAAATATTGTAATAACCTGCAGTTTTATAAGAGTATATATTAAAAAAGGTAAAGGGACCCCTGACCATTAGGTCCCATTGTGGACGATTCTGGGGTTGTGGCACACATCTCGCTTTCCTGGCCGAGGGAGCCGGCATACAGCTTCTGGGTCATGTGGCCAGCATGACTAAGCCACTTCTGGCAAAACAGAGCAGCGCACCAGAGCGGTACCTATTTATCTACTTGCACTTCATGCTTTTGAACTGTTAGGATGGCAGGAGCTGGGACCGAGCAACGGGACCTCACCCCATCGCGGGGATTCGAACCGCCAACCTTCTGATCAGCAAGTCCTAGGCTCTGCGGTTTAACCCACAGCGCCACCCACATCCCCAGCAGATTTAAAGTAGATGAATAAATGAGCAAATTAAGTTAATTTGGATATGCAGAAGATATTAAAAGTAAATTTAAGGACACGCAGAAAGAGGGGGAAGGAAGTCAAGTTTAGAAATGTTAGAATGATTGTAAAATTATTGAAATGTATAAAATTGAAAAGCATAAATAAAACAACAAATCAAATCCAAAAAAGAAAAAGAAGAGAGAAAATGTTAGTTTTTGGTCATTTATCAGTCTGGGACAGTAGCAAAATTTCTGGCAAGTGAATACACATCGGCTCTTCAAGCTGGAAATTGTGGTAAATACCTTACAATTAAGATGTGAAGTTCACATATTTTTGTAGACCAATAACAAGGGAAGGATACTTTTTGGGAAATTTGGCTCAGCAACTGTTCATCATTGAAAATCCGGTGTTCCTTACATATTCAGGATGTGGCTTAATTTGCATTGATTTTTAGATTGGACATTTTTTGGGGGGGTCAATCTCATTTTTCCTAGTTATACACTATTATGCACTAAGTTTCTGCTATGCGCTGCATATAGCATATATTCAGATATTTGCAACCTAGCTTGATTGTTTGTGTGGAATTGGCAGTTCATAGAATTGTAGAGTTGAAAGGGACCCCCCTGCAATGCAGGAATCTTTTGCCCAACATGGGGCTCGAACCCACGACCCTGAGATTAAGAGTCTTGTGCTTTACCGACTGAGCAATAAAAGTTTCTTGATTGAACCATTTGGAAAAATTGAGATACATTAAATGACTAGAAACTCTCTTGAAAACATACAGTAAAGAAATTATTTATTCTGGTGTGTATATATGTCACAAGGCAACCCAGTGATTTTAGTCCCTTTGTCTCTTCATTTTATTGCAAGGCACGAAACTCAAAATAGTTTCAGTAAGTAGTTTTTCTCACTCACGCAGAGAAAGATGGAGCGGTGGGTGATCTGGCTGCTGCAGTGGGGAAGAGACGACAAAACAATGACTTTTATAATTGAAAACTTTGAGGACTGTGAGTTCAGTTCAGCCAGCAAAGCTTTGCCTGTTGAATTTGATCCCACTTTATTGACATGCTTTGGTATCTGTTTTGTATATAGAGAGAATATACATCTGATTGGATACGCTGGGCTGTCAAATAATTTGATTTCACTGGAGCATGGTGTCTACAAATATCAGTTGGGGACAGGTTTAGAGGCCCTCCCACGTCTTGGAGGCAGTGGTTGATGGTTTCTGCAAGCTGGCTTCAGGCTTGGAAATGCATTTCTGGTTGTGCTAGCTATGCCTTAAGAGAAAGAAAGAGGTTTCCATTTTTCTGCCATAAAATGAAAGCAATAATCAATGTACTATGCTATAAAATAAATAAGACAGTATTGCAGATGATAAAATTTTTTAAAAAATTCTTAACTGCATTGATGATAGTCATTGTTTTATCCATTTCCGTAGTCACACAATCAATCAATCAATCAGTAGCTGAACTGTGTCCCACACAGTCACATACACACACACCAACCCCCCCCCCCGAAAAAGCCACAGAAACAAAAATGCAAAACAAATAGCAAAAATAAAAGTGCCAAACTTCATCCATTCCAGAAGTCTGTTTGACTTCTGAGATGTTCGAAAACCAAGGTGTAGCTTCTGATTGGTGCAGGTGCCCCAAAAACAATGGCCAACAGCCGCATCAGCTATTTGGCTTCCGAAAAACGTTCAAAAACCAGAACACTTACTTCCGGGTTTTTGGTGTTTGAGAACAAAGGTACCACTGGATCAGCAAATTAATTAAACAGAAATTCACTCTTAACAATGACAATAAATTCTAAACTATAATCAATGAAAATAACAGCAAGTCACAGTGCATAAAATAACACGATGCAATTTGAGAAGCAAAGACGTATAACCTATGAAATTATTTTAAAATTATTATTATTTAAATAAATGATGCTTTCCCCTGGTTTTCAATTGAAGTAATTGGGTGGATACCAAGTACATCAGACTGGTGTACACACTGATTTTCTCCCCTTTATCTTAGAAAAAAACAAACATTTGCGGTACTATGACCTAGAAGTCCAGGGTCTCAAACCTCACTCAGCCATTAATCTCACTGGGGGCACCTTGGGGTTAGTCACTGCCTCTCATCCTAACCTACCTTTACAGTGGTGCTGTGAGGGTAAAAGGAGGAATAGGGAGACAATGCACGTCCCCTTGAGCTCATTGGAGGAAAAAGTGCTACATAAATATAATGAACAGATAAATAAATAACAGAGGGCAGGCTAACCTTTTTGGAGCCAAGGCCCACAGTGCATGCATACCTGCCAAGTTCCTTCTTGAAAAATAAGGGATCGGACCGGAAGTAGAAGACCGGAAGTAGCACTGCCGCCATTTTGGAACTGGGCGGAGCATGCTCAGAAGTGACTTTTGATGCTGCTTTGCCCAGTTCCAAAATGGCCGCCGCACCAGAAGTCGCGCTGCAGCCATTTTGGAACTGGGCAGAGCAGCATCAAAAGTCGCTTCTGAGCATGCTCCGCCCAGTTCCAAAATGGCCGCCGCGCCAGAATAAACCGGGGGGGGGGAATCCGTTTTTTTCGGCTGGGAACAGCTGGAAAAACGGGGGTTTCCCGGGGAATATGGGAGACTTTGCAGCTATGCAGTGCATGGCCAACGCCTCTGAGGTTTCATTTCAAGATAGACAAGGCCAAAGTGGTGTAACAGTTCTAAGGTGATTTTGCAATTGTGAATTAGGTCCCACAGTTTGAATCTAGATCATGCAGCGTGACCAAAAGGAGACATAATTTCAGTTATGAAACATGTCATTGGGGAGGGGGGAGAGAGAGAGAGAGAGAGAGAGAGAGAGAGAAGCACAAGAAAATCATAAATATGATCTCTAAAAACATCAGGCACCTACACACATCAGACACTTGCAAGTGTCCCGATTTCACAGGGACAGTCCTGGAATTACAGAAGCCATTCTGGTTTCTGATTTGATCTCAGACTGTCCCGATTGCCTTTTTGAAGGATGTCCCTCTTTTCATCTGATAAATGTTGGAGAGGATGGAATAGGATGTCCCTACAGTCGTACCTCGGGTTAAGAACTTAAATTGTTCTGGAGGTCCGTTCTTAACCTGAAACTGTTCTTAACCTGAGGTACAACTTTAGCTAATGGGGCCTCCTGCTGCCGCCATGCTGCCGCCATGCTGCCGCCATGTGATTTCTGTTCTCATCCTGAAGCAAAGTTCTTAACCCGAGGTACTATTTCTGGGTTAGCGGAGTCTGTAACCTGAAGCGTCTGTAACCTGAGGTTATTTGAGAAATGTTGGAGGGGATGGAATAGGATGTCCCAATTTCTAACTGAGAAATGTTGAAGGGGTTGGAATAGGATGTGTCCCTCTTTTTGTTGGATAAATGTTGGAGGGGATTCATGCATGCATGTCCACACACCTAGTATGGTCCCAGGCCCTGAGGGTATATGATAAAGCTGTCTTGCTGAAGCTTAGCTGGTTCAACAGTGGTCAATCTGTGGAGACAAAACTGTACACAGGGAGAAGCATGCAAACAGGTTTTAAAATTTATCCTGAATGTTAAGAATGAGAGAGACAGATGTTTCTCACCAGGGAAGGCGTTCCACAAAGGGGAACCAGCCACCCAGAACACCTGTTACAGGGTTATATAAAGGAAACAACAACAACAACAACAACATTTTATTAATTTATGAATTGCTTTTCACATAAGTCTTGGGTCATTTTACAATCATGAAATAAAAACAACTGAAGATAGGCTTGAAAACAAATGAACACCCAAAGGCAAAGACCATATATTTTCCAGCTGGGAAAAGCTTGTTGAAACAAAAAAAAAATGTCTTCTGTTGTTTCCGGAAAGTACAAATAGTGAGTGTTTGTCATATAATAATCATTTCAGACAATTATAAGCCTCGGGCAAAAGATTTAAGGGGCCTGGATTAAAATGGCAGATAGATTGTGTGTGATGTTAGCAATTTACTGTTTCTTAGCTTCCGTCTTTCATCTGTAAAACTGGCTTAATCATAATCTCCTTCACAGGGCTGATTTGAAGGTGAGGGAGGGACTGTAAATCTCTTGGCGCATCAAGGCATAAAGCTTGCACCTTGTTATGCATTTGCAAGTCCCACTGAAACCAATGGACCGTAATGTATTGGATTGAAACCTTAGCGTTCTATAGACACAGTAAAAAGAGGATAGGTGGGCGAGATGCAATTATCCTTTTAAAATATAGGCAAAGCATAGGCGGCGGTAAAATCCACTTAATTTTACGACCAGTGGCGTTTAATCTTTAGTAAGAAGGTTACCTTTCTTTAAACTGGTCATTAGACAAATTTCCAAAGGTAAGCTGGCTCTGAGCATATTAGGTGCCCACTGAGACTATCAAGTATTTTGGTGCAACAGATCCGAACAAATGCTGTTTACCTTGCTTAAGATGGGCTCTTGCAGAATCCTAACTGGAGGCTCTTTCAGTGATGTCCTTTAGAAAGAAATCAGTGTGTCATCTGCCAGCTGTTTCTCTGT
This sequence comes from Zootoca vivipara, assembly GCF_965207765.1. NCBI lineage: Eukaryota > Metazoa > Chordata > Lepidosauria > Squamata > Lacertidae > Zootoca > Zootoca vivipara. The sequence continues at coordinate 13,399,664 of NC_142587.1, read as the reverse complement.
AAAATGCATTAAGAGTACACTGCTAATTAGGACTGACCTTTTCCAATATTCATCACACCGTCGCTTTACTGTGCTGAAACTTTGCTTTCAAGCAGATGCCGAGGTTCTTTGCATAAAGGGACCGTGACTAGTTTTACATTTTTTCCCCCTTTTGTTATGGTAGCTTCAAGAATCTTCCCCAGGTAGAGATAAGGTGATTATTTTATGTTGTTGTTCTCATTTCTATTACACGGAATGATGCAGCAAGGCAATGAATGGAACAGCAGGAAGAAGCTTTGTCCGATTGTTTCACCATCCTGCTTCATTCAGCCTAATTCTTGCATTATTATTATTATTTTAAATCAATTCAATGAGGATGAGGTGGCCTTCCAGATGTTGATGGATTCTGACTCACACCATCTCCACGTCAGCATGGTCCAATACTTAGGGGTGATGGGAATTCCGAGTCCAGAAAATCTAGAGGGCTGCAGGTTCTTATTCTTGAATTAAAATAAAAGAGGTTCCTTTTTCAACTTGTAACAAGGGACCAGTTTGGGAGTCATAGAAGCAGAGGGATATGGTAGATTTCTTTGTGACCTAGCACATAGGGACAGTTTATGCAAACAGATAAAGGACCTCTTGTTCTCTTATAACGGCAATGGCGCCAACCTGAGAGGTGCCAGAACTGATCTCTGGCAAGTTCCAGCTGGAAAAAAAAAGAAGCCCTTGATCTTCTTAATTTGCCAGCCAATATCATATGCTCTCTGGCCCTCTACTGATGTTTCTATGCTCAGCTGACTTGTTGACCCCAGCCCCTTCTCTTCTCTGAATTCCAACACAGTTCATTAGCATGAGTCCATAGTTGCATGTGGAAACTTGGATGGAAAGCTACAGGCCAGACTTGTTTCCTCCCAAATTTGGCACTGTTATGTCTGTAGGCTCCACAGATAATTGGGTGCATTAGCCCAAAGTAGATGCAGTGGCACTCTTGTAACTGAAAGCAAGCGAGAATCACTTGTCAAAGATTTACTTCTCCAGGGCGGGGAACCTGTGACTCTCCAGCTCTTGCTGGACTTCAGCTCCCATTAACTCTTATCATTGGCCATGTTTCCTGGAGATGATTGACGTTGGACTCCAACAACATCTGAAGAACCACAGGGCCTCCCACTTACGGTTTACACATAGACACAGCTGCTTCCTTAGTAAGTGCTATGTCTCTTTTTCATGCTAGACAGTTGATGTGCCAGCAATAATCTCATGCACGCTTAATCATTCATAACCAGACATATCTGATTCTCTGCAGCTAAAAGCTTCACTATTCATAATTAAGTGATAACAGCCAAAAGAAACTAGCAAAATCTGGAAATGGACAGGAGGAAGGCTTGAAGGAAGGTTTAAGTCTGTGTTATTACTGAGGTATGGTAGCTAAGACTAGCATGGCATGTTGCATCCTGAAAAATAACATTAATGACAATTGCTCCTTGCTGTGGCTTTCACACAAAACTAAATAAAAGTTTTGAATTCAGTGAGAAATGGATGGGGACACACTACAATCTCCCCATTCACCCCCGCTGCAAAATGAAAATTGAGAAATACAGAAATTAAATCTGATCTGAAGTAGCCAGGGCCTCCAATATTTACGATGAAAGATGCTCCCCCCCCAAAAAAAAAAGTTCCACGGCAGCTGTGCATGCCATGGGGCATCCAGTACTCGCATCACAGTGGCAACATGGATGTCGCTGTGGTCTAAACTGCTGAGCCTCTTGGTCTTGTGATCAGAAGCTCAGCAGTTTGAATCCCCATGATGGGGTGAGCTCCCGTTGCTCTGTCCCAGCTCCTGCCAACCTAGCAGTTCAAAAGCACACCAGTGCAAGTAGATAAATAGGAACCGCTGCGGCAGGAAGGTAAACAGTGTTTTCATGCGCTTTGGTTTCCGCCAGGGTGTCCTGTTGTGCCAGAAGTGATTTAGTCCTGCTGGCCACATGACCTGGAAAGCTGTCTGTGGACAAATGCCGGCTCCCTCAGCCTGAAAACGAGATGAGCGCCGCAACCCCATAGTCACCTTTGATTGGACTCAACCATCCAGGGGTCCTTTACCTTTACCTTGCTCGAATCACACACACAAACCACAGGGCTTCTGCACGACACATCAGAACTCTCAGCAGCATCCACAGATGACTTCAGCACACCCGGGGCCCCTCAATCATGGGGGCAAGGTGGCACGGTTGCTTTTCACTCGCTCTTCTTCCTTGGTGTTTTCACCAGACGCATGCATAGCAAGGAAACTAATATGGGAAACAAGTATAAATAGAGCCAACCTGTTGCTTTCAAAGGCTGCGAGTAGCCTACTCAGAAACAACAGGTCCATGGTTCTTGACCATCCCTTAAAACAAAGCTCCAGCTGCAGATGTTTTCCAACATTTTCTTTAATTATGATTAGGAATTTCTCTCCTCCACCCCTCTTATAAAGACTCTTGTGGGCATCAGGCCACAGAAGTGCATTGATGAGTTCAGTTTCTCTTATTTTTCTTTTTTCCAAATGCAGCGGTTCTAAACCGTTCACTCTTAGTGACATTTGCTTTCAATTAAATTATTTTACATTTGAACTAATAAAAATATGTGACTGTCATCTGGGACCACCACCCCACCCTGCCCCACCCCACCCGGTCACTAGCAACATCAGTTTTTGCCAAAAACAACACAATGCTCTGGAATGAGTTAGGTTTTGGATTGGCTTGTCTTAATGAGAGATAAATGAAGTAATTGGAAGGCAAAGAGTGCCTTATTGACAGCTGGTGCAGCTCGGCCAAATTCTGTTTACATCAATGGGAGAAAATGCCCCTTAGGAGCCTGAGTAGTTTGCTGAAGCAGGTCCAGTATCTGGTGTAATTTCCGTCATGATGTGAGATGGATTGCATTGGAAAGTACGAATGCAAGTGCTTGGCGGGCTGGGATGTTCTGACTATTTCTTCTGCAGCATTTTTAAGCAGGGGTGGGAAACCTCAGGTCTCAATGTCTGGCTTTCAACACTCTCCCCAGGCTACACCTCTTACTGGGTAGATCTTTCTTTTCATCGTTGGCTTATAGAAAAGTATGCATCCCCAACTATATTCTGCATACACTGTTTTACTGGTATGTGTGCATGTTTCTGTGGAGTGTCCTGAGAGTGCGCTGAAAGTTGAGTGTTCCAAGCAGGGAGAGGGGAATAATATGTCTGTGTGCGTAATATTTAACACAGCTCCCTAAGCCAGACATATTTTGAATTAAAACTTCCATCTTTCAAGTGCATATGATTTCCACTCACCCTTAAATAAAGTCATTAGCTGTTTGGAATAGAATCCAAAATCTGTACTGGAATCCAGAATACTGAGTAATAGATAAAGCATCGATCTGGCAAATGTATGAATAGCAGGAGCAATAGTACTGAAAATGCTTTCCATCTACTGTATAGCTCTTTTATTAGTTTCAGCACTTTGCATGCAGTTAACATAGTTCTAGATATGTGATCAACAGACTGGAGGAACATCCCCCTTCTGAGATGTGGCTATAGAAAGGGTGGACATTTTAACAGCCATCATTACTAAATATTATTTAAAAGCTGTCAGAGCCTTCATTTGCCTTTAGGAGTTGTGACATATGGTCAGAAATGGTTTGAAGATTTATAGTCGTCCCCGCTGGGTGGGTTTCAAAACATTCCCTAACAAGATCCGTGTCTCCTTATCCTTGGCAAAACCGTTCAGAAACCGTGGCGCATATAAGCAAGTAGACAAAGAATGATGAGGCTCAGGTGGTTTAAAAACAGATTTGAAGCAAGGTTGCCTACTCAAAGGAGGGAAACAAGGCTGATTAAAGAAATTACAGCTGGGCCAAGATGATTTCTCTCTCTTCTTGCTGCCTGGCAATGTTGCACTATTAGCATCTACAAAAATCACAGAATGCATGTTGTGTTTAATGGGACTTACTCCCTAGTGGGCGTGCTTCAGCCTTGCATGCATTCCATTTGCATAGTGCATGCAAGAAAGTATGCAAGGTGTATGCAAGCAAGCAAACAGAACTATAACTGCCCCCTTTCTCCCACACCATACAGCCTGAATTCTGAACGAAGATATGTCAAAGTCTATTAGGATTAAATGGGACAGATTATTCTAATAGCTTTCCCATTGTGGGGAGGATACGTAAATACTGAAGTGTTAAGCATCCATTGTCCCACATTTTCCAGTGCATTTTCATATCACTTTCCATATCGTAAGAAGTCTCTTTTTTTGGGGGGGGAGGTTTTTTGCTCAAGAGTGCCAGAGCTATTTTAGTTGGACAAATTGAATTTGCTCCATCTGGTACGCAGGCTGAGACCCTACCTGCCCGTGGACTGTCTCGCCAGAGTGGTGCATGCTCTAGTTATCTCTCGCTTGAACTACTGCAATGCGCTCTATGTGGGGCTACCTTTGAAGGTGACCCGGAAACTACAATTAATCCAGAATGCGGCAGCTAGACTGGTGACTGGGAGCAGCCGCCGAGACCACATAACACCGGTCTTGAAAGACCTGCATTGGCCCCCAGTACGTTTCCAAGCACAATTCAAAGTGTTGGTGCTGACCTTTAAAGACCTAAACGGCCTCGGTCCAGTATACCTGAAGGAGCGTCTCCACCTCCATTGCTCTGCCCAGACACTGAGGTCTAGTGCCGAGGGCCTTCTGGCAGTTCACCTCGCTGCAAGAAGCCAAGTTACAGGGAACCAGGCAGAGGGCCTTCTCGGTAGTGCACCCGCCCTGTGGAACGCCCTCCCACCAGATTTCAAAAAGAAAAATAACTACCAGACTTTTAGAAGGCAGCCCTGTTTAGGGAAGCTTTTAATCTTTAAATGAATTAGTGTATTCTAATATTTCTGTTAGAAGCCGCCCAGAGTGGCTGGGGAAACCCAGCCAGATGGGCAGGGTATAAATAATAAATTGTTGTTGTTATTATTATTATTATTATTATTATTATTATTATTATTATTATTATTATTGCTGGTATGTGATGGTTGCTATTTTCAGATGGGGCTCAATCTGGAAAGACTCTGGGAGTCCCCCCCCCCGACTTGCCAAATCCATATTGTTTTGGCTTTTAATTGGCCATATTCGGTTATGGTTGTGGCTAGGCTTTGTCTGATGGAGAACAGTTATTTGAAAGTAATTATATTGCAGTATTTTTTTTCCCATTTCCCCTTTAAAAGCTCAACAAAATGAAAAGAATCACAGCAAAAGTAATAAACACTGCACACATGTTTTGGAGATATTTTTATTATGATCATCATCATCATCATAATTTCTATACTGCTTTATATATTTTTTTGGGGGGGGGAATCTCAAAGCAGTTTACAACCTACATTAAAACAGCTAATAAAACAATCCAGAATAAAACCTAATGGAAGAAAGTCGAATATAAAGTATACATTTAAATACAATTAACATTCATTGAAACATAATTAACAGGAAACTAAAATATTATCCTAAACATTTTTTAAAAAAACTCTACAGATGAGGTCAACTGCAGAATGCACATTCAGCAGAGCAAAGTTAACAAAAAAATATCTTAAACATTTCAAAAGAAAGCATTACTAAGTCAAGTCAAATATAAAAGGCACATTTGAAACAGCATATCTGGCAAAAGAATAAAATTTTCTCATAAGCATAGAACATATCTGCTGCTGTAGCTATGGCCCAATTACACCTGGAAGCAAGTCCCATGGAACTCAATTGGACTTACTTCTGTGAAAACATGTATCGGTTTGCACCGTGAAAAGAACATGGAAGGAATTTTTTTGTAGGAATCCCCTTAGGACCAAAGTAAGTACCCTAACGGGACCCCCATTAGGGGGCTAACATCATACTGCCACATAGAAGGCAATGTGATGGGGGAAAGTACAAGGGCAAAATATGAATTTGTACACGGATTGAAAGAATGCCAACAAAAATGATTCTCAACCATGGTCTGAATATGTGGCAAAAAAACATTCTTAAAAACCTAAGTTTATTTCCTCTTGCTAGAGAGATTGCAAAAGTAGTTGGTTAGTACCATCTTTCACAGCTATGCCTACAGGAATTAAACATAAAACCGATATCTATGAATATGGAGAGATCTCTGATCTCCAAATGTTAATGTTTCAGTAAGGCATGAGTAAAGACTATATATCCACAGACACACACACACACACACACACACACACACAATCCATAGCTGCCAAGTCTCCCGTATTCCCCGGGAAACCCCCGTTTTTCCAGCCGTTTCCCACTGGCAGCCTGGATTTTAAAACCCCCCCGTAAATCCCCCGGATTCTTACCAGCCCAGGGAGGCTCCTTCTGCGCATGTCTGGAGTCTCTGGACATGCGCAGAAGCGACTTCTGGTGCTGCGGCCATTTTGGAAATGGGCAGAACATGCGTAGAAGCAACTTCCGGTGCTACTCTGCCCAGTTCCAAAATGGCCGCAGCGCGACTTCCAGTGTCGCGCCGCTGCCAATCCCGGATTTTTCAATCTGGGAGTTGGCACCTATGACACAATCGTACCTTAGATCTCAAATGCCTTGGCTCCCAAACAAATTGACTCCCAACAATCAAAACCTGGAAGTGAGTGTTCCAGTTTTCAAATGATTTTTAGAACTCGAACATCTGCTGTGGCTTCCTGCTGCAGGAGCTTCCTGCAGCCAATCAGAAGCCACCCTTTGGTTTTCAAACATTTTGGAAGTCGAACGGACTTCCGGAACAGATTCTGTTCGACTTGCAAGGTACGACTGTATATATAGTTATTATTCTACTCTTTTCCATACCAAGATGTGTTACAAATGTAATATGGATTAAGGCATAAATGTAAATTACTGCCTCACCCCTCAAACACTAATTCAGGATTCAGATTACATTTTCTTTAAAGCACAATACAGGACTAAATTTTGCATGAGTCAGGGTGCTTTTAGGCTTGAGCAGAATAAAATCTTCCAGTTTTAGCTGCCTTGGTTAAAATGTGTCCTTTTTTAGAATAAGAAAATAATGCAGAAGCATAATCCTCAATCATATGTTCAAAGGCAACTTCAAGTTATAAATCACACAGCTTGCAAGATGGAGCTGTAGCTACCTTATAATAAAATGCCCTTGACTGTCTTTTGGATAGCAGTAATTTGTCGCATGCCTGCAGTTTATGAACTTTCTTACCTCTGTGGTGAGGAGGGAAGGTGATATGGCAGACCGCCCATACGGCTTGGGCCTGCCAAAAGTATAGATGTTCTGCAAGGACACAAAATCACCAAACCCTTAGTTTGTGGTGGAAGGCTGGTGGCTTCACCAACACAATGCTGATTGCTACATATTCATTATTGGCAGAGATGCTAGTCTAAATCAGGTGATTTGCATATTTCTGGTTACAATGCAACTAAAACTCTAATCAATTTCACACACACACACACACACACACACACACACACACACACACACACCATCCAAAGCAATTCTCAAAATTAGCCTCTGCAAATCTTGCTACTGAATATTCTCTTCTTGTATAGATCTTATTTAATTGTTGTTATGATGATGATGATGATGATGATGATGATGATGATGATGATGATGATGAATATGATGATGATAGTAGCAGATTTCTGCTGAATTGCACCTGAATTGCTGAGAGCCAGTGTGGTGTAGTGGTTAAGAGCGGTAGACTCCTAATCTGGGGAACCAGGTTCAAATCTCCGCTCCTCCACATGCAGCCGCTGGGTGACCTTGGGCTAGTCACACTTCTGTGCAGTCTCTCAGCCTCACTCACCTCACAGAGTGTTTGTTGTGGGGGAGGAAGGGAAAGGAGAATGTTAGCCGCTTTGAGACTCCTTCGGGTAGTGATAAAGCGGGATATCAAATCCAAACTACTCCTCCTCCTCCTCCTCCTCTTCTTCTTCTTCTTCTTCTTCTTCTTCTTCTTCTTCTTCTTCTTCTTCTTCTTCTTCTTCTTCTTCTTTGTTTTGGCTCTAAAGCAATTATTCAAAGTGGCATAGAAATGGGCTGCCCATTATATTAACCAGTAGCCTTGTGGTGAGCTTTCACAGAAATCTGTTTGAACAGCTAGCATGCATGTGTATGGGGAAAAGGTGTATACAGGCAGTGTTTTTTTTGGGGGGGGACACAGAGGGATGCATACCCCTAAACATTTTGTGAATCTTTGTACTTTAGTCCATTTACTGTATTTCTTTTTTCAAAACAAAGGTCCAAAATTGAATGGGAGTATGTGGAAGAGTATTTTAAGAAAAAGAACATAAAAACAGAGTTAGTGATCTGTTTAGATTAAGCTGACATAGGGGAAATTAGAGAAACAATGAGAGAATGTTAAAGAATAATATAAACAGCGGGTTATTTTAAGTGGAAAAAGAAACGCAAGTAATGAAAAAGACTTTAAGATACAAATGTGTTATGATTTGGAAGTTAATTTTATTTGTATATTATTATTTGGATGATTTATACTGAGTATTGATGATATGGTGGATTTATCTTGATGGGTTTTATATAATTTGTATAATTTGTTTTTTGTATTGATTTTAAAACGATCTAATAAAGAAATTTTTTTAATCATTAAAAAAATGTTTTTTTTCTGGGGGGACGCAGAGGGATGCATACCCCTACACATTTTGTGAATCTTTGTACTTTAGTCCATTTACTGTATTACTTTTTCCCTATTTGAACTATAAAATGGTGATTTTCTTGAGTCAAAATGAGAGTACCCATAAACATTTTTTTTAAGGGGAAAAAGCACTGTATACAGGCAACTCCCCGTTTACATGGGGGTTATATTCTGAGGCACTGTGTGTTTAAGTGAAATTGCATATATTGGGAACGCCATTGAAAAAGCCGGCAAACATACTCCAATTCTCCTTGCTCAAACTCCAGCTCTCCACAGGCCTAAAAGATCAGTTTGCAAGCGCTCCTGGGATTGCACTTGCAAAGGCCCATGGGATTGCTAGAGACTGGTTTTGTACCATTTTTTTGCAATTTTGCGCTCTTTCATGGCTGTTTTTGCGCCTTGTGTCCCATTTCCAGGTTTGTGGCGATGCGCAGTCGTGCATGCCTTAAATGCATGTAAATGGGAAGTTGCCTTTATACATGCACATACTCACAGCTACATTATGGACCTGAATAGACTTACTTCTGAATATATATGCATGGGTGAACTGTTAGTATCTAAAGGCCAAAAATTTCCCTTGGGAAAGACTGATGTACCAACTCCTTAAGAAAATGACTGACAACCAATATTGCCACATCGGGTGGGGCGAGGGCAGGTTCACAGAGTTTTTCACATCCTAGCTGTTTTGTTTAATAATAATAATAATAATAATAATAATAACAACAACAACAACAACAACAACAACAACAACAACAACAACAACAACAACTTATACCCCACGCGTTTGGCCAGGTCTCCCCAGCCACTCTGGGCGTCTCACAACAGAATAAACAGGGCTGCCTTCAGATGCCTTCTAAAAGTCAGATAGTTGTTTATTTCCTTGATATCTGATGGGAGAGCATTCCACAGGGCGGGCGCCACTACCGAGAAGGCCCTCTGCCTGGTTCCCTGTGACCTCTCCTCTCTTCTCGCATTGAGGGAACTGCCAGAAGGCCCTCGGAGCTGTACCTCAGTGTCTCAGTTTTCTGATGGGGATCTTTTATTTGCCTGAAATTCCACTCTGCTAGCCCCACCGTTGGCTTCGCAGAAACTTAATACGCAGTCGTCCAGATTTTCAAGCTGTGTGCTGCAAAATGTTTTCCCTGATGGGTGGAAAGCTTCCCTTGATATCCCCACTCCAATGGAAACTCCCAAGCATACAGCCTGACACTTATTCCAAAAACTGACTGCCTTTGGAATATGAAACATTTCTCCCATGTGTATTATTGCAGCCATCTCAATGGACAGCTCTAACCCAGGGTAGACAGAAGTCAAGGTTATGTGCATACTTTGGGTGGTGGGGAGGAGAGGAAATGGGATGGTGTTGGTTTCTAAATATAACCAGATTGTTTCCCCCTTTTACCATTGTAAAACATAGTCGCTAGGGTGGTATACTCATATATTCTTGTCCATCTGCTCTAACTGCTTTAGTGTCAGGATTTTTCCTCAGGGATTTGAGAACTCTTGCCTCCAGCTTGCTGTTGATAAAGTACCTTACCTGCAGTAATGTTTCCAACGGTTGGTTATAAAAATTACCCGTCTGTGGCTCCCTGTCACCAGATTTATAATTTATTGCGGTTATTGTTACACATCAGCAAAACAGCTAATGTATATGTATCTGTGGTCTCAGATGGGATTCTGTAGCTATGCCAGGACTTTGGGGAACTTTACCATGAGCACCTGGTATTTGAGCTAAATTAATATTTCGTTTTCTCCAGGGCAAATGAAAGGGGAGGACAAACAAAAGGCACTAATCAAAAGAGAAGTTGAAATTCTGAAATTCAGGCGAACTATCCAGTGTGCCTGTTATTGGTGTAGGCACTGCCAAAATCTTCTGTGTAATTATGTACATTTGTGTGTTGGTTTTATTTGTTAAATTTGTTTCCCATGTTTTGACCAATTAAATACAATAAAAGATCAGTAAACTATACAAAGAGGCAGATGAAATATCAGTAAAAGAATTAGGCTAGTATTTTTCACGATTCCAAAGCCGGCCACACACATCACCCAATTCAAAATTATGGGACAGGCAGGGAATAATATTTAACCATATGTCTGGAAATCTATGGAGTCCTTTTGTTCACAATTCTGTGTTGCACCTTTAAGGCTGCCTAATTCGTAGAATCATAAAAACTGTGGAGTTGGAAGGGACCACAGGAGTCATTTAGTCCAGCCCTCTACCATGCAGGAATCTTTTACCCAATGTGGGACTCGAACCCACAACCCTGAGATTAAGGATCTCACACACTCCCAACTAAGCTATCCCAGGCATGCACTGCAGACTGCAATCCTGTACACACTTACCAGGGAGCAAACCCCATGAAATCTAGTGTGGCTTACTTGTGAGCAACGTAAGATTATTGCAGGCTTCCTCAACCTCAGCCCTCCAGATGTTTTGAGACTACAATTTCCACCATCCCTGACCACTGGTCCTGCTAGCTAGGGATCATGGGAGTTGTAGGCCAAAGACATCTGGAGGGCTGAGGTTGAGGAAGCCTGGATTATTGTGACGTGAACCTGCACTAGAAATTGTGACAGCAATTCTGATCCAAGGGAAGACACTTGGGTCTTAGGTATTTAGACAACTGCAATGCTTTCAAGCATCCGTTGGGTTTTTTGTTTTGCAAACAAGAAGGATAGGGAGAGAATTAGAGCAAGTGGAAGCCACACAACGGTCTCCCAACAGAGAAGCAACTGTGACTGCAGTGATGCTTTCTGAGCCAAAGTAAGACACTTTTCAGTTTTGTTCGGTACTAAGTGTTTGTACAGCTGCAATGCTCAAGTGCCCATGATGTCTTTTCAAGGGAGGAGGATGGGGAGAAAACCAGTACAACTGGCCTTGTCCCTGTGACACCATTGGCGCCGCCACCATGACTCCCTATCGGCCATGTTGCATCCTTTGATCACCAGCTGCCACTGGCCACAGGTTTCCTGTGGGAATGTTTGTGGATACTAGGAGAGGATATATTGATTTAATAGTATCCTTCTTCACTCACGCTTGTAAGTCAGCAGCAGAGCAACATTCTCCAATATATAGCAGGAAGCTAGTTGGGACCCAGGTGGCGCTGTGGGTTAAACCACTGAGCCTAGGGCTTGCTGATCAGAAGGTCAGCGGTTCGAATCCCTGTGACGGGGTGAGCTCCCGTTGCTTGGTCCCAGCTCCTGCCAAACTAGCAGTTCGAAAGCATGTCAAAATGCAAGTAGATAAATAGGAACCGCTACAGCGGGAAGGTAAACGGCGTTTCCATGTGCTGCTCTGGTTTGCCAGAAGCGGCTTTGTCATGCTGGCCACATGACCTGGAAGCTGTCTGCGGACAAACGCTGGCTCCCTCGGCCTATAGAGCGAGATGAGCTCTTTACTTTGTCCAGATTGGATTCTGTTCCCGGTAAGTCCCCCTTTCTCCCTCCTAAAAGGAATAAAGACACAAGAAGCTTCTTTTAAAAGTAATAGGAAGTTTACTCACATTCAGTTCACGGTTGGATCCCTGAAGGCAGGCTTTAGCTTATAGTTGCAGATACAATGCGGCTGACATCCTTGTAAGGATGGGCCCATGTGCTGCTGGCAGAGAGCCGGCAGTGCAGTCCAAGAGAAGAAAAAGCATCAAAAGAGGAAGGTGGCTGCTTGACTGGACCTTTTGTGGGGTCTGCAAGGATCACACCCACCTACCTGGTCATATGCAGGGGGAGGATGCTCCAGACTAGGTGTAACAGGAAGTTCAACTGACTGGATCAGCATCCCCCTCCCTGTCTGTGTCCACTCTAGGCAAACGAGGAATGTTGTATTTGACTGCTCCAATGGATTACATCCCACAATTCCCACCCCTGCAAGTAGTACAATGACAGCTTACCTGCTCTGACTCACTTCAACCCTGTCCTGCTTCTTGAAATATTGTTTGTGGGTCCTGATATGGAGAGGTTTGATATAATTCCAAGGGAACAAGACAGCAGTGTGACAAGCCTGGGCAGCGCTGAATTTTAAATCAATTTCCTTTTTTCTTTTTAAAAGCATGAAGCACAAAACAATCCACTGATCTCACTAGCATCTGCAAGGTATGAGTAACCCCAACAGGATTTACTCTGTCAGTGTTCAGCAGACTGTTCAGGCAGGCAGATATTAATTCATTTTTAATGTTAGTAAAATACAGTCATTAAAAAACAGCTAACACAAAATGCCAGAAATGCTTTTAACGTTGCACAAAGTGCACTCCTTTGCCGAAATTGCTTGTTACTTTTGGAGATCTGGAGATGCCGGAGTCTTTAAATATTTAAACTAGAAGTTGCTTTTTTCAAAATGCAGTGTTTCTGATCAGAAAAAATTGTTTCAACAAGCAACGCTGTTGAATAATGCACGATGCTGCTAATAAGATAGTCTGGGAGAATCATTTGTTATGCTGCGAAAATGACTAGCCTTTTGAACGTGAAAGAGGCTTGCATTGATTGGAAATTCTGTAGCAAATATGTAAAAAGTGCAGCCAGAGTGTGACAACTTTCAGATAAACATTGTGTCCCTACTCTTCTCCTTTGTTAGCAAATTTACTTTACGTGATCTCTATCACCAGACCATTCCTATTACATCTGAATTCACAAGACCTTTGCACAGATCCAAACCTATGTAGGACACGGATAAATGAGCATCTAGAGGACATGATAAAAGCTGCACTTTTGGATTGGTCTGCAAAACATGTAAGCAACGGTTTGAAACCAAGATATGCAATGCACATTTAATAGCTAGGAAGAGATGTTGCACTGTAAACTATAAGTCACACTTTTTTTCTGTGTGACTAAATTACTTAATGAATGTACAGTATTTAGGTTTGAATCTCCTACATCCCTCAGTTTGTTTATGCACCGTGTAAATTGCGACAGCCTTGTTTAGAGGTCTCATGTGGAAGCGCTGACTCATCCGTTGCGCCATGTTTGGAATCGTGTTGTGGTGCCAGCCAAGTTGCAAGCCCATCTCCCACAAGCTTTTACACGGGGGTTTTCGAAGCACCAGAAACAAGCCTTGTCGTCAAAACATGTAAGGATTAGTTTGATTGGTGGTTTTTAACCAATGCCTTTTCTACATTGCTGTCTGGAGACAACAACATCGCAGCCGTTATGCAGGACTATTCTGTATAAGGTTGTCAATGTCAACCGGCTTTCAAAATCCAGTGATATGGGGAAAACTGTGTTCTGCCACCCCATGTGTGGTGTGGAACACTGCAAGCAAATGGTGCAACATGTTGCTGCCACGTGAAGCCATTTAGGGACATGCATATTATGGTCATGATGTGTGAATCAGTTATTAAGAAGACAAGTGGATATGACAGTAGAGTAGACACGTTTTTAAGAAAATATTATCTATCCCCAGTGGCATGCCAAGCCTTCTGCAAATCAAATTCAGTGCAAAGTAATTCTGGGCTAAATATTTTCCCACAGCCTAGTTTCGTCATCTATAGGTAAAGGGGCCCCTGACCATCAGGTCCAGTCGTGTCCAACTCTGGGGTTGCGGCGCTCATCTCGCTCTATAGGCTGAGGGAGCCGACGTTTGTCTGCAGACAGCTTCCGGGTCATGTGGCCAGAGAGCTGTACAAGGGTGTCAATTACCTGTCACATCACAGAGCAGCACATTCATAGCTGGTACATCACAGGTGTGAAATTATCTCATGATCAATTTATTGACTTATTATGCTCATCTTAAATATGAAGCAAGGGTTTAAAAAAAATCCAGAGTTCTCCAGCTCAAATTAATACAAAAACTCTCCACCCACCCACCCACCCACGAGCCTCTAAATCTCAGTGGCATTTTCTGATTTGCAACGAGGAGATCTCAGTATGCCAGAAAGGATGGTGAGGTCATTCATCATTTACAGCAGATCCATGTGATGAAAGTCAAGTGATAGTGACTTGTCATGGTGAGAATTTTGCAGTAGTGTCCACTGCCATATACAGTAAACTACATTTTGCCTATCTCTTTTAAAAAAACTTATTACTCCTCCTTTAGACAATCATGGTGAGGTTCTGCAGCTGTGGAAAGATTTCAGTAAATGTGTCTTCAACCTTTAGCTTCCAATGAAAGGCAATTAAGCACTTGTTTGGTGTTTTGTCTTCAAGGAACAAACCCCTTGAGTTCTTCAGGCAAATATAGAGTCCACTTTGTTGGAAGATAGAATTTAGGCTATACTCCAAACATACAGTCTGACACCAGACGTCGGGTCTCTTGGAACTATTAAGTATACTCTGATTCACCAGTGTTGCATTTGCCCCTTGAAATATTAATGTCTTCCATTTACTGTTGAAGTAAATCAGAAAAACAAAGAATGGGATAAAGCCTCGTCGCATCATTACACGTGTGTAATATCCTTTGTATTTTCACAACAATGTAGTTCATCTCCTCCCCTCCACCCTCCAATTCTCAGGTGTCAGATTAATAAAACAAATGTTCAAAATACACAGGCTGGGTGAACAATATACATAGGTACATTAGCCATATTCTGCAATGGTATAGGTGAGCAATCCTGAAGCCATTTCGACTCTCTTAAAAGGCCCCAACTATTTCTCTGCAGTAGGAGGAAGGAAATGGGAGAGAATACCTTCCCCAAATACCGGTACTAGTTATTTTCACTTGTAAATCATGTAGATTCACTATGTGGAATGTAAAATAAAAAAATTCCTTCAGTAGCACCTTAAAGACCAACTAAGTTTATATTTTGGTATGAACTTTCGTGTGCATGCACACTTCTTCAGATACACCTGATACACTCTGAAGAAGTGTGCATGCACACGAAAGCTCATACCAAAATATAAACTTAGTTGGTCTTTAAGGTGCTACTGAAGGAATTTTTTTATTTTGCTTTGACTCAGACCAACAAGGCTACCTACCTGTGTGGAATGTGTCTGCTTACTCCTCCTTGCAAAACCAGTCTGGCAAGTATCTGTTATGCTAAGCAGACATGTCAATAGAACATCTTAGCAACAGATGTAAGTTTGTAAGAGGGATTCATGAACCCGGGTATTTACCATATCAAAGGAATATCCCAGGCTGGTCAGATGATGCAAACAGTGACCATTATCATAGGGTTCCCATATTTCAAAAAGTAAAATTCCTGACACCCCAGGAACAAACCCAGATTGTTGAGCTTTCTTGGGGAAACCTACTCTAAAAAATAATGATTTTAAGCTTTTTCAGCCGTTTGCGCTGATTTTTCCATTGCATTGCCATACATCCAGGGTATGCATGATTCTTTGGGCTGGTCTTTGATGAACAGCTGGCCAATTTCCCAAGACTTTCAAAGTTCTTGCACAACAGATCTGCCTTGCTTTCACTGGATCCTGGCTCAACTCATTCATCTCTGACCATTAACAAGACTCAGAGTCCCTTAAAAGGGGAGTTAGGCCTTTAAAGGCACCCCACCCCACCCCAATTTTCTGGAAACAAAGTTAAGCTGAAACCTTCTCACAGAGAAGAGTGAATTCCGATTGCTGTAAAACTCAACTTGCTATATACCAGAGGTTGCCAGATGATTGATTGCCTAATGGATTCCAATTTACTGTTGAGCTCCTTCCCAGGCATAGTACATCTGTGACAAGTGTTTAGGTTGAAATTACTTCTCATCTTTCATTTATATAATTTTTCCGTAAAGTCGTTCATAAAATATGAAAAAGATACAGAGCTTGGGTATACAACTTAATCCAATCATCAATATGTTTTTTGCAGCTCCCCACTGAAAGATTTTAGCAGCCACTTCTCTATGTCTCTGTCTATTTATTTATTTGTCTGCCAGCAAGGTAAACAAAGAAGACAGCAGATACCTTTTGGTGGCTCAGGACCTGTTTTGAAATGGCTCTTTTGACGTCCGCTCCCTATGGGAAGTAGATGCATGGCTATAAAGTGATTTCGTCATGGCTACTTGGGTGGTGTGTTTAATATAGTGATGGTTGAGAATCCCTATCTCTTCAGTTTGATTTGTAATTGGACTTAGCAACCAAACGGAGAATAGCTTGGATTTTTCAGTCCAATTCTGAGTCTGAGTTGAAGCCTTTTGGCACACCTGAGGACATTCAACAAACCCTGAAACCACCTTCTATTTTCCCCAGCCCCCTTCACACTTACTTGACCAGGCAGCAGTGGTGGAATTAGCAAACACGGCAGCATGGGCATTTCTGATGGGCTTCTGATCCAATGCAGCAGGTGCTGTCTGGGAAACAAAGTTTTCCCCAGGGTAACTGAGATCCTTGGAAGATGCAAGGATGTGGGCAGCAAGAGTCCTGGGACAGGAACATGTTAGTTTCTAGGATGCCTGAAACCTGTAAAGAGTTATGATTGCTTCTGTTCTTCCCTTTTCATTTTAATGTGTATTTATTGAGAGTTTCTCAGCCTTATCTCTGATGGCTCCTGTCATACACCTGGCCAGAAAATCAGGACATAGATGCTTGACCATCCCACTGTAATTCTCTCTGTTCCTGGCAAAGCATTAGGTTTATGTAAATGTGGTGAGCCAGCTTTCTCAGAAGAGGTGTGGTATTCACCTTCAAAAGAATATATAAATTAAAGATCAGCTTTAAAAAGAGAAAGTTCATTCAAGGATGCATCACAGTTTAGACTCATCCCACCCACATCAGATCACGGAGATAAGGGAAAAAAATGGGGATGTTGTCATATGTATGAATATTTCTCTTCACCAGGGAGCAGCTGCATATGGCAATTTCTCAATCTGAACCAAAACAAAATAGAAAACAACCCTCAAATGCATATTATTTAAGTGACTACTAGGGATGAGGAAGTGCCCACTAAATAATGCTTGGGAATCTGTTCACACAATGATTCATGGCTAATCTCAATTCAGAGATAATTTGAAATTAGGGGATTATTTAGTCGATGTTTTATTGATTCATCACATCTGGAACTTGCAAGAAAACGTGGCACTGTGGGATGTTTCTGTTCTGGGTTCAGCCAATTAGCATTGACCGATTCCTGGGTACTCCATATTCCTGGAATCATAGAATTATAGAAATGTAGATTTCGCAGGAACTACAAGGGTCATGGAAACAGTTTGTGAGCAAGTACATTTGGCATTGCACAGGTGCAATACAATTACAACGACCAGTCTAACAGCCCAATCCTAATTAGATCTACTTCAATATAAATTGAATTTAATTCAGTGGGCCTTAATCTCAGATAAGTGGAGTTAAGATTACAGCCTGTTAGTAGCAACCATGTTGTACCCCCGCCGCAGTTTTCAAACAGTCTTCAAAGGCAGCCCCATTTCCTAGAGTAGATGGTGTTGTGGCAGTGGCAGCAGAAGACCTCTTCCACAACTTGAGTTAGCTATGTCCCACCTCCAGCATTTCCTCTCAGGATGGTCCTGCTTCTCCGTATGTGGTGTGATATTATTACAGCACCATGGGTGAACCTGAGCCTCCTCCTAGGGCAGCTTGTGTCCTGGTCAGCTGTGGTTTGAACCAACCATCTATAACAATAGCATTGGCAAGGTATATGCCTCCATGCAGAATTGACTTGGCCAGTGGGTTTCAACACCAGCTTTCCAGCAGTGGGGAGGGGAAGGGCAAAGAGGCAGGAGGGTCAACGTGTTGTGGGAACATCAACAGAGCAAAGTTGGCATGCTTGCTGGAACATAGCCTCCAACATTTTTCCAATGAAATTAGGAACAGATAATCTGGGTGGCTTCCAACATATATTAAAACATAATAAAACTTTTATATATATTGCCTATACAGGGCTGTCTTTAGATGGCTTGGGGGTCATGTGAATCCATACCTACCAACATTTCTCAGATGAAAATAGGGACATTCTAAGGTAAAGTGGGACATTCCAGGATCAAATCAGAAACTGGGATGGCTTCTGTAAATCCAGGAAAATAGGGACACTTAGAGGGTCTACACCAGGCATCCCCAAACTTCGGCCCTCCAGATGTTTTGGACTACAATTCCCATCTTCCCCGACCACTGGTCCTGTTAGCTAGGGATCATGGGAGTTGTAGACCAAAACATCTGGAGGGCCACTGTTTGGGGATGCCTGGTCTACACCATGGTGGCCTCTCTACTGCTTTGCCTCTCCCTCCCAGAAAGCAGCAAAGACCCTGCTTCTGAGAAACTAGTATTGTGGCTTTGTCTCAGCAGACAAACCACTTCTGCTACCATGGCATTCCTAGCTGTTGGAACATTAGAACACATTTGAACCACCCCTTTATGCTTGACTCCAAGTACCAGAAACTAGACCACATAAGGAAATATTAGGTTGGATATTCTCCAGAGGAAGGGTACTCCCCACCTATGACTCAGTCCAATACCATATGTCGGTAGTATTTCAATGCCTACTTCAATGGTATAAATGAAAACAATATTCAGTAGGGCAGGTGAAGCCAGTATTAATTAAGGGGAAAATGTAATATATATTAATTATTATTAATACTGCCAGTATTAATTAAAGGAAAAATGGCTGCGTGCTGTTCAGAGTTTCAAGATCAGCAGAGCAGACAGGTAAATTGCCATGTGAACCTTTCAGCAATGATAATCCAAGTGTAACGAAACAACAAATGTTGATTCAATCAGCTCTGGAGGAGAAACAAATGAGACATACAAATAATGGGAAAATCTGCAAATTTATCATTTACAGGTAAATAGATGTTCTCAATATAGGCATGATTAGAGGGGCACTTTAGCAACATTGATAAGTGAATGTTGGAGCATGCAGTTTTGAAACAATAATCTGATTACTTCAAACCTCTGAGCTATAGTATTCAAATTTCATGAAGAGATTGTTTTAAACATGACACTTGTAGCATTTGTAGCAGTGCTTTCTAGTAGCCAATTGTTTTGATTAGCATATATAATATAGGCAGCTGTCAGGGGATTGTTGCGGCTACTCTCGAGTAAAGACACTCCAGTCTGCTCTGTCTTTCAGAGTTTTATTGTGCATATTATTTACAGTGCATAGATATCAGAAAACATGATTGCCTAGTCCGATTCAGAACCCGGCAATGGCTGCTTCTGGCTCTTCGGCCAGCATAAAAGCCTGGGCACCCCAAAACGCCACCCCCTAGTCCTGCGTGTGGGCGCGCGTCTCAATTCGGGTGCCGGAAGGGGCTGCATTCCTTCTCCCGTCCTTTGGCTGGAGCGTTGCAGAGGCTCCGACACCTCTCTGCGCTGTCCTTCCTCCTCTGGTCCAGCTGGGTCGGTGCCTAGGCTCTGACACGTCTGAGAGCCCTCTCTCCACCCCGCTCCATTCCTCATTCCATTCTCCTGACCTGCTGCTAGTGCTGTCACTGGGCAAAGTGCTGGTCAAGATGACTGGGGGAGGGCCCCTGTAAGGAGTCCCCCTGACAGCAGCTTTTTCCTTTGTTTGTTGTACGTAAGAATGTGGTGCTCAGCCAGTTGTTTTGGGTGTGAATGCTTGTGTGCAAAAGGATTATGTGGCTACAGGAAAACCATGCCTAGCACAGAAGTGGTGGTATATTCCTGCTGCTCCATGAGACTGGTCCTCCATTAGGCACATTGGGACAATTGCCTCTTGTGGCAGAATTTGGATCTCTTGCAAGGGCAATAAATTGCTAGTTACTGTATTATTGAAGTATCTTTACTCCCAAGGAAAGTTCCTTGTGGGATTTTCTGTCTTAGGTGCCAACATAACTTCATCAGCTTTGGGTCCTATGCATCTTGAGTTTAGAGTGCTGTTTGCTGTTCCACCTTGGGCTGCAAATTGCCTCGGCCTGGTTCTGATCTTCCTAAAGCACATATTCTGGAAGACAGCTTTATTAATGGATTATCAGCTGCAATGGAAGCTCCATATTTTCAGAGGCGTTATACCTTCTGATTATGAAGTGCTGGCAGTAAGCAATAACAGATGACCCATTGAAGAGGCCCATTGAAACATAGTCTTAGTAAACATGTCCAAAGGCATCCTCAACTTGAATCTGTACCCAATTAGTGCCTGAGTGAAGAAATCCATTTCCCATTTCCCAGATTCTTCCAGAGTGGACGAAAAATGATGAAGCATGTGTCTCCTCTGCTTCTGGTATACCATAATAATGCAGGTAGCAAAGCTGATGCTTTGAGGAAAGGTCCATATATTAGAGGATGGCTTCAGCCTACCAGCTCCAAACCTACTGCTGGTTCACAATAATATTTCATGGGAAAGATGAATCATACTTGCCCTGTGCCTAATACAGACAGTATGCTTCTTTCTAAGAAGCTGCCTTGCCGTACCTTTTAAAAGCCTGCCTCCTTTTGCTTCTGAGATAAATTACTAGTCTCAATATTTCCTGCAATTGAAGATGCCTTTGGCTTCTTCATTGAATTTCATCCAAAAGTAATCAAAATGCACTGGGATAACTTCCAGGCTTAAAACATACCAGCAATTTCTCTGTTCATGCCAGTGGCATTTTTCAGATGTTCCAAAGAGCAGATGTTGTGCCTGTATTTTGCTTAAAGACTTCTTTTCATTGAGCTTTGTTTCCTATTTAGCAACCCACCGTCATATGTTCTGTTTTTCTGGAAGTCTGTAATTGTCACTGTGCCCTGCATTTTGTGAGAATTGTATTATCGATGAGGCCAGTGCACTGTTCATTATCCTGCTGTGATGGCAATGGACCTTTCAGCAAGCGATGTCATTTGGCCCCGCAAGAGGATCTTGGGCTTTTGCTGCAGGTGAATACTGATTGCAAGCTGGTTGTGCGTTGCGGTGCTTCGTGGTTCTAAAATGCAGAAGACGAACAGGCTATAAGGAACTAAGAACAGATTTTGTCTGTGAAGCAGAAGTCTGCTTTAACATGTCACGGGAATTGGGGAGGAATGGATGTAAGTGACAAGGCCATGATTGGCACAATTTCTATATGTGCACAGCTATGTTTCATCTCAGGGTGAAATGATGGATTAGGAGATGCTCCACGAACCTTGCAGAAAACCAAACATTACCTCCCGTCAAAGCAAAAAATACAACAAATGAAAGAGTTGCCCTTTAATGGTACCACGCTCCCCCCATCTGCTGTGGTGCTGGTTTTCTGTGACTCCAATGAGACCAAGAGGAAGCCACTTGATTTTCTTATAGACAGAATAACCTCTTCAGGATGAGGAATGAGATAAGCATGTTATGGAGAGTGAGAAGTGAGGAGACTGTTACCTGATGCTGGTTCCTTAATCCTTTTTGACGTTATCATGCATCAAATGGCAGAAGGTTAAAATTGCACATATATTACAAGCTCCCTTAACTGGCTCATGTGGGGAGCAGGCAGCTTACATGTTCAAGGAGTGCATTGGAGAAGTTGTGGGCTGTCCAGCAGTCATGCCCTGCCTGTGTACTCATCGTGCGTACATATGAAGGGGCTCTGTGTGCATACCAAAATACCTGTGTAGTCCTGGTGAATGAAATACTGAAGATGACTAAAGTCTTACTTATTTGATTTAGGGATGCTCCCCACTCTCTCCAGCAGAAAAAAAAATGCCCATGAAAAAGGTATCAGAAGGTGGAATCTACCTGATTTTGCACTACAGTCCAGTGAATAGGAATCTATCTTCCCTGCCAATTTCTCACTCACCATAGACCAGGCACCCCCAAACTGCGGCCCTCCAGATGTTTTGGCCTACAACTCCCATGATCCCTAGCTAACAGGACCAGTGGTCAGGAAAGGTGGGAACTGTAGTCCAAAACATCTGGAGGGCCGAAGTTTGGGGATGCCTGCCATAGACCATAGATCTAACTCAGAAAAAGTATCAGCTTATCTGGGCTACCAAAGCTGGTTTATAACAAGGAGGAAGTCAGACTGAAAAGAATTGAGATGAGGAAGGCTGGTACAGCAACAGGCCTTCTGGCTCTGATCTTAAGATATGGACAAGACAACTTGGGTGTGGATGAACCGAAAGAGCAAAGGCATGAAAGAAAGACTGCCTGCACAACTCGAGACCAACCAAGTTGAATGCAACCTGCTACGTATGTGTTCTGGACTAGAATTGGCTCTCAGCCATAGGAGGGTCTCAGTGTCTGTCTTTCCCTCCTCTGTGCAATCTAGCAGGCCATAATACTATAGGTCCCATAGCTGGTGGACTGAATTTCAATAGAAAGAAAGTTGTGCTGATCTGATTTACAAGGCAAGGGGAAATACTTGACCCCCTCTAATCAGTCAGTTCTTTCTCAACCATGAGAAACCTGTTTGAGTGTTTGCAAAAGTTTAACAATTATCTGCTGAAGGATGGCAGAGTCCTTCCTCGCCTGCAGTCTGGTGACCCTTTAATTCACTCGAGGACCCACAGTGTCAATTTGTTAACTTTCACCCAAAGTGAGATATTTGACAGAAACCCTTAAGGCTGGTTTTATATTCATGCAAGTATATCCATAAAAACTAATCATTAAGCTTAAGAGTTCTCAATAGAGTACCTACTTCCGCAATTAATTTCTTTATTGTGAAATGAAATGCTATCTTAAATTAATCTCATCCCGAATCTGGACACCCTAGCTTAATATAGCCTTGGCTTTTAAGGAATTTAGTATTCTCAGTTGCCTCGGAGATTAGCTGGCATTAATTTCTGCAATAACTCAGTGAAATCTTACAAAAGATATGTCTCTTTCAATCTGTTAGGTGCACAATAAATTATCCAGTAATTATACATCCTACACATTTCCCCAACTCTTATGGAATGGGTGGTCCATTTCTCCTGCTTCAATTTTCCTTTGATTTGTGATTTTCCAAACTCTCTCTTAGAAACAATATTTGAAGCCTTATTCTTTACTGCCAAGTTCTTCCCACCCCCGCTTTGCTGCCAGTAGGAAACAGCTTGTATTCATTCCAATAGGTACTTTTCAGAGACCCTTAACCTTCCCAAACAAAAGTAGATACCATTTTTTTTTAAAGTAAGTTAGCTTGAATACCTCAAGGTAGAATAAACATTAATTCAGAATGCAGAAGCTCAGCAGAATAATGTGTAACATGAGAAATGACCATCAACAGTCATTGCTTAGGAAACAGCGATTTAGCTTTCCCCTGCTGCATGCATGAAAGTTGATGGAGTGGAGCTGAAAGCTCTTCTGGGATCTAGAGGAGACGGCATGGCCATCAGGAGTAAGATGAGACACTGTTGACTAAAAAAAAAGAGGAGCCATCTGCAAAATAAATTAGAGCTTCGGGCAACCGCAGGCATGGGGTTTGGTTAACGGCATGGCACATTGCGAACACAAAGGTTTGTCTCCTCTGTGGGAATGGTCAAACTGTTTGACAAGCAGTAAGCTCTTTTCCATCTCCTGTCATGGATTACCTTTATCTTGGAAGGATAGCAGCAAACACAGGTGGAGGCCTCCAAGATGAAAAGGGAACAGGAGAGGAGAAAAGCAGCTTATGTGCACAGGGCCTCAGGTTTATTGATTCGGCTTACTTCCACTTTGTGCTTTGGGGCATGCACACCACATGGACTGACAAACTGTGCTTGCATTGGAAAGCAGCATATACCGCAAGAAGGCAGGCAGTGAGTCAGTTAAAAAAAAAGTTAGAATTAACCACCTGTACTTTTTGAGACATTTGTGCGATATTCAAAGAACCAGGTCCTCCCAGAGCTGATAAGTGCTTCTCAAACAATGGTTGGTTCACATCAGTCTGTCTTGGAAGACAAGGGAGGACTGTGACTTCAGTCAAACTGTTGGAAGGACAAGAAGAAGGGGAAGAAATGGACAATGTCTGGAACTTGTTGATTCTTGGTGCCAGTGGAAGGGAGGGATCTGCTGTTGTTGATTTCAAACTGCTGGAGTATTATGGGAAGGAGCTGAGCCTGAGAAAGAAGAGGGTTTAACCTTGAAGTTGCAGCTCCGCCTCAACCAGGCTGGAATACAACAGCAGTGGGAGTAAGGAGATAGTCCCAAATGCCACAGGAAAAAGGAAAACATCAGAGAGACATATAAGGTCAAGAGACTAACAACTGACTTTTGGATGTGGCGGACGCAAGATGAAAAGGCCAAAGGTATGGTTCCTCACTTGAAGCCTTTTTGGGGAATTTAAATCATACAAAAACAAGAATAGAAAGCATTAAGAGTGGAGCTGTTAATTATGTGATAATTTTGAAAAACAGAATGTAATAGAAATAAATAAGAATATGAAACACAGTAATATTAGATTCTGAAGGAAATCAGCCCTGAGTGCTCACTGGAAGGACAGATCCTGAAGCTGAGGTTCCAATACTTTGGCCACCTCATGAGAAGTGAAGACTCCCTGGAAAAGATCCTGACGTTGGGAAAGATGGAAGGCACAAGGAGAAGGGGACGACAGAGGACGAGATGGTTGGACAGTGTTCTCGAAGCTACGAACATGAGTTTGACCAAACTGCGGGAGGCAGTGGAAGACAGGAGTGCCTGGCGTGCTCGGGTCCATGGGGTCACGAAGAGTCGGACACGACTAAACGACTAAACAACAACAATATTAGATCATAAAGATCCATCAAGAACGTTGTGTGGGAAGCATCTTAACAAAATTGTATTAATTTGGAAGTGATCTGTGTAATTGGGTTTATATTGGAAAATCAATAAAAATAATTGGCAAAAAAAGATATTTGAAGATGGTTATCATATCTCCTCTCAGTCTCCTCTTCTCCAGACTAAACTTACCCAACTTCCTTCAACTGTTCCTCATAAGACTTGGTTTCCATAGCCTTTATCATCTTTCTTTCCCTCCTCTGCACACAATCCAGCTTGACTCCTGATAAACAATCTCAGCAACAAAATGACCCCCCTAATGATGATGACAATGGTAATAATAATAACAACAATAATAATAGAATAGAAAGCTAAACTAAGAAAGGTTGGACCTATTTATGGAAGGACTGTGAGCTGCTCATCGCAAGGAACCATGTCCTTTAATTATAATAATATGAGTTTTGCCTGGCATGCATAAGGAATAACTTGTGGAAGAAAAGTTAGAAGTTGGTCCCAAACTTTTGTAAAAATGTCTGACCCTGTTTTGTGAGGCCTGGTGTCATTATTTCACACATCTCTCCCCATGAATTTTAGAAAATAAAGTCTACTTCTGCAAGGTTATTTTGTTGAAAGCGAAATGCCTGAAAATTCCCCAAAGGCAAAGAAGCTGGTGCTTGAAGGTGGTGAGGAGTGATGTTACATTCCATGACCCTTTGTTTGAGTGAAAAATAGAATGAGCACACAAATCTCCTGTGGGCTATTAATTAGTGGAGACTGATTTCCATATTAATTGTTGATATACAAGGGGCACCTGCTGAGAGTAAAACACCTTCCTCCTGCTGTCACAAAAGGCCAGAAGAGATGGAGTGCGCACAGGGCCAGCTTGTGTTTTATTGCAAATGTGTTAGAATAAGTGAAATCCTGTTGGGTTTATGAAAGCTGCTGATTCTTTGCACAAAGGGCAGGAGGGAGCATTAGCTGCTGAGAATGAATTTGTAACAGAGCTTATGGGAGCAAATACAGGACCATCAAGTCACCAACTGGAGGAGCCTCTTATTCACTATTCACAACAAAACAAAACAAATAGGGGCAGCAGCTGCAGTTCCAGCTTCTGTTCCTCTTCCAGGTCTACTGCCCATGTTGAGGGACACAGGTGGCGCTGTGGTTAAACCACTGAGCCCCTTGGGCTTGCTGATCAGAAGGTCGGCAGTTTGAATCCCCGCGATGGGGCGAGCTCCCATTGCTCTGTCCCAGCTCCTGCCAACCTAGCAGTTTGAAAGCATGCCAGTGCAAGTAGATAAATAGGTACCACTGCAGTGGGAAGGTACCGGTAAATGGCGTTTCCATGTGATTTGGCTTACGTCACAGTGTCCCGTTGAGCCAGAAGCGATTTAGTCATGCTGGCCACATGACCCAGAAAGCTGTCTGTGGGCAAACACCGGCTCCCTTGGCCTGAAAGCGAGATGAATGCCACAACCCCATAGTCGCCTTTGACTGGACTTAATGGTCCAGGGGTCCTTTATTTTTATTTATTTATTTTTTTTACTGCCCATATTCAAATTCTACCTGCTGGAGCAAGCAAGGTGAGGTGACTGCCTCAGTTGGCAAGATCTGCAGTGGCAACAGAAAGGAGATTCTGAGTAGACATCAGGAAGAATTTTTTAACAGTAAAAGCTGTTTGACAATGGAACAGATTCCCACGAGAGGTGGTGGACTCTCTTTCCTTGGAGTTTTTTTTAACCAGAGGTTGTATAGCCATCTGTCACATATGATTTAGTTGAGATTGTGCACAACACATCATATGGGGACTTCTGGCAAGGAAAAATGGTGGGCGCCATGGCAGCGGGCAGCAAGCAGCTCCTGAAGCCAGCCAGAGCCAACTGAGCTACCAGGCTTGCTCTGGGCTGCTGACTCCCGCTGCTGCCGCCACTGCCCAAGGGGAACTGGGGACGTCTGGTGGTACAGATCTCCTTCCCCCTTCCCCCTTTGTTTTGACTGATTGGGGGAGGCTTGGGGGTCGCAGCTGGCTGGCCATTGCCCAGTTTTTTTTAAAAAAACTCTGCACATTTATGTTTCACAGGGTGCGAAAGAAGGCTTTGCACCTTGCCTGGCAGAAAAACCACGCGCCTTTCACCCCTCCTGGGCAACGCCTGCCCATCTGCGACTCCCGAGCCTCCCCCTATCTGTCAAAGCAAAGGAGGAAGGGGGCAGGTCATTGGGGAATGCTTCGGATATGCATGTGTACTTGGGCCCAGGGTCTTTTGCCTCTCCATCTCCACTACTGACTACCTGTTGCTACTCAGCTTAAAACAACTCTCAAATTCTATGCATCATTATACAGTATCATACTGTACATACTTGCAAAAAGTTTGCAGGTTCTGTTAAAAGTATTGCACAATGGTCCCCTTGGAACAACACAGCTAGCTTTGTTTTTTTATCATTTATTAAAGATTCCTAGTTAACCTAGGAATCTAGGTTATCCTATATTCCTATATTCTTTTGTGGTACAAAATATAATAAAGGTCATATATCTTGCTCCACTTTCTGGTTTTTGAGCCAAAAATTGATAGCCCACCCATGTGCGCATTAGACAGCCCCTCTAACCCTGTCCTTAGCAATGCTATGAGATTAGTTTGCTGTTCTTAACAATGTCATTTCACTGATTAATTTAGTTTGCATTGAAGCAGAAATCTTTAGGTAGGAAACCCATTCAATGATGTAGATAAGAGTTCAGGTCTGTCATGAAAATCTATGCAAGGTAATCTCCTTTTGTTTTTCAGGCAGTTTATTCATTTATAGAAATTGGTTAAAGATTAGATTCAACCAATACATTATATTACAGATTACATCATACATTCAGTTTGTGAAATCTTTGAGGTTATCTAACTCCACATTTATTTTTATGAGGGGAAGATTTCTTGATACTAAACTATCAGCATCATGTGGACTTTTAACTATTTCAGCACAGATTCTTGTGACTTCATTGTATTTTTTACTTTTTAAGAGATTTGCTCAGAAACATAGCAACTATCATTTTCAGGTTTTATTCAGAAGCTGTGCCATAAAAACACTTTGTTAGAATTGGTTGAATGACAATCCCAGGACTTGGATGTAGGGGAAATAGTGACCTGTTAAATGCCAACCTCTAGATGTTTCAGAATAGACTGGGGAGTCCAATTCATATGAACCAGCCCAGCTCAGAAGAATTGGCATTAGTAAGAGTAATTGTGGCTCACTCTTCCGGTGACTAATGGATATTCCGTTTTTTTGCGACCCAAACTGTCTTTGACTTTAATTGGGGTTTTTACATTTTGCTCCTCCAAACTCAGATGTAATTGCATTCTGTTGACCTTTTCACTCTGCAGACTTGTTCTTGTTTCCTTGGAATAAATGGGAGTTGGTGCCATTAACCTGGGTGAGAACAGGTTGGAGTCCTATGAATTGGCAAAGGGCACGCTTTAAATGAAAATTGGATCTCTTCATTCCATAATAACATACTTAAAAAGGAGGTGGATTTTTCTCTTGTATCTTTTGGAGGAGCAGGGAATCATTTTAACAACAAGGAATGCAATTTCTTCTTATTAAACAAACAAGTCAACCTACATGACAAGTGATCTCCCCCCACCCGGTTAATTGCTACTAATTAATTTGTGTATGTTCATATGTTTCATAGAAGGATCATAATATACAGTTTTAAGATGATTTTGGGGTGATTAACAAAAAATGATATAATCTTTCCATCTGAATTTTGGGGAGGAGAGAAAAGTCCTGGCTGTGGATGGAGGAGAAATTATTTCATTTCATATTTTAAATGTGAACCTACCTAATTCTCACTTCTCAAATCAATGTGAAAACTATATATAATTTCCCCAACCTTCCTGGTTATCTCCCGCTTGAACTACTGCAATGTACTCTACATGGGGCTACCTTTGAAGGTGACCTGGAATCTACAACTAATCCAGAATGCGGCAGCTAGACTGGTGACCGGGAGTGGTCACCGAGACCATATAACGCCGGTCCTGAAATACCTACATTGGCTCCCAGTATGTTTCTGAGCACAATTCTAAGTGTTAGTGCTGACCTTTAAAGCCCTAAATTGGGGGTCAGCAAACTTTTTCAGCAGGGGGCCGGTCCACTGTCCCTCAGACCTTGTGGGGGACCGGACTATATTGGGGGGGGTGAATGAATTCCTATGCCCCACAAATAAGACAGAGATACTTTTTAAATAAAAGCACACCTTCTACTCATGTAAAAACACACTGATTCCCGGACGGTCCGCAGGCCAGATTTAGAAGGCAATTGGGCCAGATCCGGCTCCCAGGCAGGGACGGCCCCAAGGTAAGGCTGGGTGGCGCAATGCGCCAGGCCGCCAGGGGGTGCCGTGCTGCTGCGCCCATGGCAGCCGCGCTGCACCCGCCACACTGAGAAATGGGGGGGGCGCCGGAGGGATCGTCGCACCACGGTGCCAGGGCGCCTGATATGCTAAAGACGGCCCTGCTCCCAGGCCTTAGTTGGTCTATCCATGCCCTAAATGGCCTCAGCCCAGTATACCTGAAGGAGCGTCTCCACCCCCATTGTTCAGCCCAGACACTGAGGTCCAGCTCGGAGGGCCTTCTGGTGGCTCCCTCACTGCGAGAAGTGAGGTGACAGGGAACCAGGCAGACGGCCTTACTGGTAGTGGCACCCATCCTGTGGAACTCCCTCTCATCAGATATCAAGGAGATAAACATTTTCTGACTTTTAGAACACATATGAAGGCAACCCTGTTTAGGGAAGTTTTTAATGTTTGATTTTTTTTTATCCTGGTTTTAATATTCTGTTGGGAGCTGCCCAGAGTGGCTGGTGGGTGTCAGAGGGTCATCATGGCTACTCTACAGTAACTCCGTTTGAGTCCAGTTTGTCTTTAAAGACTTAAATTGTGCATAGTATTTACAGTGCAGAGATAGCTTAAAGCATGACCTCTCATTCCGAACCAGAATCCGGCAATGGCGTACGTCTGTTCCTACGCCAGCAAAGTAGTAGGGGCACCCCAAAACGCCTCCCCCTTGACCTGCGTCACGGTGCTCTCCTTAACGCTTGTGCTGGAAGGAGCGATGCCCTCTCAGCCTCCTCCTGGTCAAACCAGTGTAATGGGTCTCCAGCATCCTGGAGCCCTTGCCTACATCTCTCCTCCCCTGAGCTTTCCCATCATTCCACACGCTGGCTGCTCTCTCCCTCCGAGTCTCTCCCTTCCCCCCTGGCTGCTTCAGACCCACTGCTGCTCCCCGTGTTTGGTGAGGTGGACGTTAGGATGATGGGGCCTGGCTCCCTATAGGGAGTTACCCTTACAGTGGTGTATAAATTATTATTATTATTATTATTATTATTATTATTATTATTATTATTACTTGGTGGAGTCAAAAGAAGGGGACTTGTTCAAGAGTATGAGGGCAGTCAGTGAGTTTGACTACTAAACATGAAACTGGATCTCTAATCTTGGATAGTCTTTTGCTGTCTCCTGATGCCAGAGCTGTTTGGTTAATCCTGTTCTCTTTGGCCCAAATTGCTTCATTAGGTGATATGATTCTATGGTGGAAAGCAGACACTACTCCCAGAACCCACAAAGGGATTTTTCCCTCTCTCCTTTTTGCTTTATTATAAACCATGAAATAGTGTATGGCACCTAAATGCTTGTTTAAAACCATTAGTATATAACTTTTTTTCTTGTGAGTCAGATGTTAGCATTGCTTTCCACTTCACTGACTAGAATACAACTGTAACCCCATTTTGCTTATCTTTGTTAGCAAGACCCCTGTCTTCCCATTCTTTATGAGCAGTTCTTAACTCAGGGATCAGCCAGGTCAGGTCTCGAAAGAAGGGATTATGTAGTAGAGGTATTAGTGAACTAGTAGGCTCAGCACTTCTTATTTAACTCCAAGAGAATGAGACCTGTCTTGGGAGCTAATGCTTCGTCACAGCCTTTGGGCAAGGAGCCAAAAGCAAATTGTATTTCAGAGGAGAAAGGAGGACCTAGTATAGGACTGGCTGGATAATCCTGGAGAGCTAGCATGGAATGTGTGGCCAATATAAAACAGCTAACATCAGGCTCCCCCCCCCCCCAATTCAGCACGACCAAGTCTTCAAATTACTGTTGGTTAGCAAGAAAATCAGAGTTGTGGAATCAGAGTTCTACTAAAGCTGAATGTTTGGAATGAATGTTTGGACTGAATGCTTCTTTACTGTAACATACCAGAGAACTTAAAGTAAGAGGTAAGGCTTGCAAGTTAGGGGTCATCTGTGTTCTAGACTTGTAAAGTTAATGACCCCTGGATGGTGAAGTCCAGTCAAAGGCGACTGTGGGGTTGCGGCACTCATCTCACTTTCAGGCCGAGTATTCAGTATTTATCTACTTGGTCTGATGTGCTTTCAGACTGCTAGGTTGGCAGGAGCTGGGACAGAGCAACGGGAGCTCACTCCGTCGCAGGGATTCGAACTGCCAACCTTCCGATCGGCAAGCCTGGTAGGCCCAGCCTCAGCTGCGTGTAATCAAGTATTGAATAATAAAATGATGGGAAATCAGGTGGCATGCAGGCATATGTTATGTAAGGATTAGTTGGAGAGATCCAGGTTCAAATTCCCCTTGGCCACAAACTCACTGGCCCTCTCACTGCCTCTAAGGCAGGCTTCCTCAACCTCGGCCCTCCAGATGTTTGGAGACTACAATTCCCATCATCCCTGACCACTGGTCCTGCTAGCTAGGGATCATGGGAGTTGTAGGCCAAAAACATATGGAGGGCCGAGGTTGAGGAAGCCTGTTCTAAGGGCTTATCCATACTTCTGCTTAATCTGTACTAGTGGTTTTCCCCTTGCTCTGCTTCTTTTCTAGGGAAAACCTGTTCTTTAGTGCTAAATTGGAACAAATGTCCAGCTGGAGAAAACCCGAATCACCACTTGTACCAACTGAGTGCTAAAGAGTGGCTTTCCCCAAGGGGAGGGGGAAGCAGTGGGACCAGAGGTAGTGTAGATAAGAGGAGGAGAAGATTAGTACATTTCTGAGCACAATTCAAAGTGTTGGTGCTGACATTTAAAGCCCTAAACAGACTCAGCCCAGTATACCTGAAGAAGCATAACCACCCCCATCATTCAGCCCAGACACTGAGGTCCAGCTCT
Organism: Zootoca vivipara; assembly: GCF_965207765.1. Taxonomy (NCBI): domain Eukaryota; kingdom Metazoa; phylum Chordata; class Lepidosauria; order Squamata; family Lacertidae; genus Zootoca; species Zootoca vivipara. Next base: position 13,367,475 of record NC_142587.1, on the reverse strand, counting down.
GAGGGCCTTCTAGCAGTTCCCTCATTGTGAGAAGTGAAGTTACAGGGAACCATGCAGAGGGCCTTCTTGGTAGTGGCACCCACCCTGTGGAATGCCCTCCCACCAGATGTCAAGGAAATGAATAACTATCTGACATCTGAAGGCAGCCCTGTATCAGGAGGTTTTTAATGTTTGACGTCTTCCTGTGTTTTTATTTTTTTGGAAGCCACCCAGAGTAGCTGTGGTAACCCAGTCTGATGTGCGGTGTATTATTATTATTATTATTATTATTATTATTATTATTATTATTATTATTTACTATTATTACTACTACTACTACTATTAGATCTCAGCCTAACCTACATCACAGGGCTGTTGTGAGGAATAAATAGAGGCAGGGGCAGTGAACTGTGTACACTGCCTTGAAAGGTGGGATATAAATGAAATAAATAAAGAAGCTACATTATTATAAGGACTTGTGCCATTTCCCCCCCCCCATATATATAAAAACCACTAATTTGTCTGACCTATTATATTGGATGACTTCTCATCAGGGAAGAGAGGATTCTGAAATTCCACCACACGTCCCTGTCCGTCCCCCAATATGGTGTGTGTAATTGGAATATTCCATACATTTTAGGCCTTCTTGTTGCTAGACAAATATTGACAAATTGCAGAGAATTCATACAATAGGAGCACTCGTGGAGCTTGAGAAAACTGACTTATGAGAGCAGATTAAAAGAGCTAAATATTTATCATGCTGCTAAGCAATAACTAATGGGAACATAAATCTAAGGTTGTTGAAGGGTATAAATGCCAAAGAGGGGGGAAGGAATAATTTAAACATACAAGTGGTGTAATTGAGATCAGTGGAATGAAATTAAAGAAAGAAACACTGACATTGAACAACAGAGACATAAATACATTGGAGAATAGCTCCAAATTCTGGTGTGTCTTTAGGGTCATTGAAAAGCATTCAGCACAAACTGCTAGGGTTTTGGAATAATGAACACCACCCTTTTAACATCAGCTTTGTGGTTATACAGTAGGGAAGGTTTTTTTTTTATTGATGTCAGGGTAATTTTTTATATCTGAGTTGGACTGTGCCATTTCATTGCATATGTAGGGAACGTCCCTGAAGTCCCTTTGGTGATGGAACATTTAATTTAATTTCACTTTTAATTGATGTACTGGCTTTCTGTGTCACTACACACAAGGCGGTTTAGCAAGCTGAAGAAGCAACAAAACAAGGAGCAGGGATCACACATGTAATAACAAACTGAACCAATACAACAGCAACAAAAATCACGGCAACTTTAAAATAAACATATTATATAAAAATAAAACAATTTTTCAATAATCCATTGGAATATAACGGTAAACAGTAAAATTAAATATCACCCAATAATAATTAAACAGTTTGCACTTATCGGCTGCAATAAAGAATTACTAAGCTGTACTCAGTAAATATAACAACATAGGTACCCTTGTTGTGTGAAGATGCAAGGGCTTTTTTTAAGGAAAACCTGAAAGTGGTTAATTTATTTTCTTGACGCTACTTTAAACAGCCACAGCTTCCCCAAAGAATTATGGGAGCTGTAGTTTGTTAAGGACACCAAGGGTTGTTAGGGGACCCCTATTCCCCTGCCAGAGCTACAATTCCCAGGTGTCCCAGTGAAGATGGAATAGTTGTTAAACCACACTGGGAAGCGTACAGTAGCACCATTAACAAACCACACTTCCCATGATTATTTGGAAAAAGGTGTGTAAAGTGGTGTCCTGGTGCTTTATATATCCTCTTTCCACTTCTTTCCTACCAAGGGGCAATATCTGTATTTTGAAGATTTAAATTTCCTCTTGCTTCTACCTCAAACTTACCGGTAACTCAAAATCTGCTGTTTATGATAACTGTTTTATTAGATGAACTAATAGTCTGAGTCAATAGAAGGTGATTTCCTGTGAACCCAGAAAGTGAAAAACTGCTGTATGTTCTTAAAGTATTTCACACATTATATTCAGATGTCGGTCATTAGTAATGGTCGTTAATATAATGAAATCTCAAGCAAAAACATGTTGAAGCTGAACTCTCTTCCAGTATTTGCATATTGGATGAGAGATTAATAGATAAATGTAAATATACGGTGTTTACCAGGTAAACTGTGGGTGAGAGCCAGGTTCCTCTTCCAAACTCAGAGGAATGCGAAAGATGCAATTGCCCCATCATTTTCTGATTATCTCCATCTGTCTCTCCCCATAGTGTTGGGAGAGGCATCCATCCCCTGGCGCACAGGAAACAGGAAGCCCCTACTTTATACTGTTAATCATTTTTAAATAGTACAACTTGGAGCGTTGGTTACAATGGTACCTTGGTTTCCGAACATCTCCGTTGACAGACATTTCGGTTTTTGAATGCCGTAAACCTGGAAGTAAATGCTTCAGTTTTCAAACGCACCTTGGCAGTCAAACCGAAAATGTGGCTTCCGTATTGAGTTTTCTGTTTTGAGGCTTCTGTACTGAGTTTTCAGTTTTTGAATGTTTCAGATCTCGAACGGTCTTCCGAGGTACCACTGTATATGTAATAGATATCTTTGTCATCTGAGGTATGGAAATAATGACACTCACCTAATTTATAGAGTTAACAGTTCCCTGTTATGCGAATGCAGGATGTTGAGCTTTTGATCTGTCCTTTACATGTATGCTCAAAAGTAGAATCATAGAATCATAGAGTTGGAAGAGACCACAAGGGCCATCCATTCCAACCTCCTGCCAAGCAGGAAACACAATCAAAGCATTCCTGACAGATGGCTGTCAAGCCCCTGCTTAAAGACCTCCAAAGAAGGAGACTCCACCACACTCCTTGGTAGCAAATTCCACAGCCGAACAACTCTTACTGTCAGGAAGTTCTTTCTAATGTTTAGGTGGAATCTTCTTTCTTGTAGTTTGAATCCATTGCTCCATGCCCGCTTCTCTGGAGCAGCAGAAAACAACCTTTCTCCCTCCTCTATATGACATCCTTTTATATATTTGAACGTGGCTATCATATCACCCTTTAACCTTCTCTTCTCCAGGCTAAACATACCCAGCTTCCTCATAAGGCATTGTTTCCAGACCTCTGACCATTTTGGCTGCCCTCCTCTGGACACGTTCCAGCTTTTCCAATATCCCTCTTGAACTGTGGTGCCTAGAACTGGACACAGTACTCTAGGAGAGGTTTGACCAGAGCAGAATACAGTGGTACTGTTATTTCCCTTGAAGAGGGAAGAGCCCTACAAAAAGTAGGGATTATACAAACATGTCTCAACCCATTCTGACATACATTTGTACTTTCACCAGGTATTTCTCATTTCTCTGCAACTGGTTTATTTTGCACAAGCCTTCATTTTCATCACCTGTTGATGTGGATATATAAAAATATGTTCTACCTCTGCTGCCCATCATAGACATGCATAACTCAGCCATCAACAGATACTTACAAAACAATTACCTCCCCCTTGTGTTCCCTTTCAAATTAATGAATTTCCAGAAGGGTAGGCCTGTTAGTCTTTTGCAACCAAACCAAGAGCAAGTCTTGTGACACCTTAAAGGCAAAGCTAATGAAGTGGCTAATGGCCCATCACAAAGCCACCTATGGCTGCAATCCTAATACAGTAATCTCTACTCAGCAGTCCCAAATGAATTCAACTGAGTTGACTTCCGGGGTTAGGATTGTATCTTTGCTATCTTGATTTTACAGTTCATCATGAACTTAATCCTGCCTCATTTCCCTCACCCAGCATTCAGGCGAGGACAGTTTAGCACCCTGTTGATATTTTGCTCTCTGTATCCTGGATGGTGTGGATTCCTGCAGCATATTAAAAGATTCTGCAAGCATTCTACTGCTGCATACATAAGTCCTTTTTGTAACGCTAGGGTTGCCATATTTCAAAAAGTTAAAATCCTGACACCCGCAAAGCTGTTGAGCTTTTTATTTTATAAGAAGACTCATGTGTACCAGCACATAGATTTTCTCTGCATTAAATGTACCTTGCATTTTACAGGCAAGGAAAGAGTCTATCTTTCTAGATCAGGCATCCCCAAACTGCGGCCCTCCAGATGTTTTGGCCTACAACTCCCATGATCCCTAGCTAACAGGACCAGTGGTCGGGGAAGATGGGAATTGTAGTCCAAAACATCTGGAGGGCTGAAGCTTGGGGTGCCTGTTCTAGATCTAAAAGTATAGGCTCTGTGCAACACAGGAGCTATCTATGGTGGAAGAAAAGAGAGTTCATTGCCACAATCCAGTTCCCCATCCACCCATTGATTTGTATCCTGTTTGCAGCTGAGCAGGGACGCAGGTGGCGCTGTGGGTTAAACCACAGAGCCTAGGGCTTGCTGATCAGAAGGTCGGCGGTTCGAATCCCTGCGACGGGGTGAGCTCCCGTTGCTCGGTCCCAGCTCCTGCCAACCTAGCAGTTCGAAAGCACATCATAGTGCAAGTAGATAAATAGGAACCGCTACAGCGGGAAGGTAAACGGCGTTTCCGTGTGCTGCTCTGGTTCGCCAGAAGCGGCTTTGTCATGCTGGCCACATGACCTGGAAGCTGTACGCCGGCTCCCTCGGCCAATAATGTGAGATGAGTGCGCAACCCCAGAGTCGGTCACGACTGGACCTAATGGTCAGGGGTCCCTTGCAGCTGAGCAGACAGGTTCTTCTCTGAATGTGGCACATTACAAAGTGGTGTGCATTCCTAGAATGCAGTACAAGCCTGCGTAAAATGAGCCCCACCAAAATAAACACAGCCAACCTGCCACCTACATGGGCTCCCCAAGGATTTCACAGGCCTATTTTTGGTTGCCCTGTTTAAAAGGGTTTTGTCAACCATCGTGGCAGAGTACACAACAGGTGGTGGGTGACTCTCTGGGTAGGCCTTGAGTAGAGCATCCACATTATTTTAATCCGGCACTGACCCTTTTAGCATGATGCATGAACAGGACTGACAAGATTAGCTTCCGAGTGCTGGGAAAACCACTAAGCATTCAGCTACAGGGGCTCACGCTAAAATGTTTTGACAGTGTGCAGGATCATATTAACCCAAGGCTGAATATTTTGTGTGTGCAGCCATTAACTGTTCCTGATTGTTTTGGGAAACAGTGACTGAGATGACAGGGAAAGGAAAGGAAAGGAGAGAGGGGTGCAGACCGAGGCCTGAAATTAATTGCATTGCTCCAGCTCTTCAGAGCATTACTGACTTCCTGTGTGCTGCAGGTACACATTAATTAGGCGGCTTAAGCTGCTGGCAACCCATGTCTGTGGTTTTGGTGGGATTTGAAGGTGATTTACGTCAGTGTTACTTTCTGAAAGTTATTTGCACTAAATGGATAAATTGGGAGGAACTAAGGCTTATGTCTCTGTTTTGTGACGATGTGCTTAGCACGTCAAACAGCAGAAGATCTGCCTACTAAATTTCTCGTTATTTATTTAAAAAGGAGATCATCTGCAGTTCTTATTGCCGGACCGTGAGTGTTTTGCAATGAAACACTCAGCGGATAGAAAACCCAAGCAGTACCTTGAATTCCAATATATTATCTGTCGCCTGACAGTCGTCTTAGCATTAGGTCTGATAAGGAAGAGTGTTGCTCCTCCACGTACAAAATCTGAATAGGAATCTATGCACCGAAGTATTATTTTATAGTAAGAGCCCCCAAAAGCCAACACTTCTCTCTTTATATACAGTGGTACCTCGACTTACAAATGACTTGACAACCGAATTTTTCGACTTACGAATGGGGCAAATGGCCACACGCTTACGAATTTCTCGGCATCTGAACGCGGCGGTTTTAGATAGGGTTTTTTTGACTTGCGAATTTTTTGATGGGGTTGCTTCGACTTACGAATTTTTCCATTTCCATGGGAAATCACGTTTCCAAAGGCGCTTTTCGACTAACAATTTTTTCGACCTACAAAGGTGCCTTCGGAACGGATTAAATTCGTAAGTCGAGGCACCACTATATATACATAAAAGAATACTTTGTTGCATAGCATAGAACGTCCCTCTTGTCTTCAACATATGCACTTGAGAAGGCAAGATAAAAGTGACTCCGCCTGTTAAGCCTTTGTGTAAAGGCTTGTAAGGGATATAGCAGTTGCACTTCCTGTGTTCACATTTACAATTAACATTTGAAAGATGGGTCCATATTTGTCGACTTCTTCTTTTAACTATGACAACTCTCATCATGAAAAAAGAGGACATGTCCTGGAAAAAGAGGGCATATGGCAACCCCACTTCAACAAAAGCCGGTCTCAGGATGTATATCCTCAGCCATAGAATAAAGAAACAAATTACCTCGCCCAACACCTACACAAAAGAGAACACAAATTTGCTTAAAAATTGCATTACACTTTCTCATAGTAAATTGTACCGGTGGAGGGTGCCAAAAATAAGATGTCTGACTGACAGAACGTCCACTTTTGTCCATGGTAACACTTTCCCCCATGGGTGACACTTTCCCCCACAATTGTGTTTGCATACTAGAAAAGGTTTAGCCTGTTGAAATTTATGCTACTATTCAGTTGTTAAAAGTACAGGAACCTTGCTGTCTTCCCCAATGCCAACCCTAACCATGCAAGGCACTCGGGTTTCCATGAGCTGCAAATCATTTATATTACTGTAGGCCTATCATCAATTTATTTTAGGCCGGCAATACTACTCAATGCAAGATCAGATGTGGCATTTCAGATGGCTGAGACAGGGCGGAGAGACAAAATAGATTTAAGATTACAGCAGCTAAGGTTCAGCTACCCATACTTGGATGAATTCAAGATTAAAAAGCAAGTAGTATATTCTAAGAGTATTTGTTGTGGTTATTTATTCATCCCTCACAACAACTACGGCACTGTTATCAGCACAGGTCAAAATATCTACCCTTCTTTCGCTCTGTCTTTGAGAAGAAGCACTGAAGCTGTTGACAGGAATATACTAATTCATATGTTTGTACCAGTAGCAAAAAAAGTTCCCCTATCCGCCCCCATGGGTGGGAACCCAGTAATTTCTCTCACTCACTCACACACAAACACAAACACACACACACACACAGAGAGAGACTGTTGCAACCCAACATTAGTGCTCCCTGTATTTTTCAAAAACATATACAAAACCACACCAAGACACTGGACACCAACCCTGGACTACCCTGCAGAGTTATCAAATGCTTTCTCTCAACCTCCTACCCAAAATATTTGAATACCAAAAGTAGACTATGCAGCCTATCAAAGGCTGATACAACCTACATTTTCTCAACCATAATAATACTCCAACTTGTAGTACGGATATGCTAATTGTGGGTTTTATTTTCATTTTCATTTATTTGCATGTTTTAAAATGGTGACATACGTACTCAGAAGCACTTACACACCATCCATTCACTCCTCAATTTCTCAGTTATTTTTTCCTGGGTAACAATGGGTTTTCTACCAGGGAAGACTGGGGGGGGGAGTTTCAAAAGGACCCCAGAAGTAACTTCAAAACAAGCCACAGAAAACCAGATGGTCCCTTCTCCCTTCTCTGAATGAAGTGAAAACTGGAGGGACACAAGCTTCAGAATGAACACAGCTTCAGAATAAAGTTCTGGTTTGAGGTCTTGCCTTAAGCTCAGAGTCTGGGCTCCCTGCTTACTCTGTTCCCAGAGCAGTAAATAACATTTCTGTTCGTGTCTTGGTGGCCCAGCATGAACCTGGTGTCTACTCAGTCACTGACTGTCCTTAGTGAGGGGGTAAAAGGCAAGCCCTCCCCTGAAACATCTGCTTCTGTCCAGAGATCAAATCTCAGTGGAGCAGATAACAATCTCCAGGTCCAGGGGTCAGAGGTGCCCCTCTCACACAATTCTCCCCTCTTTTTTATCCTACTCTTCCTTCCAACAGTTCTTAAGCGGCTTCTGTTTTTGCTTCTTCTGGTTGGTCAGGTGAAAGCTGAATTCTTGATAACTTTCCTTGATTTATCTAGCCATCATCTCACCACTTTTATACAAACAACCAAAATATAAGAGTTTGGGCAAGGGCACCCATCTGGTTATTAAAATCCACCTGTGCTTATTGAAATGTGCTTTTCAGAGGGTAGTGCGAGGAACAGAACTGAACTTTCAGACTGGATTATTCATATTCCCTGACAACCAATATATGCCTAAAGCACCATTACAACCACATGATGTAACTGGTGTGAACAAGTGCCTCTTAATAAGTTCTGCCCACATTCTTGGCATCATTCATTTGAAATGCCATTGTCTTTCAGTGTATATCAGGAATATTTTTATTGCTCTTTGAAATCAGCTCAGTACCGAGGGCACTCTTTAAACTGCAAAAAGCTGGTTTTTCCAAAGCAAATTAGCTGCTTTAAAATATAATTGTTTCTAGGTGCTTTTGAGTCACGCCTTTTCACAGTATGTTTCTGAAAAATATGCTTGGTGAAAGACATGCAGATGTTTGTCTCTGAAAGGCAAGCATCCCTTCAAATATTCATGAAATTCTTGCTATTGCATTTTAATTTGCTTTAGAAAATTGCCTACTTTGTTATTCATTTTTGGTTTGCATAGTAGTTACCCTGCCTCAAAATGGTTTCCATTTCTAAGGAGGATTTGCAGATGACACAGGAACACAGATTTTTGTGTTGGACCGTAAATTGAATTCCCTTCATTAAAAAGTAATTTTCACTGTGTTACTAGCACAATTTTTATTTTGCTAATGTGCCAGATTTCTTTGATGGTTTTGTTGGGCTTTAGATGTTCAAGTATAGTGAATATTCAAACGCAAACTCCATATACTAAATGATTACTCTATCTTGATTGATACTTTCTAGTGCAACCTGATGAATACTGTAAACTGAGCAAATTCAATAGGAATTTTAAAAGAGATTGAAAAAGTACACCGTGCACCAAAGCACCAGCACTATCTGAATTTCACACAGTTCCCTGTAAAGCAGTGCTTCTCAAACAGTGGGGTGAGATCTACCAGTGGGCACTGGCCCCCTTTTAGATGGTTTCCTTGGGTCTCCTGACTTGCTCATTCCACCACCTAGGCATGCCACAGCCTTTTGGTTAGACCATTGCCAGCATCAGCAACTCCATGTCTGCTGAGTAGAGCTGGCCAGAATACAGAGAAGTTTAGGGCCAGGGTGGTGGAATAAAGGTCTCTACCTTCTGAATGGAAGGAGCCAAAGGCAGTGATGAAGGAAGTTGGAAAATGAGGTGAAATGCTGTTGATGATGGTGATATTTTTTTTTTTTAAAAAAAGGTAAAGAAAGGAAACTGCTAAAAATAGTAGTAGTAGTAGTAGAAGTAACTACTACTACTACTACTACTTATACCCCACCCAGCCACTCTGGGTGGCTTCCAACAGAATAATAAAAACACGATAAAACATCAAACATTAAAAACTTCCCTAATCAGAGGTGCCTTCAGATGGTTTTCTAAAAGTCTTTGACATCTGATGGGTGGGCGTTCCACAGGGCGGGTGCCACTACTGAGAAGGCCCTCTGCCTGGTTCCCTATAACCTCACTTCTCACAGTGAGGGAACCACCAGAAGGCCCTCAGAGCTGGACCTCAGTGTCTGGGCTGAATGATGGCGGTGGAGATGCTCCTTCAGATATACAAGGCCAAGGCATTATGCTCGGAAACATACTGGAAGTCAATGTAGGCTTTCAATCCCAGTGTTAAATGGTCCTGGCAGCCACTCCCAGTCACCAGCCTAGCTGCTGCATTCTGGATTAGTTGTAGTTTCTGAGTCATCTTCAATATAGCCCCATGTAGAGCACATTGCAGTAGTCCAAAAGCTGTTATAGAGAAAGCAGTGGACGTAAAAGCACCAGGGAGGGGGGAATAAAGAAAATGGAGCATCGAGGAGAAATAAGGTACAAGGAACCATAGCAATGGAAGGGATCACGAGGGTCATCTAGTCCAACCCCCTGGAATGCAGGAATATTTTGTACAATGTGGGACTTGAACCCATGGCCCTGAGATTAAGAGTCTCATGCTCTACCCAACTGAGCTACTCACTGGGATGGGGAGTACGAAGGGAGAAGAAATTAGAGGAGATAGGTAAATAAATATCCTTTTGAGAGCCATGTGCTGGTTGGAAACATTGAAAGAAAAAGCCTTCTCTACCAAGATCTTTTGGACCAGCAATTTTCCCCAAACTGGCTGTTATCATACAGCCACACGGAAAATACTGTGGCAAATAATTTAGCCAGTCCCAAAGATGGAGCAGATAGCAGGAGAAAAAGCCCACTGATTGAGCCAAGCTGTCTCAATCTGCCACCATTTTCTAACCGAGATTACCCTTGAACCCACATTTTGTGACTGGTGGACCTCAGTCATTTTCAGCCATCTCAAGTGGGCACTGAGAGTAAAAGGCTTGAGGAAGCTGCTCCTCCAGAGAACAGAGGGAAGACCTAGAACAGATTGAAGGAAGTTCTGTTATGCCAACCTTTGCGCTAACAGAACAAGTTACTTAGCGTTACATTGGCTGCAACCCCTGGTTTCTGTGACTCCATGCTATAACAAAGCTGCCACAAAGCTCCAGGTCATATATATGTCCAAGAGAAAGGAGGTGGAAATGCTATACCATCCATACTCTGAAGAAGCTTACATATTTTAGGCATCCCTGAAACCATTGAAGATAGCAGAGCCACACATTTTTGATACATGCAGTGGATGCAATGGAAGCTACTTACTGTACGGTGAGCATCCTCGATATAATTCCTATATTCTAGTCCCAGATGTAGTGAAATACTGAAATCCAATTGAAAGGTGACAAGTGCTTAGATCACTGAGGCAGGAGACTCTACTGGAGGGAAATGAATGGATTTGTATACGGGACAAGAATGGAAGAGAAAGCATTTAGCACCACTGAACATTTACAGCACCCCAGAATTCAAAGGCTTGTAGCTTCACAGAGTTGGGCTTAGTAACTAAGGCTGGATCTAGATTCTAGACACATCAAAAAAAGTTTCAGGAAAACACGTTGTAAACCTCATAATGGGAAATCACATTGCCGAAAGACGGAACTCTACAGCGCCATCTGGTGTCACAGTATTATAACACATTTTAAATGCTTTTTAAAGAAAAACTAATGTAGCTGAGTCCCTACCGTGTTTCCCCTTTTTTAAGACGTAGTCATTATATAAGCCATAGCAGGATTTCTAAGCAATTGCGCGATACAAGCCATACCCCGAAAATAAGACATACTGATAGACCCTTCACCCACTAGCAATAACCCCCCTCCTGCCAGCCAACTCCCCCCTTAAAAATCTCTCCCCATTTTGCTGTCGCTCCACAGACACGTATTTCCTTTAAAAGCTTGTAAAAATGCACCGAACAGCCGTAGCTGCTGGCTGCCGAAGCCTTGTGATTTCCCTTCCCCGTTTCTGAGAGCATTTTTTTAGCCAAGCTGTGTAAGCTCTACTTGGTGAAGGGGAGAAAAGTGGGGTGGGGAGGAGATGAAGGCACGAGGAAGAAAAGAGGGGCGATTGAAGAATGCAAAGGCTGTTTTCCCTTTTAGGGAGAGACCTCCGTGCGCGCGTCTGTCTCTCTCCCCCCCCACCTGCGTCTCTCTCTCTCTCTCTCTCTCTCTCTCTCTCTCACACACACACACACACACACACACACACACACACACAGCCCACCTCTCGCTTCCCCCCACCTTTCCCTAAATTCCCTTCCATTCAATGCACGTTGATTTCCTCTTAACGGGAATCTCCCGTGTCTGATTGTTGTCTCATTGCTTTTACCGGGCATAAAGCAGCCTTTTAAAAATCCTGCTGCAGTTTTCTTTCTACCTTATGCTGCTTGGTTGTCTGTGGAGCTGCCCCTTTAAGGATTTGTAAGTAGTCTGGATCGCAGTCCTTGCCTTGGGGACTTTTATTTATTTATTAAGGACTTTTTCCTTCGCTGTTTGCGAGCTGCTAAAAGGAGCTGCTAAACGCTGCTTTACACAAAAGTTAAACTGCCGGTCCTAACAACACGTGCTTCCTCACCTCGCTGGCTCAATTGCTTCTCAATTGCTACCATTTACCAAGTCAGCAATCTTAATTGCTGCTTAGCTGGCTTCTTTGTTCTCAGCAGGTAGCTTCTTTGCTATCAGTGATAGCACTGCAAAGTGCTATGTTGTTGGAACTTCAGACAGTCTTGCAGTCTTGGGCAGCTGGCTGGTAGAGATCCTTACTTGCTTTAGGTATAGGCTACTGCTAGGACTGTATCACACAGATAGATTCCATTATACTGGTTTAGATTTAAGAAGCTCCAGTGTAGCAGATTGCTATTAAGTGAGTCCCCACCTTGGAGGAGAGAGAGAGCAGCCCTTCGCGAACATCCCAGGGCCGGGGAGAGAGGGCTGCACCAGGGACGCACACACCTCCCTTCCCTCAGACTCGTAATAAAAATACCGGTACCAGTAAGACATCCCACCAAAAATAAGCCACCCTGTGGTTTTTTGAGAAAAAAAAGTAATAAGACGGTGTCTTAAAAAGGGGGAAACACGGTAATAGCTTCTCAGAATGGCAAGTCTCCTTGGGCATGACCTTGCTGTCCTCCACATGTAGGAAAACAGATGTCGACTCCTTAAATAAAAAAAGAAATGATAGAGAAACAAAAGATACATATGGGGAATGTTTGCGCATGGATCTGTATGTGGGCACATTTGTGCAGCTGCACTGAGAAGAAGTTTGTTCATTTGGGAAGCTTAATGTTGTGAAGCAGTGCAGAAAATGTCGGGTGTTGAATTACATTGGTGCCCCACCTGATACTGGTTGTTTTTCTGTCATTATGAAAGCAGGATGGTGGAGCATCAGAGTGCCACTAACTAAGATTAAAGTTGGCATCATCAATTCTGGGGCTCATCACCATACTAGTTGACAGCAGGTGTGGAATGGAATCACGCACCCACATATATAAAAAACTAGGGTTGGCATACGTCCAGAATTTCCCAGACATATCCGGAATACTGGAGTCGGAAGCAGTGTCCGGGCAGAAATCGTGACAATGTCTGGGAAAATCTGGATGTATGGAAACCCATGTGAACAGTGTCATTTTGGGCGATTTCCCTTTAAAAAGAACTCAAAAATCCCCCCCCCCAAGCTCAACTGTTCAGCTGTTTGAAATATGGCAACCCTATAAAAACATAATAAAATATTAAACATTAAGAAACTTCCCAATAAAGGGCTTCCTTTAGATGTTTTCTTAAGGTTGAATAGACGCTGACGGAGCGTCTCCACCCCCATCGTTCTGCCCAGACACTGAGGTCCAGTACCGAGGGCCTTCTGGTGGTTCCCTCGTTGCGAGAAGCCAAGTTGCAGGAAACCAGGCAGAGGGCATTCTCGGTGGTGGCGCCTGCCCTGTGGAACGCTCTCCCATCAGATGTCAAAGAGAAAAACAGCTACCAGATTTTTTTCTGAAGGCAGCCCTGTTTAGGGAGGCTTTTAATGTTTAATAGATTGTTTTATTTCATTTCTCTGTTGGAAGCCTCCCAAGAGTGGCTGGGAAAACCCAGCCAGATGGGCGGGGTATAAATAATAAATTGTTGTTGTTGTTGTTGTTGTTGTTGTTGTTGTTGTTGTTGTTTATCTCCTTGGCTCGGAGGTCCCATAACTCTACACCGTCTAACATTTCTCCAATGAAAATAGGGATGTCCTAAGGAAAAGCGGGACATTCTGGGATCAAATCAGAAACCGGGATAGATTCTGTAAATAGGGACACGGATTCTGTAAATAGGGACACATGAAGGGTCTGCATCCTATGTTCCTAAAAAACGCTCTACATATTCCATGCATAGAGCTTCATATGTTTCATCAGAAGTGTGTACAAGTAGAGGGTTTCACTATTGGGGGCAAACAACATGAATTGGTGTTTAAGCAAGAAATCACTATTGACAGTACAACAAATAGCAACAACTCAGACAAAACACGCAAATAGACAAAGCACACAAACAAGGGTACCCTAATGCCCCAGAGATACATTCTTGTTTCAATCAGCTGTGCTAGCTAATGCATTTGAGGTGTGATATGGCATGCAGTCTTCACATCTCTGTGGAGCAATGTGCTTCTCTTGCTTACTTCCTACTTACTTTGAAGCTAAAAACATCCACATGGCCTCCTCTATCCTACTGCTAAACAAGTGACAAGAATACAGTGCAGCTTATTATGGCATAGTGATGATTCTTGTACAGCTATTCATTCTCACATGCAGTGCTTTGAAGATTCGCTGAGAAAAATTAGAAGTCATTCCATACAGTAAAGGTAATTAACTGTTAGATTAAAGTCTTGGTTTTATAATACCAGTGTGATCTTGAGCATGCAAAAGATATTAGTTTTGGAGGAGATTTAGGAAGCTCAAAGTACAAGGAAAATAATATCTTGGAAAATGAGTTAAAGTGGCTCAGAACTCATATTCAGCACAAAAAGTAACACGGATAGATAATCTTTATGAAAGCGAGTATTGGTAAATTATTTGGAATTCCTTGCTTAAATCTGGAGATTGTGGCACACTTTTAATAATTCTCTGAATGTCTGGATTCAAAGTGGACTAGCTTGGCCTAGTTCAGATGTGTGATCAGATCCTAGTTGTAACCAGCAAGCTTTAGATAGAGTGAAAAAATATAGCTCAACTCAACTTTTACAGAACTTTTACATTATGGTTCTTCAGAGTTCTTCTGTGGGGCTTTTGTTTGCCTGTATGCTTTGAGCAGGGCCGTCTCAAGCCAGTCGGGCACCGTGGTGCCGTGGCGCGGAGCCACCGAGACTACCCCTAGAGCTGGGCCTGGCTTTGAGGATGGACTTGGATAGAAGAATAATCTTTATTTGCATCAGCCCCTATCAATAACAATAAAATAAGATAAAATATGCTGAAGATAGAGGTAAAAACTTAACTACAAAATACATTTTGGAGGTTTACATCAATAATAAAATAATATATCTTTTCTAATGGCCCCTTGCAGTTTTTACAGTCACCTGATCATCTTGATCTGCTAAAAGAAAGGACACAGTAGCAATGGTTGAGCGACCTGGTATGGAGAATAGTAGAGGGGTAATAACCTCACTCCTTAAATCTTGTGGACTTGGATATTTTAACTGTAAGAAAAACTCTGAGGCCTAATTTGAATAGTAGAATGTCTGGCATCTGGTGGGCGGGGCTTTTGTGTTGTGCTCCAGAATCAGCCCCTCCCTTCAGGTGTTCAGTTAGAGAGGCCAACTGTAATTCTTGCTTCTTGCCTCATGTTGTTGTTTTAGGTTCTCTCAGACAGCATGCTATTGTGTTTCCATTTTCTTTATTATTGAAACTTTGTTTGATATTATACGTGAGCCACATGCCAGCAGCAGCAGCAGCAACAACAACAACAAGAACAACAAAAAACTCTGCTGAAGAACGGTGGAATATCCTCAATTTGGGGATATTCCCAGTCTGGCAGGATTGATTTTTTAAATCCCTGCAACATTAACTGTTTTCAATTTCATTGTTGATCATCTTGATCTGCTAGAAGAAAGGAAACCCAGCCAGATGGGCAGGGTGTAAATAATAATAATAATAATAATAATAATAATAATAATAATAATAATAATTGATATCAATAAATTGATATAAACTGATTTGGGAGGCTATTTGCCCTTTTTTAAAAAAAAAAGCAGTCTAAGCCTATTATTTAAATGGTATATTACAATTTTGTGGGGTTACACAAGTCGAGGAGAGAGAATATTAAGCATAAAACATTTTCTCCGTCCAGGAAGCCATTATTTGTTGGGCTAAGACCATTACATCTAAAACAGGCTCACTGTGTTGCAAAAGAAGGCAAGCCATAACATTTTAACTAACAGTTCTGTTATTTTTTTGTTGGCCTCCATCTGTCTCAAGAGTGATCTAGACATGTCTGGTTTTCAGGAATATTTAAATGTATTCTGTACCGCCGTGAATCACATTGGGATGCCTCTGTGTGCGCTCGAAAGGAGATATAAATATAATAACCTGAACTGAACTTAAAATGAACCAGATGAGCTGGGAGAACTCAGTCAGTAGAGCATCTCAGGCTTGTGGGTTTGAGCCCCACATTGGGTTAAATATTCCTGCATTGCAGAGGGTTCGTCCCTTCCAAATAAATTAAACCAGGTGAGCTTTGAAGTTGCTTCTCACTTTGTGCTTCTAAGTTAAATATTGAAACATGAACAGAGATGTGTGGTGAGCACCTCAAAGAGTACAACCTTCCCCACTTCTCCCAACAGTAATTTCTGTTATAACAAAACTTGCAGTATTTCACCATTGTGCGCCTAAGTTCCCTTAACTGAAAGTTCACTGAATTAGGCCCCATCTACATGATAAGGCAGTACTTTAAACAGACATTGGAGCCCTGGGAACTGTGGTTTGTTAAATAATATAAATAATAATTACTACTTTTATTCTGAAAGTTGTTATTCCCCTGGGAAGCAGGATTGACTGGTAAATCACTCTGGGAATAGGAGAGGGGACCTATTGGGTTGTTTTTATTTTTGTTATGTATTTTGTGATTTTATATTTTGATTTTATTCTGTGAACCACCCTGAGACCCCTGGGTATAGGGCAGTATATAAATTCAATAAATAATACTAATAAATTAATAATAATAATAATAATAATAATAATAATAATAATAATAATCTCTGTGAAGGGAATGGGGTCTCCTAACAAATCTCAGAACCCTTTACTTACAAACCACAGTTCCCAGAATTCTTTGGGGGAAGCCATGGCGGGTAGCGCTGTGGTCTAAACCACTGAGCCTCTTTGGCTTGCCAATCAGAAGGTCGGCAGATCAAATCCCCACAACGCGGTGAGCTCCCATTGTTCTGTCCCAGCTCCTGCCAACCTAGCAGTTCAAAACACAACAGTGCAAGTAGATAAATAGGTACCGCTCTGGCAGAAAGGTAAACGGTGTTTCCATGCGTTGCTCTGGTTTCGCCAGAAGCGGCTTAGTCATGCTAGCCACATGACCCGGAAAGCTGTCTGCAGCCAAACACCGGCTCCCTCGGCCAGTAAAGCGAGATGAGCGCCGCAACCCCAGAGTCGCCTGCAACTGGACTTACCTGTCAGGGGTCCTTTACCTTTATCTTTATGGCTGTTTAAAGTTGTTTCAGCTATTTTTAATTTTTAATTGTAATCCGTCCTGGGACCTGCTAGTGAAGGGCAGGTAATACATTTACTACTACTACTACTACTACTACTAATAATAATAATAATAATGTGGTATATTACTGCTTTAAAGATATATTGCATATGAAGCCCTAGCTGATTCCTTGAAGGAGTGAAAGGAGATATGGGGCTGCTCTTTTTCATGATATCCTTGTGCTTTCTACAATATCAGGCAGTTTAGTTGAATGTCTCTGAAATTTTAAATTATCTCATTTAGGCTGAAGGTCCCCTGACCCTCAATGTATTTGAATGAATTTCATTAATGGAAAACCCATTTGCTGAGACTAGCAAAACTTGCTAAGCCCAAACAAAGCTCACTGTGGGACTGAACCCGATAAATGTAAAATGAGAAAATAATTTAGACTTCACATCTAAGGCTTTGGGTAAAATAATAATGCTTCAGAGTTCCTTTAGGATGTGCTGATTAATATCTTTGTTAATGAGTTAATTGGAGTCTTCTCAGCCTTGAACGTGTTCTATTTAATAATGCTTGTACATTTTGTTTCTTAGATCCCGCAGGCTCACTATCTGGTTATGTTACGCACTTTGGATGTTGATTGTGTTTGTGCTATTTTTCTGTTTTGATGAAATTTATAGTGCAATGCTATAATGCTTCCTCAGAAGTAAGTTCCATTAAGCCTCATTAAGTTCAATAGAGCTTACTCTCAGGAAAGTGATTGAAGCCTTAGTAATGACTAAACTGATATTAAGCTGAAGGAATTCACAATTGCCCTTAACATTTCATATCCCTTAGTAATATACAACTCTATTGTGTCAATACAAATACAACTGTTACTGAATACAGAGCAGAGCTGTGTAAGATATAAGAAATTCAAGATTTGTCAATACTTATTTGTCTGATTGACTACTTTGATGTGATATATTCTGATGCTTTCGACAACAACAAATTAATTTATTATAGTATCTGTAAACAAATGATGTTTGATCCATTTTAGATATACCAGGAGCCAAGTTTAGGTTCTATGATACCTATAGGGTTCAAGAGGCAGTTTAGCTTAATGTCTCTGAAATTTTAAACTAGATTTCAGGTAGATGGTCATCAGTGAAATGGTCTACTTGACTATTTAGGTTGGTAATTGGTGGGTAGAGATGTAAAAAAGGCTTTTCCCCCCTTTCGTACTCTTTTTGACATATGCCGCCTTCATGATTTTCCTCTGGAGTTTCTCTCCATCCCAAAATTATGTTATTTGCCTTACTGTTCAATATGGCAAGATTATGCAATTTATGGAATTAATTGCATAATTTACATTGCCATTACATTGTTCTGCCCCATTTTGTTTCAGTGCAAAGGAAACACAATGTAAATGGAGGAGGGAGATGCAATCAATTCCGTATCATTTGCAGGCAGAAAGCATCAACCGCACCAAATATCAATAATATTCACTGGATTGATATTTGTTCAAGAAACGGGATGAATAAGCAACATCAGCAATGGACTTTTATTTTGATATGAAGCTAAACAGGCAATGCAACAAAATCACTAATGAAGAGAAAAGGAGGAGATTGTTAACAGTCCTTAGTATATAGCATAGGTGAGCTTGTAGATATGTAGAGTAGATATATATGTGTGTGTACACACGTACACACACACACACACACACACACACACACACACACACACACTTGAGTGCAATGTGATCAAAAGCTTGAAGGGAAGGGCTTCTATAGAGGAGATAAATGGAAGCCATAACATCTTTTTCAACATTGCAATTGCTGCTCTTGCTAAGTTATTTTATGGTTTCCGAAAGCTTGTTCCAAAGTGCTTAGAAGGTTGCTTGGGAGACTTCCAATAATATGTGAAACATGACTTCATTGCTGAATACAGTTGCTCAGAAAGATATTTGTGCAGAATTCAGGGTCACCAGGTTCAAAAAGATGAGAAAGCTTTAAGAGTTAACCTGCAGAAATTGACCTGGTTGTAATCAGCAACTACGGTATATTCCAGAATACTTACATTGTTGGAACATTTGAAAGAAGGAACCCATCTGTCAA
Organism: Zootoca vivipara; assembly: GCF_965207765.1. Lineage (NCBI taxonomy): Eukaryota > Metazoa > Chordata > Lepidosauria > Squamata > Lacertidae > Zootoca > Zootoca vivipara. The sequence continues at coordinate 13,348,311 of NC_142587.1, read as the reverse complement.
TGCCCCTTTTATCAATCCCACTATCCTTCCATCTTCCTTTCCCCATCTTTATATGATGCAAACATTGCAATCACCTGCTAAAAGAAAGCTCTGTTCTTCTTGGTGTAATCAACCTGAAGTAAATTATATCTACGGATGAGGGTTAAGAATCACTAGTGTGGCTCAGAAATCATTCCCCAGTGCTTCAGAGCATGATATCACTTTGCTATTTAGCTAATCCCTGTCTTGTTTTAACCACCTTGTGTGAATCGTAACTTGTGTTTAGGGTCTACCTGCCCTATCCACTGAAGCTGCCTTTCTTGTAAACACTTTACTCTGTGAAGCTAGAACTGTCTCAAGCTATTTACGACAAGAAGATTTTGCTAGTGGATGAGCCTGTAAGTAGGAAAACAAACAAACAAACAAATAATCCAATGAAGGCATGTTGCCTTCCAATTCACCTTCAATGAAAGGGAAATAATTCTGTTCTGTCTCTGCATGGGGAGTGATTTGAGTTGGTGATCTAATCACATGCAATGCCAGAATCTCTCATACCAGAATCAGCTGCCCTTCCTGGATGTCCCCCACTGTGTCTCTGCATGCCAGTGCTCTGGATGTGACTAAGACCCAGACTTTTCAGGTGTTAAACTGAAATTGCCTCCAACTTCAATTCAGGGCCGGGGCGGGGGGGGGGGAGTAGTAGATTTGTTCCATTCATACCAGGAACTAAGATATCCCAGCTGGAAGACGCTCCATGAAACAGTGAATGTTCTTTCTTCCTCTGATTCCTGTGTGGTACCAGTAGCATATATATGAAAATCAAGATGAAAGTAACCGTACCAAAATTCTAGGATGCTTGTGGATTCTCTCTGGAATCAAATGAGAAGACGTGAGAGTTGCTGCATGACTTTCAAAACTAGTTCCCTTAGAAACGTTGCAGGGTAAATAACAACCACAACAGTAATGATAATAAATAGAGAGCCAGTGTGATATTAGCCATTCTCAATTTAGAGAAATGCATAAAATGATACATTTCATATAGATTTTTGCATGTTATGGCCCAGCAATACTATTAAATATGAAAAATTGTGCATATTGGGACAAATAGCTGTAATTATTATGTGCAAAACTATAAGCACTGAATTAGCTATTAGCACTGAACAAAGACACCTGGGAGTCACTAAGAAAAATGCCCTGCAAGGGTCTGATATATATACTGCAGACAAAGAAACTGAATGAGAAAACATATTAGAAAAGGAAAAGGAACTATGATTCCTTGGTGAATCAAGTGGTTTATCAACACCTTGACTATCATTTATACTTCTGAGGCTCTCATTTCATAGTACATTTTGAAGTGTGATCCTGTCGTCAGGGGTATTAGCCACCCCTCCCAATTTGGTGTCATCTGCAAACTTGCTCAGGATGCCCTCAGGCCCATCATCCAAGTCATTGATAAAGATATTGAATAAGACTGAGCCCAAGACAGAACCCTGTGGCAGCCCACTAGTCACTACTCTCCAGGATGAGGAGGAGACATTGATGAGCACCCTTTGGGTTCGGTCAGTAAGCCAGTTACAAATCCTCTGAATGGTAGCATTGCCTAGCCCGCATTTTACCATCTTCTTTACAAGAATATCATCTCACCTTATCAAAGGCCTTGCTGAAATCAAGATAGGCTACATCTACAGCGTTCCCTTCATCTACCAGGCTTGTAATTCTGTCAAAAAATGAGATCAGATTAGTCTGACATGACTTATTTTTCAGAAACCCAGAAGCCTTTCTTCCTTATTGTTTCTTCCTTATTGTTCAGCATGGCATATACGTCTCTTCCCAAAGTACTAGTATATAATATAACAATTAGTCTTGCTTGTACAAATGTTCTTAGCTGCTTTGACACTTAATATTTATTGGGGGTAGCGTGAGAATAGGGATGGGCCATTCTGTCCATTTTCAGTTTTATGTTCATCATGCCACATTTCCATATATATTTAAAGTCCTTACAAAGATTCATAATCATTTTAGTAATTTCCCAATATACGCCTTCTTACAAAAAAAAAACAAAAAAAACTTTCCCCTAATATTTATGTTTCGTCAAATATAGTGCATTTTCATCTGCTATTTTCACTTTAGGCATTTTTATGTGTGCTTTACCTTGCATTTTGTAAACATTTCTTAGCTGGATAAGTGCATTGCAAAATTCAGAGAGGTGCAAAATTCAAAGGATGACTGTGTTTGGGTTTGTGCATTGTTTTGGAAACGGAAAATTGCCCATAAAAGCAAATGGAACTGACTTGTTCGTCCATCCCAAGGTGAGAGACATAATTGACACATGTCACTCAGTGAGATGAAAGAAGTGAAGCTGATATCATACCCTAGAGTTGGCATTATAAGCACACACACCATTTAAACCAAAATGGCAGGTTATGAGAATGGGTGAATTCCTGCATAACTGTTAAGTATTCACCTACACGGAGCATTCAGTTTGATTAAAACTGTACTTTGGTCTTTGCTGCAGGACAAGGCTCTCTGTTAAGAAGAAGATACTCTTTCTAATTTCCCCCCTATGATTGACTGAATAGTGCTGTTATTGATTACAGATTTAGATCTAGAGTTTTATATCTCATTTCCATTGAAGCTGTTTCCAGTGCGTTCAGCATTTTCATTGTGATTCAGTGGTTACATTGCTTGAGCCAAATCTCACATATCTAGGGGCTTCCACTATTGTTCGAGAATGTATGCATGGATCGTTGGAAAGCTATTGTTATTTGCTCAGAGGACTCGGAATCACTGGCTATATATGTGTATAATCTCTTGAGTCAAAGTAGTGATTTAAGCAGCTTTTCATTGGTGTGTTGTTTGCAAATAATATAATAATTTATCCCAAGAGAATCCAGTATCGAGCTATTTTGAAATTTATTGCCATCACAGAAATAAATCTGTCTAATTGTGCCAATAAATGCATACGGCTATGCCATACAATACAATATAGACTGACAATCAGCTAAATTTAGTATAGCGGTCCTATTTAGTTATAAATTGACATATCTTAATAGTTCTGTCAGCTAATGAGAATACCTCACCCCCCTTTGAAATTAACTGACAGAAAGATGGGAAAACCAGATTAAAGTCAGAGATTTAAATTAAGGTTTTCTGCTCAGTGCTTTAAATCATTATTTAAGTTGCCCTAGATTCAACGCAGTGTAAAAAGAAAAAGGTAATATAGCTTTTTAGAATCATGTAGTAAGCTACCTTGTAGTTCTTCACTGCTGATATGATAGCAGCATATTTAATCACGAGGGTATGGCACTGATTGATCACACTTTCACCTTTATGGACTTTGCACACTATATTATCTGTCAGTTTCATCTAAAAATGCTTCTGCCGATGATACAGTTTCTTGTAATGGAAATGCAGGCATTCTGCCTTTTCTGAAACGCCGTTCACTGGTAAAACAACTGGCAAGGCTTCAGTTTGATTGTTCCATTCTTTGAATGTACCTTGTCAAACAAGGCTTTGATACCATCTTGACTATAATCGCTGCGTCAAATTACCATGAAATCGCTGCTTGCTGGTCCTTACATCGGAATTGTCACCAGCAGTCATACCATTGTAGCTTGACAGAAAGGATCTCCCTTAAATAGGTAGAGGACATGTCTGAACTGAAAACAGGTTGTTTCCAGTATCTTACTACAGTGGTACCTGGGGTTACAAATGCTTCAGGTTACAAACGCTTCAGGTAACAAACTCTGCTAACCCAGAAATAGTACCGCAGGCTAAGAACTTTGCTTCAGGATGAGAACAGAAATCATGTTCTAGCGGCGGCGGCAGCAGGAGGCCCCATTAGCTAAAGTGGTGCTTCAGGTTGAGAACAGTTTCAGGTTAAGAACGGACCTCCAGAACAAATTAAGTTCTTAACCAGAGGTACCACTGTACATAATTCACACAAGCCTGGTCCCCTGCAAGGTTATAGATTTTTTATATAAAAAAAAATAAAAATACAAAATAACACATAAAGTCATAAAACTGACAGCAACATAAATATGACAAGTGACAAAAACCATCTACAGCCCCAAAGTTAAAGAGGATCAGACTATGCGAATTTATAAAATGGGTTACTGAAATAACCTTTGTGGAAGGCCAGTAATGACGAATGGATGAATCTGTCGATTTTGTTTCTCTCCGTTTCTAATTTTCCCCCAATCTTAAATTCACTTTTCCATGTTTCTCCAGCAGTTTGAGATTTTTTAAAATAAATAATCCTCATGAAAATTAATCATTGTTGTGCTAAGTTCTTCTAATTTGCATACACATATTTGCATGTAGTTTTGACTGATTTTTACAATCAATTTTCCCTACATTAATGCATTTCTGTATGTAATTTTCACTTACATGCATTTTCATGAACCTTTCCCCCTAATATATGCATTTTCCTGCATATTATTCGGTTGGAGAACTGCATTCCAAAATTTGGAGAAGTGTGACTTTTGAAGGAAACCTATATTTTGGTTTGCGTATTGCTTTGAGAAATGCAAATTAGGCAGTTTTGCAATAAAACCACATTCCTCCCCCAACCCTAGTAGTGGGTTAGTGATAGAGTACAAACTTTCCATGTAGAAAGTCCCAAATTCAATCCCGGGCATCTGCAGCTATGGCTAAGAAGACCTGGAGAGCATCTTCCAATTCATGTAGACAATACTGAGTTATATTCACCAATGGTCTGATTTAGTACAGTGGTACCTCTACTTACGAATAACTCTACTTACGAATGTTTCTACTTACGAATGGAGCTCTGTCCGCCATCTTGGATAGTATAGGATTTTTTCTACTTACGAATTTTTAGATAGGGTTTCTTCGACTTACGAATTTTTTCTCCCAATGCATTCCTATGGGATTCAACTTACAAATTTTTTCGACTTACAAATGTGCGTTCAGAACGCATTAAATTCGTAAGTAGAGGTACCACTGTATAAGTAGCTTCCTGTATTCTTTCTTTCTTTCTTTCTTGTTTTCTTTGCAGAATTCTAAATAATTTCATACCATATCCTCAAGCTGTTAATCCAGCCTATATTTCTTGGTGCCATTGTATGGTTTGAGGGTCAAATTAGATATCAGAGCAGCAATCATATTTATTTACATTTTTCTTTAGTCACCATCCTTTAGTTGGCATCCATCTGTTTCAGGTGACAATGGAAGAGTGCACCTTTGGGGGTAAGATCAAATGGTTGGAGTGTCACAGGGCTTCCTGTGGCTGTATAGGCCATTATGAGAGAGACATGTTTTGTTGTATCTGAGGCAAATGAAGGCATCGGTATTGCAGATTTTAATATTGCACAGCTTGAAGCAATAGGATGTATAGAAACTTGCTCCTCTTGGAATAAAAATTATCCAGACCCATAAATTTGATTCAAAAGCTTTACTCAAAACAGAACATAAAACAAATAACAATACATCCAAAATAGTTGCATAATGTCATGTACATGTCCAACACAGGTTTCATCTTCGTACAAAATTGAAATAACTCCAAGCAGACCTAAATCAGAGGTCTGTCTCTCTCCACACAACCTCCATTAGCCTTGAGCTGTTTTCTCTTCAGGAGAGACCTCATTAGCACAACCTTTGTTCTCTGTGGCTTCCAGAGAAAACCCCAAAGGCCAACTCCCCAATATGGCAATTTGCAGTTGAATACCTCTCACATGTGATCTAAAGTTAAACACCATGTAAGAGCTAGCAAAGATCACTGACAGTTAATTATCAAGCCACCTAGGCCAGAGAGCTCACATTCAAACACATAGAGGGATTTTCCATTTCAATGCCAATTAAACCATTATACTTATATTTACTACATATCCATTTGGATCTGAACAATTTAGACAGGCACAAAGCTTCACACAGATTGCTACACAACTGGGCGGCTGCTTGTGTATTGGGGCTCTTTTGCAGACAAGTATAAGAAACATGTGGTTGTTGGAAAAACATATGACATCGGGACATGCCTAAAAGAGCATACTTGCTCTCAGTTAAAGAAAGCATTGGCTAGCATGCTAGTAATGTATGAATGGGGCTATGAGACCAGGCTTCTGTAGAATTGAGACACAAGCCCTGTGAATTCATTAGGGCTTACTCCAAAGTAAGCAGGGTAAGGATTGCAGCCTAAATGATTCCTGATGAGGCTCAGGGGGCACTTGGCTTCCTATGAATAATGAGATAATTTGCAGAGCACTGGAATACCCAGTGCTAGGCAGATGGCAAAGGAGAGAGAAATTATGCTGTAGTTCTGTGCAGTGTTCCTCTGTACCATGGCTACCATACAAGAACATACCATACCATTCATCTTTGAGTAGATATTAAGGGAAGTGGTACACTTCATTGTGCACACCATTCAAACTCAGGTATGTATATACCGGTACTTTGCACTTTGATCACTCAACATTTACAGGGAACACAGAAAGCTATTTGCATTTTGGTTATAAGTGGACAACTTGGTTCACCTACTGTATGGTTACATGCTCTGTTATTTGCATTTTGCTATACCAGCCTTTGTTTACCTAGTGTTCTCCAGATGCCTGCAGATGCACTACTTAGCTGTAAGGATATATATCATCTGAAATGTCACATTCTAATGCCCTGCATTTCTGCAGTGACAAGATAATTGTTTGCCGCTATGAATTACAATGATTGATAAAAACTGCAGTTACTTGCAGTTAAGTTTCCTAATAGCCCCCCATGTTAGAGATGCCTAGCCAGCCTCCTTTAGAAGTTAGCATTTAATGTTTTCAGTCTCATTCTGTAGAACTCTCTCCCAGCAAAGATTAAGAAGGCGTCCTTGCTTTTGACTTCCTTTTTTATGCCCACAGGCCTATGCAGTTGTTTACAGAGTAGTTGAACAGCCAGTAATTTTAATGGTGGTTTTGTACTTCTTACAAATGGTGTTTTATATTTTATTGCACACAGATTTTTGTACACTGCCCTGATATTTTCTGAGATGGCAGTATACAAATACTTTAAATACGTGTTACTATGTTCAGCAAAAGAGAGTTTTATTTATTTATTTATTTATTTATTTATTTATTTATGGGGCAATCCATTTTGATCTCCACTGTCATCAGCTGCTCTAATTATAAAATTATGTTACAGGTAGGCAGCCATGTTGGTCTGACGTAGTCAAAACAAAATTTAAAAAAATCCTTCCAGTAGCACCTTAGAGACCAAGTAAGTTTGCCATTGGTATGAGCTTTTGTGTGCATGCACACTTAGTTGGTCTCTAAGGTGCTACTGAGATCTGTTCAAGAAAATTGGAGATATGAAAGGAACATTTCGTACAAAGATTACCATAATAAAGGACAAAAGTGGTAAGGACCTAACAGAAGCAGAAGACATCAAGAAGAGGTGGCAGGAATACACAGAGGAATTATACCAGAAAGATATGGAGGTCTCGTACACCCCAGGTAGTGTGGTTGCTGACCTTGAGCCAGACATCTTGGAGAGTGAAGTCAAATGGGCCTTAGAAAGCACTGCTAATAACAAGGCCAGTGGAAGTGATGATATTCCAGCTGAACTATTTAAAATTTTAAAAGATGATGCTGTTAAGGTGCTACACCCAATATGCCAGCAAGTTTGGAAAACTCAGCAATGGCCAGAGGATTGGAGAAGATCAGTCTACATCCCAATTCCAAAGAAGGGCAGTGCCAAAGAATGCTCCAACTACCGCACAATTACGCTCATTTCACACGCTAGCAAGGTTATGCTTAAAATTCTACAAGGCAGGCTTAGGCAGTATGTGGACCGAGAACTCCCAGAAGTGCAAGCTGGATTTCGAAAGGGCAGAGGAACCAGAGACCAAATAGCAAACATGCGCTGGATTATGGAGAAAGCTAGAGAGTTCCAGAAAAACGTCTACTTCTGCTTCATTGACTATGCAAAAGCCTTTGACTGTGTTGACCACAGCAAACTTTGGCAAGTTCTTAAAGAAATGGGAGTGCCTGATCACCTCATCTGTCTCCTGAGAAATCTCTATGTGGGACAAGAAGCTACAGTTAGAACTGGATATGGAACAACTGATTGGTTCAAAATTGGGAAAGGGGTACGACAAGGTTGTATATTGTCTCCCTGCTTATTTAACTTATATGCAGAATTCATCATGCGAAAGGCTGGACTAGATGAATCCCAAGCCGGAATTAAGATTGCCGGAAGAAATATCAACAACCTCAGATATGCAGATGACACAACCTTGATGGCAGAAAGCGAGGAGGAATTAAAGAACCTTTTAATGAGGGTGAAAGAGGAGAGCGCAAAATATGGTCTGAAGCTCAACATCAAAAAAACCAAGATCATGGCCACTAGTCCCATCACCTCCTGGCAAATAGAAGGGGAAGAAATGGAGGCAGTGAGAGATTTTACTTTCTTGGGCTCCTTGATCACTGCAGATGGTGACAGCAGTCACGAAATTAAAAGACGCCTGCTTCTTGGGAGAAGAGCAATGACAAACCTAGATAGCATCTTAAAAAGCAGAGACATCACCTTGCTGACAAAGGTCTGTATAGTTAAAGCTATGGTTTTCCCAGTAGCGATGTATGGAAGTGAGAGCTGGACCATAAAGAAGGCTGATCGCCGAAGAATTGATGCTTTTGAATTATGGTGATGGAGGAGACTCTTGAGAGTCCCATGGACCGCAAGAAGATCAAACCTATCCATTCTGAAGGAAATCAGCCCTGAGTGCTCCCTGGAAGGACAGATCGTGAAGCTGAGGCTCCAATACTTTGGCCACCTCATGAGAAGAGAAGAATCCTTGGAAAAGACCCTGATGTTGGGAAAGATTGAGGGCACTAGGAGAAGGGGACGACAGAGGACGAGATGGTTGGACAGTGTTCTCGAAGCTACGAACATGAGTTTGACCAAACTGCGGGAGGCAGTGCAAGACAGGAGTGCCTGGCGTGCTCTGGTCCATGGGGTCACGAAGAGTCGGACACGACTAAATGACTAAACAACAAGGTGCTACTGGAAGGATTTTTTAAATTTTGTTTTGCCTATGACAAACTTAGTTGGTCTCTAAGGTGCTACTGGAAGGATTTTTTAAATTTTGTTTTGACTACGTCAGACCAACACGGCTACCTACCTGTAACATGCACACGAAAGCTCATACCTATGACAAACTTAGTTGGTCTCTAAGGTGCTACTGGAAGGATTGCAATTACAGTGGTACCTCTACTTACGAATTTAATGCGTTCCGAACGCACATTTGTAAGTCAAAAAATTTTGTAAGTCGAATCCCATAGGAATGCATTGGGAGAAAAAATTCGTAAGTAGAAGCAACCCTATCTAAAAATTCATAAGTAGAAAAAATCCTATCTAAACCGCATCCAATATGGCAGACGGAGCTCTATTTGTAAGTAGAAACATTCTTAAGTAGAGTTATTCGTAAGTAGAGGTACCACTGTATCTGAAGAAGTGTGCATGCACACGCAAGCTCATACCTATGACAAACTTACTTGGTCTCTAAGGTGCTACTGGAAGGATTTTTTAAATTTTGTTTTTATAAAATGGTGCTGATTCCTAGGTGGAAATTATGGAGCTGTGAGGATGGCATGCTTAGAAGGGCTTCATTCACTGAAACTGAGCAATGCTGGGATGGGGCCATGCAGTGTTCATTTATCTCTCTATACTATATTTGTACTAGTCTGGGATTAAATGTACCTTGAGCTCCTTGGATAAAAGGTGGGATATAGATGCAATCAATCAATCAATCAATAGTGCTGGCAACAGACTCCTCATGTTCCAGGATGAGGGAAGCATCTGAGACAGGCAGCCAGCAGGATGGGTGAGCAGGGCTTGTAGCAGCAGGGCAAACAAGTGTGATGGTGGAGTGGATGAGCAGCAGGGCTTGCGGGAAAGCATATTGCACATACAGCTACTGCAGAATTTTGAGGAGGCCCTGCGAGAATTCTGAGGGTGTACTGCAGGTATCCCCAAACTGCGGCCCTCCAGATGTTTTGGCCTACAACTCCCATGATCCCTAGCTAACAGGACCAGTGGTCGGGGATGATGGGAATTGTACTCCAAAACATCTGGAGGGCCAAAGTTTGGGGATGCCTGGTGTACTGCATTATGTACCATTGAATTCAGTATCAATCCATTCTTAGGAAACATGCATAGAACCGAGCTCTTCTTGAAAACAGGTAGTGAATCTAGCTGTTGTTGTTGTTGTTTTTGCAGAAATGTGGATATTTTGTCAGGCTAAACTAGGATCATTTTTATTTTATTTTTGCCAAGCTTTTTAAAGTGCAGAAGTAAAAATAATACCAATCATCTTGAAGTATGTTTAAGAAATGTTTGGAGAGCCGAGTTGAACAGAAGAGTTTCTACTCACGGTGGTAGTAGATGTGCTATAACACCTTTCAGCCTTTAAGCAGAATTATTGGCACAGTTAGTATCACTTGCACTTAGATGTTCCTCATTAAAGGTAAAGGGACCCCTGACCATTAGGTCCAGTCGTGACCGACTCTGGGGTTGCGCGCTCATCTCGCATTATTGGCCGAGGGAGCCGGCGTATAGCTTCCAGGTCATGTGGCCAGCATGACAAAGCCGCTTCTGGCAAACCAGAGCAGCACATGGAAACGCCGTTTACCTTCCCGCTGTAGCGGTTCCTATTTATCTACTTGCACTTTGACATGCTTTCGAACTGCTAGGTTGGCAGGAGCTGGGACCAAGCGACGGGAGCTCACCCCGTCGCAGGGATTCGAACCGCCGACCTTCTGATCAGCAAGCCCTAGGCTCAGTGGTTTCAATTATTGGCACAGTTAGTATCACTTGCACTTAGATGTTCCTCATTATAAATCAATAAATCTGTCTTCCCTAAACAGAAAACACTATGGGGATCATTAGCTGATAATAAATGAATATAATCAGGTTGATGAATGGCTAATTTGTAATTAAAAATAAAATAATCTAAGCCAGTGTTCATACTATTTAGTGGACAGGTATGAAGGTCTGTTCTGTTCTGTTCTGTTCTGTTCTGTTTTGAAATGCTTTGACCTTGACTTTATAGATGACTTGTTTCTGTAGCGTATACACATTGGAATAAATTGCATTACACATTATTTCTTTGATCTCCAAGAGTCAAGGCAAGGAAGCAACAGCGCTTCTCCCTATTGTAATATTCTTCAATATCTAGAAATGTCAGTTATGTTGAAGAAAACACCCTGTACACAAATGTACATTGGTAAAAAGGCTTAGGTATTTTTTTTTATTTGTGATTTTCAGTTATATACATTTTGATAGTCTTACAGTCATTTTAACATTTCAAACCTCGACTTCCTTCCTCCTCTTTCTGCTGTTCCTTAAATTTATATTTTCATATTTTTAAATTTATATTTATATTAATCATTTCCTGCATATTCTAAATTAACTTAACTTATTCCTGGCGTGCTCTGGGGTCACGAAGAGTCGGACACGACTAAACGACTAAACAACAAAAACATTCTTTTATTCATCTACTTTAATAATTTACTCTTATGAAGCTGCAGGTTGTTTACAATTTATTCGTACATATTCAATAAACAATTTCCATTCTTTTATAAAAAGTTTATTGTATTGATTTCATTTTTTTCCCAAGTAAGATTTGCCATTTCTGCATAGTCCATAAGTTCTTGTATTCTTTCATCAGGACTCATTTTTCTTTCATTTTTGGGCAAATAACATTCTTGCTGCTGTAGTTGCAAACATTAGTAAATTTCTATATTGTTTAGGTAGTTCTACCCCTATAATTCCCAGAAGGGAAGCTTCTGTTCTTGTTTTTTTTTAACAAATGTTATTTTAAACATATTTTCCAATTCATTATATATCATTTTCTAGTAAGCTTTAACCTTACTGTAAGATATGGCATATGATAGAAAGTACCTTCTTTCTCTTTGCATTTCCAGCACTTAATCAATTTTGATTTATACATTTTTGCCAGTTTACTCAGTGTTAGATACAATCTATGTAACATTTTCATATAGTTTTCTCTTAGACCATAACATGTTGTAAGTTTTATATCCGTATTCCACAATCGTTCCCATGCTTCCTTATCTATATTATAACCAATATCCATTGCCCAATGTATCACTGAAGTTTTTACTTGCTCATCCTTTGTTTCCCAGTCCAATAGTATATTGTACATTGGGAAAAGCTTTTGACAGAGTTGGAAATACCTTGGGTTTCATACAGAGAAGATCCCAGTTAAATATATGTAAATAGATGAGGGAAAGTAACAGTGTGGTGTGTTGCAAACTCCTCCCCTGATCTTAAACCCCCCTCCATTGGGCTTTTTGCTTGAGTCTTGCTTCACAATGGGTAAATTGCTTGCATTTTGACCAAGTGCTACAGATTTGGAAAGGAAAGGTGCATTTAAAAAGATAGGTACAGAAGACATCCCACTATCCTCCCAGTTTGTTGCACAGGATTTGTTGAGTCTCTTGTACAAAAATATTTAAGCACAGCACATTCTGGCAAATGACTCAAAAAGTATTCAAAAGTGAGTCCTAGTCAGTTCTGCGTGGCTTAGGTAAGTGGTTTAGGACTGCAGCGTCCAATAAATGATGGGTTTATGACACAACACCAGATCCCAAGTGTCAATTTGATTTAACCTTCAATTTTACATAGCATTCTTTGAACTTATGAAACTGTTTTATACGGAATGTACTTTTTATTTCCTCTGTCTGGCAGAGAACACTCCACCTGCCCCACCAGAGTGGGAGATGTTCGTTTTGAGCTCAGAGTCCCAATGGCAGAACTTGTGAGCAATTATCAGAATTAAAATACTTTCCATTGATAGGCAGCATATGGACAAATACTTTTTTTAAAGAAAGGAAGTTGTCTGTTCTTGAGAGATGAGGGGGTTAGCAATATTTAAAGAGATAACTAGAGAGAGGGCATAAAATTTCGATGTGGATTTCCTTTGAGGTTGATCTTTAACTGGAAAGGTCAAACCTTTGCCATTAAAGAAGTTGAAGGGCAAGAATCTATTACATTTGGTTATTGATCTTGAAGGCTCTGAACCTTGCCAAGAATAGGAGGCTGCCAAGAACATAAATCCATGGATAATAATGAAGATAACTGACAACTTTTAAAACCAGCTCCTGGCCGAAGCGTACACTATGTAAACAGATCTTGAAATGCCGGTGTCCGTTTTATGTGCTCTGTCTTCTTTTTCTTGATATCATTAGTATAAACCTGGGAGGCTTACAATGAATAAAAGTGACTGTTAGCTGAACAGTATGAAGTAAAAATGCACATGTCTTAAGAAATCATCTTTAAAGATGAGCGCCAGTGGCTATTTGAGCTCCCTGTAATGCAGCTTTGATCCGCTGCAGTATCAAATAATCTAATAGAAAGGTCAGATTTGGATTAATATACTGCTGAAAGAAAATGAGAAAGCGTATAATTGCGGATGACTGCGTCACATGTGGCATTTTCAGAATAAATTGGAATACCTTTTAAAATGTGTGCATATGGTTGTAGTGTTCCATAACTGATAGTTAAATAGGTGTTTGGGTGAGTCCATTCTTACCTTCCTGAACCACAGGATGTGTGGCATAGAATATGAGGTGGTTCCCCATCATTTTCTCATAATCTTAGACCATGGGTGAACAACCTATGGCTCTTGGGCTCATTTAATGTGGGTGCTGAGCATGAGAAATGAAAGGAGACCTGCAAAAAGGGAGATGAAAAAGGGTGTGTGTGTCAGAGACAAAGGGGGTGTCCTTGCTACTTGTGGCTCTGGCTCAATCCAGTTTTAATCCAGAATGGGGTCCAAGGGAATATATCCCACAATATATTAAAAGTTGCCTCCTTTGGCATTACATCATGGGCTCACCCAATGATATTTATTGGCTGTAACTCTAGGGATTCACTGGCCCAAGTTGTAATGATGGCTACTGGCTCAGATGGTTTGAAAAGGTCATTTGACAGATCTGTAAAGGTAAAGGTAAAGGGACCCCTGACCATTAGGTCCAGTCGTGACTGACTCTGGGGTTGTGGCGCTCATCTCGCTTTACTGGCCAAGGGAGCCGGCGTACAGCTTCCAGGTCATGTGGCCAGCATGACAAAGCCACTTCTGGCGAAACAGAACAGCTCATGGAAATGCCGTTTACCTTCCCGCTGTAGCGGTACCTATTTATCTACTTGCACTTTGACGTACTTTCGAACTGCTAGGTGGGCAGGAGCTGGGACTGAGTAACAGGAGCTCACCCCGTCACAGGGATTCGAACCACCGACCTTCTGATCGGCAAGCCCTAGGCTCAGTGGTTTAACCCACAGCACCACCCACGTCCATGTGGTTGATAGTTACTTAAGTTGTTTGTTAGCCGTGATAACTATATTCAGGTGCAATATACTCTGGGTGGCTCCCAACATAATATTTATAATAATACAGTCGTACCTTGGTTTTTGAACAGAATGTGTTACAGAATTCCGTTTGACTTCTGAAACATTCAGAAGCCAAGGCATGGCTTCTGATTTGCTTCCGATTGCACAGGCGGGCCGGAAACAATAGCGGAAGCTGCGTTGGATGTTTGGCTTCCCAAAAAACCATTCGGAAACCAGAACACTCACTTCTGGGTTTCGATTGTTCAGGAGCCAAAATGCACGAGTACCAAGGCGTTCAACAACCAGGGTATGACTGTAATAAAAAAGCAATAAAACATCAAACCTTAAAAGCTCCCCTAAACAGGGCTGCCTTCGGATGTCATCTAAAAGTCAGATAGTTGTTTATTTCCTTGACATCTGATGAAAGGGCGTTCCACTGGCCTGATTCAGTGAGACTATCCTAAAGCTATCCTTCTACTTATAATCCATTCTCAACAATATACATTTACGCATGCATTCACAATGATCTCACATCTGGTTAGGCCATTAAAAAAACCCCAGCTGTCTACCTCTGTATGTTTGAAGAATATAATGGCAAGACAGCAAGAGATGATGGTCTTCAGATAGATTAGGAAATAACATTCCAGGTATCGTTCTTTATTACACCCCATGCAGTGCTGGAAAGAATAGCTTTGCCCTGACCTTCATTTCTGTGAGTTTGATGGTATTCCAAGGACAACTGGGTCAGGACTTCTTGTAAATTAATGTTCCCCGTGGGACTTATAATGAAGAGACTGTTAACTAATTATCAGTCTGTTTTGGAAGGCATTCATTTTTTAATTGACCTCAAACCTCCAAGGGAACAAAAGGTGTCTGAAGAAAGATGATTTCTCTGTTGAGGACAAACAGATGAATTCATACAGGGAAAGGGAGGAAGTATTGATTTCTTGGGGTGGGGAAAGCAATGAGGGAAGTGTGTGCTTTTCTTCTTAACTCAAAGGGTAGAGCTACTTGCATTGCATCCTCAGTGTATTAATCTACTCCTTTGGAAACCATATTTTGGGGGAATGTTCCTTCAATATTGTCCTGTCTGGAAGCATTGGAATAGAATGCATTCAGATCATTGCATGCATAAGTTTGCGTATAAGTAGAATAGTTGAACTGCACTATTTAATGCCAGATGCAATTTCAGCAAGGCAATGTGCTGTGTTGTTATACCCTACAGAGAAGTTAATTGCTGTGCCAGAAGGAAGAGAGTCAAGACGGCTGTTCATTGGGAACAATCTTTGGTCCGGTGAATGGATATTTCAATTTTCTTCACTTGAATATTGGCTAGAATACTAAATCAAACGTTTCTGGTTTGCTAGCATTCAGCTACACACACACACACACACACACACAGGTAGAGAGAGAGAGAGAGAGAGACAGACAGACAAACAGACAGACAGACAGACAGACAGACAGAGTGAGATGTGGTTAAATCTGCATTGATGTTATGACATGTGTCTTAGGATACATACACCTTATTGGCGGACGGCTGGAGTCTCCTCAAAATTGCTTTTTGTGCTGAAGAGGGAGATCCCACAATATTGCAAACACCACAAATACATTTGCTTTGTACAGTGTTAGCATGTTAACATTGTATGAAATGACTTCTGCTCGGGTGGCAGGAAGAGATGGAGGTGCAGCAATGCCTGAGCTTTCCACGCCATGACAGAACCATGTTGGAAATGGTGGGGATCAGTTAGGGACTAGGACAGGGCCTTCTTGATCTGTTGCCCTGCTCAACTGCCTTAAACAGTTGTGTTATTCTCTCAGGCCCCAATGTAGTTCTACCCACCCAAGCAGTCCATTGGTTGTCCCTGGTCAAGCCTGGCTACAAACATTGTGTGTTGACTCATCTAGGTGCCTTTGAAGGCTGGCCCAACCATTCAACAGAATAAGGTGGATGCAAGGTGTGTGTTGTTTATCCCCTAAGCTAGTTTGTGCCCCTCGGGTATGGTCTAGGTAAGGGAGATCTGTCTCATCGCTATTGTTGAAGTAAGAGTCAACTGCAGGTCCACAGAATCATAGAATTGGAAGGGACTCCAAGGCTCATCTAGTTCATCCCCTGCAAGGCAGGGATCTTGTCTAGAATCATCCAGTCTGTTTCTGAACATGAAATTGGGATGGGGGTGCCAGCAAGTCATTGATGGGGGAGGGGACTACAAAGAGTCATCCGGTCAAGGTGTGGTTCAAAGCAAAGTACTTTGTAAAAGCAAGCGCCTTGCCCCTCAAAAGTTAGCACTGGAACAATAAATTTAGACAAGCACCCAGGTTGTTTGATTACCATGGTGTGGTATATTTCTATTTAAATTACAGTAACTACCAGTATTTTTTGAATTTATATTTATGCATATAGATGATAATATACACCTTTTTTGCAGAGCTGTGCCCTCACCCCTTTTTTGTTATGCATTCCCCATATTTTTGTGATGTGCAAGTGGTCATCATCGTTTTTTGCCCCAGGCAGCCCTGCTGCCTTCCAAATTGTGTGGTTGCAGGAGTCACAGAAACAGACATTCCTGAGCCTGTCTACCTGTTTATGAAAACCATCCCAAAAATCTATGGGGAAAAATGGACTGGTAAAATCTCAGTAGCAAACAGCTTAGCTTCTCCTCCATCCTGTGGCTTGACGTAATGATGATGTAGCAACTATTTGCTGCCTGAAAGCAGTGGATGATTTTACTACGTCCTAGTGCTACACAATTGTAGTAAAACTGCTTGAATAACTGTAAAACAGTGATGGTTTTCTGTGTTGGGGTATTGCTTTTGAAAAATGCAGAAAGCCAAGGTGCCAAGTACTTATACTTGCCAGCTTTCCAATCACCTATCTGCGCTCTCTCCCTCCCTCTTTTCCCCAGTCCTCCCCCCCTACACTTTCTTCTGTGCTTCTCTCCTATTGAGGCTCATGCTTCCAGCACCCTGCATTTCTGGTCTTCCACACCTAGTGCTGACATAATTCCTCTTTAACTTTCTATGCTCACACATCAAATAAAGATGTTTGCTTCTCGTTAATGGAAGAATAGAATCACATGCTAACTTGTGACTAATATGCCTTATGATATGGCAAAATAAGTAAGAATAAAGGCATCTTTATTGATTACACAGAAATGGGTTTGCATATCCAACATCCTCAGAGAGCAAAACACTAGAGAAACATAAGATCTCATACTAAAACAATGAATTGTAAGAATGCGCTGTTAAGTTATGGACCTCAAAACTTCCATCCTTAGCATTCTAGCCATGCTAATGTAAGTTATAACTGATCTCATGTAGATGCACCAAGAAGACAGTCTTGACTTCTGATATGATCGCAATCTGCACCAGCTAACCTAAATGCAGAAAGCAATGCAAAACAGCTCTTCCTTGCTTTTGCTGATCTCACCAAGACATTTGACAAAATGAGGCAGTGTTACAGAGTTAAGAGTACAGTGGTACTTCTGGTTGCAAATGGGATCCGTTCTGGAGGCCCGCTGGCAACATGAAAAGGCCTCATCCTGAAGTGCCACATCTGCGCACGCACATGACACAATTCAGCACTTCTGTGCATGTGCAAAGCGTGATTTAGTGTGCATGTGTGTGCGCTGAACCTGGATGTAACCCATTTTGGGACTTCCAGGTTCGGCGCGTCCGTAACTTGAAAAGACGTAACCCGCAGTGGACATAATATGAGGTATGACTGTACTGAGCTGAGTCCAGATGTGAGTTCAACCCCTATCTTGGTCAAGCAGATAACTGGCTGCCCTTAGGACTACTTCAATCTCTCATCCTTGCCCAACCTATGGGGTTGCTATGATAAAAGGGTAACCTTTTATGTGTTGTGCCTGCTTTGATAAGTGACAAATTGTCACTGTGGGGGACTAAGGTAGCAGCCTGCTGTGGTAAGAATTTATTTCTGCACCACTTTGTTCATTACCCAGGTGAAGGACCACCTTTTAAAGGGAACACAGAACCAAGGAAATTAATTCAAGTCCAGCATCCAGGAGGGACAATTTGCCAGTTTGGAGAAGGGGACATTAGTTTGCAAAAGGACCCTTCAACTTCACATCCCTAAAGTTCTCCCTAAAGTCAGCCGTGCAGGTGCTAATGCTGCCAGTGACTCAGGAGTAGGAAAAAAGAAACCTCTGTCCTAGCTTTGACAACAACCTGGATGATGCCTGCCCTAGCCTCAGTACCCTATTCAGATATAAAGGAAACAGAGGTGTGTAACATTCACACTACAGTGGTACCTCGGTTTATGAACACAATTGGTTCCGGAAGTCTGTTCATAAACTGAAGCGTTCATAAACTGAAGCGAACTTTCCCATTGAAAGTAATGGAAAGTGGATTAATCTGTTCCAGATGGTCCGCGGAGTAACCGTTCATAAACTGAAGCGAACTTTTCCATTGAAAGTAATGGAAAGTGGATTAATCCGTTCCAGACGGGTCCGCGAAGTACTTAAACTGAAGCATTCATAAACTGAAACATGGGTGTAATTGGTTCCGGAAGTCTGTTCATAAACTGAAGCGTTCATAAACTGAAGCGAACTTTCCCATTAAAAGTAATGGAAAGTGAATTAATCTGTTCCAGATGGGTCCGCGGCGTTCATAAACCGAAAATTCATAAACCGAGGTGTTCATAAACCGAGGTTCCACTGTATTTGCAAACAGTGTGAAGGTTGAAATTGGTATAAGTTCTAGAAGCTTAGGCTTTTGGTCGACAGAGTAGAGCTACCGGTTTGCTCCGAGTTTTAACTAGAGACCCCAGGGATCCCAGCTAGAAAACACACATTCCACCTATAAATTTGGAAGCTGCCTCTTATCCAAACTTAACCCTATAACACTTCCCAAGCTTACAGACATTTTTGCGCCCTCTCTTTCAAAGATGGCCATGTAGGCTTGTTCACATGCATATTTTATAGTGAGATAACCAGTGCTAAAAGGCACATAAATCACCCACAGTTCTGATGTGAAGATCTTTGCAAATGTGACTTGGGAGACTCGACATGAATGAGTGGGAAACTCTGGCAAGCAATGGGAACATCTGGCGTCACAGACTCTGGGCTGGCATTTATTATAAGAAATTTATGGTATTAAATCTATAACTCCAGAAGAATTGTGACTGCAAGGAGGCGAGTGTCAGTTGTGACCTTTCTACTGAATAAACAGTTAGTGAAAGAAATGTAAACTAGATTCCCAGCAATGTTCTGAAAAGGGTGCAAGCAAAATGCAATATTTGCAGTACAGCTAAGATAGATGCAATGTTTATCTCCATCCAACTTTTGCAAACAAAGCATAAGGATGGATGTAGTTCTAAACCCACTCAGTGTGGAAGTTAGTAGCACAATGTTGATGGTAGTTTTACTTCGGAGCCACACGATGCCACAGCTCAGTTGAACAATGGCTGTTTTGCAAACCCTGGCATCTACAGCTCAAGGGCCTTCAATGGAAGACCTCTGTTCTCCTGTGGCCCTGGAGAACTCTGCAATTAGTGTGGTCAGTACTGGCCTAGAATGATTAATGATCTGGCTCAGTGTAAGTCAGCTTCTAATGTTACTATATTCATATATGTACAGTGTGGGGGGGGGAAGTATTTGATCCCCTCCTAAATTTGCCTGTTTGCTCTCTGACAAAGAAATGACCCGTCCATAATTTTAATGGTAGGTTTATTGTAGCTGTGAGAGACAGAATAATCTTGGGTGAGTGCCTCCTTCCCTCGGCCAGGGCATTGAAAATGGGTCAAGGGTGGGTATTCCAGCATGACAATGACCCAAAACACACGGCCAAGGCAACAAAGGAGTGGCTCAAGAAGAAGCACATTAAGCTCCTGGAGTGGCCTAGGCAGTCTCCAGACCTTAATCCCATTGAAAATCTGTGGAGGGAGCTGAAGGTTCAAGTAGCTACACGTCAGCCTCGAAATCTTATTGACTTGGAGAGGATCTGCAAAGAAGGGTGGGACAAAATACCTCCTGAGATATGTGCAAACCTGGTGGCCACCTACAAGAAACTTTTGACCTCTGTAATTGCCAACATGGGTTTTGCCACCAAGTACTAAGTTATCTTTTGCAAAGGGATCAAATACTTATTTCACTCATCATAATGCACATCAATCTCTGACTTTTGTCTTCTGGGTTTCTGGGATTTTTCCTGATGCTATTCTGTTTCTCACAGCTACAATAAACCTACCATTAAAATTATGGACTGGTCATTTCTTCATCAGAGGGCAAACGGGCAAATTTAGCAGGGGATCAATTACTTTTTTCGCTCATTGCAGGAAGCAGCTGACACTCCTGTATTTATTGACTAGCACTGATAGACCCTCTAGAAAACTTGCTGAAAACTATATAAAACTTTTCTCATTGAATCAACAAAATACAAAACAGCATTCTCAAACTAAGGATCATTTCTCAAACTAAGGTTTATTCCTCCTTGTAGTGCAGCAATAAAATGTTAGCACATTTGCAACACTAAACAGGATATGGCATGGTTTCAAGTTGGCTTTGAGGCTAGTGTCAAGATTCCTGCATTGCAGGGGGTTGGACTAGATGAGCCTCTGTGTCCCTTGCAGCTTTGCAATCCTGTGAATATGAAACCAAACAGTTTCCTCGATTGTAAGAAAGAAGAAGAAAGATTGTTCACTCTTGAACAACCTTTTCAATAGAAAAGTTCAGAAATGGTCATATCATTCTTTTCATCATTCTAACATGAATTTAACCTTAGGTAGTATACTATAAATTGTAGAATTTATGACTGGCTTTCAACAGGGGTTAGGGCAGGCACTATCAAAACTGAGTATATCATTAAAAATATTATTCTTGTAATTGTAAAATTTATGTCGCAAATCATAATAAATTCAGATACGTTTGTGTGATTAAGCTCTACTTTAACAAGGGTGCCATTATAATTAACGACTGTGGTCTGAGCTTTAGTAAGATTTCAGCTGTGGGAGAAGTAAAATCCTAATTTTACATTTTGACTGTTCTTCTAGCAAGTGATACACCTATTTTAAAACTCCATGTCATGATACCCTTTTTCTAAATCCACATAATCGGGCCTGGTGCCAACATTTACATATTTACAACATTTACATTCCAGGTGATTCCTTCTGAAACTTGCCTTCGACTCCATTTTTAACTTATTTCAAATGTTTATGGTGTCTGGCACCAAAAGCTTTCTGGCCATCATCTTGGGTTTTCCACCAGATCCTAGGTTACTCCAGAGCACTCTGTGAGGAAAAGAACATGGCAGCCACCACAGAAACATGACATGTTGGGTAATACCATCCTGCCACGCCCTGCCCAATACTCCAGAGTGTCACACTTCCTGGAGTCCTGGGAGGTGGGAGGCTCCACAAATAGCATGTTGCCATGACTAGCCCTAGGCGATGTAACAATACGTCACCCAGGATCGGTTTGAGGGCATGATGGTCCTTTTAACCAGCAGTATATCATGTATTAAACCACCACTGCTCCTGAGTCCCTCCACCACCAGCACACAAACAAGCTGCATTGGCCCTGGCCCTGCTAGGTGCCAGGGTGAAATTGCCATTGCTCCTGCCAAGGGAGTTGCAAGGTTGGGTCTGATGCAGCTTGTTTCTCCCTCCACTTTTCAACATTGTGATGTATTTTTTCCCCAAAATAATAATAATAATAATAATAATAATAATAATAATAATAATAATAATAAATTATACTTTCCAAGTTTATACATTTCATTAGTTTTACAAACAATTCTACTTTAAGTATATACTCTTATGAAACTGCAGGTTATTACAATAATCCTGCTGTATTTATCTGTAAATACTCAATAAACCATTTCTGTTCTTTTATAAAAAGTTTGTTATCTTGGTTTCTTATTTTTTCCAGTGAGATTTGCCATTTCTGCATATTCCATAAGTTTTTGTATCCATTCTTCCATAGCTGGGACTTCTGCTTCTTTCCACTTTTGGGCAAGTAGCATTCTTGCTGCTGTAGTAGCACATACCTGCCAAGCTGCTGTCGGAGAAATAAGGGACTGGGCGGAAGTAGCAGACCAGAAGTAGCGCTGCAGCCATTTTGGAACTAGGCAGAGCAGCATCAAAAGTCGCTTCTGAGCATGCTCCGCCCAGTTCCAAAATGGCCACCGTGCCAGAATAAACCGGGGAAAAAAAATCCTTTTTTTTCAGCTAGGATCAGCTGGAAAAATGGGGATTTCCCGGGGAATACGGGTGACTTGGCAGCTATGTAGTAGCATACATAAATAAATTTTATACAATTTAGGCAGTTCTGTCTGTCCGTATAATTCCCAAAAGATGTATCATTATATTGCAGTGTATTCACAATGCTGAATAGCTGATATCACCCAGATCTAGTCATGACTCTGCTTAACTCTGGAACCATCCCAGAGTATCATGACATAACCCCAATAGCAGACCTTAAACTTATGACCTGAGGAATATCAGGTTATCAAACAGCATTGGCAAAAGAAGAAAACTTCAGGGAAACTAGAGAGGTCACTTTTACTACCACTAGACTAAAAGTATCCACTAAAGTAACTACAGTGGTACATCGACTTACGAATTTAATGCGTTCCAAACGCACATTCGCAAGTCGAAAAAATTGTAAGTCAAATCCCATAGGAATGCATTGGGATAAAAAATTCGTAAGTTGAAGCAACCCTATCTGAAAATCCGTAAGTCGAAAAAATCCTATCTAAATCGCATCCAAGATGGCGGGTGGAGCTCCGTTCGTAAGTAGAAACATCCATAAGTAGGAGTTATTCGTAAGTCGAGATACCACTGTATAAGGACTAGGGAATTTCCCTGCTTTTACTTCACTTTGCCCTGTTTCTCTCATCCAATTCTTTGTGTGGTTGCCTGACAGGTCCCCCATATGTAAATGTAGGCCTGTTTCATTTCCTGTTAATCCCTAGAGACTGGGGAGAGTGGGAGACAGCTGTCGTTCAAACCCCACAATCATCTGGCTTTGAGTATAGAAGTGTGGTCCGTAAGTTGCCGTGCTACGTTACATAAGTTCCCAGTATGTCAGCTTGTACCAAATTCAACTGCAAATGCTTGCCAATATGGAGCAAGTGCAGACAGGTGTGAGATTACAGCTGTAATAAAAACTGGAATTGAACGGTAGTTGTTGAATTTGTAGCAGGTGATTGGCTTGATTTATATAATGTGGGCCACAGAGAAAGGAGAGAGATGTAAGTCAGCATCTTTAGTCTGAAGCACTGTGGTTCACTGAGTTGCAGTAGGTCATTGTGAACTGCTGAATTAATTCTTGTTTGTGTCTGGCATAGTGCTGGCACAGCATAACTTAATGCAGTCAAGCTTCTCTATGGAGACACTCTTTGGGGCAAGAGGAAGGCAGCTAGCTGTATCTGATGCCCCTTATGCTATAGAGTCTTTGCTGAAAGTGCCGTAAGAATACAAAATGCATGGAATTTCCCAGGGTAAAAGAGCAGCATGTTCGTTGGAGAGGTTACAGCCTGTAAAATCATCAAGGTTTGTAAATGCCAAAATCGATACCTTGATGTCATTTTAGAACAATGTGTTACAAAACCGAGAACATTGGGGGGGAAAGGTGAAGGGATTCAAACTTAGCCTGTTCAGGGATCATGTTGTTCATGGAGAAGCCGTTAATTTGTTATTTTTAGAAATAGAAATATTGTCATTGTACCACTTCTTTACAGTGAGATTAAACTAGCCCCCCCCCAATCTCTCAGTTCTTGTTGCACTCTGTGTGCTGTTGTACGACCACCAACAATTGTTGCTATTGTTATTGGCATAAGGTTAATTTGCAAGATTACCGATAGCAATTCACTGAAGCATGGAAGCCTAACAACATCCAACATTTACATACTAACTAGGCTCTAATGCCCTGTGCGGATGTTTGTAAACCAAATGCTTACCTGTCTGAAATCAGCTTGGCTTCATCCTATCAGAAGGGGCACACAAATTCCATCAAGTTCTGCCAATAAATAATTTGAGCCTACTTTCCTGTTCACTCACCTCTTACCCAGACAGTTGTGATGGTGGTGGTGAGGAGCACTAGATTGCATTGCCTGATTGCTCATTTTCTCCCTGACTGGCAAACAAGCAGGTCCACTCTCCCTCATCTGTGGAGTGTGGTGGAGTCTCCTTCTTTGGAGGTCTTTAAGCAGAGGCTTGACAGGCATATGTCAAGAATGCTTTGATGGTGTTTCCTGCTTGGCAGGGGGTTGGACTGGATGGCCCTTGTGGTCTCTTCCAACTCTATGATTCTGTGATTCTATGATCTCAATGTTTTGATTCTGTCATATTTAGGATTGTCTGGTTTGTTGGTCCCACCTGTCAATCACGAACTGTTGTCCTATGAAAACCCAGAATTTCAGAAGGAATGAATTTCAGTCACGTGCTTGCCCTTCGCACCACTGAGTTCCTTTCTAGAATCCCAAGTGCATAGTTCTCCTGTTGGGTTGCAATGTTCACGTTAAAGACATCCCAGATTAAAAAAAAACCCTAGTGTTAGAAGCATGACGTGAACTTCAAAGCAACTTCCTGAGTCAAGCTAGATTCCCACCTCACATGCCCAGGGGATGAAGGTTGAAAATTATGAAGCAGAGAATCCTGACTCCATTCTGGAAATGCTTTCACCCCACTTGGAACCGAGGTTCTATGCCTTGAGCTAGCTCGGGTTCCATTGGTGACAAGCATAGCATAAGTAGAAAAAGGAAAGCAGAAGGGCAAGTCAATGGTACAATGTTTATGGTATGAGTACTATACGAGCCTATAGAGATGTAAATACATATTCAGTCTTGGAAAAGTTAGGCACTGAATAATATGTAAGCCCTTGTCTTGCTTCTGTGCATTAAAGGAGCATGTTGAGATTTCAATCAGCATGGTTTGTGCTGCAAGTGAAACATTTACATTGGCACATGTGTAGCTCTTCTCACAGTCAGGGCATTTATTCTATTTCTCAAGGGGACAGTGGATTTTTCTCCTTTTTGCAAGCCAGCCTAAATATTTCTGACAACCAGAGAACAGCGCCAATTGGAAATTCACGGTTCATGTAGTAATAACCGAGTATTTTAATTTCATGAGCTAAATAATGGGCTTCTACTTGTAGCCTCCATTGAAGAAACCAATACTGTCAAGAGCAGTGGCATGGTACACCAAGAGATAAATCTGTGGAACTGAATGAAAATCATTACGTCTCTATTGCTTTTCTTTTGTGTAGCATAAACATTAATTAAATACTTCATTGCATTTTTACTTACAATGATGTGTGTCTAACAAGAAATCTGATTTTGTCTATGAGAACTTGTGACAGTCAGACGTTGCTATAAAAATGCAAAGGATGAAGCCAGAATGGAGCTTAAGCTCTAATATATAGGCACACAAGCATTAAAGTGTAATAAAACATTAAAAACTTCCCTACCGTATATAGGGCTGTTAAAAGTTGTATAGTTATTTATCTCCTCAACATCTGATGGGAGGGCATTCCACAGGGTGGACACCTCTACTGAGAAGATCTACAAGAGATGCACAGTCATACCTTCGAAGTCGAACAGAATCCGTTCCGGAAGGCCGTTCGACTTCCAAAATGTTCGAAAACCTAATAACGGCTTTCCTGCAGCCAACCAGAAGCCCCGGAAGCCCCATTGGATGTTCGGGTTCCAAAAGAATGTCCACAAACTGGAACAATCACTTCCAGGTTTGCAGGAGCCAAAACGTCTGAGTTCCAGGGCATTCGTGCATTTACCAGAGTTGCGAAAGATGACTTTCTTAGTGGTATTTCCAAGATCCAGGGACTCACTCATTAGTTAGGACCCTTTTCTGCTAGCTTTCTTTCAGCTGGCAACATCCTTCCTTATTCAGATGGCCTGGAGTGGGAAACTTGTGGCTTTATGACCTCTGACCTTATTTCAGGCAGCTTATTTCATATGGAGGAGACGGAGACTGGGATAGAGAAGGAGATTGGAAGGGGGGTGATGCAGGGAGCCAAAATAGATTCAGCAATGGAAAAGGAAAAGGGGAGAAGCTAAATTAAGCAATCCATCCAAATGTTTGGCTAAGAGCAAATCTGGTCTTCCCTGTTAGCATGTTGAGTGGCTGAAAGAGTATGAAAGGGAGTGCCCCCTCTGCTTTTTGTCTTAGGCCCCATCCAGTAGACTTCACACATTGCCTCTGAATGTTTCATGGAATACCGCCCTGGTGAGAGAACAGGTCCCCATCCCTGAGAAGACTCAAACACCTGATTGCACCAAAAGGTTCTTTTGAGTTATGCACTCTAGTTCCTTCCACCATTACATTACACAGTCCCTTTGGTTGGAGAAATGACTGGCTGTGCAGTGACTAATGATTTCATTGCAAATGAGTGGAAAGCAATTTGCTGGTAGGAACTTGACAGAACATGCACATCTTGCTCACTGAACAGAAGGTGAGTGTTTACAGAATGAGTTGACAATTTCCATTGATTTCTATGGGAAAATTTCTAATGCATTTTCAACCACACAAATTTGACCCCCCCTTTTTTTAAGACAGGAAAACATACAAACAAATGCTCTCTGGTTTGCCCGATTGCTCCCCCTCCCTCTGTTCCTCAGCCAGCCAGCAAAAGGCAAACAAGGAAGTAAAAAATGCTCTGCTCAGATATCTGAATATGTAATATGTATAGGTTTGGCTACAAATGCCTTTGGTATGGATATGTGAAATTTCACATAGCGAATGTTCGTAAAGTGGGACCAGTGTGTGCATATGAACAGGGATGTAAATTTTGCATGTCTTCATTCATATGTTGCATTCATTTATGGTTATTGCAGGGGAACATTTGAGAATCTGCCCTCAGGAATATACATGCTGCACATCAGAAATGGAAGACAAGCTAAGCCAGCAAAGCAAACTGGAATTTGAAAACTTGGTGGAGGAGACGAGTCATTTTGTGCGCACAACCTTTGTGTCCAGGCACAAGAAATTTGATGGTGAGTAGTATGTTATATTTAGCTTATTCTTGGAGCCAATCTGCACAGTCATCCATGGAACTGTACATAATGTAGACAGCCTATTTCACTTGAAGTGGCAGATAAAAGATGCTCTCCCGTGGAAAATCATTTCCTGAACTTACAAAACAAACATGACATAGATAAGGCTAGGCTATTATCTTCTTCTTTAGCATGCTAGTTTTATATGTACATGATGCTTTTAAAATAGGACATCCAAACATTTGATTCCTGCCCCCACCTCCAGTCTGAATTATACCATCCGGCAATAGATAACCATATGAGACTGTTGATCATGTGTGTCACATCATAAAAGGCTCAATCAATTAATCCATTGTACGGTCAGTTTCCTTAGTTGGAATCCCCTAGTTTGTCACAGAATACCACTTGTTCAGAATGAATGTTAATTGTATTTTCCAGGCAATTAGATATCACATTCAGTTGTTGTCCTGCTAGGATAAGAGCTTCCTTTAAAGCTGGCATCCCTTATCTGTAATTATTCCTGTTAATCCCAATGATATGAAAGGATGGGCTGCTGAGAGATGAAAGACTTGCACACTGTTTAAAACAGCACATGGATGAAGTATTAGGTCCGTCTCACTTGATATGCCATGGCCCCTTTTCTATTTGTTTGCCTGAATGGGCACATTTACATTTTACAAAATATAAATCATGGATGTGGTGGGGGCTTAGGTAAACTCTTGCTGGAATATGTTGCCTAGGGTTCACTCCGAAAACTATACTAATAAACATCCTTTATGAACTGAAATGTCCCTACTATGGTGGATGTGGAACCCTGCCCAGAAAGCAGGGGGAAAGTCATTATTCTACACACATTATTCTAAAGCACATTATTGGGAGGTTTTAAACTTACCTTTCCCAATAGCACACAACTTTTGTCATTAATATGTAAAAATGAAAGTGTTTGATTCCCAAGGGACTTATATCTCTTCCCAAGATGCATGAAGGTTGCAGTGTTGCCAACCAGAGAGAAATATCCTTTGTCAATATGACCAGAGATGCTCTTTTCTAACCAAACCTACAAGCACAGAGAAAGATTGAATTCTCACACTTGCCTTATGACATGGTTGCCAAAGGGCAAATATTTGCCAATGTCTATGCCCAGTGCACTTGTAGTGAAGTGACTTTATACTTACTTTTGTTGTGTTCCGAATCACTCCAGAGAGATTGTCACGTCCTCCAGAGTCAAAGCAAAAGATGATTCAGCAGCTTTGCAGGGGTTGAAGCACATGTTCCCTTTCTTGTGGATATTTTCATTCTCTCCATCAAAGCATATGCTGGAATTATGTAGGAGGAAGAAAATTGTGTTGATTCATGGAAGGATGAACAATGCTACTCTAATTATGCTGAAACTTTTAGTACAGTACTCATTTCATCACATAATTGGTGTGCAGTTTTGGAAGAGCTTTTTCATGGGATATGCAGCAAATTGCAATAGATAGATGCAAAAGGTAGAAACTGATCACCTGAATGGAGTGCCTTTTGGTGGAATGAAACTCAAACAGTTAGGGAAATTTACCAGCAGAGATGTCACACAGATGGCTTTTGTGCTTAGCTTTTGAATAGCCCTTAATTATTGTCTAATACATTTCAGAGTCATTGTTGTGACTGTGCTGCGTTGTTAGTTTTTTTTGGGGGGGGGAATAAAGCCATAGCAGAAAAGCATTCAGTGACAGCTCAAGATATTTTGCTGCCTAAAAATCTGGCATTCCAAAATAGTGGTTGAAGGGTAGAATATTCTGCTGTCTCTCTCCACCCCTTTCTCACTACTAGTAATATTTCTTCTCCAAGGTCAAGCTAACTAGTGGGGTAGGAGAGCTGAAAATAATGTCAATATATTTCACATCTGGAAACCAATGCACCCCTTGTGTTTCAGATAATACATGGGTAAAGGTAAAGGGAGCCCTGACCATTAGGTCCAGTCACGGATGACTCTGGGGTTGCTGTGCTCATCTCGCTTTATTGGCCAAGGGAGCCAGCATACAGCTTCTGGGTCATGTGGCCAGCATGACTAAGCTGCTTCTGGTGAACCAGAGCAGCGCATGGAAATGCTGTTTACCTTCCTGCCGGAGCGGTACCTATTTATCTACTTGCACTTTGACGTGCTTTCAAACTGCTAGGTTGGCAGGAGCAGGGACCAAGCAACGGGAGCTCACCCCGTTGCGGGGATTCAAACCGCCGACCTTCTGATCGGCCAGCTCTAGGACACAAATTTTCACTGCCCTGTATTTAGTATTAACTATGGAAGTGTATACTTGATGCTGACCAAATTAAACCTCCTGATACATGTTTTGCTCTAGGAGGCTTAGTTTGGTCAAAATCGAGTACAGTCGTACCTTGGATCCTGAACGCCTTGCAATTTGAATGTTTTGGCTCCCGAACGCCACAACCACGGAAGTGAGTGTTCTGGTTTGCAAACGTTCTTTGGAACCCGAACGTCCGAGGTGACTTCCGCAGCTTCCAATTGGCTGCAGAAGCTTCCTGAAGCCAATCGGAAGCCACAGCTTGGTTTCCAAACATTTTGAAAGTCGAACGGACTTCTGGAACGGATTCCGTTCAATTTCCGAGGTACCAGTGTATACACTTTCAGAGTTACCACTAAATACATTACTAAATACATTACTTCTGATTAATAAGCATTCATGGCCGCTAGAGGGCCATGAAAATTTGTTTGCGGGGCTTTTAAGACTCGTCTGCCCATGTACTATCTGAAACCCAAGGAGAACATTGGTTGCCAGCTGCGCCATTTTTTCAGCTCTCCTGCCCAACTAAACAGGATTAGTAGTGGACAATCCACATCCCTTTGAAAGCTTTGAAATATCAGGAGAATATGCATCACCCTGTAATAGCCTTCTGGCTTCTTTGCCAAATCTGTTTCCCTGTTTATTGTACGGTAGTGAGCAGGACTTGCTGTTTTGTCCTACATAAAGTCAGGGGTAGAAAGCTGATGGAGGGCCGAAGGATGTATGAGATCAAATTACACTAGCTGCACACTCTTCTGTTGCTCTGGAGCATTTAAAGGAAGACATGTTTTCTCCAGGTTGACAGCTGGCTGCCAACCATATATGCCACATACAGCAACAGTGAGCCACAACTTTAGAACTATTATTTAGCCTCAGAATAATATCAAGCACTTCCAAATGTACTAACATCAAGTCCTTCAAGTAAAGGAGCACTGAAGCAAATCAGCTGATACTCTTTCATCCTTGAAAGTATGTATGGGACAAAGAAACATCACAATTTGCAGAGATTTGATTCACATTTATAGCTCTTCTTGAATTTCAGGAAGCGATGGGGTCTGAACTGTTTGCCCACTGAGGAACAACCCCTTACAGGACTGGACAGACAGTTGTGTTTATTAGTACTCAGACAACACACGGCATACCTCAAAACAGCTTAAGATATATTATCCTCCCAGAGTTGTCGTAATACTATCATCTCATTATCACCAATTCCCCCTGCATAGTGGCTTTGCTGAGCAGCTGTTTTGCAGCCAAGCCAATATCTTTTTAAAGTATTGCTCTATCAGCAGCTGAAACCAACCCAACAGAAGGGGTAATGCCATGAATGTTAATGAGCAGTCAGTATCTGTTCACTGACATTTCTTAACTAATCCTCTGAATAACTATAGGCAAATTGCAATGAGATGTTGATTTTTATTTTATTTTTAAGGGGGGAAACAGTTAATGGAAAGCTGGTTACCGTCTTACTCTGCCGTAGTAAGTGGAAAGTAATTCCACATCAAGTGGCTTCTACATCCAAGTGGCTAGCTTCTCAGTGTGATACAGACCAAGTAAATTATATTGCTGTACGTGTGGCTCTGAAAATGTATGCGAACAACGTAAATGCAGAAAACCAGAGGGACTAGCTTCCCCAATGTTATGAAAATGCCTTTAATTAAATCAGTCTTCTTCAACCTATTGCCTCCAGATGTTTGTGGACTGCAACTTCCAGTATCCCTGAGCTTTAGTATGTGTGTGTGTGGGGGGGGGGGTATCTTGCAGAAGTGTGAGTTTCCATGGTTATAGATGGCATATATAAAGGTGTCTTTTTATTGTTATGGTTGGTGCCCACCTGACATGAGAATGCTTCTAATGGTATCATCACAGTAGGTGCATCTAAGTCAGGTATATCAAGTTTCAGATAAAGCTAAGGATTTATGGCAATTTACTGCCCCAATTTTATACAGACTCTGGTCTCAAAACTGTACAGACAGTCACATTAGTTTGAGAAGGAGAGGCAGTAAAAGCCCCATAAAACTTGTTTGATTTATAGTTCTTTGATCTTTTCTCACTGAAATATCCAAATGGCATAAACAAAATGTCTCTTTCGCATGGAAGATTCAACAATACGATAAAGGCACCAATCCATCTGAGTATTTGTAGAATCAAGGACTACATTTAGAAAGAAGTACCAAGGAACATCTTTTATCACAGTAAAACAGGCCTGCTCGCTGCTTATATTCTTTTTGTGCAGACCTGGGACGCAGCTAGACTGGTAAAGAAAAAGTGATTTATATACATTGTATATGTGATATAACATTGCGCCACCAGGTGGTGCTGTGGAGTCCTGCTTTTCTCTACCTGTTTTCCCTGTTTAAATTTACAACACATTTAACTGAAACGCTTCTTTGATGTGTCTGGATCCAGCCCTGGATAACCTGTGATAACCCACATCAGAGTGCTTAAGGATGTCCTTGTGAGTGGTAACTCTGCATGCAAATGACATTTGGGTTGGAGGTGCACAAAGAAAATCTAAATCTATATCTTAATGGAAGTTTCTTCAAGCATAATCCAGTGTTTGGCCTCTGTAGTAAAGCTTGTCGTATTGCCTTCCTTTAGAAGAGCCCTGCTAGATCATATCAAAGGGGCCCATCTAGTCCAACAACCCCTTCTCACAGCGACCAACCAAATGCCTATTGGATGTGGGTGGCGCTGTGGGCTAAACCACTGAGCCTCTTGGGCTTGCCGATCGGAAGGTTGGTGGTTCAAATCCCTGCAACAGGGTGAGCTCCCATTGTTCGGTCCCATCTCCTGCCAACCTAGCAGTTCAAAAGCACACCAGTGCAAGTAGATAAATAGGTACCGCTGCGACAGGAAGCTAAACGGCATTTCTGTGCACTCTGGCTTCCGTCATGGTGTTCTGTTGCAGCAGAAGCAGTCTAGTCATGCTGGCCACATGACCCAGAAAGCTGTCTGTGGACAAAGGCCATCTCCCTCATCCTGAAAGCGAGATGAGTGCCTCATCCCCATAGTCGCCTTTGACCGGACTCAACCATCTAGGGGTCCTTTATCTTTACCTTTTACCCTATAGGACCTGAGCAGGATTGACCTGAGTGAAACAGCTCTCTCCCTACTTGCAATTTGAAATAATTGGTATTCAGAGGCATAGTGCCTTCAACACTGGAGACAGAATATATCAACAGTGGCTAATAACCATTGACAGCCTTATCCTCCATGATTTTTGATTAATCTGATAATAACTTCCTCTGGGAGACATGATCATGCAGGACTAGCTTCCAGCTCCATTCACAAAGGCATATCCCACATCCAATGGACTATAACAGAACATAGTCACCTGTAGCTGCAAAGGAGTCATTGCAGATCAAAGGCTACAGGTATGCAAATTTAATTAATAATAAATATTAAATCTCATCTCAGATACCTCACCAGAGGAAGATGTTCATGAGGCCAAACCTCTAACCTTGATTTAAAAAATGGACAAAGATTCAGTTAACGAGCTTGCATGCAAAGGTGCAGTATTCAAAAGAAAGAGGGCCTGTGCCACATAAGAATAATGTGCAAAAGGTAGCTCCAAAAACATTAACCTTATTGGTATCTTGGAGGACAGCCATTGCTTGACTGGCATCAGAATTTTGGTCAGAAGTATGAAGTATGGCCTTATAAGCCTTTCTTTCTCCTAAAGACAGATACAATTCTTTGTAGTACAGTGGTACCTCGGTTTATGAACACAATTGGTTCCGGAAGTCTGTTCATAAACTGAAGCGTTCATAAACTGAAGCGAACTTTCCCATTGAAAGTAATGGAAAGTGGATTAATCCGTTCCAGACGGGTCGTGGAGTACTCAACCTGAAGCGTACATAACCCGAAGCATGGGTGTAATGGAAAGTGAATTAATCCGTTCCAGATGGGTCTGCGGCGTTCGTAAACCGAAAATTCATAAACCGAGGTGTTCATAAACCGAGGTTCCACTGTAGACAATTTCTTATGTGTTCAGCACATGATTAACCATGGTTTTCCCATGATTATCCTGACATAGCACTGCAAACTTTCATTCATGCTCCTGTTCACCAATAGACCAGATAGCCCTGCAACAATTAAAACAGGTTTCCTTCTCATTTTCTGTTGACAAAATGCACCAGGGTGCATTGATGGTGTGCATATTTGTTTATGGCTGAGATACTGACCTGAACTCTGGATAGTATTTTACCATGAAAGGCCTAATCTGAAAAGAGATCTAGATTATTAAGACACACTGGGCTGAACATCTAAAGCTGCCTAACCTTTCTAATGGGATTAACATATTTGTTCAGTGGGTAACATGGGAAGATGACTGCTCTGCTCTCTTGATCGGCTCTGTTCTGGCATTTTTCATAATTAGAAAGAATGGCAATCTCCCTCAATTAAAGTTCCCATTTATGTCCGGTTGGAAAATATACTGTCACCTAGCCTAATGGGGCAGAAAGGTCACAGTCTGTAGCATATGGAGGGGTGGCTGTGAATAACCAACTTCAACTTCTAGTAGGGAGTATTAATTAAACATGGAATAACAAGTTATCCAAAGGCATTTAAAGACAGATTTTTCAAGCAGGACACCCAGGTTACTTATAATTTGTAAATCAGGTAACTGCAGTCAGGACTAGCATATCCCAAGACTTGTATTTTTGGTGAATGACTAATTCACTGCTACAGGAGAGAATTTTTATTTTATTTTATTTGTTCTATGAATGTCTGAATAATTTCATTTAAATTTGTGTGTAGAAACCATGAAATAATATTTGCTAGGTATCCAAGTACTAAAAAGAACTGAAGACGCACATTGGTGTCCACCCCCCCCCCCCAAGCTGAGCCATATTTTCCAGGTGCGGAGCTTTATTTATTTTTATATAAAAAAATTAATTAAGTAAGCTTCTGGTTCTTGTGGAAGTTGAGAGATGAGGCGCCACATGCAGAAATCTTTTGATTTACAAGAAACTATCCTGCTTCTGCCTCTTAGTGATCTTAGCCTATGACTAAAGCAGTCTTCCTCAAC
Source organism: Zootoca vivipara (assembly GCF_965207765.1). NCBI lineage: Eukaryota > Metazoa > Chordata > Lepidosauria > Squamata > Lacertidae > Zootoca > Zootoca vivipara. Next base: position 13,313,712 of record NC_142587.1, on the reverse strand, counting down.
CGTGGCCCTCCAGATGTTTTTGGCCTACAACTCCCATGATCCCTAGCTAGCAACACCAGTGGTCAGGGATGCTGGAAATTGTAGTCTCAAAACATCTGGAGGGCCGGGGTTGAGGAAGCCTGGACTAAAGTCATAAAATTGATAGACTTTTAGCAAAGCATATCTAGTTAATCAGGCAAAGGGCTGACTAGAGTGAAACACCAATTGCCTAGACTCTAGAGAAGAAACTTCCTCAGTTTATTTTTAAGCCTTTTATTTTGGGGAACTGATCATTGTCTCAAAGAAAACAATTCTGTTATTCAGAATGTTAGTACAGCTGTGATGGGGAGTATCATAAAAGCACAAGGTAGCAGCAAAGACAGGTGCTAATGATATTCCTAATGGGTCTTATTTCATACCAAAAATAGGATTCTCACGGCCCTTGCAAATATTTAAAAACCATTAACTAATTACTCTGCTAATGCCACTGCAAATACCACCCATCCTAGCTATTTTTAAGGCGGGGAAATTAGAGTGGTGTATGGCAGTGCGGTTATTCTGGAGTTTGGGGTGGGTATTTATTTTTTAGGAAAATGGAAAGATGCTGTAAATTTGACTACAGCAGCAGCGCAATTAAGTAAGAGCTGGATGGGGCAATGGGATCCAGGGAAATAATGAAGGTTTCTGGGATGCTAGGTCTACCCATTGAGATACGATGGAGGGGTAGACATAAACTGCAAGTTTCTCAGAGGCAAATAGGAACTTCAGAGGAACAATTTTCATCAGGATCATAATGGGGAATGTAGGGAACAGGGTTGAAACTGCCCCTCCTCAACTGCTGTGAACTCAGTTATCATCAGCTCCTGCAGCTGCTTTTTGCACTTTAAGAAACTGAGCACATTAAATGCAAAGACACATTAAACAATATGTCTAGTATGGCACCTTATCAAGGGATCCTGTATAGGCTGCCTCTGGCTTGCCAATCCTGGGCTGCAATTGCTTTGCCATTCAACCCCAGGCCAGTCATTTCAGGCAAGAGGAAATCCTTTCCTGCAAGAGCCCGACTTCCAACATTTCACAGATGAAAATGGGCAAATGCTTGTAATGTTCTTATTCCAATACCAAGGTTCACTGCCTGAGCTGCTGCTCCCATTATCATACATGGTTGAAGACTCGACTCTGACATATTTCATCAGTAATAGCCTCTTCCACTGTTTTAAGTTTGGCTTAATATATGCTAGGATGACACAACTATTCTATTGCAAGTGGGCTTTATTAGCCGGTAAAATGGAACGCAACAAGCTATATGGCACTTTGGTGCTCCTGTTTGTGGGTTCCACCTGTTGGAGACAGGATGCATCCATCTCTTCTTTTATCAAAAATCTAACTAGAATAGCATTAGCATTTATTTATTTGATTGATTCTGCATCACACTGTTGACTCAAGTACCGGTAAAGACCCCTAGATCTGTTTCTTACCTGCCTGTGTAGAACCTTACATTTACCCCTACTGAAATTCATCTTGTAAGTTTTGGCCCAGTTCTCCAATCTGTTAAGGTCATCTTGAATCCCGATTCTGCCTTCTGTGGCATTAGCTACCCCTCCCAGTCATCAACACCCAGTTCTATTTTTCTAATGCTGGAACTCTCCATGAACATCTCCCTGGTTCTTTTGTAATGGCAATGGCACACACCTGAGAGGTGATGGAACTCAGTTCCGGTGAGTTTCCGCTGGAAAAAAAAGCCCTGTCAACATCAATGGTTTGCGCATGGATGGCAGTACAGTAGTTGGAGCAGGAAGGCAGGTCCCCTGGTCACAATCTTCCCCTCTATGGAAAAAGCAATAGTGTTTCCATCTCTGTTTATAGCAATTATTTCTAAATGTGCCTCTATGCATATAAATTAGCACATGCAATTTTTATACTAATGTGTCTCCTCTTATTTAGTGATGTGACCAATTCTGTCTATAGCCGTAAGTGTAGGGAAACGGAAGCCTACAGAATGGCAAGGCAAACAACCGATGCCAATGAACTTGGGGAAAAAATATTGATTCCCAAATGCACAAAAGTGTAGCGATTAATCAGGGATTGGGACAAGAAAATAGGCTCCGTGTGTGTGGTAAGCAGGAACTGTTTGAGCATATAAGAAAGAACTTTGTATAAGCCACATATTTAACATTTCCCCCAAATTGAAAACCATCTTTCATTCAATAAAAGCACACAGTTCAGATCACAATAAAAAGTCGATAAAAACAATAAAACCACCAAGCACAAATGTTATAAAAGGCAGATCGTGGAAGGGGAAAAAAGTAGCTTGGGCTAGTACCTAGAAACTAAAAATGAACCTGTGGAGGTCTGATAATCCCTATACCGCACTCAACTGCATAGTAAGCTCTTGTGGCATTCAAAGTACGTTAAAAGATACCAGGTAACTGGGCTAGCAAACCGCTTTAGTGCAGGTTGAAATTCATGATTAAATGTTCCTCCATTTAAAAAACAACAGCAACACATGTAAAGCCAGCATGTTAGGGACCCTTTAAGTGATAAACATTCAAGGGACTTTTTGTATAGAGAACTTTAAGTCACACGAATTCTAATGTACAGTGTGAACTGTGAAGTGGGGGGGGGGGAGTTTACCACTTTACTGTTATTGGGGAGGTGAATGGGCTTGCTCATGGATACTGATCACATCATTATTATTCTATTTGGGTTTTCCCCCAAAAGCTTTTAAATAAATATTGGTCACTTCCAAACGACCAGTTTGATGAGCATTCATCCTGATTTGTTGGTGGAGAGATTAGGCAACATTGTGTTATAGGAGTTAGCCCACACTTTCCACTGCATTTCCCACCAAATTCATCACAAATAGTCTAAGTCCGTTTCGGGGGCCTAAGACGGCCTGCCGGTTGGTTTAATCTGGCCTCTGTGGCAGTTTATTTTCGGGGGGGGGGACCTCAACAATTTCAACCCTAAAAAAAGCTCAACAACTTCAACCCCCCCAAAAAATCACCACTGGTTAGGGGAAGTGGGCTTGTTTTGTGAGAGCTCCAGGCTATCTTTATTTGTGGAACCTGAATTTGCTGGGATGTGAATGACTCCCACCTGAAAAATAGTGACAGTCTGGAAGTCTCCATTTCTCTGCATCCTTTCCCCCATTGTATTTCTGGTATTCCTGTCACCTCTCCTGATTTTCTAATGTGATGTTTTAATCTTTCTTATGGATTATCTTAACATAAAGCATCTGCTATTCATTTAGGATTTGCTTCTAACAATAAATCCTCTACTATTCATTTGGGCTATGCTTCTAACAAAGATCATGAAAGTGCTGATAGCCTGCCATAACCTGTTTTCTCTCATTGCCATCCACAAATATTTTCAAACAAACATGTTCTGTATACATTACAACGAAACCACAATAGATCTTTGAACTTTACGTTTATCACCAATTAATGTCGGAATGTTGTTAGGGAGAGCTGGCACTATTATCACTTGTCAGTATTTCAATTTTCAGACCCTTTTCAAATCTCCAAGAAAAAAATGTACCATGATTTGTTGTGGTGATTGTTAAATTTAACTGGGTACCACTGTTTATGCCTTTGGTTAGCCAATCCAAGCTGGCTCTTATTTTATCGGTGTTAATATGTCAGTCTTGTTGGATTGTAGTTTTTGGCTGCTTTCATGGCGACCCTTTATCCTTCAGGAATCTTAAGTTTGTTTCTGTTAAAGCCTAGTGCAGATGTACGTAGTTCTCCCAATCTTCTAACAGTTGTTGGGATATCGGCAGCATCTAACATGCTCCATCCCTCTATGTTTCCATCCTTCCTTCCCTTTATGGGGTTTTCATTGGATCTATGCATAGTCCGCACAAACATGGGTGCCCCCATGGTTAGTTTTGAAAAGGGAAGGCAAGGGGAATTCACATTTTGTGGGATGATGAGGAAGAAGGTGAAAAGAACAACAACAAGCCTGGGTGTGGACCTTTCATAGTGCAAAATATTTACTTATGGAACAGAAAGGAGGACTTGCTTATAAAATTAGTTCTGTGCCTGTCATGGGAAGTGGATAATTCAATTGGGTTCAATTGTAGGCATGTTAGATAACTTGCAAATCTACAGCTAACTCCCTGTCTTCCCGAGTAACAAACTCTGTGTTGGTTTGCTTTTATATTATCCCTGTCCAATACAGTAGTACCTCGGTTTAAGTCTGTACTTAACCTGAAGTGTATTTAACCAGAAGCGAACTTTCCCAATGAAAGTAATGGAAAGTGGATTAATCCGTTCCAGATGGTCCATGGAGTACTTAAACTGAAGCGTACTTAACCTGAAGCGAACTTTCCCATTGAAAGTAATGGAAAGTGGATTAATCCGTTCCAGACAGGTCCGCAGAGTACTCAACCTGAAGTGTACTTAACGCGAAGTATGAGTGTAATTGGTTCTGGAAGTCCGTACTTAACCTGAAGCGTACTTAACCTGAAGCGAACTTTCGCATTGAAAGTAATGGAAAGTGGATTAACCCGTTCCAGACAGATCTGCGGAGTACTTAAACTGAAAGTACTCAAACCGAAGCGTACTTAAACCGATGTATGACTGTATCCCAAAGTGCCTGTTTTCTAGCCCCTTCGATCCATTAGATTCTCTGCATTGTATAGACATGGGGTTCCTTTTAATGCATTGAATTGTTTGCACAGTGTCACCCATATGTGAAGGCTAATGAGTTTGTCATGGTCCTTTGGAGTCCAGGGTGGAATCTACACACATATTTTTTTAAAAAAAAAACATTCTGAAAATGTGGTTTTTTAAAAAAGCATTTTTTTAATTAAAAAAACAACATTGAATTTTCCATAAGGCTCACCATCACCATCTAGTGTCACATTGTATATTGCACTTAAAGCACAAGCAAAACATTTTATTTGCAGCTGTATACCGGTAGCTGAGTCCCAGGCTGTTTTGTCTGCCAGAGTGTTGATTCCTTAATCAGCTGTTGATTCCTAAAAGAGATTTTGGCAGTATGTGAGAGATTACTGTCTATTACAGGACAATTCTTCAGCACTAGAACCAGCATTTTCATTGTTTCCTTAATGGGTTGTGGGGTTTCAGAGTAAGGAGATGAGTAAGGATACCATGAAGGACTGAGAAGCATCAAGGAACCAAATTGCAAATGAAATTATTGCGATAACAGTTCCTGGGCAGTGCTTAAAAGAAATGTATACTTTTTCATCATTTTTTAAATGCCCATATATTTTTGCTTTACATTTCTCCCTGCAAGACCTGGTTAGTATTAAGCTCTTTGAGTAAAGTGCTTGGTTCTCTGACTCCTGTGCTATCTAAAATCTTAAGTCTCAGTGTTTGGTATACCAAGAGTCAGTATGTCATCTCAGAGGTTTTCCCTGTGAAATATTTGTGGACAGAATACCAAAATAAATACTCCCATGTCCTTTACACAGCTATTGCTGGCAGATAGCTTATTACTTGGAATGATTGATTTGTACTTTGCCCTTTTCCATTCAATGTGTAATCTATTTTTTTATGCCTCTGGAACATGGTGTTGTTTATCACAGAATGGTAGAAGTGTCCATCTGCTAGCTTTTAAAACATATTTTAAACATCCTGCTGATCCTGCCATGCAGTTGTCCCTGTTTACAATTAATTCAGGGTGTCTGTGTAAAACGCTACTAGACATAACACTGTGGGAAGGAAGGATACATCATTTCAGAATGGAAAGTCACATATTCAGAGGACATATTAATGAATGCCACATGTATTGATAAACAGTTGGTCAGCTTCAACAAAGCGGACTTTGTCCAATTATTTTGTTGTTTGGGGTATTTTTGCAGTATTTGCAACAATGTATAGGGTTTGATTGAGACTTCTTTTAAACTACTCAGGGGATGCTTCTGCTGGTAGAGTGGAGAAATATTCTTTTTCCCTATAGTATTCTACTGGATATTTTAGCACCATCACCCACACTTTCCCAGTGGACTGGGGGATCCCTGTGTTGGAAGAAGCATTGGGGGCGGCAGAGAAAGAAGATATATGTTACCTCTCCTCTGACTTTAGCGTCACAACACTGGATAAATACCCTTTCCCGGATGGAAGATTCTTTACATCCATAGAAACTTAAGTCTGAATCCAACCTATGTACAGTTACAGTAGTACCTTGGTTCCTGAACGGCTTAGTTGACAAACAAATTGGCTCCCGGATGCCACAAACCTAGAAGTAAATGTTCTGGTTTGCGAACGTTTTTTGGAGGCCAAACATCCATTTCAGCTGTCGGCATTGTTTCTGGGGCCAATCAGCCAATCAGAAGCCACGCCTTGGTTAGAGAACGTTTTGAAAGTTGAATGGACTTCCAGAATGGATTGAGTTCAAGAACCAAGGTACCACTGTATTTCTATTTTTAATGAGAAGACAGGTGTGACGGACATACAACTCCCAAACCATAACAAACTTGGGTGTTTTTTTGTTGTTGACCTAGTTTTATTAGGGGAACTGAAATCTGGATCCAAAGAAGTGTTGCTGATAGCTTATTGTGCCATATATGCAGCATTTAACATTTCAGTGATGTGTTGCTTTAAGATGTAATGCAAAAACAGTGCAAATTAAACTTGGCTGTTCATTGTACAGCACAGTTCCTCCTGCTGCTGTCTTACTACATTTTGTAAAGTTTGTCACAAAAGCATTCTCTTAACTGTGTTAGGCCTCTACATTATTCAAACTGAAGTTCTCTTTATTGTATTGGTACTTGCAAACAACATACTATTAATATTGCAAACAGTTCCAATCTATCCAGGTGGCTGAAATCCTGTGTGCAAAGTGGGACCTTCAGTAACTGGTTGGAGCCATACAGAGGTGCAAAGATGCAGCAGTGAATTATAGCTAGATTTCCACAGTAGAGCTGGTGCTCTGTCCCAGCTCCTGCCAACCTAGCAGTTCGAAAGCACACCAGTGCAAGTAGATAAATAAGTACCATTGCAGTGGGAAGGTAAACAGTGTTTCCATGCACTCTGGTTTCCATCACGGTGTCCCGTTCGCCAGAAGCGGTTTAGTCCTGCTGGCCACATGACCTGGAGAGCTGTCTGTGGACAAACGCTGGCTCCCTCGGCCTGAAAGCGAGATTGAGCGCCGCAACCCCATAGTTGCCTTTGACTGGACTTAACCATCCAGGGGTCCTTTACCTTTATGGAAAGATATGGCTTACTTCTAGGCACACAGCTGCTTCAAAAACAAACAAACAAACAAAAAACACCCACCAGTACCCTTATATCCCAAATCGACCACTGTGCTTATCTGGAGGGACACTGTCAGTTCTCCCCCATATTTCATTATATTTTTATGTTCTGTTGGAAGTCGCCCATAGTGGCTGGGGCAACCCAGTCAGAGGGTGGGGTACCAATCAATCATTATTTATTTATTTATTTTCAGGAGCCCAACTGACTTCACCTTGAGATCCCAGCTTAATACATCTGGGAACTCATGTATGCTCCCACTGAGCACTTACTATCCTTTTCTTACATTCATATCTTCATCTGTTGATCAGGCCGATTCACTTGATCATGTTCATGAAGTGATGATCAGGCAGATCAGCTTCGTGAAAAGAATATCAAAGGTCAACTGTCATGGACAGAGCTTCCTAATCATTTATATGCCAAAGCTGCCAATGGATGCAAGCTTAATTAATTAGAAAGTTTATCATTTGACACACTTGATAAATAACACATTGACTGAGTGTTTGTTTGTATTGAGCGACTGCTTATGTTTCTGATTTTTAATATACCAGGGGAAAAGATCGATATTTGGAATATGTTACTGACACACAGCAATACACCTTGCAAATTTACTGTTTCCAAACATTCATCAAATCTTGAATGCCTCTGTCGGACTGAGCTCTCATGTGCAATAACAAAGTTATCTGCTTTGGGGCTGGCATTTGATCATCAGAAGTCAGAACACCACATACTTTCAAATTCACTGAATATTAAGAAATGAAAATGGAGAACTGTAATAAATCTTTATCCAGCAATGATTTTTTTTTCCCTGGGACCTTAGTAACTCTTCTGGAAATGTTTTAATTCGTTTACCCTGCATCAAAATTGCAGCATGGCTCAGGGTATCGCTCCATCTTTTCCACGCATAACTTTGTAAATTAATTGTCTGATTTAATGATCTAATAATCAAAAATTCCCTAAGATTTAATGTGGAGCTGAGATAGAATTATTCCCAGTCAACGAACTCTGTCTTTCCCAGATGCACAATTGGGTTAGGTTCAGGCTTAGACTTCCATTTTAATTTTGGGATTCAAATTTCATTTACGATTAATCAGCAACTCAGATTATCTGTTTCTGGAATAAGTGTGATTTTTTGGGGAAAGAGGTTTCTTAGCATAGTGTTTCCTGAATGACTTGTAACGAACTGGCTATGAAGTTATGCTATTGTATTGTTGTTTAGGTGATGGTCGATTGTCAGTTTTGCTCCATTTCCCCATTTTTCTTAAAATCCTGGGGAACTTGAGTGATTTTGGTCATTTGTGGTTGTATTGTTACGGTTTCCCTCAGAAGGTTCCAGAGGATGCAAGTGACCCCAGGCAGACTTATACCTCAGTCCTAATCACATTTACTTGGACATAAGTTCTACTGGATCTACAGGGACTTTTCTTGCAAGAAAATCTGATTACAGATTTTGACTTCGACCTCTTGAGGTGAAACAGTGACAGGAATTTAACTCAGGACAGCTGCCTACAGCACAAAGCAAGCTTCAGAGAATTCTGTTAGAAACCACATGGCCCCTATGACAAAACCCCTGCCTCTCTTCTGTATTTTTATATGCATTATCTCAACACATGTAGGATTTAAAAACAGAAATAAAGTGCTTTTGAATTTTGAAGAGGAAAAAAAGAATATGTAAACAATGTTCTCTTTGGTTAGAGTAGTTCATAATTGGGAATCTAGTTCGGATTTGATTACAGTGGGCTTTGTCTTTCATGAGATGTTTTTGAACTAATGTTTTCTTTGCTGTTCTCATTTCAAAAGAGGCAATTTGCTGAGTTTAAAAAGTCAGAATCTGCATTTAAATGGAATGCTTTCTACACCACCACTGGAAAATTTCATTTCTGTGTGGAAGGATTATGCAGAATCATTCCTGATTCTGAATCAAGTACTGTATAAAGTAGAACAGTTTGTATTTAAATGCAGATTTTTTAAAAAATATGAATACCAACTTCATTTGACAGCAATGTGTTGAGGTTGTTTGTACTTTGTTTCTGTTTTCTATACTGAGATTACTTTTAAATTCAAGTTTCGCTTGTGCAGTTTGTTTGTTTCTTTAGAGCAGACTTGTCAAACAGATCTTCAGAGCTTCAATGTTCGTATTGGCTTATAAATAACATTCATTGTCAAACTGGCTTTATCATGTTAAAACAATACATTTGTTTTGTTGAAAGCACTTCTATTTCTGACACAAAACCAGTCCTAAAAAGAGCATTGTTAGGGGCACACTGGCAGGACCATAGTCAAAATTTAGTGTCCTGGAAACTATTGGAAAGACCTCAGAGCACAGGGGCACAGAAGGAAAAAGTCCAAAGGGTTTTGAGAGGACAGTTCTCAGTTTAAAGCACTACTCATTCCTTTTCCCTTCTCCTCCCCTCCACCCCGCCAAAGTTGGCAGTTTTATTAGGGGATCCTAGGACCCATTTGTTCTTTAGTTTATGTATTATAATCTACACTTTCATTTTAAAAAAAATCAAGGCAGTATACAACGTATAAGAATAAAATCAGTAAAAGGCACCTATAAAAACGCCATTACAGTGGTACCTCGGTTTATGAACACAACTGGTTCCGGAAAACTGTTCATAAACTGAAGCGTTCATAAACTGAAGCGAACTTTCCCATTGAAAGTAATGGAAAGTGGATTAATCTGTTCCAGATGGTCCGCGGAGTACTTAAACTGAAGTGTTCATAAACTGAAGCGAACTTGCCCATTGAAAATAATGGAAAGCGGACTAATCCGTTCCAGACGGGTCCGTGGAGTACTCAACCTGAAGCGTACTTAACCCGAAGCATGGGTGTAATTGGTTCCAGAAGTCTGTTCATAAACTGAAGCGTTCATAAACTGAAGCAAACTTTCCCATTGAAAGTAATGGGAAGTGAATTAATCCGTTCCAGATGGGTCCGTGGCATTTGTAAAATGAAAATTCGTAAACCAAGGTGTTCGTAAACCGAGGTTCCACTGTAAAAATCAATAAATGCTGATTGGTTAAAAAAAGAAAAGGCAAACAAGCTGGACTTGGGGAGAAGCACAGAGGTGACTTGGACCTTAGCGACAGAGAGAGATCACAGAGTCCCCCCAAAATGTGTACCTCCTCCTTTTGGAAGGAATGCAACCCAGAAGAAGGGGAAATGGGGGAAAACACAGGAAAAGTAAAAAACACACCCGGGGGGGGGGGGCTTTCACATCTCTAGCACTGCTCCACACAACCAGTATAATGTTTAAAAAGCACTGTATATAACCCTGCCTCCATTTCCCTCCCTTCTTGTTCTGATTTTTTTCTCTTGTGCAAAATTGAAAAAAATCTTAAGAGGGAAGAGTAGGATTCTTAGAGTTGGCCGTCAACAGCACTTGGGCTGCAGACTGAGTGGGCCTTCACAGCCTTCTCCACTAGGATCACAGAATAGAGTTGGAAGAGGCCACAAGAGTCATCTAGTCCCACCCCACGCAATGCAGGAATCTTTTGCCCAATGTGGGGCTCTAACCCACGACCCTGAGATTAAGAGTCTCATACTTTAGCGATTGCATTTCTTGCCAAACTGTAGCCATCATTTCCAAAGATGCTTCTATACATATAGACTAGCACATGCAAAGTATCGTCGTCTTTTTAGTGAGACATTAGTCCTTTTTTGGTGTTACTTTTTCGGAAGGGGTTGCACAGGTCAGCTGCTTGGACTAAAATGTTCTTTTCCCTGAAAGATTATTACCTCATGTCCATTTATGGTGCCAGCTGAATGAGGATTTAATTCTTAACTCTACGTTAATGGGGTGTGTGTGTGTGTGTGTGTGTGTGTGTGTGTGTGTGAGAGAGAGAGAGAGAGAGAGAGAGAGAGAGAGAGATTAGAGGCAGTCTCAAAGGTCATATCAATGACATACAGTCGTACCTTGGTTGATGAACGCTTTGGTACTCGCACATTTTGGCTCCTGAATGCCCCAAACCTGGAAGTAAATGTTTTTTGAAAGCCAAATATCCCACATGACTTCCACTTGACTGCAGGAAACTCCTGCAGCCAATTGGAAGCTGCACCTTGGTTTTCAAACTGTTCTGGGAATCGAACAGAATCCCAGAATGTTCGAGAACCAAGGTACCACTGTATAGCATTTTAAAGGTTTGACCTCAGCATGGAGACAAATGGGCAGGCAGTGCAGATAGTAGGGGGGAAAAATAGGGCCCCTGTTCTCTGAGGTCCTTCCAATAGTTTTCCAAACACTTTTGAAGGCTGGGACACTCCATTGTTTTAATCAAGAACAATCCTCTCCCACCCGGTAACCTCATAATGTTACAAAGCCTTAAGTGTTGCTGAATTTCTCCCCTCTGTGAAAGAGACAGGAAGGCAACAGTTTCTCTTACAGGGGGAGGGAGAGGAGAGAGTGTAGCAAAATAGGAGAATATCTTAGCACAGCAACAGTTTTCAACTTTGCCTCAATTACAGTGGTACCTCGGTTTAAGTACACAATTAGTTCCGGAAGTCTGTACTTAACCTGAAGCATAGTTAACCTGAAGCGAACTTTCCAATTGAAAGTAATGGAAAGTGGATTAATCCGTTCCAGACGGTCCGCAGAGTACTTAAACTGAAGCGAACTTAACCTGAAGCGAACTTTCCCATTGAAAGTAATGGAAAGTGGATTAATCCATTCCAAACGGGTCCATGGAGTATTTAAACTGAAAGTACTCAAACCGAAGCATACTTAAACCGAGGTATGACCGAGCCCTGTTGAGTTTCAAGAGCTCTATTGGACCACCAAACTCTTTCAAAACTGGACTATCGGGAACAAGTCCCTGCTGAAATAATTCTCCTGCTTTTGGAAGGTGAGCGTGTGATACAACTCCACATTTTGATTTACTTACTTATCTCCATCTACATAGGCATTCCAGGGACACAGCATAGTTAATAGCATGAGAAACTACTGCAAAATGAATATCCTTTTGCACAGTCTGCATTGGCTGGGAGCTAGTGGTCCAATCCCTATCTTCCAGGTTGCATTCAACAAAGATTCAACAGGGCCATACACTCTTGTCTTTTGCACAGTTACAGTTACAGTTCATTTGGCAGGATGACCACAAGCAACTCCATTGCAAGCCCTTTCCAGGAGCCATGTTGAAACGAGTCCAAGTAATCAATTTCAATTTCATCCAGAGCTGTGGCACCACCCACTCTACCACCTTAGGCTATAACTGGCCCGTTAGATACAGGTCTATATAATTACCTAACACTCTAATCAATTCCATAATAAATTATGCTGAAGGAAGAATCTTTAAGTGGACATGTGCCAAGTGCCTCTTAAAGGGCTGGTGTCCATTGCCCTTCATGCAAAGAGGCATTCACAACCACTATAAACACAATTAGCAGCCTTCCTTGACAGGCCATTAACAACTAGGATGGGCAAGGATCTAAAAGCTGTTGATGGGAGCCCTGAAATCTGAGAATGGGGAAAGTGCTGATGGGGACAGATCATTCCGAAAGAAGCAGTTGGGAAAGGAAGGTATGTGTGAGAAATCGATTCCATTTCTGTTTCTCTTAAAAGGGGTGTATTTGCTGTTTACACTTAGCTCATGTTCATGAGTTTACACTCATGACAGATTTCCAGGGAACAACTAACGAGCTTTTAATTAGAGACAGCATGAGAATGCTAGGGAAATTTCATTGTCTTGTTAGTTCTTCCAAGAGGCTACCTTTAGGTAAAATTGCACCAATTTCTCTGCTTATCTACCATCTCTTCTGAATCAGCATCATGACAGTTAATGGTTGTGGCTGTACTGCTTGTGGCTATCATGAAATTTGAATACATAACCATGGGCCAAGCATACCTGTGACAGTTGCAACTTGCTTGTAGTCACAGCAGCTCCACGCGTTCATTTCATACCACTTTGTGACTTCTTCCATCCGTTTCCTCCCACATCAGCTACATATTTTAAGTGGCTGTTTAGTGTTATTCAGAGACTACGGAAATAATGCGTCCATTAACATTAATCTCGATGACATCACGCAGAGCTAGTTAGAACACTGGAAGGAGGATAAAGCACTTTTGGCCTTAAGGACTTCTAAAATGAGAATAATTTATTCTCAGTCATCTTCTGTGAAATAGAACCTTGCTGTTACTAATGTAAAGACCTGCTACTAAATGTTTAGATTGCGCATATTAGCTGGTTGGTGGTTGAATCCTTGCCATTGAGTTGCCAAACACTGGAATAATTAATTTCCCAAGGAAAATCAAATGATGGTGTATACCTTTTGGATTTGTGGCTGTGATTTGTAGGCAACACGTAGGAACATACTCACAGGTGCAATTAAACCTGTCATGGTACATTGTATCATAATTGATGGGAAGCAGAGATACTTCCATTAATAAGCATTGAAACTGTATGTGCAAATTCTTTGCAGCCGGCAAATGTTTACATCAGTATATTTTCCATATGAGTAGATTTGTCAGCCTGCCGCAGCAAAAGCAAACCAATAATTTTGTGGCACTAGAGGAACTTACGCATTTAGCAAGGCATTGGCAACCATGGACCAGAGTTATTAAGGTGCCAGAGGACTTTCGTACATCAGTATATGCTACCTAAACAAAACCATAACTTATTGATTTGGGGGGGATTTTACCTACATATGATTCATGGCATTCCCAGGCCCAGCAGAAGGCACTTTATTGCCTGAGATGAATGAAAAGATGTGATCCTCTCTCAATTCCGTGTACAGCAGTGTACAGGAGTGGTAGAGAAGAACAAAGATTTGTAGCAGCCACTGCACCTGAGGGTAATCCTGAGGGTCCAGCACAGGCCATGTGGCAAACATGGTCCTATCCTGCAACAGCAGTGATGGCTACTGAGCTCAGGAGAAACTGCTGGGCACTGTCAGCACTTTCCCACACCAAACATTTGCTGCCTGAAGCCATTGCCTCGCTCTGCTTAATGGTAGGGCCAGCCCTCAGTATTTCCCTTCTCTTATCCCTTTTCTGTAAGCCAAGCACAATTCTTCAAACAAATAAAATGGTGTTATTGCTCTGGATATGGCAGGGCAGAGGACAAATTCCCTTTCATAAATCTTTGGAATCAGGTTACTGAGAGGCATTAAGTATTTGTTTCTGTTCTGCTTTTTCATTTTTCTGAGTGGCCCATTGAATAGTTGATATGTTCAGTTGGTATGTTGAATAGTTGAAGTGTTGAGTAGCTGAATAGTTGACATGTAAAACGTTACAGTAGAAAATTTAATAATTCTAACTCATTGTCAATATAAATTCTGACCCCTTGGGCAACCAAGGCAATCAACCAAAGTCCGTAGCAATGTCAAAGCAAAGAATGACCTAAAGGGAGGGTGGGCGGGAGATCTGATGGGAAACCTGGCACAAAATGGAGGCAGGGAACTGCCACGGCTCCATTAAGTGCAGCTAAACCCCGCCCCAGACCCAGCCCTATTGGTTGGCTACTGGAGGCGTGGCGCGGCAGCAAGGGCAGGTAAGGCATGGGGCTGGCACGTCCCCTTGCCAACACGGGAGCGGCTTCCGTTCACAACCCCTCCCCTCTGCAATGAGGAGAGCCTATACGCAATCACATCTTCAATGTGAGTTCCCCTAGCGAGAACTTACTTGCTATATAACTGTGTGTCTGTTTGTGTGTGTGCATTTGCACTGTGCTGCTTTGTCTCGTTCCCTCTCCTACCTAGTAAGTAGTAGAAATGTCACTGTTAGGAGGTCAGGTGAGTGCAAACCCTCCCTACCCCCCACCCGATGCTCAGTTTCTAAGACCCATGGGATGTTGCGAGCATAAAGAAAATGTTTTCTTAACCCACCTCACACTTAAAACTCCTCTTTGTTGCCATCATTAAGAATATTGCGTTGCTCAGTCACAACTACTTAAAAACCCTGGATTTCTACATTGTTTTTATGGGTAGCTTTCATTTCTACCTTGTGGGAAGGAAAAAGAAAAGGTCTGAAATGGAAGTCAGGCAGACTGTGTGAATCTTGGCAATTAAGTCTGTGGTTGCAGGCATTTGACCCGTGGAATATTGAAGGTGTCAGATGGGGGGGGGGGAGAGAGAAAAAATAGAAAGAAAGAGAATTGGCCTGCTTCAGTCCATAAAAGGTGACAGTATTTCACAGGTGGGCATTAGGATCAAGAGACATGCTCCATGAAGTTATATATCTTTATGTGATACTCCTCCGCCAAGTACATTGCTATGTAAAGCCGGTAGGACTTGCTTTTCTCATAGAAGGATTTGGGACAAATGTGAGATTTGTTTTCATCTTGCTGGGAACTTCTTTGGACTCGCATCAGTTCAAGGGCTTTCCAAATAGTAGCTGCGAATTCAAAAGGCAAGTATTTGCAGGAATAGTGGATGACATATGCTGTTATAGTTTTTCAGTAAAATGATTTGCTCCAGTGGGTTTCAGAATCTGCTGGTTCAGACAGATGAACAGATAAAGCAAGTGGACCATGAGAGGGTCAGTGAAAAATACCCAGGAGTGAGACAGTTTTGATTAGATTGCGAGACAGCATTGATGGGACTATAATCTCTCCGAAAAGCTGCTTAAAAATAAAATGACTGTTCATTTTAAACATTTTGCATTGTCAGAGAGTCCATTTTTTGGTAGCCATATTTTTGCCGTTGTAACGTTATTATCTGCTACATACTGTTAACTGTTGGCAGATGTTTCATTAGTGAAATAAAAAGAAGCCTAATTAATCTTGAAGAGTGTGGCAAATAGTAGCCAGAACACAAAAGTGCAGGTTTTGAAGAGTGGCGTATACATTAATTAAAATAACAAAATAAACAAACAAAAATAATGTGTTTTCCTATCTCTTGGCTTTCCTGATTCTTAACTGGTTTATGTTGGTTTTCATACAGAACCCACAAACTTGTGGAAGGCTTTTGACTAGCTGAGGTACAAGAATATAAACATTTCTTTTCTTTTCTTTTTAAAATGGAATTTCTTTAGCATTACTGATGAGTGGCGTTCTCTTATCAGCCCACACCAGGTCCATCTTAACTTGCAATGTACATAGTAAAACACATTAGTCAAAATCACAAAGAAGAAACTTTTTTCCTGAGGACATTCAGAAGTTTGATCCTTTCGTGCTACTGATAGTATCATTAGGAATACAATGGAGCCTGTAAGTCTCTCTCTGCTTACCCCTGAGAGCCCGTCTTATATCACAACTACCTGGTGGTAGTAGAACTGTATCATGAGGCTGTATTATGATCATACGATGGGGCAGATGCAAGGAACTGTGGGAAATGTAGCTTGTCTTCCATAGCACCTGTTGTCCTTAGCAGAGAATTATTATTATTATTATTATTATTATTATTATTATTATTATTATTATTATTATTTATACCCCGCCCATCTGGCTGGGTTTCCCCAGCCACTCTGGGCGGCTCCCAATCAAGTGTTAAAAACAATACAGCATCAAACATTTAAAACTTCCCTAAACAGGGCCACCTTCAGTTGTCTTTTAAAAGTAAAACAGTTGCTTATTGCCTTGACATCTGCTGGGAGGGCGTTCCACAGGGTGGGTGCCACTACCGAGAAGGCCCTCTGCCTGGTTCCCTGTAACTTCGCTTCTTGCAGGGAAGGAACCGCCAGACGGTCTTCGGCGCTGGATCACAGTGTCCGGGTTGAATGATGGGGGTGGAGACGCTCCTTCAGGTATACAGGACCAGAATATATCCTGGGTGCTGCTGAAGCATTATAGTTCTCCTGCTGTTACGCCTTCTTGCTGAAGGGAAGCTTCAAGGAGAGTTGACTGGTACCAGAGTGAACCCACTATGAGGAGAGAACAAAGTTTCGAGGGGTTGGTTGCAGCTAAATCCATAATGGACTTTTGGTGGCAGGAGGTTTTGAGTTTGCTTTTCTTAAGCCCACCCACAATGTTCTCAATATCATTTCTAGTACTGTACATAAGAACTTGTAGACAACTAAAAAATTAACATTCAAGTATCATTTCTATTTAGAAATGAGAATTCACCTCCGATAATGTAATTTGTGGGATGTAAACATAGTCCTAACTTGGTTTTTTGTTTTTCTTTTGCATGGGAGAACATGAATCTGAGATTGATTTGTTTTTTGAGTGGTTTTAAATGGCTACTCTTCTTAAGAAGGCTTGGTGGCTTTTGAGAGTGTATCCATTAACATTGAAAGGACTTAATTTAGAGTCAGAATTGTTTCCTTGTTCTGGAGAAGGATAATAATTATTACATGTGGCTATGACGGATTTGCCACATTCGCTTGGTTTTATTGCATATTTTTGAATGCATATTTTTTTCCCAGATCTTGAAAGTAAAAATACATTTTATTATTATACGGAGTCTTGGGCTGTGATCATATTCCAAAATTGCCAGTGGCTTTTGTGGGGTGTGCTTTCCACCAGCCTCTACAAGGACTGGGTGGTGAGTTATCACCAGCAGTAAGGCCTCTGAATGGGGCATTTTGGAATGGGGAGATGGTGAGTTGGGGGTCTGGTGGATCCCATGCCCAATGGCTCTCCAAAGGCATTACTGGGCAACAGCGGGAGCTGAGAGAGGAATGTTGGTTCCATGATGTCCCTAATATTCTAGAATGTATCTTTAGAAGTCTAATGTTATTTTTATAGCAGTGTATGAGCATGGCCATACAGACCAGACCAACCCTCTGGTGTTTGTGCATCTAGCACAAACATCTGCAGACATTGGGCACTGACACATGCAGCCTAGATCAGGCATCCCCAAACTGCAGCCCTCCAGATGTTTTGGCCTACAACTCCCATGATCCCTAGCTAACAGGACCAGTGGTTGGGGATGATGGGAATTGTACTCCAAAACATCTGGAGGGCCGAAGTTTGGGGATGCCTGGCCTAGATGTCTGCATGATCAAGGTTTCAGGTCACATGGAAGCCTTCCTGCCTACAGCTACTTGTGTCAAGTCCCACTTTCTGTAGACTCCCTGGTCCTGAATGGGGTAACTGTGCCCCTGAAGGACCAGGTGCGAAGCCTGGGAGTCATTTTGGACTCACAGCTGTCCATGGAGGCGCAGGTCAATTCTGTGTCCAGGCCAGCTGTTTATCAGCTCCATCTGGTACGCAGGCTGAGACCCCTACCTGCCGGCGGACTGTCTCACCAGAGTGGTGCATGCTCTGATTATCTCCCGCTTAGATTACTGCAATGTGCTCTACGTGGGGCTACCTTTGAAGGTGACACAGAAACTGCAATTAATCCAGAATGCGGCAGCTAGACTGGTGACTGGGAGTGGCTGCCAGGACCACATAACACCTGTCCTGAGAGATCTGCATTGGCTCCAAGTATGTTTCCTGTATACCTGAAGGAATGTCTCAACCCCCACTGTTCAGCCCAGACACTGAGGTCAAGCTCTTAGGGCCTTCTGGCGGTTCCCTCCCTGCAAGAAGCGAAGTTACAGGGAACCAGGCAAAGGGCCTTCTCGGTAGTGGCGCCCGCCCTGTGGAACACCCTCCCATCGGATGTCAAGGAAATAAGCAACTATCCTATTTTTAAAAGACATCTGAAGGCAACCCTGTTTAGGGAAGTTATTAATATGTAATGCTGTATTGTTTTTAACACTCGATTGGGAGCGGCTGGGGAAACTCAGCCAGATGGGCGGGGTATTAATAATAATAATAATAATAATAATAATAATAATAATAATAATTGGTTTGGTCCCATTCCCCACTCTCATGTTGTTCTATTCAGATGCTATAATTTCTGAATGGGGTCAAGACCAAAAAGGTTGTTGTCTGGGCAATAGCTGTTCTGACTCTTCTAAATAAGCAAAGTAGCATCTGGACATGACAATGAATGGGTTAGAAACACAGTCATTGATCCAGTTGAAGTTATTCTTCTTAATCAAAGTAAATTCATTGCAAGTAGTTCTATAGTTCAAGCCACATTAGGGAGAAAAAGGGACACTCAGCAGAATCTTATAGATCTCTGTTCTGAAATAAATAATGCTGAGTTTTGTGAGGTTTACTGTCTGCTAAATGAATATGTGATTGCTTGGTCACAACTTTGAACTGGACCAGAGCCATAAGGTGCATAAAGTGTGCTAAACTTTGTAGAACATCATGCAAATGCTAGATTATTATTTTTTAAGGGGTAATATGCCTATTGGCATTTGAGGAAGCAGCATCATATATTCAACATTTTTAACCTTCTTAAACTCCCAGTTTTCTAAGAACTGATGAACGCTGTTATGTGTATCTAGCACAAAGTGAAGGGTTCTATTTAATTCCATTTTACTTACAAGCTGTTCCTCCGCGTTTAAACAAAGGGCACATTTCCATTAAACAGCATCATCTTGATCTATTGCATTACCAAATTATCAGCAAGAGCTGTGAATGTCACACATGTTAACAGAGACTGTGTAAGAATCCAGTATTGTATAATTTCTCAGAGAACTGAAGGAGAAAGGGCGCCGTAATGCCAGGTGAAAGATTGGATCTTGGCTTTATAATAGGATTTGGGCCTTTCTATTATCGCTAAATTTGGTTCAGTATTTGAATGTGTATAGCTTTTATATTGGCCCTTAAAGAAGGATTCCTCTTATGAGATCATGATAGAAATAACCTGTTAACTGCACATTCTGCTTTTTTCTTTCTTTCTTTCTTTTTGACACTGTCTCAAACATTCTGAATTCAAATACAGCATCCCAAGGATAAGTTGGACAAGTTGCGCTTGTAAAGTTATTTCTGGAAATGGAAGTATAATAAAAAAAGACAAGTGGTATGGATTATGCAGAGCATATAGATAGGATGAACTAAGCTAAGTGTAGCATGCAATACTTGAATTACATGTGCTATAGAATAAGGGACTGTCTTTCATATTTATAGGACCAATCTAGCTCAGTGATGTCTAGACCGGATCATAAGACTACAATCCTTTTACATGTGCACAGATCCAGTTGGATTTGAAAGTTTAAAAGTGAGTCTTCTCAGTAAGGTTCCTGTTCTGGGAAGGACACAATAAAGCTGATAGGGTTGCTTCAAAGTGAAGGCAGTTAAATAAAAGCCAAGAAGCAAACACATGAGCCTAAGATAACGAACAGGTAAGAAATACTGTTTGGAGAGGGGAATCTGAAGCCAAGAAAGTTCAAATCATTAATTTTCCCATTTCAAAAGGCTCAACCCCTTTTGAGAGTGGTGCCAATATTGCGTCTGACTTCATGCAGAATTCAGTTCTCCCCATCCACACTACTAGTCAGCCTTCCTTGTCAGTTTCTCCTTCTAAGAAGGTGTGTATGTGGGAAATCTTTACTGTTAAGGAGGACTAGGGGTCAACTGGAAATGAGAGAGCTTGCTAGAGGCAGAAGAAGCCTTCTTGGGAAATAACACTTCTGAGGAGCATCATTTCTGTTTCTTATGTCTCTAAGAAACCCTCCTGTTGCCAGTTATCCCTCCGCATTCTCAAAAGTGTTTGTACTTTCTGCCATCCTAAGGCAAGGGTGAGAACGTTGGAGAATTATCCAGACAGGCAGCAACAAAGTTGAATGCCAGTAGTCTGGCAGGACCTGGTGATCTCCCTCAGTGAAGTTGTATGCGTTGAGAAAAAAACACAGATCTGGGACAGTCTTCTGATGGCTGCTAACTTCTCAGCCAGAATTCTGTACTATTGTGAGAATTGTCCCTGTTGGAACTATTAGCTAGCATCTCCTAAGATCAGCAGGCTGGGGTGGTGCGGTGTGAGGGGGCAAATTTCATGGTTGTTTAGGTGTCCCCCTTCTTTTGGTAACTTTTGAGGTCATGAACATGTTTGGAGGATGTCAAAGGCATTAGTGCTTTTTCCACCCACAATTGTTTATTCTGTCAGGTGGCAAATGGTACCGGTAGTTGTTGGGGGGGGGTTGCCCTCCACGAAGCAGTGACAACGTGAAAACTGATTGGTTTCACCTTGCACGGAAGACTTTTGTGCTGGTAGAATTATATGTGCGCCACTCCTTTCTCATTAACACTGTATGACAGGGGTCCCCAAACTAAGGCCCGGGGGCCGGATGCAGCCCAATCGCCTTCTAAATCTGGCCCGCGGATGGTCTGGGAATCAGCATGTTTTTACATGAGTAGAATGTGTCCTTTTGTTTAAAATGCATCTCTGGGTTATTTGTGGGGCATAGGAATTCGTTCATCCCCCCCCCCCAAAAAAATAGTCCGGCCCTCCACAAGGTGTGAAGGACAGTGGACCGGCCCCCTGCTGAAAAAGTTTGCTGACCCCATCAAAGCCAGCAGGTGCTTTCTGGATCCTACTTCATTCATGTGTTTTGTGGACATGTGTGTGAGGTATCGTATATCTCCTAAAAGTAACCCTTGGTGAAAGTACATTTTTTCTAAGTAATCAGTAACACTGCTACACAATTGTCGAAACATCTCAGCCAACTGAATTGGTTGCTAGCAGTAATTGTGGAGGTGGCATAAGTTTATCCTAAACTTAGAACTTTACTAGGTAAATGAAGATGAGGAAATGTAATTATACCAGCCCACAAAACTCACATTGTACTTCCTTTTTTTACCCTTGGGGTTCCCTTTAGAAGAAATGAATACATAGAGTTTTCTTAAGAATATAGAGCACAGCAAGGCTGTGAATTAGAATTTTGAAAGTAAAAGATGGTATCAAATATTTAAAAAAGAGTGAAAGGTTCCACTCTACAAAGATGTTGTAAAAGAAGTTAATTGCCATATGAATTTGTCTGATGGAGATGCTGCTAAGGGTAACCTCTAATTATAAATATAATTAAAGTGAAGCACCTTTTCTCATAAAGCAGCAAAAGATGAATAACTATGGCTGTTGAAACAATTTCCATTCATTTTTTCTGCCTTGTCAGTTTAGCAACAATAATATTTCACAGGAAGAGTGGCAGAGAATGTGGTGAAACTTTATAATGGAAAGGGTAACATGCATATGGAAAGATTTCCATGCTGCTACTAACACCTTATCTGCAGACATAAGTAAGTATTCCAAGCAGGGAAGCTCATTGTCTTCCTCTACTTCAGATTGCCTTCCTGCACCAGATTGGCCCCTCCAAACAAAATTACCTGCGCCCCAAGGTGAAAATCAAAGTACACAGTGTCTACTTCCACCTCCACCATTTTCCCTCCCCCTTACATAGCAGTTGAAACACAGTTACAACTATAAGGAAACCTCTAGATCAAAATGAGTCCAGATGCAACGCTTTTGACAGATATTTTAAAGTTGCCTGTGGGTTGGATTCACTTCCTGATAAATTGAATGTTCAGCAATTCGTAATGTAAAAATAATCAACTTGGTGATGAATTTGTCTTTGAATGGACATTTGCACATCTGTTGTAAAATAACTTTTTAGTGCTTATTTTTCCAAGCGTACCAATTTGCATTTTTTTTTGGGGGGGGGGAGTCTAAATAGCTAACACTTACCGGCTCAGATTTCCAAGGCAAATCTTTATGCTCATTGCATTTTTTATATAATGACATTCATTGCATGGAAGATAACCATTCAGCTGTGTTTGCTGATGATGGTCTCTGTCTCTTTCATATGTTTGCAATTATTTTAATTGTTTTAAGAGGAAGTCTCTCTCTCTCCCCCCCCCCCCTGTCTGTAAATGTGTGTGTGTTTTGCTTGTTAGTAAAGATTTGTTTCCTGATCCTAAAAATATTTCTTTGGTCCAAGCCATATTCACAATGCTGGTATTATTTCCTTTTAAAATGGTGTGTTTTGATGATCCTGTTGGGAAGTGGGGGAAAGTTGACTGCAGAAATATTGAAAGCTATGTATACTACAGGCTGACTTCCTCCACAGCAGATTCAAATGCTTGAGCAAAAAGCATGTATGTTGTGGGTGGGTGGATGATATATACACACATTTGATTGCATCTTTGTTGACCTCATTTTGATGGGACATTAACTTCCATTAGACAGTTGACTTGCATCTCACCTGAGATGTCAACCAGAAGTCCATAGCAGAGGCTTCATTGAGTGTACAAAAATGCAGCTGAGATTTGCCAGAAGATCAAGTCCAAGTGTTTGTTCTGGAGTGCATAGCAGAAGTAGTTTTAGTGTAAATAAGTGGTGCAGGGAAGCATGAAATTGAGAGAGCTCGAAAGGCCTCTGGGAATGGGAGGGCGTTTTTGCTTCTGCTACATTTGATGCTCTTGCTCTGGTGATTTGTCTTTAAAATGGGGTGGAATGAGATAGGAAATCATGAAACGTCCCCCACACAATCCTTTCAGTGACTTAGCATATTATCTATCTGGAGGGTATTCGGGAAAACTTAAGAATCATGGACATAATGCTATCTTGCCGCATGTGCCAAATAAAATCATCTCCAGTTTGCGTAATGCTTTAAAATGTAAACACTAACTGGGTTGTCAATAGAATATCCCCCTTTTAACCATGGCTGGATCTACACTGACTGTTTAATGTTATTTCACCCTATTAGAATGAGACTAGATACCTTGGTAGTCGAACGCCTTGGATCCTGAACAAATTGGCTCCTGAACACCGCAAACCTGGAAGTGAGCGTTCCAGCTTGCGAATGTTTTTTGGAAGCCGAATGTCCAACACATTTCCACGGCTTCCGATTGAGTGCAGGAAGCTCCTGAAGCCAATCAGAAGCTGCACCTTGGTTTTTGAACCATTTCGGGACAAACTATGGAATGTATCTTTTCACAACTTCCTTTCTTTCAAGATCCTCCAGATGTCGTCAGGTTTTGGATATCTGCCAAGTTATTTCCTGCTGTCTTCTAAACCCCTTAATATGAAGGGCTATCAAAAGGAACAAACAGGAATAAATTCAGGACTCTGTGGATTTTGCTAAATGTTCACTCTTCTCCCACAGGGTTAACAACATGAACTTAAAATCTACCCTTGATAAAGGGTGTGGGATGTAACCCCTTCTGATTTGAGTCCAGTCTGCTCATTTTTCTCTCACCTATCATTTATTATTCCATAATTCATCAGGCTTTTTGTTTCAGGATTAAAGGAGCTCATGCTACTTTTCCCCTATAGCTTTGTTGTCTCTTAATGTGGCTGCAACATTTTAAAGTGTGGAAAGGTTCTAGAATTCAGGGTGTTCCAAACACACTTGAGACATAAGTAGCTTTGGCTTGATCTTGGTTACATTCACATCATATATTTCAAGCACATGGCCTCCCCCAATAAATCTTGGCAACTGTATTTACCATCTTTAAAGGTAAAGGTAAAGGACCTCTGACAGTTAAGTCCAGTCGCGAACGACTCTGGGGTTGTGGCGCTCATCTCGCTTTACTGGCCAAGGGAGCTGACATTTGTCCACAGACAGTTTTTCCAGGTCACGTGGTCAACATGACTAAGCCACTTCTGGTGAACCAGAGCAGCAAACGGAAACACCGTTTACCTTCCCACTGCATCGGTACCTATTTATCTACTTGCTTTGATGTGCTTTCAAACTGCTAGGTTGGCAGGAGCTGGGACAGAGCAACAGGAGCTCACCCCTTCACGGGGATTCGAACTGCCAACCTTCTGATTTGCAAGCCCTAGGTTCAGTGGTTTAGACTGCAGCACCACCCACGTCCCTATTACAATTCTACCCTGTTACAATTCTACAATTCCCAGCCCCCTTAACAAACTACAATTCCAACGTTTCTTGTTAGAGTTAGTTAAACAAAATGGCAAAAACAAAGTCCAGAGGGGAGTTATTACTTTACGACTGACTGTGTCCAGAGACAGCTGGCATTACATCTTTTCTTTTCTTTGGCATCTTTAATATTTTCAGCATAATATGAACCTGAGCATGTGTTGCTGTGGTTCTGAGATCCCACTTTCAAAACAGAACCAGCTGCAGTAAAATAAACAAGGATGTGGTTGTCAGGTGTGCTATAAAAACACAGCTCTTGTTGACGTCCAACACCTCTCAGCTGAAGTTGAAGCAAACAGAAGAAAAGCTGGAGAATTTGATACAAACAATTTAATTTAATTATACCTCATCTAATTGGGATGATCTAAGCAGGTTTGATTAAATTTATGCAGTCAGAAACGAAGGCAATTTTCATTGCTGTGAGTAATGGGATCTGGCAATTGTTCTGTGTTCTGTGCTGCCAGCCAAGCGTCCCACACATTGAGAGTATGTACATTTCACTCCTGTAGAGAGGCGCCACTCCCCACTTCAGATGTCGAAGCAGAAGCAGTCAGACTTCTCTCTTTCTCTCTCTTTTTCTTTTTAAGGCAATATCTGAGGTTGCGATGGAGGAGAATTTCATTCATTTAAGCCAAGTGATCTAATTTGCACTCCCTGAACCAGTATGGCGATCTGAAAGTGATTATCCTTAACATTTTGCAATATCTGAATTCTGTAATACAATTCTCAGATCAGTGTACTGAAATGAATGGAAAATTTGTGTTTTTAGGTTGCAATTTGTTTAGAAATGCATACATTGAGATAAAACATGCATTTGAGATAAAACGTGTATTTGAGATAAAATATGCATTTTCACACTTCTTTTTTAAAAAATCACCAATGCAGAAAAAGGTTAGAACTGGCTTAATAATGAACACATACAGAATTGACAAATATGAGTGGAAACAGACTGATTTGCCAATCCCTAATTTGAATCCTACCTCAATCTATCCTACTATTTTCTCTTTTGGGGGGTGGGGGTGTGCATAGTCCTTACCCCAAGTCTGGATATATCAAAGACATTTGTTTCTTTTTTTCTGTGTGTCCAACTACAAAAAAGAAGTGGGAGGAAGTTTGTCTAGGACAGGCACCCCCAAACTTCAGCCCTCCAAATGTTTTGGACTACAATTCCCATCTTCCCTGACCACTGGTCCTGTTAGCTAGGGATCATGGGAGTTGTAGGCCAAAACATCTAGAGGGCCACAGTTTGGGGATACCTGGTCTAGGACCTAGAAAGCCACAACTTATAACTGGTAGCTGTGTTTTTCTTGGTTGCAGAGACATCGGATAGTCTTAAGCTACATTTTTTTCACATCAGGCAGGTAAATAATGTGTTTGAATGTTCTCTCACATAGATAAATGTCCTGTCTGTGGAATGGTAACAGGTCAAGGGGGAGCCATCCCTTGTCTCTCAGATTTGTGGTAGAATCACGATAATACATTTCTGTGTTCATCAATAGTGAGAGTTCTCTGCCACTAAAAACAAATATTCACGTCAATGAAAAGGCTAGGCTATTTTTATGGGTCTTTCACCATGGATCCAACCATATGACTATTATACCACCCAGGAAGTGTTAAGCTAGTATTTCTGATTTTGTGCTTCAGTTCTGAAAGACAAGCAAATGGTTATCAGGGATTATGATGGGTATTCAGATGAGCATATTCACTTACATTGGTACTTTGTACAGGCCAGTAGGACTTCCAAAATGTGGTTGGGGAACCATTCTATTCAGTCTTTTATGCCTCTGCCCTTTTTGTTGATGTTATAATACTGTGTAGCAGAAGCTCCATACAGTAAATTTCGAGGCAAATTGTCATATTTATTAGATAGCAAGAACTTATTCATCTCCAGACTTGTGTTTTTACGCCCCCCAGTTGCATAATAACCATCCAAACATGAACCATCATTTTGTATTATTTAATTGAATTGAATTGCAGGCTGTGTTCTGAAACCTCCTGCTCCCACTTCGAATAACAATTTTCAAATTGAACGATACCTGGGAGTTCCTGCTAAATTGGAGGTTCAGGGGACTAATAATCTGTCCCATTAGCCTTTGTGTATGCTACTGATTTATTCTACAATTCTGCATTTTCAGAAATGTAGTGACAATAAGGCTTTGCACTGGTAGTGAACCAAAACAGGGATGCATAGAACAAAAATGATATTTCTATTCACACATGAGGCCATGATCCTGTTACTACCAGTAGTATCACATACTAGTGGAACATGTTTAACAGCTGGGTGTTGTGCAATGGTTATAGATGTGGAATTAGTTGTGGGGAAACCCATGCTCAGATTCTCAGATGGTCTTTCACCAAGTCATGATGTCTCGATTCCATCATAAGCGATGTTCTTACTAAGGTGGCAAACCTGTGTCCGGGCTGCGTGTTCAGACTGCAGGTGGGCCTTCCCTTGAACAACTGCACTGCAAACTTTCCTGAGACCCCCAGGTACAGGGCGGTTTATAAAGTCAATAAAAGTTAAACATGCATGTAATACGAAGGCTGAGCTTTTACACTAAATCAGGCATGGCCAAACTCGGCCCTCCAGCTGTTTTGAGACTACAATTCCCATCATCCCTGTCCACTGGTCCTGCTAGCTAGGGATCATGGGAGTTGTAGGCCAAAAACATCTGGGGGATTGAGGTTGAGGAAGCCTGGGTTAGTTCAAGCTTCTTCTCAGCACCTACCTACCGTAACTTTCTCTGTAGGTTTTGAAACTAGGTCACATAGGTCTTGTGTGACTTAGAAACCTGTTCTCCTAAGGCAGTGGTTCACAAGCTTCTTTTCTCTGGGCCACACTTTCAGGAGAAAATTTTTCTTGTGCCATACTCAATTTATTATTGATAAGAAATACACTGGAATTCAAAAAGAAACAACTTGATTTATATATACAGTGGTACCTCTACTTACGAATTTAATGCCTTCCGAACACACATTTGTAAGTCGGAAAAAATTGTAAGTCGAATCCCATAGGAATGCACTGGGAGTAAAAATTCGTAAGGCGAAGCAACCCTATCTAAAAATTCGTAAGTAGAAAAAATCCTATTTAAACCGCATCCAAGATGGCGGACAGAGCTCCATTCGTAAGTAGAAACATTCGTAAGTAGAGTTATTCATGAGTAGAGGTACCACTGTAGAGCACAAGTACTTTATAAAATGATCCTGGGACATCCAGAAAGTATAAAACAACATGAATTATTCCCAAAATATTATTATAAACGAACATATGTAAACAAACCTCTTGCATGCAAACATTAAGTATGTATCCAAGCTCAATGAGAGGTGTGAGCTTCCTATTGCCAGGAAAACTTGGTCTAATTTGAGACAAACTTTCATCTCCTCATCAACACAACGAAGCCTTTCTCTTTTCTGATCTTTCATATCTGTCAGAATTGTATTGACAGCGCTTCTAGGAATGCAATTTATGCAGGTACCCTGGTATCTAATATTTCATTTTCTTCACTGAATTGCAAGTTGCATAAAGCCAGGAAACTTTTTCTTCTTTCCTCTACTTTTATTACCTGTGACACCGTGAGCCTCCGGAGAGTCTTCATCTGCTGGGTAATTTCATCAGTGTTGGCGTGGATGTTAGCTAGTGGCCCTGACTCTTCAGGTTAGTCATTGACAAAAGATTCAAACAGACAACAATAAGATATTGGCTGGAATTTCTATGTCGTTGAAATGTCAAAACTGTACATTTCCCAATTATGATTTTGAGCTTTCTTTGCTTGTGTGCTTGCTTTATGCAAATAACAGGCAATTCCTTTTGCAGGAATGTTTCTAGTCTGCCCAGCATGATTAGGTTTCTTTTCTTTCTTTAATAGCATTTTATTGATTTCCCAAAAAATTACAAAAATAAAAACCAACAATGCAAAAACAAAACAAATTGACTTCCCTCTAATCCTTTCCTTGGTTCTACTATTTATCAAGATACTGCATGTCCATTGTTAAATTTGTAACATATTTAAATCACCTATTATCCATTCATAAACTATTACAAGTAATATTAAAACCCTGCTAATGTATTAACCTGTGTACATTGCTTTGTATATATGCAATAAACACCTTCCATTCTTCCTTAAATTCATTATCATCTCTTCCTCTTAATTTCATTGTCAGTTTTGCCATTTCAGCATATTCCATTAGTTTAACTTGCCAAACTTCTTTAGATGGGACACTTTCTTCTTTCCAATATTGTGCTAATAAAGTCCGTGTGGCCATCGTTGCATACATAAATAAATTATTTTGTAATTTTGGTAGGCCCACTCCTATAATACCTAATAAGAAAGCTTCTGGGTTTTTAACAAAGGTTATTTTAAACATCATCTTCATCTCATTATAAATCATTTCCCAATATTTCTTTATAATTTTGCAATCCCACCACATATGGAAAAATGACCCCTCTTTTACTTTACATTTCCAACACTTGCTTTCCTTAGTTTTATACATTTTTGCTAATTTAACTGGTGTTAGATACCATCTATACATCATTTTCATATAATTTTCTTTAATCACCACACAACCATGATTACGTTACAAAGATTAGCTTTTCCCTGGTCCATGCAGCAATCCACAACTGAAAGCTCTGCATAGTGTTCTAGCTAGAAATTAGGTAACCAGACAAAATATGCCTACCTCAGGGCTTCCGGTTTTGACCGCGGGTCGCGATCAGGCTAAAAACGGGAGCTCTGTAGCCCCCGAACTAAAAGCTGGCAAAAGCGGGGGGTTTGCAAGGCTAGCGACCCCCCACGAAGGGACAAGAAGGTGATTCTTGCCTGAGGAGTCGGCGGTGCCCTAAAGGTTCTCCCGGAGACCTTCAGAAACATCGGAAGGAGGGGGAGAAACCGGGCACTGCGACGGAGAAAGAGCACGGAGACCAGCAAAGCCGAAACCCGACGCGATCGTGCACGGTAAAATTCCTTATCACAAACCCTTCTAAATAATCCCCCCGGGCGAGAGAGAATCGTGGACAACACTGAGAACGTTTAATGTTTAAATACCCCCCCACCCCCCCACTGAGACGGAAGGGAAAATCGGAAGAATTAACAACATAAAGTGGGGTGTGAGAGAGAGCGGGAGAGAAGCAAGAAGCGCTGTCAGGGGGTGACCAAAAAGAGCGTAAAGCTGGGGATTTTTTTTTTTAACGCAAGAAACAAAACGGAGCTGATCCGAGCTTTGAAGAATAAAGCTACATTCATCTAGAACTGAACCAAAAAGTATCTGTATGTTTTTAAACAGCCCTGTGTGGAGGAGGGGAGCGACGGACTTAAACTGATCCCTCTTCTCTGTACATATCACCCCCGCGATTCCTTTTATATACGTGGGGGAGGTTTCTTAAAGACTTATTCAAGCCTATTCATCCTTTTTCTCATGAATAAAATCTTAAATAAAATGGCGACGGCTTTCTAAATTGAAACATGACTAAGCAGACAAGGTTACAAAGAAACCAGAAGTGACGTGAATTACAACATCAGGACATCTAGAGGAGGAAAGCTTATTGCAATCTGTAACAAAGTGACTCCCAGCGGTTACAGATTGACTTCAACAGTCACAATAACGCTCCTGAGGTGTATAAGACAGAGAGCGACATCGTGTGGTCAAATAAGGTTTGGCAGGACAACCTATATAAAATGAATAAGCAAAAGAACCTAGCAACAGGTACCTCCAATCAGAGAAGAACCTCATTAGCAGAGCATGAATTGGACCTCAGAGAGCTGATTTTAAGTCTCAAAAACGACATAGGAGAGATCAAGCAAGACTTCAAAAATGACATAGGGAAAATTAAGCAAGACCTCTCAGAAATTAAACAGGAGATGAATGAAAGGATAAAAAAATTGGAAGATAAAGTAGAAAATATGGAAGGAAAAATGGACTCTAGCGAAAAAGAAAAACATGAAATAAAAGAACAAATAAACAATATAGAAGAAAAGTCCAATAAGGCAATGGAATTGACCCAAGAGATAAAAGATAAAAACCAATCACTGGAGACAACGTTGAAAAACATGGCAAAAGAGAAAAGAGAGGGGAAGAAGGATTTAGAGAAGATAAAGAAGGACATGGAAGAACAAAACGCCGCCCTAGAAGCATCGCAAGATGCTCTTGCGATGATGCAAATGAAATTAAAGGAGAAATCCCTGAGATTCAGGAACATTCCAGAATTACCCAACGAAAACATAGAAAAACGTCTAGTAAGCGCCCTGGCAAAATGGCTAGACCTAGAAGAGCTTGATGTCGAAACTAGAATAGAGGAGGTCTACAGAGTTAACTCTAAAAAAGCGAAAGCAAACAACTGGCCGGGAGATTGTCTTGTATCATTTACGAACATGTGGCTAAGAAACAAAATTCTAAAAACCAAAGCACAAAAAAAGCTGATTATGGAAGAAACGGAAATATACATTATGAAAGAAATACCACCTAGACTGGTTCACAAAAGAAAAAAATATTTATTTCTGGCTAAACCATTAAAAGCAAAAAACATCTCTTTTAAATGGGAATACCCCCAGGGAATAGCATTCTCCTTCAAGGGCAGATGGAGAAGATTCGACACGCCAGAGGCAGCGGACAGATTCTATAGAACTTATGCACAAGAACTGGGGGGAGATAAATTAAAGACAGTTAAAGATCAATCCCAGAGAAAGGGAGATGATATAGAGGATCTCAGCGGGGAAGAGCTGGAGGCGGCTGGAGAAGTAGAAGGCGAGGAAGAAGACGAGGAAAAAGAAGATGGACAACTATTAGAATGACTGACAATACCAATAAGCATAAGCTTTATCGTGATTATTTTTACTTTTGATGTTGTAGGCAATAATTAAGAGGTAAATACAGAAAGTACAGTAACTCACTTCAACAGATTTATAGTTAATGTATACCCTTGTTTCTGCTTGGTTTAGAGATATAGAATAATAATAATAATAATAAAAAATAACTGAAAAAAATAATTTTATTTTATTTTATTTTATTTTTTCCAATACATATATTTAAATTGATATTTAATAAATATGAATATGCGAATAATTTCTTGGAACGTGAACGGCCTAAACAATAAAAAAAAAAAGAAATAGGGTGGGACATATATTAAAAAGACAAAACTTAGATGTGATCTGTCTCCAGGAGACGCATATAAATAGAAAACATGTTAGAGTGTTAAAAAATGATAAATTGGGAGTGGAATTTGTTGCAGCTGACACAAAAAAGAAAAGAGGGATTGTGATCTACATAAAAAGTAAATGGAACCCGGAATTAATTTGGACAGATAAAGAGGGAAGAATTATTATAGTAAAAACAGTAATTGAAGGGGAACAATGGTTTTGGGTGGGAATTTATGCACCCAATGGGAGCAAGAAAGAATTTATAAAAAGATTGGGAGATCAGATAATGAACTACGTAGGGGAAAGACTGATACTAATGGGAGATGTGAACGGTATTGTAGACCCAGAGTTAGATAAAAATGGACGGAATAAAGGAAAAGGAAAATTAAATGGAAAATTACCCCCAAAATTTATGGATATTATAAGTAATTTAAATTTATTGGATGCATGGAGGTATAAGAACCCTATAAAAAGAGAGTACACACATATCTCAGCACGACACCAGTCGGCGAGCCGAATAGATATTATCTGGATCACAAAAGAATTATCATTAAGAATTCATAAGATAGAGATAGGACCACAGACTATTTCGGACCACAACCCAGTAATTCTCTCATTAAAAAAAGGAAACACCCCCAAAACCTGGAGGATGGATGTCTTTATGCTAAATGATAACAAGACCATACAGGGAGCAAAAAAAGCATTAAAAGAATATTTTGAATTGAACCATAACGGTGAGGTTGACCCCCTAGTGGCTTGGGACGCGGGCAAAGCCGTGATGCGTGGCTTTTTCATATCACAAAGTGTTAAAATAAGGAAAGACAGGGAACAAAAGAAAGAAAAAATTCTTCAAGAAATAAAGAAAAAAGAGAAAATATTATATAAAAATTATAATAAAGTAGTCGAGCAAGAAGTTAAATTATTGAAATCAGAGTATGAAAAATTAATAGATTATGAGATTGATAGACAAATACAATATTGGAAGTATAAAAATTTCGAATGGGCCAATAAGCCCAGTAAATTGATAATGTGGCAAATAAAAAAAAGAAAAAATGAAAAAATATTAAATAGAATAGAATCGGAGGGAATATATTATCATAAAACAGATGAGATTACAAAAATCTTTCAAAAATTCTATGAAAATCTGTACCAAAGGGAAGAAACATTACCCCAACAAATTGACGATTTTTTAACAAAATATCACCTACCAAAAATACCAACAGAAAAAACAAATTTGTTAAATAAAGAAATAACAACATTAGAAATTGAAGATGCAATCAAGAATATGAAAAGAGGAAAAGCCCCTGGTCCAGATGGGCTCCCAATAGAATTCTATAAAGAACTACAAGAGGAGGTATTAGAACCCCTTAGGGAACTAATGAATTTAATTCTAAAAAAAGGAAACACTCCTCAATCATGGACGGAAGCCCAAATAATACTAATACCCAAGCCCCAAGCCAATTTAGATAAACCAGATAATTATAGACCGATTTCACTGTTAAATAGCGATTACAAGATCTTCGCAAAAATTATGGCCAAGAGATTGAGTATAATTTTGGAAGATATAATCCATAAAGACCAGGCTGGTTTCATAAAAGGGAGATATGCAAAAGATAACATAAGGAATATAGTAAATATATTGGAATGCTTAGAGAGTCGTAGAGACAAGGGAGCAGCATTGCTCGCCATTGACGCGGAGAAGGCCTTCGATAGGGTCTCGTGGTCGTTCATGTTGAAAGTATTAGAAAAATTAAAATTAGGTGGTATGATGGAAAATGCAATAAAATCAATATATAAAGTTCAAGGAGCAAAAATCTTAATAAATGGGAAACTATCAAATAAAATAAATATAACAAGGGGCACAAGACAAGGGTGCCCCCTCTCGCCATCTCTGTTTATAATTACATTGGAAATTCTTTTAAACAATATTAGAGAAGAAGAAAAGATAAAAGGAATAATTATTGGTAAGAAAAGATTTAAAACAAAAGCTTTTGCAGATGATATTATTATCACCACGGAGGACCCTATCGAAGGCATTCCCAAAGCTTTGGAAAAAATAAGAGAATATGGAAACCTAGCCGGTCTAAAAATCAATTATGATAAAACGCATATGCTGGTAAAAAACTTGGAGGAAGCTGAAAAAATAACATTACAGGAAAAAACAGGATTGAAAATAGTGAAAAGAATAAAATATCTGGGTATTCAAACAACCGTCAAGGGAATAGATCTAATTCAAGAGAATTATAAGGCAATTTGGAAAAAAATTAAGACAAATTTTGCAACCTGGGATAAATTGAAATTATCCCTTTTGGGAAGAATCTCATTAGTGAAAATGTGTGTAATCCCCAGGATGATTCATTTGTTTCAAAACTTGCCAATACTAGGCAAAGAAGATATATTTAAAGATTGGAAAAGAGACCTAGCCAAGTTTATCTGGAACGGAAAGAGACCAAGGATCCGATATAAAATTATGATAGATAGCACTCATAGGGGAGGATACGGAATGCCCGATCTGGAAGCATACCATGATGCAGCGGCACTATGGTGGCTGAAAGATTGGATCACATTGGAAGACACCGACCTACTAGATTTAGAGGGGTTGGGAATAGCCTCTGGGTGGCATCACTACTTGATGAGGGAGAAAATTGAAAAAAGGAGTAGTTTTTGGCTCAATGTTATCAGGAAATCGCTATATCATGTATGGCAAAAATATAAAAGATACTTTGAGCCGAAGACGCCCTGGTGGATCTCTCCCCTCGAGGTAGTGGCAGTAAGAAGGAAAAATATGGAAACAAAGTGGCCTACATACAGACAGTTAATAGAAAATAAAGAAGGAACTTGGCACCTAAAGGAATATGCGGAAGTAAAAGGATATTTCACCTCCTGGTTACAGTATTTTCAAGTGAACCAAAGGTTACAAACTGATAAACAAATTGGCTTTGAGAATGGAATATCTAAATTAGAAGAGATCTTATTGAATAACAAGGATAAATTTATAAAAAATTTATACCAAATTATATTGAAATGGAAAACGGAGGAGGAATTAACAAAAGATTATATGATAAAATGGTCCCAAGACCTAGGGAAACCCATAACAATGAGTGAATGGGAAAAATTGTGGACGAAAGGCCTTGAATTTACACCATGTTATGATATAAAGGAGAACATTATGAAGATGCAGAACAGGTGGTATTTAACACCAGCGAAACTGGCAAAAATCTACCCAGGAGCAACTAACATCTGCTGGAGATGTAATGAGGCAGTAGGTACCCACATACATATGTGGTGGCACTGTAAACCTATAAAGAGGTTTTGGGAGTTAATATATAATGAACTAAAGAAAATATTGAGATACCCGATCAAGAAGTGCCCCAAATTGTTCTTATTAGGAATGGTGCCGAAAGAGGTTAACCCTAGAGATAGCTGTTGCCTAAGTTACGCAGTCACAGCTGCGAGACTTTTAATAGCAAAAAATTGGAAGGATGTTCACGTTCCGACAAAAGAAGAATGGCAAGAAAAATTATTTAATTTCTATAATTTGGCAAAAAAATATGAGGAAATTAAAGGTACAAAGAAGGAGGAAATTGAAAATAGTTGGAAAAAATTTATAGAGTATATTAAAACAAGGGTAGTAAATTCCAATTATATCTCCACTATATAAGGTTCAGTTTTATGTATTAGGTATGAAATGGAATGATGAAAGGTAATAGATGATAGAAAATATGATGTATATATATAATAAAAAAGAAACAATGTTGATGTTAGAATAAGGTATGTAGAAAATGGTTAAACTGGTAGAATAAAGGATAAGTTCGGATCAGGCTGAGAAGTCAAGGGCAAGGGGAAATGGTGAGGGAGGGGGAAAGGGGGGAAGCTATTTCTATTTCAGAGAAATGAAAATAGTCAAATGTAATATTTGTTATAATCACTTTTTATTGTGAAGTTTATTTTACTTTGTGATAAATGTTGTATATTGTAATAAAGTTTAATTTTAATAAAAAAAAAATGCCTACCTCAGTTCAATATTGAGCTACATCTAGATGACTCCAGAGTCCTCGCCTAGTGAAAAAGGATCGGTTCAGCCCTGGCCCCTGACCTAGAAAGCCAGTCTCCTCAGAGAAGGAGCAAAGGGGATGGAATACTCCAGCCTGATGCCACCTGATGCAAATGACTCACTTTGCTTGACCGCCAGTATCTACTTGGGTTCACGGTGCTTCCAGTGTGTCTTGTAGAACTAACTCCTCCTTTCCTTTTCTGTAACTCATCAGTCATTTTTCTCCTCTTACTTTGTTGCTCCCTGGCCATATTGGTTCCTGCTTTCAGCCCGCTTAGTATCAGACTGAAAAAATCATAAGAGCACAGCTATTAAGGTGACCAACTTTTGCTTCTAGCACAGGTGTGGCTAACTTGTGTCCTTTCAGATATCGTTGGACAAAAAATTCCTTCAGCTCCAGGCAGCATGGCCTGTGGTAAAGAATGATGGGACTTGTATTTCAAGAGCATTTGGAGGGACACAAGTCAGCTGCTCTGATAACTGGGAGTTTTTCCATCTTTCTGTTCAAGTAATCAACCAATCACCATTCCTTACTTATCTGTGCTATAAGCCGATTGGCTTAGCCCTCTAAGGTCCTGGGCAAGTATGTCCATCTGTGCCCTCACTTCTGAATGGGGCTGCCTTAGGGTGTCCTCAAATTTCAATTAAATAAATAAATAAATAAAATGGATGCCTCCTGTTCCAAATAAGGAACTGTCTCTAAATGATAAACTGTCATTGCAAGGTAGAATGGTGATCTTCAAGGAATGATGTGTGCAATGATTCTGGGTCTGGAAATAATAGCAAAATATAAATGAAAGGAATAAGTATTGGCACAAAGCACTTTGAATCTGCAAAGTGACTCAACAGTTCCACCTCCTTTGGTTTGCAGCTCTTGTTTTTGCTCCTTACTTGTGACTACAAGATCAAGAAGATGGTCAGAACTGTTAGGTTGCAATGCATGGGCATAGCCAATGGGTGGCAGTGCGGCAGCTGCCACCCTAGATCAAGTAAGGTAAAGGTAAAGGGACCCCTGACCATTAGGTCCAGTTGTGACCGACTCTGGGGTTGCGGCGCTCATCTCGCGTTATTGGCCGAGGGGGCCGGCATACAGCTTCCAGGTCATGTGGCCAGCATGACAAAGCCACTTCTGGCGAACCAGAGCAGCACATGGAAACACTGTTTACCTACCTGCTGTAGCGGTACCTATTTATCTACTTGCGCTTTGATGTGCTTTTGAACTGCTAGGTTGGCAGGAGCTAGGACCGAGCAACGGGAGACCCCGTCACGGGGATTCGAACCACCGACCTGCTGGTCGGCAAGCCCTAGGCTCTGTGGTTTAACCCACAGCACCACCTGCGATCAAGTAAAGCAATATAAACACTTAACTAGCTGACCAATCATGTTGTTTCTGTTCCTCTGACGAACATCCTGGCTACGCCCATGCTGCAATGCATGAGTGGTCCAACTGATGTCAGTGAGTGAGAGATTTAACCATGTGGTCCATTCTCCGATTTTCATCTTTGAGACATAGCAATGCTTCACTCACTTTGGCTGGATCATATTCTTGCTCTTTGCTATTTTATATCAAAGGAGGTGGTGTGATAAATTTATCTCTTCCGTTTCCTTAAAGTAAAGCCACCGCCACTGCTGTTGCAGAAATAAATATATAAGCAAGCTTTCAATAGAAACAATGCCTGGGTTTAATTAATGAAGTAATACTTAACCACTGCACACTGCATCTCTATCTTTTCGGCTTAGAAATGACAGGAGGGCAGTTCTTGAATGCTCCTTTCGGTTTTAAAATCTGTAGCCACGATGCAAAACAATGGCAGCTGCATCTGGCTTGTGAGATAAACTGGGCAAGGGAAGTGGTTTGCTTGAAATAATAAAAATTATCGTCGTCGTACAAAATTGCCTGTTTCAGATGCTTGCATTCATTGTACCTTTTAATATATTTTAAAGCAAGGGGAGCAGATAAATCACATCATGGGATTCAACAGTGTGTGTGTGTGTGTGTGTGCCACCACCACCTGCCCCCTTCTAGCACCTACTGTTTTTTTTGTAGAGATGTAAGAATGGAGACAGATGACACTGAAACCCTTCCCTGGGTAGAACTTTCCATAAACGATTCAGCAGTGATCTTATTCCAGGTTAGGTTAACGGTGCTGGAGAGTTAATGTGGGGGTGCTCATATAAGCACCCCATGCAAATTGTGATGTCAATGTGGAGTGAATGGCACCACGGTCACTGCAATCAGCTTGTCCCCACCACCACAATTATCCCCTTCCCTGTGCTAAGGCCAAAAAACTAACCTTGAGAAGGGAGGTGTGGATTTTGTCTTTTCAACTACTCTGATCAGGCACTTCAATTTTTGCATTGACTCGTTTGGGGGTAAATGAGAGGATGATTGCCCACCCCCAGGTCAGTTTTATGAAGTTGAATCACAGCTTGAAAAGCGTGTACTGTGACTTGCCAGGTATTCTGCAACCCTTACCCTCCTCCGATTGTTAGATTTCTAGGAGCAGCAAAGCTTCTAGAGGGTCATTGAGTTCTGTAGTTGTGGGATAAGGGGTGTGTGTGTTTGTTTTGCAATCTCAGTGGAATAGTCCATTTGGGGTGGGGCCAGGACTGGAATAAGACCTTTAGAGGCCCTAAGCACTTAAAAAGATTTTGGTGCCCCCATGTATATCT
The DNA here is from genome assembly GCF_965207765.1 of Zootoca vivipara. Taxonomy (NCBI): domain Eukaryota; kingdom Metazoa; phylum Chordata; class Lepidosauria; order Squamata; family Lacertidae; genus Zootoca; species Zootoca vivipara. The sequence continues at coordinate 13,275,057 of NC_142587.1, read as the reverse complement.
GATTCAAAATATAAACCATAATAAACAGTAAAATGTAATCTTCGACAATTATTTTATAAAGCTCAGCACAACTGAATCCTGCTTTTTACATTTTTTTGTTGCACTGAATTTATGACGTGCACATTGTGGGAGCCTTTTTTGTGGAACCTGGATCAGCTGCACATTTGGGTGATGGTAAATTCGGCAATGGGAAATTTCTGTGGTGCCCCCTTCCCTTGATGCTCTATGCATGTGCTTATTTTGCCCTTGCATGGGGGACATCAAAAAACATGATGGGATGATTTGCAGTATCTTCATCTGTTAATTTTTTGCACACCTTTTGTGGGAAAACACACATTTTTAGTGTACTTTTTGCACACCAAAATTGTGGCCCAAATTCTGGAGAGTGATCCAACTGGGTGCTGCAAATCATTTGAGGAATGAATTGCTCCCACAGCAGATCTAGCAGAAGGAGAATGGAAGACATTTCCCACCAGTTCTTCCTGCAACCCTTTAGCAAGTTTCCATGGTGTTCAGATGGGTTCTCTGACCTTCTGGAGCTACTTTTCAGGGAGGGCAGGAAGGACCAACTGTTTCTGCCACAGCCATGTAAAAATGAGATGGGAAAGGAGATAGCCAAATAAAGTGGGGCTGGGGGAATACTAGAACTCCATGGGAAACTGCGGCAAGGGATTTGAAGCTTGTCATGATTAGCATGACTTTAGGAAGACAAGTGAGGGTAATTGGACTTGGAAATCATTGAGCTAGCTCCCAAGAAATTATATAAAAAAGTTTGGTTAGTTGAGCCCAGTTACAAGGCAGTAACTCACTAGCATTTCACATTCTGAGTGTTTTGTGTTGGCTGCAACCAACACCAAAAGGCAATAGCTGCACAGCATGTTCCCGGCTTTGGGGATCTTTCCCCCCCAAAAGATGACAGGCTATGGAACTCAGTCTTAAAACAAAGCTTTGTCTTGAATATCTGGTGTGGCCTCCATATTTTTTACATTGGCAACGGGGATGTGGTAGCTACTGCCAGTAGCTGTGACATCTTTGCCACTTTTGGCTGGAAGCCCAGGGGATGAATGACAGCTTGGAGTTAAATATGCATGAGAGCCTCAGTCTCTGCCAAATCAAATACTCGGGATGTAACTTTATGTGTGTATTTTAGAGCTGAAATGGAAGATATTTGAAACGGGGGCCGCCTTATTCAGCGGTTCTTCGGCTGATTTCCTGTCTTAACTAATTCATGTCAAACCTTGGCCTATTTACTGTGATGGTGGCACATCTTAGCAGAGGAGGAAGGCAGGAGTAAAGTGATGGAGGCAATTGACTGATGGGTGTTTTAGGAACTTCTGTGCTGTGTACCATTGTGTAATCGATTAGAGAGGTTGCTCATGGTAACTGGAAAAAAGAGATATTATTCTGGGGATAAGGAGTAATCTCATCCTAGCCACCTGGCACTGGTCGAAGCACTTGCGGGATCCTTCAGTTAATTTCCGCAGAGATGAAATGGGGAATTGTTATTTCAGGAATTTGGAGCGAAAGCGGTTGAACTAAATGCTCCTTGCATTTTCCACCACTAGCCAAGAAATCTAAGTGGACATAAACCAGTCAGTTCTTGTTTCCATGAAATGATGTTTAAAACGATAACTACAGGTGGAAGCTGGTCATTCCTGACCTAAGGAAATCATGGATAAGGAATAGGCCGGTGTCATCACTAGCCACAATTCTCATTTCCAACATCAAACTACAGTTCTTAAGATTCTTTGTGGTGAAGCTATGGCAGTTAAATGGATATATAACTGATATAAATGTGTAATGCAGGTATCCCGGTTGAAAAGCAGTGTGCCATGTTGCTGTTAGCTGCCAAAGAAGACCCCCCAATTTCAAACGCCTGTTGAGTCATTAAGCGGCTGGATTAGGTCATTTTCCAGGGTGGTCAGGAAGTTAAATGAGAGGAGAATTGTGAGACTGTTTTCAGTCATGGAAAAGTTATGCAGACATCGCAAATAAAAAGACGTCCTGTTCTAAATAGCACTCAAGCAAGTGCTGTCAAGTATCCGTATCTGTACGTTATATGCCCATAAAATGAGAGGTGCAATGCCAATTTTAGCCATTTCCCTCTAGCTCCATCATATGCTGTGCTAATGAGGACAAAGATACCATGAAGAAGGGAGATTTAGGGCAAGTGGTATATCGAATTGTACTTTGGCATTCATTCCCCAAACAATACGATCGCCTATTTAATTTGCAAGGTTCCTTTAATCAAGAACCAGCAAGGGAAGGATTGTACCTTGCACAGTCATAGAATCATAGAGTTGGAAGAGACCACAAGGGCCATCCAGTCCAACCCCCTGCCAAGCAGGAAACACCATCAAAGCATTCTTGACATATGGCTGTCAAGCCTCTGCTTAAAGACCTCCAAAGAAGGAGACTCCACCACACTCCTTGGTAGCAAATTCCACTAGCAAGTCTAGCAAGTCAGGAGGAGAGGTCAAAGTAGGACCATCTCCAGAGCACTGCTGGAATCACAACTGATAATGATCCCTCCTGTGGAGCAGTTTCATTAGTCTTGGGCTCTAGATGCTGCTCAGAATATCTCCATGGAATAAGTGCTCCATCGAAGTACTCAAATCTATGCTGTGTTGGCCATGGGCTCTTGAGATGTCACACTTGCCACACAGAGGATCAAGGACAAATTCCAGGAAGGAGATGCAGATTCTTAGTGCTTTAGGCAAGCCTCTTGAAACCTACTGTGCACATGGATAGGTAGGTCAGTTAGTTTGAATTCTGTCCACTGGGGAAGCACATTTCACTCATGCTATGACGTCTCCATCAAATCCCGGTTCTTTCCCAAGCACAATTCAAGATGCTGGTTATAGCCCCAGCCCTACAAGCTGGAGCCCAAAAGCCTCTTCCCATGTGTCCTGTCTTTGAGATCCACCAAGGGCACTCTCTTAAAGATGCCATCAATACAGGCGGGAAGGCTGGTGAGAAGACATCCTTGGTGGCTGTGTACTCATGTATGGAACTCCCTCCCACACCATATTATTCACCATGATGTAAGATGGAACACTTTCTAGAAGTGTTGTAAGGCTGTCCCGCTTTGTTATTGCCTTTGGGTTCAGGATATATATAAGAAAGGGTAAGTAGATTGAAATGAATTGGATGGGAGTTAATTCTCTATTGCTTGAATGTGTGTGTGTGTGTGCATTTTACTTGGCCCAAACCTTGGAAATGGAGCAAGGTGTCAGTCCCCCTACACACAACAACAACAACAACAACAACAACAACAACAACAACAACAACAACAACAACAACAACAACAACATCACCTCCACAAACCAGCCTGTTAGTTCATGGAAATTAACTAAACTAGCTACACTTCTGTGTACCATTTTCTTGGATTAATGTTGCAGAAGGAAACAAGGAAACCTGCCCAGAATAGTTGGATGGCACCAAAGAGACATTGTGTCAAATAAAATGCATATTATTCAGAGGTCTAGAAAACAAGAGCAGAAGTGCCCAGATATAATGCGTAATTAGGGAGACAAAGATCAGGGCTTTAAAGTGTGAGCTTAGCTAAACAGATGTCCAAGTGGCATTAGCAAGTCAAAATGTCTCTAATTACACTTTGGCTGAAAAGAGGTTTGAAATACATGACTGCTTCTGCTTCTAGAATGAGCTCTAATCTTAAAATGGTTTGCTGGTGTTTCTCACTGGTCCTTATGTACTTAGTCTATTCCTCATTTTAATTTAAAATTTTACATTAATTGGTTTTCGGGGGGGGGGAGTGTTGAGTAGGAAAGGAAGCATGGTTTGAATACATTCATTGATACATGCATTTAACAATTGTTTATTATAATGATGCACATTTCTGTCTGTAAGTAATGTATCTGTTTTAGAAGCACAGACCATTAATTGCAAGCAGACATGATACTAATATTTTTTTCAAAATTGTCTATATTAGTCCTCTTTTAAACAAACTCACCCATGTGCTCCCTTGTGCATGCATAAAATAAAAACATTGGTTTCAGCACCCTTTCCAGCACCGCCAGAGTTCGTACACAGCACACATGAGGAACATAGAAACTTGGGTGAATATTTACAGATAACCAAGAAAGAAAAAATGCATCAACGTCCCCCCATCAGGAAAAAAAAGACTACATGAATACAGATTTGTATAACATTTGCATGTGATAGATAGATGATAGATACATAGGTAGATGGTAGGTAGGTAGGTAGGTAGGTAGGTAGGTAGGTAGATATAGATTTTAGATAGATATAGATGCACAAATTTAGAAATAATTAAAAAGAAACAAATGGAAATACACACTAGAGGAAGATGTATTTCAAGGCTGTGACCAGGTGACTGTCACTAGGTGACCCTTACAGAAGATTGTGACTTGTGTGCCTGCTGCCCAGGCTTTAAATGTGGATTAAATCTTGCGGACAGGCCTCTGCTCTTACAGTTCTTTATTTCTAAATGGGATTGGTGAACTTTAAAAAAAAAAAACAGCAGAGGTGAGCAACCTATGGCCTTCCAAAATTGTGGGACTGCCATGAGCTCTGGCCAGTATGGCCAGTGGTCATTGATGATGGAAGCTGTAGACCAGGCATCCTTAAACTTCGGCCCTCCAGATGTTTTGGACTACAATTCCCATCATCCCTGACCACTGGTCCTGTTAGCTAGGGATCGTGGGAGTTGTAGGCCAAAACATCTGGAGGGCCGCAGTTTGGGGATGTCTGCTGTAGACCAGTAGCATCTGCAGGTCCAAGGGTTAGCCACTGCTAAACTAGAGGATACATTGCACTGTCAGAGAAGTGCAAAACAGTCAGTGCACATATGTTTGCATATAGCTGTGTCATTGTGTGTTGCATGAAAAAAGTAAAACACCACACACAAAAGAATTGATGGGGTGGGGGTGGGGAGTGTGGTTTTTAGAGAAAGGAAAGGTGAAAAAGAACTAGAAAGAACTGAAGGCTGCAACAGAACTGTTCATGCTCCAGTTCTAGAATTGATTTTAGAAATTCTCATACATGAAACTGGAATTTTGGAGGAGTAAAAAACAGAGTGAGCCAGAAATAACTATCAAGGAAATCCTTTCATCCTTAGCCAGGGTACTAATGTAACATATAAACGTAAACTTGTGTTCTTAATGAGCAGAAGCAAAAATAATTTTGTCTTGAGGCCTATGCTTCCCCCCCCCTTTCCCTTTCCCTATTTTAAGAAGTTTCTTATTGAAAATTATAGGTCCCTGCAAAAGGAGGTCAGTTAAAACTTTTGGAATTAATCTGTCTGCCAAGAAAGCAAATGAGAAATATCCACTGAGATTGATTGGAGAAAGTGAGAGCGAAATGCCATGTCAGAAAGTAGACAAAGCATACCTCCTCCAGTTCAGAATGATTTTGCCCAGGAGAGTAATTTTGGTCCGTTAGATAAAATAATTTCTTGTAAAAGCTAATGACAACTTGGATGAGGCATTATAGAGTTGGAAGTTCATGCAGGCTCACTTCCAGGGAGCTGCTTATAAAATAAAAGTTGTCCAGTCCTGAAATAGGTGCAGTCTTCATTTGATAGATAAATTGGAGTGTGTAAGTTAGTGAGGTAAAATCATTTGCTGGACTGCTGTTTGTAAGTGATATGAAATATAATTATATTATGTTTCCCATTGACAAAATAAAAGCTCACTTCAATCAATCAATCTCCTTTATTGGCATAGAAAAAATTCATCATATATATGGATCAGAACACAACACAGTTAACAAAACATAGTAGGAGATACTTTAGAATAAAACTGTCCAGACATCATGAGGTACGAAAATGGCTCTTAGGACCTATGTTGACGTAATTTCATAACGTCACTCAAAAATCTTGCCACATTCTCCACAACGTCATTACTACAATTTGGCAGATATGACCCTGGAAAAGTCAGTGCAATAAATCCCCTCCTTCAATAAGGGGGCCAAATTCTTATATGTTTGTATAACACGGGCAATAAAATAAAATGTGTGTGATGGATCCAACCTGTTTTGTGTCACAAGGGCAGTGTTTTTCAGAGAATGGGATTTTTGAGAGTCTACCTTGCAAAACCTCAGACAGTAAGACGTTAAATCTTGCAAGGGAAAGAGCTCTGTGTAGGTGAGGATCGTAAAGCTGGTGTAAATATTGAGTGTCCTGACCAAGCGAGGGTGGAATTCCAACTTGATCAAATGTTTGGGAACTTGCCTTAGTTTGTCTGCCTTTCAAATGTTTAAATATGTATTTCAGCTAAACTCTCTTTTTACTTTTTGAAGAAAAAAACTTATCCCACTCTCGAGCCAAGAAAAGGCTCTCAATGTCCATACCCCAGAGTTAAGATGAAAATCTAAAAGATGTGTCACAAAAGGAAAAGAGATTGAGAGGGAGGAGATGAAAAAAACAACACAACAATTCAGGTACTAGTTCTAGGTAAAGGTAAAGGGACCCCTGACCGTTAGGTCCAGTCGTGGACAACTCTGGGGTTGCGGCCCTCATCTCACTTTACTGGGCAAGGGAGCCAGTGTACAGCTTCCGGGTCATGTGGCCAGCATGACTAAGCCGCTTCTGGCGAACCAGAACAGCGCACAGAAATGCCGTTTACCTTCCCGCCGGAGCGGTACCTATTTATCTACTTGCACTTTGCCATGCTTTCAAACTGCTAGGTTGGCAGGAGCAGGGACCAAACAATGGGTGCTCACCCCGGCGTGGGGATTCAAACCACCGACCTTCTGATCGGCAAGCTCAGTGGTTTAGACCACAGCGCCACCAGCTTTAATGCCATTTTGTTTCAGGCTTTTTAAAACAACAACAACAACAACAACGTATCTTTGAAATAAAACAGAAAATTCAATGTAGCCATGGAAAGCTCTCTGCTGTGCTCCTTTAAAAGGCGTTAAGTTACTAACAAATGTAAGATATATCAGGTTTTGTTCAGCTTGAATATCCAAGAACCATGGCATTATTTCCACATCCCAGTGCTGCTCGCCCTAGCTAGAGATGGCCAGTTTAACATGTAGACCATGGCAATTACCCCAAAACAAGTATTCCAACCCTGAACTGTATTGCTTATTGTTTACTAATACCGTCTGTGAATACTGCCTACCATATCCATGATTTTCTCTTTTGATTCTGCCTCCATGATTTTGGTGGGAACTGATGTGGAGAGCAGGCAAGGAAACTCATTTCCTGATGAGTGGAATTTATGGGGTGAGTTTTACTAAATTATATGACTGGGATATGGGATGTCAGTCCCTGTTGTGTAATATCTAGATCAACTCTCTCGTGGTGAGCTGATGTCACCAGGGTGAAATGATTCTTCTTTTGCTGAAGGTGTTACAATTGACTTTGGTTCTGCTATGTCTGTCAGGCATTGTTTTCAAAATATAACTTCCTACCCTTGTTCAAAGGAAGGCTATGATCAAATGCCAGTCATAATTTGAGAAGAATCCTCTTTGGGCAGACTTGTGTCCTCTTACTGCATTCCACTTGCCAACACTGCCTTGGCTAATTGGTTGTTTGATGGTTGTTTTATGAATTGTCTGGCTTTAATATCTTGGCTGGCAGCTCAGAATAGAAAATAAAGAATAATATGCAGAGCATTATTCCTGCCAATGCTAAGTCCATTAAACTTGCAATCTTACAGGAACCTCACACTATCCTTTGGCCTTGAATTTTAAATGGAATTAGTAGTAGTAGTAGTAATAATAAAAGTAAAGGTAAAGGGACCCCTGACCATTAGGTCCAGTCGTGACCGACTCTGGGGTTGCGCGCTCATCTCGCATTATTGGCCGAGGGAGCTGGCGTATAGCTTCCAGGTCATGTGGCCAGCATGACAAAGCCGCTTCTGGCAAACCAGAGCAGCACATGGAAACGCCGTTTACCTTCCCGCTGTAGCGGTTCCTATTTATCTACTTGCATTTTGACGTGCTTTCGAACTGCTAGGTTGGCAGGAGCTGGGACCAAGCAACGGGAGTTCACCCCGTCACAGGGATTCGAACCGCCAACCTTCTGATCAGCAAGCCCTAGGCTCAGTGGTTTAACCCACAGCGCCACCTGGGTCCCCAGTAGTAGTAATAGTATTTGAATTTATATACCGCCGTATATCTGGAGGTCTATAATGCAACACCTTTTCCCATTCTGAGTATATAGAGAGAGGAAAGTGGTTTAATGTTATATCTGTCCATATAGTAACACTGTAAGAATGTTATTGTACAGTCCCCACTGACTTGTCACATCACAATCCCGGGGTAGGCAGGTTGCACAACAACAGGGGCCACGGCATGGGAATGAAAAAGGAGGAACACTGAGAAGGAAACTGTGGTCTTAAAGAATGGCAGAGGTTTAAGTAAAGTACTATGGGATATTTGAGGGCTCTACATCTTTATCTCTCTCACATGAAGCAGCTGAGGAATGGAAGATGGGAGAAAATAAGTACAGTGTGAAGGGAGGGCCACTCAAAGGGGAAAAGGGGAAACAACCGCCAAACTGTGAGTAAAGCAAGGATGGGGTGATACTGAGAGGGGGATAGTAGCTACAGTATTTTAAACAAAGCAGAGGTTCGAGTAGAGCGAGCACAGGGCTGTCTTAAGCATATCGGGCGCCCGAGCGCCGTGATGCGAAGGCCGCTCCGGCGCCCCAACCCCACCCCGTTTCCCACCGCAGCTGTCTGGCAGGCGCAGCGCTGCTGCCATGGGCACAGCCGTGCGGCGCCCCCCTGGCAGCCCTGCGCCACCCAGCCTTGCCTTAGAGCCGGCCCTGAGTGAGCAGGGGTTACACTTGGAGGAGAGTGGCAGTTTAAAACAAGGTTTGATTACTGTGTGACAGTAATTTAGAAGGGATCTGTTGTATTAGCAGAGATGGATGGATACACTATTTCCCCTTGGTTTTTCTTCTTTTTATGAAAGTATTTTTTTTGTGTTACAAAGCAAACAGGTGAACAAGGAAAAGGACACACAGCACCTCCACTTATGATTCATAGAGTCTTTTTCACATTTCATTTATGTTTGGTATGAGACACTATTGTCATAGACATTGGGGGGAAAGAGGGGAGAGAGGGAGGGTAAAAGAGGGTGGATAATTTCATTCTATTGCATAATGTTTGTGCAGGGTTTTTGTGTCAGCGTCACATAGGTAGGTGCTTTATTTTTATATCCTTTTTTATTGATATTGTGAGAGATTGGAGGGTCCAGAGTTTGTTTGGTTGTGTTCAGTTGGTTGCAGTTTGATTTGTTTGTATGTGTGAATGGTCAGGAGGGTTCATTTTGGTTTGTATGCTGTTAAGGGATAGGTCATTGTCTTTTTGAGCAGAAAGGTCTGATGAGGACTTCTCTTCCCCCCCAAAAAAAATGATGGACAGTTTGCCTTGTGTGTGTGGGGGGGGCAGTGCAGTACATACAGGAACAGAGAGACCAGGGTAATTAGATATGGGCAGTTAGAAATGCATGTTGCAAATGTCCACAAATTTGAAGATATGCTTGTGAATTGTGAGAATCACCAAAATACAATTGTCAACACTCAGAACTGTAACTCTGACAAAAGGGTCATTATATTTTCAGTTTGAGAATTCTCCCTTGTCATCTTTCCATTCCATAAGTTTGCAATAGGCACACTTTTTCTGACACCCATGCACGTATATTTATAAATCTGTTTTTTATATTCAATCTACTCCTATTATCTGGAATCTCTCTGCTAATCTCGGATGCTTCCGAGTCTCTCTCTCTCTCTCTATGCAAGAAGAGGTGATGTTTCAGTATATCTTAATGCCAAAATTAAAGCCCCTATTACTATATATCAGGAAATAAAACCTTTCACATACACTTTTACATTTTAGAGCTATACTATAATGTTTAAGTAGAAAAATTATGACAAGTTTTATTTAAGAATACTTCCTGCTGAATGCTTATATACATTTGGGAGTTGAGCCAGAAAGCAATCATGAAACAAAATAAAGAGTAGATTAACATTGGGTAAACGCTTCTAGCTTTGGGTTTAATGGTGCATGTGGGTGTGAATATAGTATTTTTGTCTACACTTACTTTAAAGCAGGCTGAGCTACTTTTCACATTTTTATTTCCTTTTTTTTGCAGTGTTCAGATCTCAGGTGGAGGTTTTATTATCATTTGCCTAGAACATTTCTAGGTTTAGAAATGGTATCCTCTGTTGACTTTTATCAAGCAAGCTTCCCCCAACTTGGCATCCACACCCCAATATTTTGAATCACGGCTCCCACCCTCGTCAACCCCAGCCAGCATGGCCAATGGTGTGGTGTGTTGGGAAATGTAGTCCAAAATGTTTGTAAGTCACAGCTTGGAGAAAGCTAAGCTAGGCTATTGCAGGAGTTGCCAATGTGATGCTCTCCAGCTGTTGTTCAACTCCCATTAGCCCCAGTGAACTTGCCCAATAGGAGAGAATGAAGTTGCTTTCAACAGAGCAAGCATAGTGCAGTTGTTAGCATGTTCGATTGGTACCCAGGAGTAATCAAATCTCCACTCAGCCTTGAAACTCACTGAGGGACCTTGGGCCTACAGCAAAGGGTTGTTGTCATAGCTGCCAAGTTTTCCCTTTTCTCGCGAGGAAGCCTATTCAGCATAATGGAAAATCCCTTAAAAAAGGGGATAACTTGGCAGCTATGGTTGTTGTGAGGAGAAAATTGGGAAATTTCTCAGATAAGAAAATGAAATTCAGTTACTGCAGACCACCCTTGGAGGAAAGGTGGGATATAAATGTTATAATAATTTAAACAACAAACAAAACATATGGAGGGCACCACTTTGCCTACCCCTGTGCTGTTACGCAGACAGGGAGTAATACTGTCTCCCTTTGGTGGGAAGTAAATAACATTATTTTTGTTGGAGGATGTGTGCATTAAAATTCACTAGCAGTTAGATTGGTGTCCTCTCCTTATCACCCACTTATGGATGGCGTGCATGGATGAGCAACTCTATGGAGTTCTGTGAATATAGATAGATTTGACCAAGGATGAACATAGGAAAAAAAATTATCCAACAGCTCATCTAACTGAAACCCTGATTCAGAAGGACACCGTAATCACTAAAATGTTGTATCACCGCAGCTATATTTACACTACACACAGAGCTGCATTTACAGAGGGTGCTACAAACTTTATCTGAGCTGTTGTCAGAAAGTGATGAATGAGGTTCGTGGTTCGTAACCTCAATACTTATCCCTTGGGTGCCATTGGCTCCCCCAAAGCATCAGTTTAATGGGGATGAGAACGTCTACACTTTCTGTGGGTTGTCTGCACAGCTACCGATTTCATATCTGCTTTGAAAATGGTTCCTCTGCCAGCCAGAAGGCAAGTGGTATAAGAATAATAAGAATAAAAATATTATTATTATTATTATTATTATTATTATTATTATTATTTATAACCCGCCACTCTGGGCGGCTCCCAATCAAATATTAAAAACACAATACAGCATTAAGCATTAAAAACTTCCCTAAACATGGTACTCACTGAACATGGAACACAAAGTCCCTAAAATAAGGGGGAAATTTGTGGCCAGGGATTTCTGCTTGAACTAAAAGTAAGAAATACTGTCCTGTGGACAAACATTCCTTGCCAAAGTGCAAATTAGAATATGTCCTGTTTGCTTAAGTAGTGGCTTCCAAGCTGCATTTTGCTGAGGGGAAAACCCTGAATCATGTCAGTGGTGGTACCTGAATGAGCAGATCAGGAATGATGGCTATCTTGCTGCCAGTAGTGATATTTTTTAGCTTGCCAGCTCTTGTAATGAGAACATGCTTTACATCTAAGCTCCTGTACTGGGGTAAAAGGCTCTGGTGGTTGGAGAAAACATCCCCAGTGGTTTGGGATGGATCTGTGTTCAGAGGTAAGATGAAATCTTGATTGACGGGAGAATCTTGAGCTGGCCTGGAAGAAATGGGCAAACTTGGATGTTTCCTTGAAATTTTCAACCTAGGAGCAGGGGAAGGGTTTACAAGGCAAAGCCTCAGTTCATGTGGAACAACAGCTGCCCCCCGCCTCCATGCATCTTGTATGGACTGCAGATGCATCCTTGTACTTTAGGGCTGCCTGCTGCTTCTGCTACCCAATAAGTGTTCCTGGGCAGTGGTATGGCAGGCCTGTCCCAAAGCAGTAGGTCCTACCAGAGTACAGAGCTCCCATCAACCGCTTGAGGATGCTGGATGTTCTGATGGCTATGAATCATTTGTAATGTGTAGGGATTCCGTGACTTGTGTCCAGAAGTTCCCATGTAGACAAATCGATGGGGAATGGCTTTCCTGGTGGATGGAAACCAGCAGTTTAAACCAAATACCACACAGTATCTAAAATGTCAACCTGTATCCTTCTGAAATATCAGCTTCAGGAGGAAACAAGCCTGCATGGCTTATTAGACAGGATTACATCTGTAATCGTTTTGCTATGCTATGCATTTAAAAAAAAAAAGGAGGAAGGGGACTTGTGACTGTAGGTGGAAGTCATTTGGATGACAACTGGAGCCCATGAAAGAGGCAATTAATGGTGGCAGCAGTGGCTTATTGCTAGGAGTAATGGCAGTGTCATCACGTCCAACATTTCTCTTGTGAAAATAGGGGTGTCCTAAGGAAGAGTGGAACATCCGTTTTGCATGAGGGCTATTTCCCCCCTCTCTTTTTTTTGTATGGAGACATTTTTGCCCCCACCTGCCAGCTGAAGAGGTACAGTTCAGTCACAGGTTTTGCCCCTGTTGCAATTAGGCCTGGTTTAGAGGGGGTTCACATACTGTTTCTGAATGTGCATTAAAGAGGTGACTCTCCTGTCAAGCTGATAGCAGGCAGGTAAAAGGCTTTTCCTACCTCATCCTCTCACTTTTGCCCCCCTCCCCACCTTTTCCTCCCCCCCCCTTTGCTCCTCTTTCTGGCACACAGATGTTTTAGGTCAGTGTATGTTGTCAAGATCTATCACAGGCAGTGTTACTTAGAGTTATCTTGCTTCACTTCTTTGCCATCTAGGACATCAGAAAAACAAATACTTGTTAAAGCAGAAAGCTTCCGGCTGGCGCACATTTTTTGGCCACACTTGGCTGACTGAATTATATCTGACTAGCGAACATGCTGAGGTTTAGCAAATCTATTCCTTCAGGATCCAAGAAGAATAAAAATTAATGTCCCTCTTGAAACAGAGTGGTGCAGATGGTTTGGTGTTATAGCAGTCTTTGAGCGCCAAATGCCAGACTGCTTTCATACCAAGGAATGACATTGTAAAAGCTTAAATACAATCTCATAATAATGGGGCATAAGCAATGGACATAGCACAGTTGTTTTTAGCAGGACAACGCTGAATGTTTACTAAATATTCTACACTTGTACATGATAAAATTCTAAAGCATGTATATTTTATACACTTCTGTAACCTGATAAACAGTTGGAGAACCCTTTTGTTACCCCATCACCTTAAGCCAATCCTCAGGTATATTTCTATTCCTGATTCTTTAGCACTGTGGACTGGCTCAAAAAAAAATGCAGTTAAGACCTGCCTTGTATGTCAAATTGTGAACTAGTGGACTACCGGGTATTTGTCCTGCATTTGGAGAGGGGCTCTGCTTTTTTGCAGGATTCCACATTGTACACACATCAAAAACACGCAGCTGCTTGTAACATTTGTGTTATGCTTCTACTTAGCTGTGCATATACTGACATGTAACACTTATGAGGAACTGGTATCCTAGGGCACCTGAGCATTGCAATAGGTTCTCATGCAAAGTATCACCCCCAACTTTCTGCTCTCCTTCCCTGTTGCATTTTGTTGTGGTGGTTGTTTGGTCCAAATCAGGTTTGAGATCTGGGCTTGTGAAGCACAGTTCTGACTTAATAACTCTGCAAACCATGGCATGGTCAGCACTATACAGTTTATTAGATGGCAGAATCCTACATGATATACTGTATTTACTATAAAGTGAAGACAGACAAAAGTCCTTCAATTTTATTTTTCCTTTGATGATTTATGCTTGTCAAATGGATGCATTAGCCGAGATTCCTTGCATTGCAGGGGGGCTGGACTTGATGACCTTTGGGGTCCCTTCCAACTCTTCTATGAAATATTAGCATGTCACATTTTTCTAAACATAGACTTGTTATTATCCAAACAGCGTGCAGTGTACCCATTGAATTGTGTCATCAGTAGAAAATGTAAAACATTTACATTGCAAAACTGCATAACTCTCTGAACAGTCACTTACTGGAATAAAAACGAGACTAGTAGCCATTAAAGTAAGCACGATAAGCTTACAGTTCATCTGAGAGGGGGAAACAAAGTGACTTGATTACCAAACAGCAGGAAAGCATTTTTACAGAAAGTTTTGAATCTTTCCTAGTAATATATCCACTTGTTGTACTTTGTATCCTTTTTGTTTTAGAAGAATAACAGCAGGTAGTTCATATTTTCATGCAATGCATTAGCATTCTATAAGACCATATTTCTGTTTCATGGTTTGCCATAGCTTAATTGGCTTCTTCATATAGTCTAAAGGTAAAGGTAAAGGGACCCCTGACTATTAGGTCCAGTCATGACCGACTCTGGGGTTGCGGCGCTCATCTCATGTTATTAGCCGAGGGAGCCAGCATACAGCTTCCAGGTCATGTGGCCAGCATGACAAAGCTGCTTCTGGTGAACCAGAGCAGCGTATGGAAATGCCGTTTACCTTCCCACCAGAGTGGTACCTATTTATCTACTTGCACTTTGACGTGCTTTCGAACTGCTAGGTGGGCAGGAGCTGGGACCAAGCAACAGGAGCTCACCCCATCGCGGGGATTCGAACCACTGACCTTCTGATCGGCAAGCCCTAGTCTCAGTGGTTTAACCCACAATGCCACCTGCATCCCTTCTTATGGTCTAGCTCTCATTATATCTATTTTCTCTTCATCGAATGACCGACCTAATGACTGAATAAGAAGTGTCATCTGTTTCAAATGTTTGTCGGTTGGTCCTGTTTCAGGAGCGAGAAATAAAATATATACAATATATATACAAATAGAATATATACATAATCATCCTGGCGTTGGGGGCAGGTGGCACGCTTCCTGGGTGGAGGAATTTGGATGGATTGGAAGTTGGCGTGACGTGCATTTTTGGCACTTTGCTTCTCTTGTGAAAGAAGCTCTGTAAGGGAGGCAACGTGATGTGCGTTTTGGGCGGCTCCTGAAAAGAAGGTCAACAACTTAGGGTTATCTGTTAAAAAAGCCTGGTTGGCCTAGCGAAGAACAAATCTGTTAACATGACAAAAGCGGGTGATGGGTCACCCAAGAGGAATCCTTTTGGCCTCGGGAGATGAACGTTGTCAAAGTGGTGAGGTGTGTGTTTGAGGTTTTGAGGGAAAGGGAGTTTTTTAGCAAGGTGTTCTGGCAAGAAGAAGAAAGACTGGGATCCATCTTGGGCACGCTGGCCTAAAGGCTGGCTAGGAGAGATGGCTTGGACTCCATGGCTGTACTGCTGTGGAGGACAAGCCCCTCTTGAAATGGCCATGCTGTAAGATCTGGACCTCCATGCAGACTGAAGGTGTAACTAGGCAAATAAACCCTTTTTCTTAAAGCTACAACAGTCTCCGCCATGTCTCAATTCTCCAAAGGAACACAGACCCTGGGTGATTGGCTCGAACCCCATGGGATATTACTACCGCTTGGCAGAGAATGCAGGGGGTCACTCAATGTTTGTAACATTATATTTCACTTTTTAAACTTACACATTGCTGATGATAAACACTGATAATTTTATCTCACTCTTCCTCAAAAGTGTTCAGGGGCCAGGCAAAATTAATGACATTGAGCGCCGTGGCACAAAGGTCCCTCCGTCACTGCCCCCCCCAACTCACCGCAGATGCAAAGGAGGGACATGGCATGGGCGGGGCGGGCGCTGAGGGTGGGCCGGGCTCAGGGGCGCCGCAGCGGGTGGGCCAGGCTGCCTGGTTGTCCTCCAGGGCGCCGGCCCCGCCTCCTCCTGCGCGGAGGCCTCTGCTGGGGGGGGGTGCCGTGCAGCGCCCGACCTCTTGTCCTCCTCATGCCCCCGACCTGACCCGCCAGGCTGAGGCCGGGACTCGAACCCGCGGCGGGCGGGAGGCAAGGAGCAGGGCGAGCGGGAGGGTGGCCGGGCTGTCTGGCAGGCGCAGCATGGCTGTCTGGTGGGCGCAGCACAGTTGCAGCGAGTGCAGCAGTGTGGCGCCCCCTGGTGGCCTGGCGCCCTGGTGCATTGCTCCATCCAGCCTTGCCTTAGGGCCAGCCCTGGGGCCAGGTATGGTTCTCCTATGAACAGGCCTTCATAAAACTAGATTTTCTAGGAAAAGACATCTTTTGGAATGGTTTCATCCTCATTGTTGATTCAACTTAAATATAGGCATATAAGGGGGGCTATGTCTCTTGTATTTGTTTAAATAAATCATTGACTACCATTTAATCATGTGTTTCAAAGTGTATGTGGAGATAATTAAGTCACAGCTTTGAGTGCCACCTTAAGTTTTGTTATTCTGGTCTTGAGATTGCTGTATTGCTATGTATGAACAAAGGAGATTAACTGTCTTTCATTCTTTGGCACATAATTTACAGGTATTTGCTGTCTGGCAAATACCTGTAAATACCTGGTTTCAAGCTGCTGAGGTACCTTCTTACTGCTGTATCTAAATGTGTGTATCCACAGCACAGCCAGAATTTTGCTTGTTTGGACGAAACATACTGCCTCGCTTTTTTTTGAAGGACAGACTTTGAGAAAAAGACAACAGTGACTTTGAAAAAGAGTGGGAACCATTTATAACATACTTGCAGAAACAAAGAAGACTATTGACTTGATGTCAGGATTTAAATAAACACTCACACCTTTATCAACAAAGAGCATTTAAAACAATAAAAGAAATGATATAGTAGACTCTTAAGAAACAGCAGTATGTAACAGGAGGGAAGCAAACCAGAAGTGGAAGTTGGGGGGAGCCCAGGAGGGGAGGGAAGAAGTGATGTAACATAAATGTTATTGATATGAGATGTATGTAATGGTAGAAAAAGAAGTGAATAAAAATTAAAAAGAAAAGAAAAGGAAGAAACATGCTGCCTCGCTTGACATCTTTCTCTGAATGGCACTACAGTGGTACCTTGGTTTACAAACACAATTGCTTCCGGAAGTCTGTACTTAACCTGAAGCGTAGTTAACCTCAAGCGAACTTTCCCACTGAAAGTAATGGAAAGTGGATTAATCTGTTCCAGACGGGTCCGTGGAGAACTTAACCTGAAGCGGACTTAAGCGAGGTATGAGTGTAATTGGTTCCGGAAGTCCATACTTAACCTGAAGCGTACTTAACCTGAAGCGAACTTTCCCATTGAAAGTAATGGAAAGTGGATTAATCCGTTCCAGACAGGTCTGCGGAGTACTTAAGCTGGACATACTCAAACCGAGGCGTACTTAAACCGAGGTATGACTGTAATCATTCCTCAGTTATAACCCAGTTCAGAAATAGTGTTGCAACTCCTGAGATAGAGGATCGAATTACCTTTAACTGCAGTTTGTGCCATTACCAATGTACCACTTAATCATGGTTAAAGCAGGAGGAGAAAATATTCACAAACCATGCACAGAAGTTGGGATTAGTTTAGTTTGGTGGTTGTTCAAACCTATAAATTATGTTTGTCCTTATTTATGGGTGATCTGAGATAACCCGCACACTTACTGTGCATGACCTCCTCTTCTGAGTGACCTGTCTTGAATGATTCAGGAATATTTCATCTACCTAAAACCACAAAAGGCTTCTTTTCCAATATATTAATTATTGTGGCTTTTATTACATGTACATAAGCTGATTTAATGCACCTTAACTACAGTAGAAGATGTAATGATGGATAAATCCCATAGAGATCGTTTGGAGGAAGCAAGACATGACTGGATGTGATCTCTATTGCTATTTGGCTTACTTTCCAGATGTTGTAGCACAAGGGTAGCTAAGTCTTTTAAAGAATAATTTTATTACCCAATATATTAAGATGCATCCCTTTTCTCCTCTTCAGGCCATGCTGATCTCCACATATGTACATCATAAATATTTTTTGATTTAGCCATTTACATTTAACTCCTTGGGGAAAAACCAAAGGACCATTGCATTAATATGCTAATTGGCAGTTTAAAGTGACTGGGAGTGATTAAAGTCTTTAAATATTTATTTCTCCTTGGCCTTCAGTCAATGTAAGAAAAGAGAAAATAACCCAAACTTCTATTATTATTTTTTGAGCTGCAGATTTTTCTGAAAAACAGTCTTTAATTACTCACCTGATCTTTCAAAATTGCTGGTTGTTTATGCTATTTCATTGATTCATTTCTTTTTTAAAAAATAAAATCATTGCTTACCAATGAATTATAATTGTTTATATGGCTCACTTGCTCTTATTTTGTTTTGATGCCTTGAAATGAGCAAAATGCCTCCCACCTGTAGGTTGCAGGTGGGGGGCTTATACATTACAATGACCCCTGTGGGGTGCAGAGTTTGTTGCCTTAAATTTACACACATATGGTGAAGTGAGAAAAAATGGAGAAAATAAGTAAGAATGAAATTAAAGGGAAATAATACTATTACTTTCCATAAATACGTAATATTCTTATTATCCTAATACACATATAATTGCCAATAACCTAATATATTCTGTGTAAACTCATTCCAAATATCACTGTATTTATCCAAAGAAAGTCTGCGTCTATTAGCTGTCTGTTCATATGTTGCCAATGTTGTCATGTTGTCAAGCCATTGATTAAGGGGAATCATATCTCTGTTCTTCCAATTCATCAGCAGCCATCTCTTGGCCACCATCAGGGCTCGTAGAATCCCATTTTTGCTGTCCTGTTGTCAATTTCCATGCAATGGGCATGTGGTTCAAGAGCATACTCGCTTTGGAAAATCTTATTTCTTTTCCCCGTAGTGTCTTGTTTATATAGGAAGCTGTCTTAAAGGCTGTGAGGATGAGTACAACACACTGTCCCCAAATGCAGTGCTTTCCCATAGCAACAAATGGCAATTTCCCAAATACATATGGAGAACACAATTTGTATGGGAGGTAAGCATGCTCCCTGCTTTGGTGACCCAGCCATTGAGAAATAGGTTCTCTTATTTGCAGAGTCCCTACCATTTGTCTGAGTGCCTCCATCCTCTTCAGTTTCTCAGTCATGCTAGATAGAGGTGGGTAGATCTGTGCAATAGATAGCTTTAATAATAATAATAATAATAATAATAATAATAATAAATTTTATACCCCACCCATCTGGCTGGGTTTCCCCAGTCACTTTGGGCGGCTTCCATCAAAATATAAAAATACAATAATCCATCAAATATTAAAATCTTCCCTAAACAGGGCTGCCTTCAGATGTCTTCTACAAGTCAGATAGTTGTTGTTGTTTTTTTTGATATCTGGTGGGAGGGTGTTCCACATGGCAGGCACCACAACCAAGAAGGCCCTCTGCCTGGTTCCCTGTAACCTCACTTCTCACAGTGAGGGAACTGCCAGAAGGCCCTTGGCGTTGGACCTCTCTCTCTCTCTCTCCATATAATTTATAGATCACTTTCTATGTGATCTATAAATCACTTCCAAAGTGATTTACATTACAATAAAAAACATAAAGTATTGCATGTAGAAACACTTTTTAGAAAGAATAATCACATAGAAAGCAATTAAAAACAACATATTGGGTATTGAACCATATTCTAGGAACTTGGTCCTACGATGGATAGGACTTTCTATCTTCTTCTTCTTTGGCGATCACTCGTAGCCGAGTAAGATTGTCTTCCATAAACACGGTTTTAACATTGGGTCTGTAAGTGACTGTGGAGGCCAATTCTGGTGGGAGTTGATCACGGTGTGTATTTGCCAAGCGTGCCTTCCTCTTAGCACGTTTCTCCCTTGCGTCTTGAGATCGAGTTTCTTCAAAGCCCATGACACCTTTGGTAAAGGCTGTTCTCCAACTGGAGCGCTCGCAGGCCAGAGTTTCCCAGTTGTCAGTGTTTATACTACATTTTTTAAGATTTGCTTTGAGACAGTCTTTAAACCTCTTTTGTTGACCACCAGCATTACGCTTCCCATTTTTAAGTTCGGAATAGAGTAGTTGCTTTGGAAGATGATCATCAGGCATCCGCACAACATGACCAGTCCAGCGAAGTTGATGTTGAAGAATCATTGCTTCCACACTGGTGATCTTTGTTTCTTCCAGTACACTGATATTAGTTCGCCTGTCTTCCCAAGTGATGTGTAAAAAATTTCAGAGACACCGTTGATGCACAATGAGCACCAGTAGTTAAATGACATCCAATATTTTCTAATATGTTAGAAAATGCTACTCAGTTGCTTCTGATATCACATTCCATTCCATGTTAAATAAAAATATTACCGTCACATGATGATATCCTACAGGTCATTCTCTCCTGGCTAACTTTGTCAGAAGCAAAGAATTCCTAATATTTTCACAGCTTACTTTAAATGTCATGCTTATGGCAGTGCTTGCATCACAATTTACAAAGGTTAAGTCCAGCCACCAAATATTTTAAACACAGAGATAACCTCAGAGCAATTGTATGTGGGTTGCTGGGTGTCTGTTTATCTACACGATATACAACTGTAACTGTTATTTATGGGAAAACCTTTAGTAATCTGCAGTTTGGGAGGAAAAACCAAGATGTAACAATTAATAACTCCTGATAGTTTTGTTTTAAATAAAAGTTAAGAATGGGATGGGTGAGAGGCCCTCCATATGAGTACATATTTTAGAAAAACTTTTATATTCTTTCTCATCCATGCAAAATTAACAACTGTGTGTGTGTGTGTGTTTCAGTCTCCAAGACTGGTTGTATTTCAGTATTTTTACTTAAGATGGGAAATGCATGAAGCAGATAAGCAGATGTTTAGGAAAATGAAGAGATGATTATAATGTGCATTTGATTAATATATCCCAAAGTAGAGTTTAGGTCAGCTTTGAATGACCCATTTCTTCAGATTAAATGTATTTTGGTCTAAATAATAGCAAGCCTCTAATTTAATCAACTTTTGCCTTTGAATTGCCAGGACTCAAATGGAAATGTCATGGGCATTTAGGCTGATGAACCTTCCCAGCTACTGCATCATTCCCATTAAGGACACGAAATTAATGCATTTTTGACCTTTGCTTAGTCAAGTTATGCTGCAGTGTAAATACACACACACACACACACACACACACACACACACACACACACACACAAGCATTGGGAAGATTTCATGAGAGAGTTTGCTAATATGCAGTAATTATTTCGGCTCTCCTTCCTTGGCAAATAAATATTTAGTGCTCAGGCCCACCTACTGCTCAAGTAAACCTGCACATCCAAATGTGTAGAAATTAGTAGTATGTACTACCACAAACAGTATGTACTACTTCATAAAACAACCCACTTTAGGTCCAAAGCGCTTTCGAGACTGCCTTATTTGGCTTTTGAAAAAAATGAGGTTTATTTCCTTTCTCTCCAATTCAGCAATGGGAGATTGGGGAGGAGGGACTATTATCCCCCCCCCACACACACACACTTTTGACAGAAGTGGAGGAAATTTGCAGGCATAGTAGACCTTCAATAGCATATCAAAACAGCCTGTCCAATTATGGACAAATTGACCCAGGGTTTTGTGAGGGACAACATTGAATTTTGCTTTTATCAGCGTACTTAGTACAGATTCTGCTTTGCCTAACAGCAGACCTGTCTTAAAGCTCCCAACTTATGCTCAGAGAGACACCATTCAAATCTAATGTATACCTCTAGTAGAATGCTAGTCTTCCTGGGCCAGATCTTACATATGGTAGGGCATTGTCACAAGACTGAAGTCGATGATAAACAACATAATGTAAAATTACTTTAACGTTTGCTTTGCATAAAGCACCGTTGTAGCTGCATCAATTCCTCCTTTCTGTACCATTACACCTAACTTCCGTGGGACTGTGATGGAACAGATTATGCCTTTATTGTTGCAGTTGTATCTCAACTTTACTCCAAGGATTTGATGGTGGCATCTCCCTCCCCATCCTACCCTTACAACCACCCTGTGAGGTAGGGGGCAGCAGTGAAGTGTGCCACTCACCTGACCTCCATCTACCTCAGCCCATTGCAGCATACAGAGATGGAGAGGGGTATCCACGGTGAGATTAGAGCAGTGCAAACATTCCAAAGAAGGCACTCCTGCCAGTGGGTTTGCACCATACTGGTCGTCTCTGCTACTGTGTCGCTCTCCATCCTGGTATGCTGCAGCAATTCAGCCAGATGACAGTCAAATGAGCAGTGCATCCCCACCACCAAGTAGTCTGCTTCTGGTGGTATGTTAATATTGAGAGAAAGTGACTGGCCTAGAGCCACCCAGAGAACTTAATAGAGTTGTGTGTGGATTTGAACTCCAATACTCTTTTATCCAGTACTCTAATCACTACAACATACTAGATCAACAGAGGGGAACCTACTTGCACATTACCCCCCCCCCCGGGACTTGGGCAAGGTAAGCCCAAGTGAGAGCATACTCTATGGCAGCTCCTAGATTATGGAACTGTCCCCCCACCGTGCTGTGTCTGACACGTGGGTGGCGCTATGGTCTAAACCACTGAGCCTCTTGGGCTTGCCAATCGGAAGGTTGGTGGTTCGAATCCCCATGATGGAGTGAGCTCCCGTTGCTCTGTCCCAACTCCTGCCAACCCAGCAATTTGAAAGCGTGCCAGTGGTACCGCTGTGGCGGAAAGGTAAATGGCATTTCCGTGCGCTCTGGTTTTCGTCACGGTGTCCCATTGCACTAGAAGCAGTTTAGTCCTGCTGGCCTCATGACCTGGGAAGCTGTCTGTGAACAAACACCAGCTCCCTTGGCCTGAAAGCGAGATGAGCGCCACAACCCCATAGTCGACATAACCGTACAGGTATCCTTTACCTTTTACCTTCATTATGTATGCTGAAGTCACACCTCTTTCCCCATGCTTTTGGACACCTGAGACAAATATTTCTAGGACCCAACCTATTCCTGTGACTGTAATTTGTTTTTAACTGTTTTTAACATTGAATTTCAAATGGTTGTAATCCAGCCTAGGACCTTATGGTGAAGGATTGGTTGCAAGGCAGACCATTGGTCCACCAAGCTCAGCATTGTCTAAATGGACAAGCAGCAATTCTCAGGGGTTTCAGGCAGGATTCTCTCTCAGTCCTATCTGGAGACATCAGGGATTGAACGCTAGGACCTTTGGCAACACAGATGCTCTACCACTGAACAAAGGCCCTTTTTTTCAGCACTTTCACTTCTTAGTACTGTAACATCCTTTTCTGACACGGGGGGGGGGGGAGGAGGAAAGGTGCAAGCAGGCTCAGGAACACAAAAGGTCTCTAGATAATGCAGAAAAGTAAGCAAAGATGGAACACAGTTCTGTGAATGAAAGCAGCAGGATTTCATTTTGCTTGGCTTCTATACAGCACAGTGGGATTAATGAGTGGAAATTGACCTGGGAGAGATCCCATTAGCTGTGACTATTTCCTAAACATAGCAGGGGCAGAATTATGGCCATCCATTTCTAACTCATAATGGCAGCTCTGCTTATTTTTAAGGAGCACTCTTGTCCAAAAACAAGTTGTTTCAGATAAAAATAAATTGTAAAGGAAAACAGCTGTGTTTTGTTTCAAGAGACTTTGAATAACTATGCACAATGGAGCTGTGTGTTTTTTCTCCCTATGGTCACTTTTGAACTAAATTCTACTTTGGGCTTCAGCTTCAGCTAATACCTTTGTGCTAGGGTGAATATTCCCACAATACTCAGCTTTCCCTTTCCCACTTGCAGAGGCAGGAAAATGATTTCAGAAACTAACAATGGGAAGATAATTCTCATTGGCAGAGTGCAGGGCTCTTGTTACACCTACCTTTTCAGGTGACCAAGGAGTGTTGTGAGTGTCCTTTCTTATATTGTACATATAATCTCTCCAGTGGCTTGCATTTTGCAGTCTTCCAGGTTGCCAATACTTCCTGAGAAAACCCTGATGTGCTTATCTGGGCTTTCATATAGCCATGAGAAACCAGAGATGCTATGTGTTGTGTTCTTAATGGCGTATTCTTCTTCTGCTGCTGCTTGTTGCTGTTGTTGTTTAAGTGAGGTCTTCTTACTTTTAAATAAATTGGTACAGGACGTTTTTTGGGTTTTTTTGTTTAAAGGAAGAGCATCCCTTAGGAAGAAAATTCTTGACCAGAACAGTCTTAGGATCTTGGTAGCCAGTCTCCCTGTTTCCCCACACTTGAATTAAAGCCCAGGAGGTAACTATGGAATTCCTATGCAATTTTTTTAAGGTCAGGAAGTGTGGTCAACTGGAGACGCTGCAGAAATGCCTAACGGAAAGAAAAAACACACATACCACTCTCAGCTGTACTCATTTTAAACAAAGTCACAAATTACAAACTCATGTGCATTCCCTCAATGATGTAGTACAGTTCTGATATTTATCATTAAAAGGAGTCCAAGAGCAAAGGGGGCACTTTGCCAGTAAAAGATGTAGCCATATGTTTTTGTTTTTGCATGACATTTTATCTGTGATAGATTGCCAAAGATGCCTGGACGGGAGAAAATGTAAGGAAATGTATTAAAATATTGGGTAATGTAATGTGAATTGTTGAACAACAGAGGCTTGGGCAAATTGATTTCTCTACCCAGAAAATAAAAGTGTTTAGAGCCAGGAAATGAAAGGAGGGATTTTCCTTGGCTTTCCTTCAAACTCTTAAATAACTCTGCATTATTTTTTTAAATTATTTTTTAAGGCAGTTTCAATCAGTTTGGCCTGTTATCACAAAGTATAAACTACAGGAATAGTTTTTTAACCTGGTGCCCCTGACACTTCAGAACTAACGTGATACTTATTTTACATGAATGTTGTCTGGTAGTACTTTTTTATGAATGAATTGCTCAAAAAGTGAGAAAAGACACCCAGCTATAAAAAGCAATGTGAAGGTTATTTTAAAGAGAAATAATTTCTCAAATATTTTTTATCTTTAAAAATAATATTCAGTGAAAGCTGCTGAACATTTCTTGCCTGACACTTCTTACTATTTCCTTCTTCTGAATGTGTAGATTGGGTTTCAGGCATCAGCCTTTCTGAGGGGTGTATAGATATTCATGCAAACACACACACACACACACACACACACACACACACACAGCTTCCAGTGTTTAGCATGTCAAAACAATAAAATAAAGGAGAAGGGGAGAAATAAGTACAAGGATTTTTCTCCTCCCTGAAGTTAGTGTCATAGCTGCCAAGTTATCCCTTTTTTTAAGGGATTTTCCCTTATGCTGAATAGGCTTCCTCGCGAGAAAAGGGAAAACTTGGCAGCTATGGTTAGTGTATTTTCAAAGACCATGCTTTTGGTATTCAAGCCTCATATGAGGTACTGGATAGAGAGATATTTTGCTCTTCTCCGAGTTCAAAACTTCTCTCAAAGCTTGTTCCTCAGTTATTTTACTTCTCTTCTAGATACAAATCTGGAACTTAGGCCTGGCACCACCATGTGGTGTGATAAGGCAAATGCCAGGGTCCATGCCACTAGCAAAGTCTTTGGGGAGCCCAGTGACCCCCCTTATACTTCTTGTCCCCTTGGCTACTGCATGGTGGATATGGTGTTTTTGTTGTTGTTTTACCTACAGGGCATCTTTAAGCCAGTTAGGGGTGTGGGAATGCAAGGTAGGAGAGGGGCAGCCTCTTCCCAACACTTATTATTATTATTATTATTATTATTATTATTATTATTATTATGTGCAGGTGGTGCTATGTCTAAACCACTGAGCCTCTTGGGCTTGCTGATCAGAAGGTCAGTGGTTTGAATCCCCATGATACGGTGAGCTCCCGTTGCTCTGTCTCAGCTCCTGCCAACCTAGCAGTTCAAAAGCACACCAGTGCAAGTAGATAAATAGGTACCGCTGTGACGGGAAGTTAATGACATTTCCATGCGCTCACAGTCCTCCGTGTGTCAGTAGCAGTTTAGTCCTGCTGGCCACATGACCTGGAAAGCTGTCTGTGGACAAACGACAGCTCCCTCAACCTGAAAAGTGAAATGAGCGCCGCAACCCCATAGTTGCCTTTGACTGGACTTAACTGTCCAGGGGTCCTATTATTGTTGTTTTATTTTACACACATACATAATTTTATTAGTATGTCACCTTTCCATCGCCAAAACCACGCTCAATACAGCTTACAAAATGAATTCCCCCATAATTACAATAAAAACTAGTCATAATAAATAAAACATCAAAAAGTGCACAACCAAATCAAACAATTCCCACATGAATTATAAGATCCAAAGCAAATAATCCAAAAAAACACCTCAATAACAGCCACGCCCCCAGCAAAAAAAGAAACAACCCCAAATAATGCCCTAGCCCAATAATTGCCTATATCTAAATTAGAGATTTCAAAATGAATGGGTCATTTGCCAGATGCCAAAGCCTAAGGGGAGATTGTGCCTCTTGGAATTTTCCAAATCTAATACTTGGTGGTGGGATCGAAGTATGAGTAAACCGTTAGTTCATATTCGCACCAACATTTGCGGAAACTTAAGTATTCTGATACCCATGTCTTAAAGGGGTTGCTGAAAAGAACCAAGGAGTTAGAGATCAGTTGGACAGACTCACTTGCACTGATTTCCACCAGCAGGACTCAGGGTTTGATTCTGGCCATAAGGCTGAATCCTAAACTCATGTACCTTGGCATAAGCACCATTGTACTTGGTGGGTTTACTTCTAAGAAGCATTTTGGGAGCATCAGAATCTCTGAAGCACTAGGATGCATTGGCGGGGGGGTCCCTGTTTGGACCCAGGGTGCTTTTTACACACCCCGCTTCGCCTCAGACAAGTCCATAATTCTTTCAAAGCTGCTACACACCCCTTGGGATTTGTACAAAGCCTGGTAGGACTGTATTTCTTTTAAGATGCATTCAGAAGTCCTTCAAGAAAAAGAAAAAGAAAGGAAAGGAAAGGCATCTAAATATTTTAGTTACTTTATCTGATGCTCTGAGCAGTATTTAACCTTGTTGCATTTAAGTGACCAGCCAGAATCCTTTCTTATCTGATCCCAGAAAATGACTGAGTGTCTCTGGAAATGCCATGATAAAGACAAGAGAAAGAGTTTCAGTACTGAAAGGAAATGACAATGTGCTCTCCTTCTTGGGATCCTGTCACCTTTTGTTATCTTTATCAAAACTCTCATGAAAGCGATTCATTTTCCTCCACTTATTTATTTAAACACCCAGCGCAACTTCTGTGTCTCTCTGCTTGATGAAATGTTTTTGAAAGATAATGTTTAATGACTCTGGTAGCTTACACTGCCCTCAGCTGACTTTCTTCCTCCTTTTTGCCCCCTCTCCCATAAGATTCCCTATGTTTGGAAATTTTTTTTTTGCACATTTGGAAGTATATCTGTTTCTTGTTTATACCATGGCCTTCCCCAGCTTTGCTCACACTCAGGCAGAGGGGAAGATAATAAGCGCCTCTTTGAAAGGTCACCATCCCTCACTACAGGTCCTTCAAGGCCAGAGGACATTGCTCTGATTCAGAAACTCACTCTTGGGGCATCTCCAGTCACCCCACATTTTGTGATCAAGTGGCTGAAAAACAAAGAAATGGTCCTTTATTGGTACATGCCAACTGTTCAGAAGGGGGCACGGTCAACAACAGAACCAGTGTCATGGGCCAGGAGTCAGCTACACCTGCTGAACAGCAGTCTGAAGGGGGAGAAGGCAGAGTGACTCCATCGGCAGCTAATCAGCCTTCAAGGACTCTGAGGAGAAGGCGCTAATGCGAACCACTTGGCTTCAGCCTTCTTAAGCAGGGTTTCTAGCTTGTTGTTCCTGGCCCAACCTTGCTGCTTCTTGCTCCTCTTGACCTTCAGATTTCCTGCTCCCTGGACCGTCTAACCACAATAATCTGTTGTCTGACCCTAGGACTGGACCTGAGTCTGGATACAGACTCGCGCCTACAGGCAAGTGCACCCCTGAGACTGTGTTTGTTGGCTGGCCTCCCACTCCCCTGAGCTCGCTCATTGTTGCTTAGCAGGGGACTGCGACAACCAGCCTGGCCATCCTTCAAAACCCCTGAGAATATTTGCATCAGTGCCCTCTTTGTGGATGAAATCACTCTAGCCTGCTTTCTCAGAGTGATCTGTCCAAGGTCCTGATTGCTTCCCCCTTGATAAGCCAGACCTTGCTATATGTATCTTAGAATCATAGAGTCATAGAGTTGGAAGAGACCACAAGGGCCATCCAGGCCAACCCCCTGCCAAGCAGGAAACACCATCAAAGCATTCCTGACATATGCCTGTCTAGCCTCTGCTTAAAGGTCTCCAAAGAAGGAGACTCCACCACACTCCTTGGTAGCAAATTCCACTGCCGAACAGCTCTTACTGTCAGGAAGTTCTTCCTAATGTTTAGGTGGAATCTTCTTTCTTGTAGTTTGAATCCATTGCTCCGTGTCCGCTTCTCTGGAGCAGCAGAAAACAACCTTTCTCCCTCCTCTATATGAGATCCTTTTATATATTTGAACATGGCTATCATATCACCCCTTAACCTTCTCTTCTCCAGGCTAAACATACCCAGCTCCCTAAGCCGTTCCTCATAAGGCATCATTTCCGGGCCTTTGACCATTTTGGTCGCCCTCTTCTGGACACGTTCCAGCTTGTCAGTATCTTTCTTGACCCTACCTTACCAGACAGCCTTACCTGCCTAGACGTAACATTTCTCGAAGTGGCTCTGCCTTGCCAGTTTTGACCCAATCTTAGTAGTTGTGACTCGGTCTTGCCAATTGTTGCACTGTGCTTCCAGGTAGTTGCCACTCTTCCAGTATGGTGATTTCAGAAACCGACACCTAGAGTAAGAATCAAGGGGGCAAAGCACATTACTCTGAAGCAACCGACCCATTCTGCCTTGAAAAATAAATACAGTAAGAGAAGTGAAATGAGGAAAGAGAGCCTTCAGCCTTTTCCCTGCCATTCATCACCCACCCTGCAACTTTTCTGATATGGTGTTTCCCTCTCAAGCATGGTCTCGATCCTGCATGTTCAAAAGCAGAAAGAGGAGTGGGTTTTCAGAAGACAGCAACTGGCAGATGGAAGTTTGAGCACTCTCTTTTCTCATCCAGTGCTAAAACCACTTCCGCATCACACGGAGGTGGTGTTGTGGGCTTGCCCCGACCGAACTCTCGCGATGGGGTCTGAGAGCTCAGCCGCCTCGCGAGGTGGGAGTTCCCGTCTCCGTCATACGCGGGCCGACCAATGGGGTTGGCCGGGAGGCGGGGCTTCCCTTCTTTTAAACAAGCCGGAGGCGGGAACTCAGCCTCTTCTTCCCTGGCTCCCAGCTCGATCCGATCACCCACCCACCCGCCCTTTAGGCTAGGCAGGTTAGGCCGACACTGCTATGGACTTCGGTTGGTCGCCTTGGTTGGCTGGGGGCCTGGTAGGACTTTTTCCACTTGAACTAGCCAAGCTGGTTTTTTCGCCTACCTCATAGCAATTCGTCACAACTTGGTTTGGCGGTTAGGCATTGGAAATTTGCATAAATGAAGAGGGGGGATTGAGTCATCCTCTGCCCGAAATTGGAGATTTAATCCTGTTAAAGGGGGTTCCGGGGGCAGTAGCTTTGTCCTGAGCCTATGGAGGTCAGGGCCTTATAGCACCCCCCCAATGGTGGCCACAGGAGGTGTTCCAGTAGATGTACATCACTGGGCTCCTTTCTGGTGGTTAATTTCTCCCAGACTGTAACACACGGGTTACAGTCGGATATAGCCGGTTAGGTTCCAATGCCTAAGCCAATACCGCTCCACATCCGAAACCAATAAAGTTGTGGCCTTTGTTCACCCACTTAAAATCAATTCACTGTGTCTTGTGTCTTATTTCCTGGGGAGGGAGGGACATTGCCACACAATTGCCACTTCTAGGCGGGGATTTAGGTAAGCAAAAGAGGGCAAGCAAACCTGGCTAAACTTTTAGTTTGCGTGCAAAGAAAATATGAGTTATTATTCATTTTAAGAGTGTGCATCCCCTTAAAAAAATGACTGGTTAAAAAAAAAAAGGGAAAAGGAGCATTATAACTGGTTTTTTTATTTAAAAAAAGGGGGGGAAGGAGCATTATAACTGCAGAACACGACTACTGCAACCGTTGGCTTCACGGTAGCAAAACTTTTCCATACTACTCAGTCATCTCTGCTTAGATGTCTAGGCTGCTAAAAGAGCTTGATCTTAAGCCAAGTTAATTAGGTAGCTGTTGTACAGGTTTAATTGATTTGCCAGGTGTACAGCCAAAACCTTACATCCCTGCCAACTTCTGGGAATCCATTAAAGATACAAACACTTCATGAAACATCCACCAGATAGCCAACTAAATTCTACTTAGAGTAGATCCATTGAAATTAATGAGCCTAAGCTAATCACGGGTCTGCTTTGAGTAGGACTAGCCTTGGCTGCAACCCCATGCATTTTCTTCAGTATTAGGGGAAAACAAATCTTGTTAGGTGTTTGCATGGATGATTTAATTATAGGGTAATTATACTTTCCTCAAACTGTGAAACTGTCTATAGCCAAGTTTTCACTGAAATTGTAACCCTGAGTTAAGTCTACGCCATTTCAAATATCAGATGTGGACACTCATAATTCACCAAGAGAAAAAAAACAAACAAACATATTTTTTTTTATACAAAGAAAGCTGGCACGTCAGGAAGAAGCCTAATTTCCCCCTCCCCATCCCTTACCTCTGGTTATGCCAATTTTGTGAACCTAGGATGGATTTAAATTATACCTCCATCATTCCCAAAGTGGTCTGAGGAGGGTGGCAGGGCATGATCCCTATTTAAGGGACAAGCTGGCTTCCCTCAAGCCTCTCCGTTTATAGCAGTGCCAGACAGAGGCCTCAAACTGTATTTAGTACTACATCTAGGCCTGAACACAGTGGAGCGGAGAAGGGTAGGAGTGAGCCTAGAGAGTCTGGGAGAGTTGGTTCTCCTTACTGTTTCCTTGCTCACAAGAAGACCAGTGGCATGGCAGGACCCAACTTCTGTAGGAGGATCCTTAACTGGCTGGCTGCAGATGACTTGGCAGTTGCTGTAGGCCTTGTCAGCCGAGCGAAACCTAGAGTGGATCCAGGAAAGGACGTTGGCCAGCAGTTGCTTTAGTTTGGTCTCTGAAATATGCTGAGAAGAGCTCAACGGTTCTCTTGATCCTAGGGGAATAAATAGGCCAAGGCCCAGAAGTCAACAGGGAAGTTTGGCTTGAAGTTCAGGGCCGGTGAGGTCAAGTAATCCGCCATGAAAGTATGGTGGGAATGGGGCTGAAGTGTATAGCCTTGGTGGAGTCCATTTATTTGATGGATGTCAGCAATGACATCTTTCTACTGATCTGCAGAGGGGGCTACAAGAGCACCTCTTGGAGATGGGGAAAGGGGACTAAATAGAGATTTGTCCCTTTCAGTGGCAGTTCAGGTGCGAGAAAAGAAATGGTTGGTTTAGCCTGGTGACAACCTTTAGGCACATTTCAGGTGATGGGTCGATGAGTCGAGGCTCACTTCTCAGACTCCGCAGTTCAGAGGGTCAGATAAGGACCTCCTTTGAGGCCAAACTCCCTCATCCACCTGGGGCTTTGCAGTCATTGGGGGGGGGCAGTGACAAGATAAGGCCTCCCATCTCACCTGCAAAGTGTGGCCTGGGAATTGGGGCAGGCTAGGAAGCCATGCCCTAATTCCTTAGGCAAGGGTTGGTCACCCAATGGCTATAGTTATACAGTGGAGTTAGTTCCTGCCCCATAGTCATCCCTCTCTGCTGATTTTAATATGAGGTTTAAATAAAAGTGTCGCAGTTCAACCCCAGCTTATGTGCCTGCCTTTTTATGAAGAACATTGGGGACATTTGTGCTGATTTACCGATGTGCCGATGAAGCCATCCAGCCTCTGTGATGTGTCATTTTTCACTGCCTCCTTATCAACGTGGTTCAGCTGTGCCCAAACCAGGCCTCATAATTGCTTTAGTTGCTCATGGCAAAGTTACATCAATGTCAGGCGCTAAATGACTTTTGACTGTTTCTTGTCAGGCGAGGCTCTGAAAAGAACAGGGTGGGCTTTTATATGGTGTCAGTGCATTCATTTCAACTTGAAAAGGTGTTACCGAAAAGGGGGGGAGAGAAAAAACAAAAACCTCCACAGTGGTGGATAAAATATTTTGCTCGTGTGTTAACGGCAGAAAGGCAAGGGAATCTGTTCATCCAAATGTAGCTCAGTGTATGATATCCATGCTCTTTTTGCCTAAGAGTGCAAGAACAGGAAGTACACGGCAGAACAGTTGGTGGGCTATGTTTGGCCTAGTGGACCTATAGGCCTGATCTACATAGTGGCTTAAAAAAATATGTGATAGTGCTTTTTCCCACAATGCCATTTTCCCAAGTCATGTCCATTGGCTGTCAGGGCTGGAGTCAGGCATAGGTGAGCAACAAAACAATAAATCAACCAAGGCCAGTGAAGTTAATTCTTTATTCAGGG
This sequence comes from Zootoca vivipara, assembly GCF_965207765.1. NCBI lineage: Eukaryota > Metazoa > Chordata > Lepidosauria > Squamata > Lacertidae > Zootoca > Zootoca vivipara. The sequence continues at coordinate 13,242,545 of NC_142587.1, read as the reverse complement.
GAACAAACCACAGCTGCGGCCTAGTGTTCTCAGCAACTCTTTCTGTGGGGCCATGCCCCAAGAAAGTGGAGAGGAGAGCTGGTCACGGGCAGAGGGGGAAACTCCCTGGCTCCTGCTTCTGCTTCTGCTCTGAACTGTGCTCTGCTGCAGCATCTTCCTGTTCACTAAACCCTGTCACCACTTCTGCTTCTGACACCACCTGCTCCTGGTCTACTCCTTCTCCCTTTCACCACTTATCACCATCTCACCAATCCCCTAGCTCTGAGCTTTCCTCCCCTGGGGGTTCCCCGGCTGGTGCCTCCCACCACTCCTCGGCATCAAACCAGCCCATGACAACTGCTCCGTGACACTGCCTCTCTGTCACATCCTTGTCACCTGATGACATGGCCCAGATGATGTTGCAAGAGTGATGCCTGCTGCTTCTGTTTAGCCTCTCCAAATGATTTAGAATCCTTATCTTCCAGAGTTTAGAATCTCACAGTCTGCCTACATGCTTACAGCAGTTGCCCTGTTGTGTATGTTACCATGTCAGGGTAGGAGAGGGCAATGGACCAGGTAATGGAGGCAGGGCAAGAAATCAGAACCCACTGTTCCTCAGCCCGTTGTAACTGCAATTGTGTGGAGGAATAGTTCGGCCAATAGAACATGAGACTCTTAGTTCCAGGGTTGTGGACTTGAGTCCCACTTTGGGCAAAAAAGATTCCCGCATTGCAGGAGGTTGGACTAGATCAGACATCCCAAACTTCGGCCCTCCAGATGGTTTGGACTACAATTCCCATCTTCCCCGAGCACTGGTCCTGTTAGCTAGGGGTCATGGGAGTTGTAGGCCAAAACATCTGGAGGGCCGCAGTTGGGGGATGCCTGGACTAGATGATCCTGAGGTCCTGTAATGGATTGGACATTCAGTTGGGATTTAACCCAATTTTTAGTGTAATTGATGGTTTTGTTTTAAATAATACAGTAGTTCCCTCTTGTGTTTTTGTGCTGGAAAAGCATACAAATGAATGCAATTAATTCATTTATAATTTAAATGGGCAGCTTTTGTGCACAAGTTTGTAAAGATATAATGACTCTAACTACTCTTAAAGTAGTATTTTCACCATCACTAGCCTCAACTGGAGCTGCAGCTCTGATTTTAACAGCTTCTTGAAACTCTGGAAAAATACATTATGGCCATCCTGTTTGTAATCAAAAGAGTGGATAAGCTAATGTGGGGAAAGTTAGTGGAACTGCCTTGCCATCGCTTTCTGCAGAGGCATCACTACCAGTACCATATTGTGCATTTTACTAGACAAACCAGTTGGAGGGAAGGGAAGAGGTTTGTCTTTGTGGTAATTGGTGGTTTTTGGAATGGGGAAGCTTGTTCTTCCTGCTGAGCTAACAGCTGCTGGAACAGATTCAGGAGGTTAGCATGGCCCTTCGTGCTGCCCATCTATGTGCCAGAACACACTGGAGAAAATGTTTGCTTGCCCTTGTTAAAGGTTTATTGCAAACAGGAATATAGAGAAGCTTGCCTTTATCATATGTTTCTCAGAAAGTTTAAAAATCTGAGATGAGCTGTTAAAATGTGAGCTGAAGGTTTGCTAGAATATACCAGCATATCACAGATGTTTGGGGAATGGTTAAGATCAGTGATATATCTATATATATATTTTCTAGAAAAAGAGGTGCTTAAACTTATCAAGAATGCCTCCCTTGGCAATGGCAATGACACCCACCTGAGAGGTACTGGATCTGAGTTCCTGTGAGTTCCGGCTGGGGGAAAAAAAGCCCTAGTTAAGATCTTGTTTAGCAAACTGGCATTAAACCAAAATTCTCTGTTTTGAATGCAAATGCCAAGGAAGAGAAGAGACTAGAGGAGTAATGGAGGGAGCTCATAACCTCTGTGCATGACCCCAACTATTAAGCTATGGTTTAGCAAGCTGCAAAATACAAACCCAAACTTGCAACAAGTCCAATGTGAATTACCTTTAAGCCTCTCCTGTTTCTGATGTCCAGGGAACCTACGGTATTTACTACATCCCTTGGATTACATCATGAATTGGGGAGCTGAGCTTCCACCACAATCTCTAATGGATGCGCTACATACTGGTGTGACTCAGGCTTCATTTGAAAATGTGAGTTTCTAACTCTCATTGTTTCATATGTTACCCATAGTAACATTAAAGATACAATAAAAAGTGGGGAGCATGCTTTTCCATAAAAGGTCACATTGTTTCTTTACCCAAGAATTGTTTGTATATGGCATGCATATATATTTTATCAAACTTCTACTTCTCACAAGGCAGATTTGTTTCCAATCTTTCTTTGAACCTATATATTTATAGATTTCTAGCCTCATGTTCCTAATTTGCTTTCTGAGTTTGCAATTTGGGTTTTCAATTTGTTCGAAACAAATGGCATTCCCACAAGTGAGCCTTTGGGGGGAAAAGGCAACCAGCATTTTTACCATCATTGGGTTGTCATGAAGTTAGAAACCAAGTAAATTAATTTGTTTTGCAAAATCCAAGCTAGCTAATGATAATCTAGAACAGGCATGTCAAACCTGCGGCCCTCCAGATGTTTTGGACTACAATTCCCATCTTCCCCAACCACTGGTCCTGCTAGCTAGGGATCATGGGAGTTGTAGGACAAAACATCTGGAGGGCCGCAGGTTTGACATGCCTGATCTAGAATGATCATTCATCCATCCATTTATGAATTGCATCCTGGTTGGTTTGCACTGTATCCATTGGCTAAAATCACGGATGTGTCCTAGATATTCCTATATTTGAGGAATAGACTATTATCAAATGATTAACTACAAATCTCTGAAGAGAATAGGATTTTAAATCCTGGTCTCCTGTGGAATTGCTTACTATAATGTCCTCAACGCTGGTCCAATTATGCAGGCAGCCACTTTTCTGAGAGCTTAAATTTTTGGACAGTGTAAACAGGAGTAAGTTAATTCATAGCACCACTGATAGCAAGATCACACTCAGCCAGCACTTTGCTTTTGCCCTGACTCCCCACCCCCACCCCAATATTGGCTTGCTGTTTTTTAAGTCTCTTCTTGGGGGAATCACTCTGAGGATTCAGAGATGAGTACAAAGATGACAGTGAATTTAGGAAGCCTTTCATGTGAGCTTGAAAGATGCAAGTATGCTTAGCACAAAACAGTAAATTAAAGGTGAACTTGACAATTTGAACACTACCTTCAAAATGGTGAAGAAGTTGTTGCAAAAGATGGAAAGAATGCCTTCAAGCAACATAGCCCTCAAAAGGTCAAGAAAAGGATTTTTTTAAAAAAAAATAAAAAAAAATAAAGTAACAATTAAAATTGACCTTTTCCAACTTGGTGCCCTGCAAATGTTTTGGATTGTAACTGGTTCCTCCCAGCTCTACAATTCTGTGATTTGTAGCCAGCATGGCCAATGATCAGAGATTGTGTGGGCTGTAGTCCAAAATGCCAGGAGAGCATCAGATTTGGGAAGAGTCCTTAAAAAAAGAATCAACGGAGTTTTCGTAAGCATGAGACCAACTTGACAATGCAAGAAACTCATGTTTCTATGAGTTCTGGCCGATTACTGCTCAAGAAGTTCCTGTCTTACAGTTTTCAGGTGGCTAACACTTTCTTAGGCCAAGATTGGTCTACGTTGGTGTGTGGTAACATACAGCCTACCAGGCAATCTTTTCTTCGCTTTTTTTTTCTTTTCATTTTTTGCTGCCAACTTTTAAAGTTTTAGTTGCCTGTCATGGAATGAACTTGTTCAGTCCAACAAGGAATAGATAGATCAGTTTATTTCCAGTCCATATCACTTTGTAAGTACTGCATTCATTCATAAGTGTGCTCCATTCTGTTTTGTTCTTAATCAACAATTTTTTAAAAGAAATGTATGAAAATTCATATTTGAATATTTATATGCATAATTTGAACATATTTTCTCACAATATATGCATTTCTAAACAGACCTTACTTCAAAATAGGTAAAGGGACCCCTGACCATTAGGTCCAGTCGTGACCGACTCTGGGGTTGCACGCTCATCTCGCATTATTGGCCGAGGGAGCCGGCGTATAGCTTCCAGGTCATGTGGCCAGCATGACAAAGCCGCTTCTGGCAAACCAGAGCAGCACATGGAAATGCCGTTTACCTTCCCGCTGTAGCGGTTCCTATTTATCTACTTGCATTTTGACGTGCTTTCAAACTGCTAGGTTGGCAGGAGCTGGGACCAAGCAACAGGAGCTCACCCCGTCACAGGGATTCAAACCGCCGACCTTCTGATCAGCAAGCCCTAGGCTCAGTGGTTTTGGGGATAAAATATGTTTTTAAAATGTGTATTTTGAAGTAAGGTCTGTTTAGAAATGCATATATTGTGAGAAAATATGTTCAATTATACACCGTTATTTTTTGGAGCCCAAAATTGCATTGCAAAATAACAGAAGCCATACCTTTAGGCTGGGAGTTGTGGACCACAGTAACTGTGCCCATATTTGTAAAGAACAAATTCCTCAAACATCCTTAATCCCAACCATCTCTATAAAATTGCAATACCTGATTTGTCTCTATTTCTGCCTTTAGAAGATGACTGGCTAAAAATGGGTAATATGAGTTTGATAATGTAGCCATAATTCAAGGTTTAGTTGCTTCTCCAGGGTCCTTAGACGTTAAATCTCTTGAGCTGTTAGTTTATTGCATCTTTAATGGACAGCTTACATTTGTGTAAGTGTATAAATCTAGTCGTCCATGTTGCACATGCTTTCTGAGGTCTGCTTTGAACTGTTGATAACATGTTTCAAACAGTTGTGGATTTTTCCTGTAATGTAACTTCATAGCCTAGTTTTTAAAAGTGGTGGAAGATACCTGATTGCAGTAGAAAGGAATACAGCATACTATAGAGTTAGTAGAACATTCAGCAAGGTGTGGTATAATTAGGTAGTAATAGGAAGGGTTGTGGCTAAGAGGCACAGCTTAAATCCTGGCATCTCTAGGTAGGGCTATTAAAAAGACACTTCTTTGAAAACCTTGGGGAGCAGTTGCCTGCCAGTATAGATGGGCCAGTGAAAAGGCTCCTGTAGCTCAGTCAAGTAGCTCAGTCGGTAGAGATGTGACTCAATCTCAGGGTCATCATGGGTTTGAGGCCCATGTTGAGCAAAAAGGATTCCTGCATTGCAGGAATTACTCTCACGGTCCCTTCCAACTCTACAAATCTATGATTCTATACCTGTTTATTGAGCAGCCATCTGATTTGCTTGCACAAAGCTTACATAGCGGTTAGACAATGTCCAGACAAATGTCCTGATTTGTTTACCAGGAGTTTATATGACATTAAGCATTTGTTCTACAGTCATTTTGATTTGCTTGTGGGGTGTTTACACATCTTCCACACTTTTGGCTGCATTTCTGTGTCCCTTTCCAAAGTATTTTAAAGTGAATTTGTTGCACTGGGGCAACAGAGCCTTTTAACCCCCTGTATATGTGCAGACCTAAAATTTGAGTATGCACTTGAATCCCTCCTGTGAAATACTGACAGTCTGGAGGTACCCTAAGTCAGATTCTCATGTTCTTAAAGAGGGGGATCAAGGTATTGGCCCTTGATATAAAAGCAGGGATGTTGCGAGCATCTGCCTATTTTTGTGTAAGAAGCAGGGCCGGCCCACCCATGAGGTGGACTGAAGCAGCTGCCTCAGGTGGCAGAATCCTGTGTGGCAGCACCACTAAGGGGGGCCCCCCACCTGCCTACCACTGCCACTGGGGTTGTGTGGTGGCAGTGGTTTCTGGCAAAATCTCACAAATCATGTGAGAGCTCCACAATAACGTCACAAGATAAAAACAAGATAAAAACTGTTGGAGGGTACGGAACGGATGCAGCAAAAATAATGAGTGTCTTCCTGGCTATGTCTGTTGTTCTCTTCTACATGTTCGGATTTCCCCTTTGTCTTTCAAATTTAGGCTGCAGTCCTGTATAGCATTATGCGTGGCTGAATATTACTTTCAGTGGGGCCTACCTGTGTGTACCTGTCAGAAGGATTGCTGTCTTAATAATTGTCAGTATTTAATATGAACAGCAGCAACATGAATGAATTGCTTATTCATAGAGCAACCAAATGGGAACCTGCATTGCAGATTTATTTAATTCCTGTTTAGACTTTCACCTTAAACCCATAATGCAGGCCACAAAAGGAATTCAGGTTGGTGAAATAAATGTATCCTGCTCTGAGATTCGGAGAGACATGTTGACTCAATAGTTGTTGTCGGTGAGTTCTCTTTTTATTAACCTCTGCACTATCCTGTGCTATTAAAATGAATTGTCAAATACATCTTAGTAAGTTATATTCATGCATCCAATGAAATACTTGTGTGGGCAGCATATAACTGGCTTCAGAATCACAAACCCCCTTTTTGAAACTTGTAGGGTCATCGTTTCTGGGAGTTTGTGGTAACAACAGGGGTGTAACAGGGAGTTAAAGATGAATAATGCAATCTTCAAATGAATGTGCTTGAAGCATAATAGCAAGAGCTGGATTTTTCTGCAGGTGTAACCCAGCAAGCTCTTTGTCAGTATCTACCGAATTCTTATGTATTGTCATTCAAAGCATGTTCTTTATTTCATCTCATTTTAAAATACTGCCTGTTTTCTAGCCAAGCTTAAATCTGGACAATGGTAAAGCAATGACTTCTGCTAACTCTAAAAGCTGAATCTCCTTTCAGTCCACATGCGATCTTTATAGTTTCATCCATTTGAGTACTGTATCAGTGCGTTTACTTTTACAATATGTGCCTTTAGTGAAGGCCACACTAAACATGATAGCATGAGGACATAATAAGAATCCTTCAGGATCAGTGCAACAAAGCCTGTCTAGGGCAGGATTCTGTTCCCACAGTGGCCAATCAGGGGCCTACAGGAAGTCCAGAGGTACCATTAAGACAACTGCTAATTAGCAGTTATATGAATACTTTTTCTAAGCATTGACAGCAGAGGAGAGGGAAAGGCACTGTTCCAGCTATGGAACCTGATACGAGAGCTTTCATCAGCACAAATAGAAGCTTTCGTCCCAGTGCAAATGGCAGGCATGTAGCCTCTGATCCACATAAGCACTGCAGCAGGGGCAAAGGGTTGAAGCACGTTCCATCTGCAGCCATGGCTCTGATCTGAACTGTGACCACATGAATAGTCTTGCATTGAGTTTTGTGCTAAGTAGCTTGAAACTGTGAAAACGTGAGCTAGGCTATAAACATGTGAATTAGCTCTTAGTAACTAGGACCTTCGGAAACCAACTAGATTTGGTGTTCGTTGACCACTATAGTTTTATCTCATGCTCCGCGGCTATCCTACCCACAATGGGTAGAAAGAGTGAAGTGTTAGTTATTTTTCTGAGTCATATAGAGGGATGCAATGGTTTCACCCTTGAATCCCTAGTGATGAGGTTGATTTCACACACAAGACTTTGAAGATGACTGTTTACTTGCAGGATGGCAACTATTAATAATCAGAAGTATTTATACAAATCAGGTCCAATACATTGCATTTCTCTCCCTTGAGCCCAAGAGAGGGTCTTCTTGCTTCCAAAACTCCTTTGTCACAGTGCATAAATCATTAGTCCATTCCCTGGCTGCCCTAACAAACTTCTTTGGACACACTCCTTTGAATTTTCCACACTCGGCAAAACAACGGCAAAACAACCAGCCAACTCCCACTCCTCCTATCTATCTAAGACACATACACGCACACACTTATAAAGGTAGCTAACCAATGAACTGGATGCAATGAACGGGATGCAGGTGGCGCTGTGGTTTAAACCACAGAGCCTAGGGCTTGCTGATCAGAAGGTTGGCGGTTCAAATCCCCATGATGGGGTGAGCTCCCATTGCTCGGTCCCAGCTCCTGCCAACCTAGCAGTTCGAAAGCATGTGAAAGTGCAAGTAGATAAATAGGTACCTCTCCAAGCGGGAAGGTAAACGGCATTTTCGTGTGCTGCTCCGGTTCACCAGAAGCGGCTTTGTCATGCTGGTCACATGACCTGGAAGCTATACGCCGTCTCCCTCGGCCAATAACGCGAGATGAGCGCTGCAACCCCAGAGTCGGTCACGACTGGACCTAATGTTCAGGGGTCCCTTTACCTTTACCTAACCAATGAACAAGACAGTGATTCAGCATTTCTGTGACCTTAATTGGAGTCATAAGTTTTTGCAGCTATTGCATTACATTACATTACATACATTACATAGGTTTTCTTTTCCCCAGTACAATTTATTCGTTGTAAAATACCTTTCCTAACAAATACTGTACAAATGCTAACACCGAGAAGCTTGCATTTTGTTTGAGATTTCCCTGCCTCATTCACCGATTTCTATCCACTGTGATTTCTCCACAGTAGAATACAAGAGCCAAGTATTGACTAAACAACCTCATAAAGTACTGCAGTATGATTTTCTTTAAACCTCCCCCCCCAAAAAAAACTCCGATTGTGCTAAGAAATATTCCAGTTGGTAGGTTTCATATAATCAGATGCCTCTTTTTCTGGTGTTGTTGTGAATTTTTCTCTCCATCTTAATCAAGCATGCCAGCTTCACCCCCTTGGTGGAGTGGTAGCTGTTTAATAGTACCCTGGCAAGGGAAGAAAAATCATTTCTGAAGGCCATAGATGCAGCAGGTGTTTAACAAACAGAAAGGGGTGAAAATAATTGTGTGGTTGTAATAATTGCATGAACCACTCTACCACGTCCTGCATATCAGCTGCACATCTGTTCTTTTACAATGCTAGTGGAAAATTAGCAGCATATTACAGTCACACGCAATATATTTCTGGTTTTCAATTATGTTTTTATGATTGTGCCTTGGTTGTATAGTCCGCCGTGTTTCCCCACATTTCATTTCACCACACAGACATGCACATATTTTAATAAGATGTAGGCTAGCGGGACAGGGAGGAGAATTGTAGTCTTTGGTGCCGTGTTGTGGAAGTTTTCTTCAGAGAGAAAACAGCAGATGATGGATGCTAGCTTTCCTGAGTAACGGTTCTGTGAATGATAATCCACTGTCTTCCTTTCAAAGGAAAGCTTAATATGAAGTTTGTTTAAGTGTATTATAACATATACAAAAATCACAGTAAAGGAGTTTGCATAAATCCATACTCAATCCTCTTTCTTATAATTCTTTTATAAATATTATGGTTATATTTGCAATACACACACACACACACACACACACACACACACACATTGGTACCTCAGTTTACAAACACAATTGGTTCCGGAAGTCTGTACTTAACCTGAAGCGTATTTAACCTGAAGCGAACTTTCTCATTGAAAGTAATGGAAAGTGGATTAATCTGTTCCAGACGGGTCCGCGGAGTACTAAACCTGAAGCATACTTAACCTGAGGTATGAACTGCAAACAAGCATAGGGGGAGGGACATGAAAAAATAATAAGGCAGGGAGGTTTACTATATCTATCTATATATCTATCTATACCACGAAAGCCTACTTTTTGTCTATAAAATGTCTGTGTGTGAATATTTGGTGCAGCTCTAGCAGTAACCGACAATTTTCTGTAATTGAGGGTGAAATAACCCATGCTATAAGTCATTGCAAAATCTGGGGTAATATAAGGCTGCCTTTTTAAAGCTTTAATGAATCTTTTCCTTTGATTGCTCAATTTCTTCTGTTTTAGTCTAAGTAGCATGTTCTTGTTTCACAGTATTAATCATTTACTAGCTCCGTTTGGTTTCATTCCCAAGACTCACTCAGATTGCAGAGATAATTTTTTTCCTACTGCTTTCCTTCTACTTGATGTCCAGAAATACAATCAGACAACTTTTATCACAGAAAGGATCTGCATGGTCTTCAATCTTTAATGCAACATTTCAGTTCTGGTATCTGAGTGTTGATCTTGTTCTGTGGTTTATCCCTTTGATCCCATCAGAACATAATACTTCCCTCGTAGCTGCTGCCATTTTGCCCACACATCTACTCTTGCTATAGCTCCAAGATGCTTAGGATATTTCCTGTTTATTTGTGTGTGCTTCTAATATCACTGCCAGATAACCTTTGTGGCTCCTTCCAACTCTATGATTCTATAAAATGATATAACTGAATTCAGTCATGAAGATCATCTTGTTATCTCCTGCTATAGTGGACTGCAATATGAATGATATGGGCTATTGGGTTATGAGTGTTTCGTCAGGAAGGAATTCCAGCCCGGAAAAGGATGTAGTAGTAGAGGCTAGTAGACCTTCAGGCACCTTTGAATTCTGAAATTTCATATTTATATAGACAGAAGAGCTCAAAGAAAACCAAATCTACAGATAATTTGCAGCAAATTGGTCTAAATTGGCCTCAATCCTTACACAATTAGGACCATCGACAGAAACTTTCCACTTTCCCCACTCTCTCGTTAGGCTCCCATATAAGCCTTTAGGCTGTAAAACAAACAAACAAATCTTTGTGATTGTTGTTATGGCTGAAATAACCATTGCTCCAAAAACTTTGCTTTGCAAATTTTTATAGTCAGATTTGACAGAGCAAATATTTGTCTATTTATACTTGCATTCTACAAATGATGGGACCCAGGTGGCGCTGTGGTTAAACCACTGAGCCTAGGGCTTGCCGATCAGAAGGTCGGCGGTTCGAATCCCTGCGACGGGACCCCGTTGCTTGGTCCCAGCTCCTGCCAACCTAGCAGTTCGAAAGCACGTCAAAATGCAAGTAGATAAATAGGAACCACTACAGCGGGAAGGTAAACAGCGTTTCCATGTGCTGCTCTGGTTTGCCAGAAGCGGCTTTGTCATGCTGGCCACATAACCTGGAAGCTATACGTCGGCTCCCTCGGCCAATAATGCGAGATGAGCGCGCAACCCCAGAGTTGGTCACAACTGGACCTAATGGTCAGGGGTCCCTTTACCTTTACCTCTACAAAGGATAGTCATGGTGGGCAAACTGTATTTTACTGAAATTTGCCAAACATTACTTAACTTCTCATCAGGTTCAAATCCCCATTCAACTGCACAGCTCAGGCCATTCATTCTAATACCTCACTGGAAAGTTATGATAAAATGAGCAGATGAAATGTCCTCAGTTCCATGAAGAAAAGGTGGCATAAAAATATGATGAATAAATACATTGAACGGCACCCATCAATTTGGAAAAGGCAGACATGATCAGACTTGGCCACACAGTCATGGTATTGTGTTGTGTTGGAAGGGGAAGATAGGCAGGGTTGAAATCAATGACTGTGTTACACAGTGCCCAGAAGAAAACAGCACAGAGTTATCTGCCTGCCACACCTGTATTAAGCTTCTTTAAGATTAATTTGTCAAATCATATTTCTCTTAAATGTCAGGTGTGTCTCCAGTTATCCCTACTTGTAAATCTATTATTTCCAGCTCATTCTTTTTCTTCTTTCTTTTCCCCCCTGCTTTATACACCTACTTCTTTGCTGAATGCTCTAAAGATTAATAAAAGGGATTATGCACACCTGCTGGTTTTATTAAGGTCTCTCCATAAAAGAGAGAGAGAGAGAGAGAGAGAGAGAGAGAGAGAATAGGGCAAAATACTTCACTCACTGCTGATTCAAGATCAAATATGAACACAAAAAGAGCAGCACTATATATAATTTGAACACCGACTGCTGTTTTGCACATCTGTGGGAGAATCAGTCCTACACACAGGAATTGGAAGTAAAAGAGGCCTGATGCGATAGCACCTACCACCTTCCCTCAAGATGGCTCGTTTGTCAGAACCGATACACATAAGTTCCATTTTATAGTCTTAGGGTTCCCCATTTCTCTCTCTCTTCACTACCTCTCTGCTGTGCCTTTCCCACCTTCCCCTCAAAGTGCAATCCTATTCTAACCCCACGAATCAGGGAGGAAGCTCCATTAAACTCTTGTCCTTTTTTTCCAAATTGCCATGTGAGACCTCAGAAGCTCTCGCATACCCCTGTGGATTTACCTTCTGCTTTCCCTCAGCTCACCAAACTCATCCAGTGCAGACACACAGAAGTTCCTCTTTAGGCTGGTTCTCCCCAGGGGTGGGGGCAGTGGCGGTGGACTGTCCCGGGTGTCTTCGTCACCACTTTGCTGGTGGCATTCCCCCCCCTTCCCATAGCTGTCAACTTTCCGATTTGAAAATAAGGGATCAGCAGCAGCCTCACCTGTCCTGGGTACAGTCTACAGCAAGTATCCCCAGACTGCGGCCCTCCAGATGTTTTGGCCTACAACTCCCATGACCCCTAGCTAACAGGACCAGTGGTCAGGGAAGATGGGAATTGTAGTCCAAAACATCTGAAGGGCCGAAGTTTGGGGATGCCTGGTCTACAGTATGTCTAACAATCCAGGATGGCAGTGGAAAACGGCGCTGGAATAAGGGATATTCCAGCAAAAAAGGGGAAGGCCGACAGCTGTGGCTTGGAATAAGGGAGTTTCCCGCAAAAAGGGGGGATTGACAGCTATGCCCCTTCCCCCTTCGTTTTGACAGCTCAGGGGAGGCTTGGGAGTTGTGGGGGGGTGTGCCAAATGTCCACCATTTCTCGCTCCGCCCCCGGCTGCAGGGCACATGTGCTGCTCCATGCACCCAAGCAGCTATACCTCACCTGGGAGGGCATCCTCATGCCCCGCCCCCCTCGGGAGCACGCCCACCCTGGGCAGTGCGTGCATATGCAACGTTGCTCTCCCCTCCACTTCTGGTTGGGCTGCATTTGCCATATGATGCACAAACAATATTATGCAAGTTGGAAAAATCACCTTGCTACACTGATGCCATGATTAACATTATGGGGTCCATAGGGAGGGGGAGGAGGAACACTTCTGGGGTGAAAAGAGAGATTCTAAAAGCTAATTAACTGTCAGAATACAATAGGGACTGAGATATTATGGAGTAATTTAACTGCGAAGTAGTAATATACACAGCATTCAACTTTTTCTGTTATTAGAAAAACAAACAGGTGTGTTTTCTTGCAGCAGAACCATCTTAGCAAACACATGGGCTACCTTCCCTATTCCTACTTCCCAGCCACGCACAGACCATCTGTTCAGCCTTTTAATTGTAATTAGTTCTATTGAGTGATTTATTTCATTATCTTCTACAAGGCAGTTCTTCTGCATCTAGGCAGCATGGAATGTGTGTACTGGTATGTGTTGCTGTGTTTTTACTTTAATTAAAATAAATAAATAAACAGAATATCACAGAAGGTATTTCCCAATAACTTAAAATAGATTTTCCCTAGGGACCCTCAAGGAATTCATGATTCCCACTGAAATGTTCCAACTGACATGATCCGCACATGTCAGACGAATGTGCAGATCAAAATGCAGATTTTTTTTGCACATCCACACATTTTGCAAAGGGGTCTTCTGCTCAATAAATTTGCCAAAATGCCTATTTTAAAAGAGGTAGTGCATCATCTAAAAAGAAGAGGCAGATCTGCATAAAATGTACTTATGCCCATTTACAGAAGTAAATTCAGAAATATAATCTAAATAGAAATACATTTCACCATTGGAGAAAAGACTGTGACCCAGTGATCAAAATATAGGGCGGTTCCTCATAAAAAGTAGGACACATGAACGTCCTCTACATAGTGCTTCCCCTTCTCTCCTTCTCTTCACCTTTCCTCAAAGTCAATCTTTTTTCATGAAACTTTTGGTTTAACCCCTTAATCTTCATTCCCAGCTATAACAAACCTGAACTACAGGCATACATTGGATTCCGAACGCCCTGGAACTCGGACGTTTTGGCTCCATAGCTGCCAAGTTTTCCCTTTTCTCGCGAGGAAGCCTATTCAGCATAAGGGAAAATCCCTTTAAAAAGGGGATAACTTGGCAGCTATGTTTGGCTCCCAAACACTGCAAACCCGGAAGTGATTGTTCCGGGTTTGTGAACATTCTTTTAGAACCTGAACATCTGACAGAGCTTCTGCGGCTTCTGGTTGGCTGCAGGAGCTTCCTACAGCCAATCAGAAGCTGCAATTTGGTTTTTGAATGTTTTGGAAGTTGAACGGACTTCCGGAATGGATTCCGTTCGACTTCCAAGGTACATCTGTACATGTAACTGCATTTGCTCACATCCATCCCTTGCTATTTGTTTGTTTGTTGACAATTCAGAGTGGTGACAGGCAATAAAGGGGGGGGGGGACAAAAGAAACTCTTGCAATACAACCTTAAGACTGTGTTGAACTTTCAACAATGTGAAAATTAATCCTAAATTAGGAAGAGGAATTTCAGAGTGAAAAACCCTCCTCCAAATTTGCATCTTTGACATTTGAGGAGTAGCAAATGCTTTTCATGTGGGACGGGAGAAACTTATGGCAGTTTCTCCATTTAACTGGTAACTGTAATATTGGTTTTGCAAGAGTGTTTCTTCGAGCACAGTGTTCTGGGGAAACCAAAATGGCATTTACCCGACTACTAAAAAAAGGTAAAATAAAGGACCCCTGGATGGTTAAGTCTAGTCAAAGGCGATTATGGGATTGTGATGCTCAGGCCAAGGGAGCCAGCGTTTGTCCACAAACAGCTTTCTGGGTCATATGGCCAGCATGACTAAACTGCTTCTGGTGCAATGGAACACTGTGACGGAAACCAGAGCCACACGGAAACGCTGTTTACCTTCTTGTCTCAGCGGTACCTATTTATCTACTTGCACTGGCGTGCTTTTGAACTGCTAGGTTGGCAGGAGCTGGGACAGAGCAACGGGAGCTCACCCCATCATGAGAATTCGAACCACTGACCTTCCAATTGACAAGCCCCAGGGGCTCAGTGGTTTAGACCACAGCGCCACCCGCATCCAGACGACTAGACCTCCAAAGAACTCCCTGGAATTTATGCACTGCTGCCCCCCAAATAGCCAACTATTTTCAAATGAAGATAGAAAATTGGAGGTGGGGCTTGGCTTGGCCCCAAATACTCAGTAGTCGGGTTCAGTGGGGCTAACTCCCTTGCAGCTATGCACAGGTTTCAAGCCAAGATTACACATGAAGTAACAACAGCGACAACTTGAAGGGAATTGCACCATTCAGAAAATTAACTTCAAGCAAGCAAAACTGCACACAAATGGCCTCCTGAAATTCTGCACTCTATCAATGAGCAGAGATGCTGGCAGGGACATTTCACCTATTTTTTTTTCCTGGAGATGAAGAAAATCTCTAATGGGTTTTACGGAGTAGGACTTACCATTAACAGAGGCAGTAGCAAACTTCATTTGGTTGTCACCCACCCCAAGCGGTTGTCTTTTTCTGCACATAGAAGTGACAGCAGCAACAATTGCAGAGAAAACTTTGCAGTGTGGCCTTTTTTTAGAGGTGGGTGGGTGAGAAAATAGCTTTCCTTCCAGGCTCGATCTGTGCTATCATCACCTTTGCCAAGAGCATTGGCATATCTGCTACATTAATCATTTAAAAACTATTTTACGATCTCCACAAATCAGCGATACTTAAGCAAGAGATTTACCGGTCAAGTAAGCACTCTTGGGACAGTAAAACTCTAAACAGCTGATATACGGTCACTCAAATTTCCATGGCAAGGCACATTGTAATATCACCCAGAAGTCATTTTAAATAGTGTTTTACCTCCCTCACCTGCAGAGCCCTGCAGTGTACAAGTTGAAAGGCAGAAACAGCAGAAAGAAACCCATTCACTTTTCTTTTTACTGTGCTTTCACCATTTAAATATTTTTCTCCTTTAAATTTCAAAGGGATACATTATTTAAACTGTTTTAGCTGCTAATTCAATTCATATCTTGAACTCATGCTAAGGTTGAGTTGAATTACATTTTCAGTGCTGCGTTGGGGGACAAACCCCAAAATAAAAGACCTCTTGTTGAATAGAAAATGACTCTTAGTGTTCCACTTCTCCTAGGCAAATGAACACATATTCCAGCAATAACAATTTCTCATGAAAGACAAAATGTGATGGATGGGAGACTGCATGGCTACTATTGAGTAACAGCCATTTGCACTACCCTTCAAAAGTGCCATAATAACATGGTAACAAGGCTGGGTTTTGTTATTAACCAGTGACGACAGCAGGACTTTCAAGGAAAGTGCCCAAAGCTGCTATTTAAATAGCTGCAGGCCTGTGAAAAACCCATCCTCTTTTCAGAATGTCAGTTTTATTGCACAGTATGTTTTCCTTTATATCTAATATTCTGGTGCTGCAAACCTATTCTTATCCAACAGCCTATGTGGTTAGCCTAAGGAAGGGGCAAGGAAACAGGAAAATACATATGCTGTTGGACTACAGCTCCCATAATCTCTGAGCTTTGGCCATGCTAGCTGGGGCTGATGGGAGTTGGAGTCCAACAACATCTGGAAGGCCACAGGTTCCCAACCCCTCTTAGCACAGATTGCCATGACAAATTCGTGGAGTCTATGCATTGAATTCCACCCCAGCAGAGGGTCTGGAGGCAGCTGCATGACTTCCCCCAGGGACATACTGGTCTCAGCATGCCTTGGGTTTTTAGCATGGTTCCTACACATGTGAACGTAGTAGAGTCAGGGTTGTGGTCTGCAGAACGCCTATCCACACTGAGCTCAGTATACATTGGCATCAGCCACAAAAGCCTGTCATTGAGGGAAGGGAGGGAGGGAGTGTGACTGTGATTTCAATCATTGCATCACCGTCTGTGAGAAATGACTACTACAGAGTGATGGTGATTGTTAGTATACATAACTAGCTGGCTGTATAGGTTGATGTGTAGGTTTGAATCAACCTATTTTGTTTTACTCAGAGGGGAACTAGAATGGAATGACTTAGAGTGGAACACAATCTAACAACTGAACAATTGCTGACAATGATTCTTGCCCCCCCCCCTCATAATGTGTGCTGCGCCATGTCCAGAACACCAATGCCATAACAATATCCACTTCCCCATTTCCATTTCAAACATTAGCTAATGCTGTTGAGGTACAGGTAATGCACAACATAATGGTATCATTATGAGGGCATGGGTGGCGCTGTGGTCTAAACCACTGAGCCTCTTGGGCTTGCCAATCAGAAGGTCATCGGTTCGAATCCTAGCAATGGGGTGAGCTCCCATTGCTCCATCCCAGCTCCTGCCAACCTAGCAGTCCGAAAGCACGCCAGTGCAAGTAGATAAATAGGTACCGCTGCAGCAGGAAGGTAAACGGCGTTTCTGTGCACTCTGGTATCCATCATGGTGTTCTGTTGCACCAGAAACGGTTTAGCCATCTTCTCCTTCTCCTTCTCCTCCTTCTCCTTCTCCTTCTCCTTCTCCTTCTCCTCCTCCTCCTTCTCCTTCTCCTTCTCCTTCTCCTTCTTCTTATTCTGTGATCACTCGTAGCTGAGTAAGATTGTCTTCCATAAACACAGTTTTAACAATGGGTCCGTAAGTGACTGTGGAGGCCAATTCTGGATCCACATGTCCTTTCACAGTGGGGACACTGGTTTCTAGGCGGGAGTTGATCACAGTGTGGATTTGCCAAGCGTGCCTTCCTCTTAGCACATTTCTCCCTTGCGTCCTGAGATCGAGTTTCTTTAAAGCCCATGACACCTTTGGTGAAGGCTGTTCTCCAACTGGAGTGCTTGCAGGCCAGTGTTTCCCAGTTGTCAGTGTTTATACTACTTTTTTTTTAAGATTTGCCTTGAGACAGTCTTTAAACTTCTTTTGTTGACCACCAGCATTATGCTTTCCATTTTTAAGTTTGGAATAAGCGAGATGAGGGCCGCAAGCCCATAGTCACCATCAGAATGCAAATGTTGTAAACATGTCATGAAAAGGAAGGGGAGAATTTGGCCCAGACATGTCACTCTAGTGGCTGTCCTGTTTCTGTTACAAAATGTCACTCCACCTTCAGGATATAATCGAACCTCAGTAAGAGTGGCTTTGTGGTAAAGTTGAGGATATCTCATGTATTCTAAATACATATACATTTAGGCATTATGGGGAACCCAATGGCTGTCTGCTACATTAATGAATCCCAGTGGGCCTGAGACTAGAGACTCTGTACTCGCTGGGTAACCCTAACCCTTCCCATTTTAAACAAACCACAGTTCCCCGTGATGCCCGAATTATGATAGTTATCAAGAACAAGCCAAGATCAAACTGTGATCGCTTCAGTTGCATTCTTGCTTCAGTTACACAGACGCCATCTGTCTATGCCATTGACCAGGCAAATCTGGAACTTGGATCCACCACACTGGCACAGACAGCAATCCACCAAGGTATTCAGTGGCAGCAATTCGGCTCCAAGACAGTGGTGAAGCACGACTTGTCCACAACTTAGGATACCACATCCATATTGCCTATCCGCCACATCTCTTAAGGGTGTGGCCTTTGACAGCTGTAACATCCTGCCATTTCAGAGCTTGGGGGAATGTGGAAAGTCCTTGACACAACAGCATTTTTGTTAATTGAATATAAATTCATGGCCAAGAACTGTGTTTTTGGCTAAGCTTTTGATATCCGAGAGGACGCTCACAGCCCAGTGTCAAATCACTGCCATAACAGAAAACGAGGCAGAGCCAGTGCTCCAAGCTGAAAGCAGGTTTCTGTGCCAACGTTGCAGGCAGACGTGCTGGCAGAAATGTGTTTAGGTTGGCATGTTAGATTCAGGAAAACATTTAAGCTGGAGACTGTAGGGAGGAACAATTCCTACAGTATAGCAAGTGCATTAAGCATTGGGCTGCAGTTTATTGCTTTCATTGGAATATATATCTCCTACTTTTATAGCCCCAGAAGACTGTCAAAGCAGATTACAAAGGATTCTCTCACATTCAGTTCTGGTGTCAGGGACAGATATTACATGGTGCTCTTATGGTGCTAGCTGGCACTTCCTGATCTTATCCTCGTCCTCCTTTGGTGTTCCCTTTCAGCTCCCCTCTACTAGGCAGAAGCTCCCGCTGAGAACCTCTGTAGCTCCAAAGCTCCAAACGAATGTGGCTCTACCAACCAGTAAGACACTGTGGCCATCATTAAAGCAGTCAACCTGCTTCTGATAGCTTAAAGTGTGGTGTGTGGAATCCACCAATTGCTCAGAAAACACAAGACCAGATACCCAGTGGAGCTTCCATTCCTAACCCTTTAATGTCCTGAAGTTCTAGAGCAGAGGCAGCTTGTGAGATTTCTACTCTTGAACGCTGAGGGTGGACAGTCACATGAGGCATTGGCAAAGGCATGTGAGGAGAACACTGTATACCTGAAGGTCTCCACTCCCATCCTTCTGGCAGTTCCCTCACTGTGAGAAGTGAGGTTACAGGGAACCAGGCAGAGGGCCTTCTCAGTGGTGGCACCCGCCCTGTGAAACGCCCTCCCATCAGGTGTCAAGGAAATAAACAACTATCTGACTTTTATAAGACATCTGAAGGGAGCCGTGTTTAGGGAAGTTTTTAATGTTTTGATGTTCTATTGTCCTTTTAATCCTGTTGGGAGCTGACCAGAGTAGCTGGGGGAACTCAGCAAGCCAGATGTGCGGGGTATAAATAAATAAATAAATAAATAAATAAATAAATAAATAATAATTTCTCAACACTAGGCAGTTGTCATTGCAGTGCTGAAATAAAAGCCCCTGTGGGACATTCTCAAGAGAGGGCTTGATATACCCCATTCCCATATAGCAGTGCTCAGCAGAAGAAGCTGGTAGTCTATCTCTGAACTACTGCATCAGTCACTGCTGCACTTTAGAGTCCCCATTTCCAGTGACTGGCTCCTCCTACTCCTGCCGTGGAGGGGAAGCAGGTTGGAAGCAGCCTCCCACCAGTGGCAGCACCACAAGGAGATGGAGGAGGAGGAGCCACCAACCACTGAAGCCTCATAGCTGCCTCATTCAGCTCCGCCCTTGTCTCCTCCCAACATCCTGACATCACACACACAAAACATTGCCATCCCAACTGCCCTCACAAGTTGGCGCCTCCAATTGCAATTGTTCTGCATTTCGATTCACCCCATGAGTCAAAATTAAACTCTATTTCAACTAAGCTTTGTTAAGCTCATGCTGAAATGATTATAAAGGGGGAAAGTACAATTGTTTGAATTGTAATATGCATGCATATTCTACAAATTGGTTGCCCAGTTATCTTACCGATTTAAGCTTTCAACCTTTTGGAAAGGCCTGAACTCTTCACAACATGGTACAGAATAGCAGATAACCTTATAAGCTGAAGAGTTACCCTTTTTGAGATAACTAATGAATTTCTTTCTTTCTTTCTTTCTTTCTTTCTTTCTTTCTTTCTTTCTTTCTTTCTTTCTTTCTTTCTTTCTTTCTAGGCAACTCTATAATCTAATAATCCAAACTCCTCACATTTTTGTCATGATTTTATGGAAGGAAGCATTTGTGGTCATGGGTAAGACTGCAATTCTATGCACACTTATCTGGGAGTCACTCCCATTGAACTCAATGGGGCTTACTTCTGAATAGACATGTTTAGAATTGCACCGCAAAAAAAGTAATTTGATTTTGTCCTGTTGAAGTGCACTCACCACATTCGGGTATTTGAAAAAGCCTAGGTTTATGAATGAGAAGTTGTCATGGATTATGTTCTCATTATAAAAATGATTAGAAACTAGTTTTACCTTAAGCCCAACATCACAGAGCTTCATGCTCCTGAATACATTTCACCACACAATATTGCCTCATCCATAGCAATAACAATTTGGAAAGCATAGGATCAGCATGATGATCTGTTACCTTTCACAACCCATCCACTTCTTGACTCAAACTCCTCTCCCGCACATTCCAACAAGTCTTATCCACAGGGGAAAAAAGCAGCCTGGAATAAGAGGAATTGTGAATTCTAAAAGTATCAGGGGATAGGGTGGCAGCTTGGGATGCAATTCTGCACCAACATGCATCTCAATTGCGTACATGCTTACTCAGACCACCGTGTTCAATGAGACTACTTAGTCCTAAATAAACATTCCTACAGATGTGCTATGCAGCTATGCATGCTTACTCTGAAGCCAGTCCCACTGAGCTGACTTCAATAAAACATTCCTAGGAGGAAATGTACACAGGATTGCAGCTATCAGCAACCTATCTGTTCAAAGTACTGTATTTTAGTTATTTTCACAACAGAGTTGCACAGATATTTCTCTCTCTGCTGTAGTGGACTTCTGGTTTTCAAATTTCAGTGGCATCCTGTAGAATGCCAAAATCTGGCACTCCCTGGCTCAGGCCTTCCACTCTACATCATGGTTGCCGCCCAGTATGGCGAACTGCTCACACTCCCCTAAATCTGCCTCTGCCTGTAGCTTTGGGTTCTGCTTTGGGTTCAAGCTGAAGCGTACTTAATCCGAAGTAGGGGTGTAATTGGTTCTGGAAGTCCGTACTTAACCTGAAGCGAACTTTCCCATTGAAAGTAATGGAAAGTGGATTAATCTGTTCCAGACGGATCCGCGGAGTACTTAAACTGAAAGTACTCAAACCACGGTGTACTTAAACCGAGGTATGACTGTACATGGATATGCCCACTTGCATCCACTTAATATGTGGTTTGCAGGAGCTGGGAGGTGTAAAGGGGGCATTTATAAGCAGCCTCTGTGATCCCTGATGGTTCAAAATAATGCAGTAAAGAAGTCCTAAAAATGGCGCAAAAGCAGCAACAAATCAGGACTGCATGCAGCTTTCCCTTCCTGATATTCCATTCAGTGTATCGACATCAGAGATAGGGGCAGGTGGAATGTTGACATGAGGCTGGAGTCAGGTGATGCCGGAGGGGGCATATGCATAGAGACAGCTGTTCTGCATAGTCCTGGAGTGTACATGACAGCTGCACAGTACATTGCCTATTAACATTTAACTTGCATGTTGTTGTTTGACTGCTGTCATACCTGCTTCCTGGAACAATTGTGCATATCATGTAAGAAAACCTCAACTCCTGGACTCCTACTGCATGTAGGAAATTTGTGCAATTGGGACAAACAGTCGTGTGGGTGCCCCAAATGCATGGAGCCTCTGTATGCAAACAGCAGCTTGCATGTCAGGTTTTCCTTATGCACAAGGCATGGTTGCATGGCCGGATTTAGGTTTGATGAGGCCCTAAGCGACTGAAGGTAATGAAGCCCTTTATATATCCAGTTGTCCTTTGTCAACAACAAATTGCCACTGTGTTTTGTGTTGAATATATGATATATGGTGATTTATGCACCTTATAGGTCCATACACAACACAAAACACTGTTGCTGAATGTAGGCTTTGTTTTTTATCTCATATTTTTGGAAATGTACATCCAGGTTTTTTTCCTTTAAATTTTTTTGGGGGGGGGCAAGAGAGTGGGGCCTTCAGCTATAGTTTGTTGTTGTTGTTTAGTCGTTTAGTCGTGTCCGACTCTTTGTGACCCCATGGACCAGAGCACGCCAGGCACTCCTGTCTTGCACTGCCTCCCGTAGTTTGGTCAAACTCATGTTCGTAGCTTCGAGAACACTGTCCAACCATCTCGTCCTCTGTCGTCCCCTTCTCCTTGGGCCCTCAATCTTTCCCAACATCAGGGTCTTTTCCAAGGATTCTTCTCTTCTCATGAGGTGGCCAAAGTATTGGAGCCTCAGCTTCACGATCTGTCCTTCCAGTGAACATAGATTGTTTAGGTTATACACTGCATGGTTCTTCTAGAAAACAGAATAAGTCTTCTACCACTCCTCAGTCCACACCAGGAAGGGAACTCACTGGGATTTTTGCATTCATTAGTTTTTTTTAAAATTACCTTGTTCAAAAATTTTTCGTTTAGTCATTCATTTCACAAAATGCCTTGTAACTCTACCTGAAATCGTTTATTACAAAATTGATATGTGACTCAACTGTCACACACACACACACACACACACACACACACACACAATTGATTGCACAACTAAGTTATACTACTTTTAATCAATATTGGGTGCCATCTCTACTAGTGATATTGTGCCCCCTGGGTCTTGTGGTGCCATTGTCCTCAGCAAAACAAAGTTTGTTCTTCACCTTGCACTTCCCTCAGTAACCACACCTTCTTTACCCCCCCCCCCCATGTCATTAAAGACTGGTTGTCTCAATCAACTAGAAAGGACCTATAAGTATTTTTCCTCTTTTGATAACTTAAATTTACCAGGCTTTTTGTTGTTGTTCTTTTGAAATCATTTTATGTGACTTTTGTGGGTGCTGCTGTGGTGTTTGAATTGCTAAAGTAATGGTTTTAATTATTCTTTTGTCATGCTGATTGCCTTCCGTAGTCATTTTGTTCTGGATTTCCCCTTTTTGTATTACTCCCATGTCTCATTTTATTCATCCAACCCTGTCCCTTTCTCCTTCTGCTTTTCCCTGAAATTTTCTCCTAAGACTGCTTGGTGTCATTTATTATTGCTCATATGAGTGATCCTTCCCTGCCACCATTGGGCTTTACTACCATCTCTCCCCCACCCCCTACAATACACATGATGAGCTGGTAGACAGGATTTGTAAGATAACATAGAGGCAGGAAAGATAACAAAGGATGCTAATGGCTGCCATAAACAGAGTAAATGTTAATACATTTCACGTAGGAAATACAGAGCTGATATAGAAATTGGTAGCAGCTCACAGGGTAACAGCACATCTGACAGAGAAATTGGTTGTGCAGTTTGAGTCACCGGACTCAGCTGCATTAGTGGGTTTTTTAAAAAAAGTGTTTTAAATGCGTTACAACCACCTGTAATACCAGATGGCACTGTAGAGTTCCGTCTTTCGGCAATGTGATTTCCCATTAGAAGGTCTACAGTGCATTTTCCTGAAACATTTTTCCAATGTGTCTAGATCCAGCCACTGCATTCAATAACTTACAGAAGCAGAAGTCTTCTTCCATTTCTCTGTTGTTTTGGTGAGGATACGCCTAGCTTGCTCCAGCCTCCACCTATTAATAATCTCAGTGCATACCTGTTTATTAATGACAAACATTTGGGTCATCAATCACAAATGTGTACAAGCATTTGTGTGAAACAAGGATGGGGAGCCTGTGGCCCTCCAGGTATTCATAGAATCATAGAGTTGGAAGGGACTCAAAGGTCATCTAGTCCAACCCCCTGCTATGCAGGAATCTCAACTAAAGCATCCGTGACAGATGGCCATCCAACCTCTGCTTTTAAAAGCTTTGAGCGTGCACCTTTTTTGCAGCTGGCTTATCAAAATACCTCCGCCCATCACCAAGCTCTTTATATTCTAAGAATGAACTCATTCCCCATTACAGACAAATCTGTAGGCTCCTGATTTCTCTTCTGATGCCCCATATATCCTGAAAGAGCACCTGTCAGTCGGGGGAGCAGCTTCAACTGCTTGTTCTCACCTGCCGCCACCTCTCTTTGATCTGTAGGCTCTTTTCATTCCTCTTCCCGCTTCTGTGACAGCCGTGTCAGTTGTGGGCCTAGACAACATGTCTCTCAGCAGCAGACAATTACAGGAGGTGGTGGTGAAGCATGACTGAGCCCATGGGCGCTGTAGCTGTCACAACAACTGCTGGGGTTTGTGAATTAATGATCAGGTGGATTCTGCTGCTTGTACAACATTAACTCAAAACTGGCATTTGGGTTGGACTAGGAAGTCAGACTGAGGAAGAACATGTTCGTCCCTCCAAAAACGGGGAGGGAAGGGAAACCGCCACTACCTGACACTGTCATGTTGTGAAATTACATGAAGGCTAACAAAGGGGCTTTTGTAGGAACACTTGAACTCAAAGCTCTCAAATGCCCATCATTACATTTTCAGTGTTGCTGCTGCAAGGTTGAAACACAGTAGCTTCTCAAAACCTAATCACTTGCTTATTTAACCGTTCCTTCTCTCTTTAGACCAATTTGGACGTGATTTGTTTATTCCTCATCTGGTTATTACTCAGTGTGAATAGCCCTCATGCATTGGAGCTGTGGGGCCGGCACAATCAAAGTGGGCAATCAGAGAATTGTAGGGATGCAATGTAGGAAAGGGGACACGGGTGGCGCTGTGGTCTAAACCATAGAGCCTAGGGCTTGCTGATCAGAAGGTCGGCGGTTCGAATCCCCACGATGGGGTGAGCTCCCATTGCTAAGTCCCTGCTCCTGCCAACCTAGCAGTTCGAAAGCACACCACAAAGTGCAAGTAGATAAATAGGTACCGCTCGCGTGGGAAGGTAAACAGCGTTTCCGTGCGCTGCTCTGGTTCGTCAGAAGCGGCTTAGTCATGCTGCCCACATGATCTGGAAGCTGTCTGCGGACAAACACCAGCTCCCTCGGCCAGTAAAGCGAGATGAGCGCCGCAACCCCAGAGTTGTCCACGACTGGACTTAATGGTCAGGGGTCCCTTTACCTTTTAATGTAGGAAAGGGAAATCAGTGAAATGGAAAGTTTGAAGGGGAAAATGGGGGAAATCAGGGGAAGCAGCCCCCTCTCCCAACCTGGCCTTTGTGAGCCAGCACAGCTGATGCATTAGATCTGTCCTAGCTGAAAGAGGCAGTATTCCTCTGCACATGCACAGAGAATGCATGTGTTTTTTGCCTCAAGTGTTGTCATTTTTTAACAAGGTTTTATCCCAAAGCAGTCTTTCAGTCCTCTCAGATGATACCACATCCTAGTAGCTGGACAATAACCCAGCTTTTCCCTTCACTTTGTAGTTTTTCATCTGGGCTAACTCTAAAACAGGTGCCAGTATAGCAGCTGCCAACCAGCGAAGGGTGAGAGATTTTCCTTCTGTGTTGCAATTACTTTACAGCCTCTGGTATCAAAATCCTGTTTGATGTGCCTTCTGTTCCCCTCTCATCTATCTGTACCACAAGTTTTGCACACAATCCCTTTCCGCTGCTCCTCACAACTAAGACGATATTCCTGGCATTCAACAAAACATACCTTTGAGCTCTACAAAATTAATACAATGGCACCAGTGTGGCTTGTGGTGGTATTGTTTTTGATTTGCATTATGATTCTATGAAGAATTCTTGATTTGCATTATGGATGCTCCATGTAATGCATAGCTTCTTTTATCTTTCTGGGAGTAAAAATGTGGAGTGCTTCCCCCCCCCTTTACACCCCCTGCCCCGAAACCTGTTGTGTACATTGCTCTTACCTTAATTCTGCCCGACCTCATTGAGCCACGAAGATATTTAAGAGGAAGAATTGCTACATAATATCTTAGTGTTTTATGTGATGAAAGACGATAAATCGTGTCAGCTACTTTGGAGGGTTGTTGCACTTAATGTTTGCAAAATAACTCCAAGTTCTTAGATAAAAGGTACTGGTAACTACAGAAGCACAGAGTGTTACCAGGTGGCAGAGTAAGAAACAAAATCAAAGCTGCACAGGGGATGGGAATTCAATATTTCTGATGCAGAATAGCATTTTAAACGTGGAAATTTAGAATCCAGACAGGCTGCTCAGAGAACATCTGATAACTTTTAATATCTTACTTTATTGCAGATGGTCAAATTGATTACAGGTTAACATTTCAGATTGTAGAGTGTACTTTGACAGACTGATGACCCCAGGAAAGAATTAGCCATATTCTGAATGTGTTCTCTCTTTTCCTGTTGCACTGCCTAGTTTCCCAGCCTCTTGACATCTTCCTTCTCTGTACATCCTCAGATGAGTTTACTTTGAACTTTGCTTTAGGATTTGGTGAGGCAGACCCATGTTTGTATCTAGGATCACCAAGTGACCTTTAGAAGAAAAAAAATGGGATGGCTGAGATTGTTTGCTTTGGGATCTATTGACAAGAAAACAAAGGCAGGACTGAGATTGACGCTTAGTATTACACCTTAGGTGACATGCTCCTGCTACGGACTGTTAGTCCTCACACACTGGGTGTACCACAAGGCTCTATCTATGAAGTAGAGATGGAGGAGATATTTGTTCACTTCATGTTTTAATGTGCATTTGCCAAGCTGGCGCTTCCCAAACCAGTATGTGAGCTGAAACTCGGCTCTCCTTCAAAATTTCCTCTTCTCTAAATTTTGCAATGAAGTTCTCCAACAAAGAATGCATACAAATATTCTCATATTCATTTTTTTTAAATGCACACACTGATTCATAGATTAGTGAAAACAACATCTGAAAATGCACTCAATTTGGGGAGAAATGATTGCCAAGTTGCTTATGCTAGGCCTGGGATTTCCAAACTAAGGCCCAGGGGCCAGATGCGGCCCAATCACCTTCTAAATCCGGCCCGCGGATGGTCAGCATTTTTTTACATGAGTAGAATGTGTCCTTTTATTTAAAATGCATCTCTGTGTTATTTGTGGGGCCTGCCTGGTGTTTTTACATGAGTAGAATGTGTCCTTTTATTTAAAATGCATCTCTGGGTTATTTGTGGGGCATAGGAATTCATTCCTCCCCACCCCCAAATATAGTCCGGCCCCCCACAATGTCTGAGAGACAGTGGACTGGCCCCCTGCTGAAAAAGTTTGCTGACCCCTTTGCTAGGCACAATTGCATATACAAATGTATGTTTTGGAAATATTTGAATAAAATTGTGTGCCGGTTTCCATGCAGATTTCCATATATGGGAATGATGCAAACCAAATTGATGACTGGTAAAAATGAGAAACTGAAAGGAAAGCCAGGTTCATTCATACACTGAGCTCTATACACCCGTTGACACAGAAGATTCTACTTCCAGGACTCTCTCAAATACCAGCATTTTGTTCTTATTCTTCTACTGTCTTAATAGTTACCAGCCAAATTTGGACCACACAGCATATGTCAGGCTTTGTGACAAACATAGGGCTTCAGATCATGGAGATTACAATGCAGTGCAAGACATGGTCCTGAAGTGTTGTTATTGCTGTTTTTGATGATAATGATACCAGGCCTTTCTCCCTGATGAATCCAAGCTGCTCACATGCTTAAAACTGGAGGATCTACAGGCAGTGGCAGCTTCTTTAGCAATCACTCGTAGCTGAGTAAGATTGTCTTCCTTAAACACAATTTTAACAGTGGGTCCGTAAGTGACTGTGGAGGCCAATTCTGGATCCACACGTCCTTCCACAGTGGGGACATTGGTTTCCAGGTGGGAGTTGATCACGGTGAGGGTTTGCCAAGTGTGCCTTCCTCTTAGCACATTTCTCCATTTTGTCCTGAGTTCGAGTGTCTTCAAAGCCCATGACAACTTTGGTAAAGGCTGTTCTCCTATTGAAGCACTCACAGGCCAGTGTTTCCCATTTGTCGGTGTTTATACTACATTTTTTAAGAATTGCCTTGAGAGAGTCTTTAAACCTCTTTTCTTTTTTTACCACCAACATTATGCTTTCCATTTTTAAGTTCAGAATAAAGTATTTGCTTTGGAAGACGATAAGCAGGCATCTGCACAACATGACTTGTCCAATGAAGTTGATGTTGAAGAAGCATTGCTTTGACAGTGGTTATCTTTGCTTCTTCCAGTACACTGGCATTAGTTTGCCTGCCTTCCCAAGTGATGTGTAAACACACACACACACACACACACCAAATAACAAGCTTTTGCAATCAATGAAGATAGGGAACTAAACTGTCAGGGACCCTTGGATTTGCACTGAGGCCGAGGGAGCTATTTGGCAACTCTTTGCATCACCTGCCCAATAGCCAGCTAGTCAGCTTTGCTCTTCCTGTGATAAGGGCCAACCCTACAATGAGGCAGAGTGAGGCAGCAAATGCTGGGCGTGGGGACTGAACAAGAGTTGCGAATGGATTAGAAATAGTGACTCCACTCCAAGCTTGCAGATCAGCATTCCATCACCCATCTACCACAGGCAGCTGTCTGTAGGAAGTAAGCGCCAGGCAAATGGAGAGATGCATACACAGCCTTTCTCTGTGCAATATTACTTTAGCGGGGGGGGGGGGGGAAACCCCACCACTGGGACCATCTTGTATTTCTCCTGGCAAGATAGCTACTTAATTGCTTAGGTGCTTGAGTTCAAATCCCCAGCTAGTTGAGCCTTAAGGTATCAGTGCCCAGCAATTTGTTAGCATTAGCACAGCTGGAAAGTTCATAAAACATGTATTAGGGAAAAGGGAAGGGCAAAGGGATATGGCAGTATTTGTTTTGCATGCCACTGAAGCATGTGTTTTTGAATGTACTGTGGTACACACGATTAAGGACACAATTCAGGCAAAGTCAAGCCTTTCCATATCCCAGTGATTTCAGGATGAGAGAGAAAAGGCTAGGGATCTGCAGATCTCTCAATTTCATTTTCTCTCTATTTCTCTCTCCTCCTCCTCCTCCTCCTCCTCCTCCTCTTCTTCTCTCTCTCTCTCTCTCTCTCTCTCTCTCTCTCTCTCTCTCTCTCTCTCTCTCTTGCAGTCTTAATTTCAGTTCTCCACATTTCAACATTCCTAATATAGACATACTTTTTGTATGCAGTTACTGCCAATATGACATTTTTCTGAAACAAATTTCTGTAATATAATGCATATTTACATATGCTCTTTTCACCAAATACTTGCATATTTATGCACCCTTTATACAGATATCTTGGCTGGGGAACTACACTGCAAAATTTGATTTGGAAGGATGGCTGTTTCAGAAGGTGCAAATTTTGTAGGCTCATCTTTAAATGTGAATTGAAATTAATTTCTCCTCCACCGCAGCTGAGACCATACTTAACACTGATTTTTTATATATATAAAAAACAACAACACAGTTTATATAGATGTTTAGTGTAGTTTCTGCTACTCATGAGTGAAAACTATGCATCTTGTGAACCAAATTATTCTGTTTATTAAAAGCCCCAATACTTTTTATTAAACACATCCTCCCTCCTCCTGCCACTGAATTTGTTTTCCCTTGGTATGTGTCATAGGTAAAGGTAAAGGGACCCCTGACCATTAGGTCCAGTCCAAAATTTCTTATCTCTTTCTTCTTCTTCTTCTTCTTCTTCTTCTTCTTCTTCTTCTTCTTCTTCTTCTTCTTCTTCTTCTTCTTCTTCTTCATGATGCTGAATTGTGTCTCCAATATTCAACAATTTTCAGCATTTGTTTTGTCAACACAATCATGCTCCTTTGACGTTTTTTTTCTTGAGTCATTTCCCTTCTGCTTTGCGTTCACAGTCTTTGGCCTGATTTGCCCTCCTTGGTGTGTTTTGGTCCTGCTTCCTCTAGAGCAAGCAGCTGTATAATTTTGTCAATAACATCACGATGTCATGTCTGATGAGGCGACATCTTGTGATTATCTTTTGTCTGGTGTGATGACATCTTGTGTTAGGATAAGGATCAAGAGAGGGAGAAAAAGAAGAAAATTGGTGTCCTTAAGCAGCAGTATATGGCAAACACACAGACAGCAAGTTGAGTCTCTTATGTTCAAAATGATGGAAAATTATGCCCAGTGTAAGTGGTATTGATAATACTTGTATCAATAACAGTTGCTCTGATTGTGTTGGATATTTTGAACTAGTTTTATTGTACGTTGTCTAGAATATTCAGTATATGGTGATTCATAAATTTAAGATAATGTCATAGAATTTGTGACAGAACGAATGCTGCCTTAAAATCCCAGTAACTATTACTGGTATACGTAAGAAAAATATAACGATGTTCTACAGAAACATGTGCGTGTGACAGTTTGCAAAGAAGGACAGGCCCGGGTCTTTTTCTTGACACATATTTTTGCACTGTGCATGCTCAGGTCCTTAAATATTCCATAATAAAGCAGTAGGTTCACTATAAGGTTGCTGCAAAAACAAACGCTAATTGCAGCGGTGGGTTGGAGGAGCTGCCTGGGTAAATTTGTGAAAAAATAACAAGCGGTGTCCTTGAGTGTCCCATCACCTCCAGTCTACTGCGGAGATTGCAAATTGTATTGCTGCCAAGCACTGTCTTAGATGGCATTCCTGTTGTTACTAGAATGTCCCCTTTTGCATCTAAGAATGTAAAATCATCTTCTGTACAGACATAGGTGGTATGGGACCAATCTAGGGGGCACCTTTGAGGCTTCCGCTGTCCCTTTTCTCATTTACAAGCAGAGCAATTCTTTTCAATTGCTGTTTATGTATTTAACAAAAAAAATATATACCACTTGATTGTAGTAAAAACCTCTAAGTGGTATATAAGGAATATTAAAATTATCAATAAAGAAACATTTAGAAATAATTAAGAGATTAATACATGTTGGCATCTACGAAGCAAAAAATCTCCGTATAATTTCCACAGCTGTTGACCCAGTTTCCTACTCGGGAAGTGAGATTCTGATTAGGATGCCACATCCGAGATCTGCATCAACCTTCCAAACAAGATCATTCGTGCAGGTTTCCTGCAAACTCCCAGTTCACTGAAATGATGTAATATTTATACAAAAATACAAATGTAAAAGGAGCCATGCTGGTTCAGAGCCCCTCCCTGCCCCCCCCCGGGCCATCTAATGCATCATTCTGTTTTTTCAGTGGCTAACCAGATGCCTATTAGAAGCCGTATCTATATCTCTATTCTTTGTATAGAAAATATTTTGTGGCAAGGTATCGGAGCAAATAGCATCATTTCATTTTTATTATCAGGCACCTGTTAATTTCAAACAAGTAAATATATTTTTACAGTGGTGAAAGCTGAATGCCACTGAAACGAAAATTACAT
This sequence comes from Zootoca vivipara, assembly GCF_965207765.1. Classification (NCBI taxonomy): domain Eukaryota; kingdom Metazoa; phylum Chordata; class Lepidosauria; order Squamata; family Lacertidae; genus Zootoca; species Zootoca vivipara. The sequence goes on along the minus strand of NC_142587.1, from coordinate 13,211,115 downwards.
TGAGATTAAAGTTTCATCAGTTCATATCCCCCACCTTGGTAGAGTGTATCAGAATATACAAGAAGGAATCGCAAAGAAGGAATGGTCTGCTGGAAACGGTTTCTCAGAGTCAAATGAATTGCTGAGTATTATTCAAATAGTAGTTGACCACAAAGTACTTCATACTCTCATGATAAAACTGTTTGATTTAAATCAACATGAAATACATATGTTGTTGATAGTACTAAAAATGGAGGAGGTTGTCTGTAAGCTCATTATTTCTTTTCCTAATAAGCAAATACCTCTGCTGGATAAATAAGCCCCAACAGAAACAGCTGAAGGGAGCTGCAGATATAAGTTCCAGTATTAATATGGCACTCAGGGCATCATTCCTCTTATTTTCTGTGCTTGAATAATTCCGGAAGCGTAAAATAGGATCTCCTGTATACTTCATTTAAAAAGTGCACTTCTGATTTCTGGAGCTTGACCGTAGACCAGTTTGTTGAGAAGCAAGTTGTATGCATTGATTCAATTGCTCCAGTTGAGCACAGGAGATCAGCATGCAAAGCAGACTTCTATGACAGTGTATACAGTGGAAAAATCATATTTACATGGTGCTGCTTGTCTGAGCCTCAATGAATTGTCTGGGTAGACTTCCCATTGGAAGGAAAATAAATGTTACCAATTGTGAGCAGTGCTGGACAAGAATAGGGTTGCCAGACTCAACAGAGGACAGGACTTCTGTGCCTTTAATTGCCCTGCTCTCTTTTGAGTCTGGAAACCTTAAAGAGAAACCAGCAGACCCTTTGTTTAATTTCCAAGCAAAGGGTCTGCTGGTTTCTCTTTAATGTTTCCAGACTCAAAAGAGAGCTGGGCAATTAAAGGCACAGAAGTCCTGCCCTCTATTGAGTCTGGCAACCCTAGACAAGAAACTTTTGCAGCCTAATTACTCCCAAAATCAAATATATAAAGGACTATAGGGCAAGTGTTCACTAATACCAAGTGTAGCCCAGATATGTTGCAGCAGCTCTTGGAGCCATGCAGGAAGAATAAGAGTGGTATCCAGAAGCTAACTAGAAGTGATGTGGGACAGACCAGATCTAGAAGCAAAGCCTGGAAAGGCCACAAAAAGAGACCATTGGGAAGTGGTGTGGCTTTCTGTAAGGCTTGTGCAGGCAATCAAGAATTCATCTTTCTACAATAGTTGGCTGATTTCTGGTTTAACTTTTTATCTTGTTTTCATTTTACAGTTTTATTATTCTTGCAAACCACTCTGGCATTTTCTATTATGAACAGTGGTATTTAAATATTTGTTTATAATATATAGTGATGGTCAAGCACACACACACACACACACACACACACACACACACACACAGAGAGAGAGAGAGAGAGAGAGAGAGAGAGAGAGAGAGAGAAGAGGAAATCAGCAGATTTATCTGTGGGTGAAGCTGAGAAGGGTGGAAGCTGATATGTGCTTCAGACTACAGAGGTTTTTCATCACTCCTTATGAGGAGTGAGGTTCTGCAGTGAAAACTAAACTAGATGCAGGGCATGCCTGGTAGACTGGGTGCATTCTTGCCAGAATCTCAGTGTCAGTGTTCACTACCATTGGTTAAAATAATTGATGTGTATTTTAAACATTTTGACAGTATTAAAAGTGTGTGTTTGAATGAAATGATCCTTATGAGGTTGCTTTCTTCATTGGTAGTCATCTGGTACGAGCATTTTCATACACATTGCTTAGCTGGAGAACTGCTTTACAAAAGTCAGAATGGTGCATATTTCATAAGATGGGTGTGTTTTGGTGCTCGTATTGTTCCAAATTGTACAAATTTGGTAGGTTCACCTTCAAGTGCAAACTTTATTGAATTCCCATCCTTAGTTGTGAGTAGTAACATGCCTTTCTAAATACCCCATTGCAATATGAATTTGAATGCATCAGCCTGCAGCCCAGAACCATTGTTTTACTTTGTTTAGCATAAAACGAATGTGTACATTATTATTGTCACAAAAAAGCCACACCCAAAGCATAAACACGTTTCAGCAACTTTTAAATGTAACTTATTCTAGCAAAAAAGCCAGGGCCCAACAAATGGGGAAGACACATCTAGCATTATGGATGTGGTCTCAAGTCACAGGATATAGTAAGCTTAGCTAAGTAGATATGGAACTAGTCAGTGCCTGGATGGGAGCTGCATGAATACCACCTTCAGTTCCATGAAAGAAAGATGTGTTGGAGGGCCAGTCAACCCATGACGCAAGGTGAGGCAACTGCCTCAGGTGGCAGAATACACAGGAGCAGCAGATCCTAATGTAGCTCTTTAGTCCCTCCTTGTTCCTGATGTACATCTTCACTCACTGCTTCTTCGCTGGTAGGGAGTGAGGCACCATTTTGTCTTGGGCTGACCCTTCTGGGACATAATAAATACGTTAGTGGTTTCCATAAATTTGGGACAGCTGTCATTTCAGCGGTGATACTGAACTGGAATGCAGGATGCTCCAAGCTTTGGCTCCCCCCCCCCACTCCTTGCACTGGCCAGTTACCCTTGTCTTTCCCATCTCTTTCCTCCATTTCATAGAATCGTAGAGTTGGAAGAGACCACAAGGGCCATCCAGTCCAACCCCCTGCCGAGCAGGAAACACCATCAAAGCATTCTTGACATATGCCTGTCAAGCCTCTGCTTAAAGACCTCCAAAGAAGGAGACTCCACCACACTCCTTGGTAGCAAATTCCACTGCCGAACAGCTCTTACTGTCAGGAAGTTCTTTCTAATGTTTAGGTGGAATCTTCTTTCTTGTAGTTTGAATCCATTGCTCCGTGTCCGCTTCTCTGGAGCAGCAGAAAACAACCTTTCTCCCTCCTCTATATGACATCCTTTTATATATTTGAACATGGCAATCATATCACCCCTTAACCTTCTCTTCTCCAGGCTAAACATACTCAGCTTCCTAAGCTGTTCCTCATAAGGCATCGTTTCCAGGCCTTTGACCATTTTGGTTGCCCTCTTCTGGACACGTTCCAGCTTGTCATTTATTTCCTCTTTCTGCCTAGATTCATAAAGAAAGTCCCTCTGGGAAAGATCTCACCTTTTACTCTGTGAACACCCAGGTACATTGATGATGATTTCAGAAGTAATAATTCAAGTCCTGATCAGGACACACGTTCAAGAGCACAGGAATTAATCGTTGCAGGGATCAGAGAAATGTCAAACACTTACAAGGGAAATGAGGATGTGGGTCTTTTGTTTTCACTAGGAAAGGAAGATGTAGGTTGGGATGTAGCAAGAAATGAAGGTTGGAGTCCATTTGATGGGTAGGTAATGAAACGGCACACACTATTCTCTGATTGCCCTCAATTAGCCTATGCAAAGTGGGAATTAATTGCCAGTATTGAGAAAAACTTCACCTTTGTCCCTCATTTCAGGATCTTGCTTATATTGAGTATTTCTCAAGCAGTATTAATCGAAGTCCTGAGAACTTAATCACAGCTTCCAGGCTTCCCCTGCCCTTCCTTTCTCGCCCCACCCATTTCCCCTCCTCCTTTAAATAAAAAGACTGGTCCTCCTACACGACAGCAGCAGTTTAATTAATCAATATGTGAGGGTAAGGACTAAAGTATAAACCAGTACTCTTTAAAAGAACTAAACCCCATCTCACGTTTCCTTACTACTGTGTCATCTAGAATTGCTGAACTCAGACTGGTTAGTTTGGTCCATTTGCTTGCAACAAAAGATGGCTGTGTCCTTGAGAACATTTAATGTGTCACTATTAATCAAGTTGACTTGCGATGAAAAGTATGCGGCGTATACAAATAAGCCAAATAAATGCAGTCCTAGAACTGCATGCCATGTTTCTGTGCATCTTTCTTTAATGAATCAGAAAGTGTGATCACATCCTCATTACAGGCTATCAGGTCATTATTACAGTCAAATGCCACCAATGGGAACTACAGCATATTAAATACAGGCAAGACAAGGACCAGCAATGACAATATAGGCCTTAGAGAACCATTTCTGAGCATTCAAAGCATGTCAGTAGCCCTTAAACTAATCCTATAACGTCATACCCTTCAACATTTCCCCGATGAAAATAGGGACGTCCTATTCAACAACAACAAAAATTTTTTTATTATTTATACCCTGCTCATCTGACTGGGTTGCCCCAGCCACTCTGGGTGACTTTCAACATACATAAAAACATAATAAAACTATACCGGGCTGCCTTTAGTTGTCTTCGAAATGTTGTATAGTAACTTATCTCCTTGGCTCATGGGTCACATAACTCTGTGCCCTCCAACATTTCTCTGATGAAAAGAGGGACATCCTAAGGGAAAGCGGGATATTCCAGGATCAGATCAGAAACTGGGACTGCTTCTGTAAATCTGGGACTGTCCCTGGATAATAGGGACACTTGGAGGGCCTGTTAAAAGTGTTACAATATTATTATCATATGAACATGAGAACCATCTCCTGGATGGGATGGCCCATCTAGTCCAGCATCCCGTTTTCACAGTGGCCTTCCAAATGTCTATGAGAAATTCACGAGCAGGACCTGAGAATGGCAGCACTCTCTGCATTTGCAGTTCCAAGCAACTGGGATACAGAGGCATATTGTCAGGCGTGGGAGTTTCCTCTCCTCCCCCAGTGGCATCAAAGAGCAAGGAAGAATCAAGAAAGTTCGCATTTATGGTTCTATTCCGTCATCGTTGTGCAAGACAAAGACTCCAGTCCTTAGCTCCATAGTGACGTTGCTCACTCTGAGCTCCTCCCCTTCCCTCCCCAGCAACAGCACTTGGCTCTGCAGGGGCCCCCAGTAGTCAAATGTCACTGAGCCCATTCTTCTTGCACTCTGATTGAGCGATGAGTTCTCGGGGATGGTGGCTCTTCTATGCTTTCCAAGGATGTCTCTGCTGGCTGCGCTCCATCTCCCCCTCCTTCTCCTAACACCTCATAATTAAGCTGTTCTGAGTTCTGCTGTAATTCAGTCCCATCTCCCTCTTCTCTAGAAGCTACTGGAGAAGGGAGGGGTGATTTCCATCCCTCTTCCCCCTCCTCTTCAGTCTAGTCTCTGACACATAAAGCCTCACATACTGCCATTTATAGCATTATTGTCCATGACTATGCCTAATACACTTAAAGTCATTCATTTTGGCAGCCCTCCCTCCCTCCTCTGGGAGTGAGTTCAAGTCTAGCTATGTCCTGCATGGAGAAGCACCTGAATCTTCCAAAATTCAGCTTCATTGGATGCCTATTTCCCAGGTCTATTTGTAGCATTGCTGCAAATTATATTTTAAAAGTATTGGAATAGGAAAGGAATCAAGGGGTATGTAGAATATATATTTCCCCCCTCAAAAATCATTACTGTATGTGTGTTAGAGTTGGATGTGGAAACTTTAGTCTGGATGCAACCTCCATATGGGCTAAAAAATTAGGAGTGATTGAACTTCCAGTCCTTTTCTTGTTTGCTCGATAAAGCAGTCTGGAGGTTCGAAGTTCAGAAAGAAATTCATGTCTATACATTTTCTGCAGCTGAATATCTCCCTGTAGCATAATTGTACTCCACACAAGAAAAGTGTAGATCTATGTTCTTCCACTGATTTACTTTATGTAATAAATACTGAAAGGCTATCAGGGTACAGTGAATGGTTGGTAGAGAGAATCTGCTGGAACATTCGCTGATCAAAGACCTCAGTTCACTTGTGCTGTTAGCAGAAATATGTCTGGCTGAGAAAATGGAGCAGGTTGTTATAGAAGAGCCAGGGTGCTCAGTGAGAAGGATCTACAGGGCTTTTTTCATCCTGGCAATACATAATGTTGCATGCCTTGAAAGGAACAAGCTGTTACTGTAGTGATGTTGGGTTAACAATGCAATTGTAATGACTTTGCTAACTCATAGCCTCCAACATTTCTCCGAAGAAATTAGGGATGTCCTGAGGGAAAGCAGGACATTCCGGGGGGAAATCAGAAACGGCTTCTGCGAATACGGGGCTGTCTCTGCGAAATTGGAAGGTCTTCTAACTTGCCTGTTATTTTGCTGCATGAAAGTTGTATTTTGCTCTTTGTACATCTGGGGACAGATGTTTTTTGGGGGTGGTGTCCCCTGGAGAACCATTGTTAGTTAGAAGAGGCAATGCTGAGTTAGGCGAACAAATAATTTGACTTGGTATCCAATAAAACATTCAAAGCTGCTTGATTCTCTTTAGTGCCAGGGATTGCTCTATGTTCCTTCTTTTATCAGCTTGTCTCCTTGGTGCTGGTTCCTTATTTTCTCAACTTGGATTTGTGTGTGAAATAATGAAAACGAGCGTTTCAAATCCTCCTACTAGCTGTGTTCTGTAGGTGACCTTTGTCTTAGAAAGAGCGGATTAAAAGTGTCATTTAGATAAGGGATACACTCGGAATTCAATCTGATCAGCTTTCGCTATGGAACAAGGCCTATCCAAGCCTGCTTCACAAATATGCAGATTGAAATTGCATACACAGATTGGAATTGTGTGAGGATAAAATAGGGCCAGAACTATGTGTGCTGCCTTGAAGTTATTGGAGAAAAGGTGGAATATAAATGAAGTTAAAAAGTTAAATAGTATTGGTTGGGATAGCTCACCTGGCAGAGGATGAGACTCTTAATCTCAGCGTTGTGGGTTCGGATGCCATGTTGGGCAAACAATTCCTACATTGCAGGGGGTTGGACTAGATGACCCTCGGGGTACCTTTCAACTTTATTATTCTATAATATGTTGAAGCTAAACAACAACAGCTTATTCTGTCAGTTAAAAGAGAAAGAAAAATTGTGATTGATTAATGGAAGAGAGCAGAGGGGAATGATGAATTAAAATAGGAAAGGCACTTGTGACACAGTAGAATATGTTTGCTCATCCCAATTTCAGATGAAACCCAGAAAAGAAGCATAAGTAATTTCAGAGTCACCTTTACTGGACTGACAGAATTGCTAAAGTGAAAAATGAAATTCTAGCCTCAGGTAAATCCCAGGATGTTGTAGAAATTTTAGCAACTAGTCACTGTTTCCAAACTATATGTGAAGTATGGCATGGATTGATGACTTTTTTAGGGTTTATTTTCTCTCCCACTTAAAAAAGAAAAGAAAAGAATGTCCTTGCTATGCATCTCTGTGTTCTTTCATGTTGCTCGCACACTGTATTCAGTGTTATTTCCTGTTGTTCAATTTCAATCTTGCTGACTGCAGCAATTTTAAAATTGCTATCTCCTCTGCTACAGAAAACACAGTAGTTTCCAGTGTCCCTCAGACATAATGTGCTTGTATAGTCCATTTGTCATTGACACAATAACAGTAATGACTCTATATTCTTTTTTGTGGTGAGACAAACAGTCTCTCTTTATATACAGATAATAGTTGCAGCTGAAGAGAAACAATTTGCTACTGTTGTCTGCTGTGGTGCTCTGTAGTCCTGCTATTTCTCCTGTCTCAGAATATCAATTCTGTAGCGTCGAGGCTACAGGCCTGATCCGTCTGGAAGGGTTCTGCTCTGCAAGGGCCACCCAAGTCAATGAGAATTGTGCAAGAATGTGCAATAAGGAGATGTGCATGAAAACTGTGGATATTTTATTACCATATATTTATTTATACCCTACCCTTTCCCCTGACGGGGATTTTGTCTTAGAATTTTGAAGTGTCAGGCATAGTTCTAGTGGCTTTAGCCCAAACGTAGCAGAGTTTTCCTGCACAGCGCAGAAGCTAGTTGAGGTGGAAATGATTAGTCGACTAGACGCAGAATAACTATTTACAGGGTTTATTAAAAGAAAATAAAACCAGCAGAGTCTCTGCATACAAAGCAAAGCAAAGTAAATCCTCTCTGTCTCTCTCCAACCATACGCAGCACTCCTACTCCTAACACCCACCAAGAAACAACTGTGCTAGCATTCCTAGATAACAGAGTTCAGTGCTGGTCATTAACCAATCAGAGAGTAGTTTCCAGGCCAGGCAGACCTTGGCTTTCTGCCAAGAGTAAATTGACACTACTTTGAATTAATTGTGTGAAGCAAGAATCTGTAAGTTTCCCATGAGAACCAATTATCAGAAACTGAACAGATTCAAGGTGGCTTAGAGATAAAAATGGGTGGCATCCATCTATCTTGAGAGACAATGGAGTGCGCCTTCATGGGTGAAGTCAAGCCGCTGTGTTAGCAGCATTCCTCGAGGCACAAGCCTGGGGTATTGAGTATGGAGGTACTGGGCTGCCCAGACGACAAAACCCCTCTCCTGGCCATGCCAAAGGAAAGCAGAGCAATACATTTGGCACCAGCTTAGCTGTTGGAGTTGCTGGAAGGAGGCATACAAGGCACCGTCCAACTGTCTTAGGGACTTCCACTCCAGATTTGTGCAGGGTTTACTCCTTAGCTTTTTCTTCTCCCAAAGATATCCCGCAAGGCAGTGGAGGTTTAGGATCAGTTTTCCTTCTCCTTCGATGGGCTACCTTCCCAGGCTGATGAGCAACATCTGCCCCTCACTTCCCTCCGCAACACATGTGGAAAACACCTTCTTGACCCACTATTAGACTTCGCCCTTCGATCTGCCAGAGTCTGTCTTCACATCAAGGCCAGTACGAATGCACCGAGGGTTTGAAACCCATCTGCTACCCCCACCTGGTTTAGTAAGAACAAGTGAAAACATTGGGGGGGGGGATAGGGCAAAACATTGATAGAATACACACACACTTTAACACCATGCAAATACAGTGGTACCTTGGTTCTTGAACGGCTTAGTTGTCAAACAAATCAGTTTGTGAACATTTTCCGGAAGCCGAATGTCCAACATGGCTTACGCTTGAGGGCAGAAAGCTCCTGCAGCCAATCGGAAGCCACGCCTTGGTTTTTGAATGGTTTGGGGAGTCAAATGGACTCCCAGAAAGGATTTAGTTCGAGAACCAAGGTACCACTGTAATTGCAATAGAAACAGTACAGCACCAGTGGAAATCTTTTTTAGTAGACTTGTTGAATGAGCATGCAACTTTGCTACCCTAATGAACCCACACCACTGTGGTAAGGTAAAGGTAAAGGTACCCCTGACCATTAGGTCCAGTCATGGACGACTCTGGGGTTGCGGTGCTCATCTCACTCTATAGGCTGAGGGAGCCAGTGTTTGTCTGCAGACAGCTTCTGGGTCATGTGGCCAGCATGACTAAGCCGCTTCTGGCAAACCAGAGCAGCGCACGGAAATGCCGTTTACCTTCCCGCCAGAGCGGTACTTATTTACCTACTTGCACTTTGACGTGTTTTCGAACTGCTAGGTGGGCAGGAGCTGGGACCGAACAACGGGAGCTCACCCTGTCATGGGGATTCGAACTGCCGACCTTCCGATCGGCAAGTCCTAGGCTCTGTGGTTTAGACCATAGCGCCACCCACATCCTACCCACACCACTGTGGTACCTTGGACTAAAATTCCCATCATCTCGGTGAATTTTATCATATGTGGTGGACATGCGAGAAAGTAAAAGGATTTTGGAAAATGATATATAATGAGTTGAAAAAGACGTTTAAATACACCTTTCCCCAAAAAAACCCGAAGCTTTTTTATTAGGTTTAATGGGAGAGGATATATAGCAAAGGGAGATCAGAGATTATTTATGTAAGCGACAACCGCAGGGAGGAGTAAATTAGCCCCAAAGTGGAAACTACACGAGATACCGACGATTGAAGAGTGTCAAACGAAAATGATGGACTATGCAGAATTGGCAAAGTTGACCTGTGGGATCTGAAACCAGGGAGAGACAAATTTCCAGAGGGCATGGAGTAAATTCATTGACTATATAGAGAAGAACTGTAGAAGTTTAAAGACACTTGCAGGACTGAAATAAATCCTACAAAGTGAACTTATCTTTGTTTGTAAATAGGAGCTGTGAGATAGGATTGAGAAATAAAGCCGAATGATGGGAGGGAGGGAGGGAAGTCACAGCTCGGCAGAGCGATAAGAACTGAGATGGGAAATGTAAGATGATTAGTTTTTTGTTGTTTTTTGTTTAATAAAAAATTAATAAAAATTGCATTTGCAGTCGAAGCATAGGGCTCACATAAATAGGGATTCTTGGGCACATGGGTGTGATGCCAGCAACGGGCTTGCTTATTTATTGTGGTATGAAAAGAATAAACTTCTCAGACCTCCATTGTTGGATGCATTGACTGCACTAGGAAGAGTAATCAAAGCATGATAATGCTATTTTCAAAAGGAATGGGTTAGATTCATAGTTAGAGTATGGTTAGAGTACGCTGGTTTCAATGGGTTTACTCTAAGCATGACTAAGTCTGGATGCAACCCAATAATCTTACTTTTTTGCATTTATACAAATAACAACCTGCAAAATATCTATATCTAATGCCACTGTCACTTATGCATAGTGACCATTGGAAAAAAATATTATGTTTTGTCCTCGAGAATCCTGATTCCACATGTGCATACATGTGCATATTTATTGGACCAAAAATAACTGCTTACACCATATTGGACTTTTCACATTTCATCATACAGACCATATTTGCTGTGGTTTTAGGAAACTAAAATAGGTATTTTAACTGACACACCATGTACAATTTTGTTTTTCACATGGATACAGGTTGCCCACCATTGAAATTCATTACCTGCCTAAATCTAACAACAGTAACAAACATTTGCACCGCTGCCACGCTTGCATCAAAAACATGATTATATAATAAATGAAACTTCCATCCTAGCCAGCAATCTCACATATAGCAATATTTTCCAGATGGTCAGCAATCTTGCGGAATGCAGGTTATTTTAAGAAGAACTGGCTCTTCTTGACTTGAATTAGTGGGTGGCATGTTTATGTTTCCTACATGTGGTGAAAACACAGCATTACTTCCTTCCTAACTAGCTTCTGAAGTTTGTATCTCCTCGGGCTTTTGCATTCCTCTGAGCCATTTGGATGGTGGCCAGCGAAAATATTTTCCTTTCAGCAAATCAGCTCCATGCTGTTTCACATCTCAAGAACATTCTGAAAGGTACTTTAAATTCTGAAGATATAAGCATATCACGCAACAGTAATTTCCTTGCTACCCCCTTTGCAAAGTCAAAGTATTTACCTTTGGTTATCCAGTTGTCACGGATGTGGAGAATAACTCCAGCAGCCCACACACTGCCATCAGCACCAAAATAGGGAGATTGTACAGATTGTGTAACTATGATACAGTGACGCCGACAACAGCAACAAATATCTGCCACACTGAGAGTGGAGTGTTTAGGGAGACGTGTCTTCCATCCCTTCCTCAGCCATGATGTACATTGGAGCCATGGTCCAATCACTGCCGCTCAATTTGACGTACCTCACAAGGCGATTGATGGAAATGATTTTTATCCAAATTTTGCCATATACAAGCTGCAAATACGTATCTGGAGTCACTCCTTTTCAATAATACAAACTAAAAATAAACAATGAATAGGTTCAACTAACCCAGTATGCTAGTGGAAGCCAGCATAAGTCCTACTGCTAGTAAAAGGTAAAGGTCCCCTGGATGGTTAAGTCCAGTCAAAGGCGACTATGGGGTTGCAGCACTCATCTCGCTTTCAGGCCGAGGGAGCCGGCATTTGTCCACAGACAGCTTTCCAGGTCATGTGGTCAGCATGACTAAACCGTTTCTGGCCCTATGGGGCACAGTGACGGAAGCCAGAGTGCACGGAAATGCCATTTACCTTTCCACCGCAGTGGTACCTATTTGTCTACTTGCACTGGTGTGCTTTTGAACTGCTAGTTGGCAGGAGATGGGACAGAGCAATGGGAGCTCACTCCGTTGCGGGGATTCGAACCGCCAACCTTCTGATTGGCAAGCCCAAGAGGCTCAGTGCCAATCACGTCCCATCCTACTGCTAGTGCAACAGTGGAGGAAGCTATTGTTATTAGTTTCATTTATTACATTTGTATACTGCCCTGTACCCACAGGTCTCAGGGCAGTTTCGACATAAAATCACAATACAAAAACACAAAATTCATAATAAAAACTAAAACAACCCAATAATCCCACTCCCTTCCCGACACATTTCAAAAGGGCATTGGATATCAATCAGCCAAAGGCCTGGTGAAAGAGGAACATTTCTTTGCCTGGTGCCTAAACGTGTATAATGAAGGCATCAAGCAAACTTCTCAGGGAAGTGCATTCCACAGACAGGGAGCCACTGCAGAGAACACCTATTCTTGTGTTGCCACCCTCTGGACTTTTTGAGGAGGAGGCACACAAAGAAGGGCCTCAGATGATGATTGCAGGGTCTGGGTAGGTTCATATGGAAAGAGGCGGTCGTTGAGGTATTGAGTTCCTGAACTGTTTAAGTTTTTATAGGTCAAAACCAGCACTTTGAATTGGGCCCAGAAACTAATTTCTAACCAATGCAGTTGGACCAGGATCTGTGTAATATGCTCAAACTGTCTTGCCCCAGTGAGCAAATAGGAACTCACCTTAGGCAAACTACCAAACTTTCTTCATGGGTTTGGTCTGAGTGTAAAATAAGATGTACTGAGCTCCTGGCAAAAGGGATGGAATGTCAAAAACAATTAATAGGAAAGAAAACATAGCTCTGTTGTTCGGAGGTAGACTGCACTTCTCAAACATCTGCTGATCAAACTTATCAAGATGTCTGCACCGGTTCTAAGGGGCGAATGACTTCCCGTTGTGTGTTCACTGCCTGAGGCAAAATGGAAAGTTGCTGTCCGTCGCTCCCCCCCCCAAGCCTAACTTACCAGTACCGTAGCTGCAGCTTCCAGATTCTAGCAAGATCTCACAGAGCTCTCACCAGAACCCAGATGCTGCCAATGCTTCTTCTCACTTCTCCAGCGGCAGTGGTGGCACCAAGTGGAGCACCCATGGGGACACTGGCCCTGGGATTGTGCCACCCAAGGCAGCTGCCTCAGTCTACCTCATGGATGGGACATCCCTAAATGGAGCTCAAGCAGAATGACTTATGAAGTAAAATTTGGGTTCCTGACATAATTCAGTGATGTCGGGCCCTAGATTTCCTCCTCCTCCTCCTCCTCCTCCTCCTCCTCCTCCTCCTCCTCCTCCTCTTCCTCCTCCTCCTCCTCCTCCTCCTCCTCCTCCTCCTCCTCCTCCTCCTCCTCCTCCTTCTCCTTCTCCTTCTCCTTCTCCTTCTTCTTCCAATCACATTTAAAACCATGATATAAAATCAAACATTAAAAACTTCCCAATACAGGGCTGCCTTTAGATGTCTTCTAAAAATTGTGTAGTTCTTTATCTCCTTGACATCTAATGGGAGGACATTCCACAGGGAGGGTGCCACTGCTGAGATGGTCCTCTGCCTGGTTCCCTTTAACCTCACTTCTTGCAGTGAGGGAGCTGCCAGAAGGCCCTCGGAGCTGGACCTCAGTCTCCAGGATGAACAATGGAGGTGGAGATGCTCCTTTAGGTGTACAATACAGGGCCAATTTTGATCCATTTTTCCTCGCCAGCGTCTGAAACCAGAATGAGAGCTAACCGGGGAGAGAAAGTGGGGAAGGAAGGGTTGCAGGGGGAAGTTTGTGTGTCTATGGCTCAGTGTTTCCCCTGCTTGCCTGCTGATTCACTTCTAAAATTCCCATCCACAGTCAGGCTGCCTTGGTGAACGCAGATTTGGGAATACACATTTGCCAGGTAACCAGTAATTCTTTGCCCATGTAAACAAGAATACAGTAGATTATCTTAATGGTTGGAAATATTTGCTGTAGTCGACTGGAGGGTAGGTAATTGAGTTTACACTGTACTACAGAGAGCGCTTCTGCTGAAGAGAAAAACCTTCTCTGAGCACTTATAATTCTTCATTGCTCTTGTTGGATTTAGAGTGACTGTTTCCACTTGAACCAAATACACAAAATCCAAGCTGGCACTTGAACCCCCAATCGCTATCAACCTCTTTCAGGTGAAGAGGAATGAGGAAAAAAAGTTGATTGTAGCAACTTGAAGAAGAGAGAGAGAGAAACACAAATCCAAAACCTGTTTCAGGCTAGAAATAGAGCTAAATTCTTTCGTAACTTCTATTTTTAAATGCCATCTAAAGTTATGTGCATGCGAGCCAGATATGCTGCTTTTCTGCTCAAGGCTATCTACATTTGTTTATAGTTTAAAAGTGTGCATAAGGTGTGAAAACATAGAATTAAAATGTGTTTCTCTCAAGTTGCTGACTAAAGCTCAGCATGAACACGCCAGTTCTCGCACAGATATGCCCTTGATTTCTTGCCCTGCATTTTTGCAGTAATGCTTTTGGATGTAGATCAAAACGCCTTTTGGAGCTAAACTTTCTTTACATTTTGACATTGAGGTATGTGGCGGGGGTGGGGTGGGGACTGAAAACCAGCCTTCTGTAAGGATAAATGTTTTCATGTACGTCTCACGCTTTTGTTTATGTGTCTTTTTTATCTCAAGGTTTTATACAGGGAGATTTGAAAAAAAAAATCCAGAAACAAAACTGGTGGTAGGGGAAAGCATATTTGATATACTCCCTTATCAATCAATATTTCAGTATTGCCTATACCTGCTTCTGCAATTTGGTACCCTTCAGATGTTTGGACCACAACTCCTATCAGCAGAAACCAGCATGGCCAGCAGACCAGGAATGATAGGATTTGTAGTCCAAAACATCTATGAAATGGGGGCTGGTTTCATACATAGGCAGGAAGTTGTTATGGTTGTGTAGTGGCTTTGGTAGGTATCTGGAATGAGATATCTGGAATGTGAAGGAGGTAATCGAAGCCATCTATTGTCAACAGAGAGGGGCTTCTCACAAGATGAAAAATTTCACACTTAAGTCCTTTGAGAGCTCGATCTATATCTTCCACTGTCAAGACAGATGCAAGGAATTCATTCCGCTCCTCTGCAATCTCTTTATCCTCCTTGAGCACACCTTTGACTGTTTTGTCATCCGAGGATGCGACTGCCTTTCTAGAGGGTCTCCTGCTACTAATGTATTTAAAGAACTGCTTGTTTGTCTTAATGTTCTTAGCAATGTGCTCTTCAATTTTTTATCTTATTATCCCTTAACATCTTGCTCATACGTCTTTTGCCAAAGTTTGTGTTCTTATTTTGTTTTATTGCTTTTGGACAACTCTTCTATATATTTTTTTTACTGCAAACCTTATTGCCTTTAATATTAGTCTTGTCTTTAATATCCGACTGCACCGGCTACCAACTAGTTCAGAGGTTTTCAACCTCTTTGGGTCCACGGCTCCCTTGACCAACTATATTCTTTCTGCGGCAACCCCTGTGGGGCTCAGAAGACCAGTTATGTCACCTGCAGAGCTGACCATCCTCACCCCTTTTCAAACACCCTCCCTTGTGGAGGGATCCCTCAGCCTCCTCTCTTCTCCCCTCTCCTTGGGACTCCTCTGAGCAGCTGTTACTGCTGCCCCTGGTCTCTGAGCTGCCCCTCACCCCAAAGAGAGGTGCCTCCTTGTATTGCCCCACAGGTGCCTGGGAAGCACCAATGGCCAGCCCCAGAGGCACCAATCACCTGGGGAGCTTGTAGCCAGGGCTGCTGCAACAAACAGCTGTGCAAGCCTTTGGGAGGCAGAGATGCAAAAGGGCATCAGAGGAAGGAAAGACACTTATGCACTTACTTGACACCTACGTACCACGAACACCCTTCCTAAATGTGTATGAAGGCATTGTGCCCTTCTATAACCTTTCATGATCTTAACATGCTGCCGACAGAAACCAAAATATTTATCACCATGATATCTTTCTCAGCATCATGACTCAGTTCCTCAGGGTGCAACAAGGACCTGCTGCCCACAATACTTTAATAGTTATGTTGATATATAAAAATAAAAATTGACATTTCTGTGGTCAGATTCTGACCCTCAGTTGTTCCAGCCCAAACATTCAATGAGACTTGTCTCATCCACTCCATTTTTCATGAGACAGTATCCCTGGTGAATGCTCAAGCTCCTTCCATAAAAATATTCTGAAAGACTTCTTAGAGTTCAACCTTCAGTCCTGTATAACAATTGACCTAAGACCTAAGAAGGTAAAAACAAAACAAACAAACAAACAAAAACCTTTCAAAACTAGAGCCACTAGTTGCCATTATTTACTGTAAATGGTTTTGAAGTAGACATAGTTCATATGGCTTGTTAATTTAAGAGCGGTGAAATGAAATTTCTTTGCATATTTTGTCTGAAAGACTCAATTGCACTGTCACCTGTTCATCAAGTAGCTATTTATTTTTCTGAGAAGTATTCCAATATACCACAACTTTGGACTTAGAATGGTTAATAATAGATCTTCCATGCATAGGGATAAAAAATTAGTTATTGTTTGTAAACACATCTTGTAGTAAGCAATCAACTTTTATTCAGTGTGGACCTATTTAAATTAATTGATGTAACATAAGGCTCATCCACACTTCCACCTGAGCTACCACTTCGGGGGCGGGGGCGGGGATCAAAGTCATAATCGGGCAAATAAAGAAATAGCAAAGGCTACTTTGCAACAATGTTGTACAGCAATCTGATTGCTCTACTTCGCTCAGTTTTTCTCTCACATTTGTATTCTCCAACTACCTGCACATAATATCCTCAGCATTCTCCAGCTGCCCAAGTGTTCTCCCCCCCCCCCTGGAAGATAAAACACTGCTCAAAGCAAGCATTCAGAGGGCTAATATAGATATATTACTTCCAGCACCTGTGTGGATTTGGCAGGAAGAAACTGCTTAGAAGAAGCTGATCCCACTTTGCAATGCAGGAAAAGGGGTCCTTCCGAGAACAGAAAAGTCTGCAAAAAGCATTGTCAATTGTTAGAATACAGAGTTTTCATTTTAGATCCTTTTTATAGACATTGCAAGGAGGGTCACAGTCTGAGTTCACATCTGTAGTTCTCCAATTGTGGCTTGAGTTTCCACCAGGTGCTGAGATTCACTTGAGAAGACTTGGAAGGCAATTATCTGCTTCCTCAAAAGAACTCTGGTGCAAAAATGAAGAGGAACTTGGCACATGCCAGCAATAAATAAATAAAAGGGGCTGGGCTTGGATGGCCCAATGGCTCGAGAGCAAAATAGTGGTCAAGCAGTGGGAAGATTGGTCCAAAGAGAAGAGCCATTGTTCTCAGAAAACTCACACAGTATCTTCTTCCAACTGTGTTTTGGGTGACACACTCTCAAATTTAATAAAATAGACTTTGATACTATACTATACTATACTATACTATACTATACTATACTATACTATACTATACTATACTATACTATACTGCAATGAAATATTTAAATGTTTCCTTGATTGTCCTTAAATCTTCTCACCACACTTGCTATCCTCTCCTGCCACACCACTGTTGTGCGCCACATCCTTTGAAAACCACTATTTTATGTAGTCCATATTGCTGGACAGCATCCTCAGGGCTCCCTGACCACTCAACGTTCTGGCTCAGGCTGATCAGATGCATACTGTTGCAGAGGATTGAATTTAAGGGGCCAAACGTGGTCCTCCAGAACACTCTATATTCAGCAATTGGGAATTTTCCAAGGCCATGTCCCCTCTCTTTAGCTCACACTCCTTCCCTGCTCTGCTCTATTACTGCCTCACATGTCTTAGCTTGGCTTGAATGTGGTGGTGGTGGTGATGATGATGATTACTTATACCCCACCCACTCTGGGCGGCTCCCAACAGAAACATGATAAAACATCAAACATTAAAAACTTCCCTAAACAGGGCTACCTTCAGATGTTTCCTAAAAGTCAGATAGTTGTTTATTTCCTTGACATCTGATGGGAGGGCGTTCCACAGGATGGGCGCCACCACCGAGAAGGCCCTCTGCCTGATTCAATGTAAGCTCACTTCTCACAGTGAGGGAACCACCAGAAGGTCCTTGGAGCTGGACCTCAGTGTCCGGGCTGGACGATGGGGGTGGAGGCGCTCCTTCAGATAGACTGGTGCCAAGGTTGTTTAGGGCTTTCAAGGTCAGCACCAACACTTTGAATTGTCCTCGGAAACATACTGGGAGCCAATGTAGGTCTTTCAGGATGATATGGTCTTGGCGGCCACTCCCAGTCACTAGTCTAGCTGCCTTGTTCTGGATTAGTTGTCGGTTCTGGGTCACCTTCAAAGGTAGCCCCATGTAAAGCGCATTGAAGTAGTTCAAACAGTGTAAATGTCTCGTATGGATGGAGGAAGGAGAAGTGTGTGTGTGTGTGTGTGTGTGTGTGTGTGTGTGTGTGTGTGTGTGTAGAAACCTCTAGACTTGAATGCAGTGAGGTACACTGGTTAGAGTGTCAGACTGGGACCTCGGGAAACAAGGTCCCGATCCCCACTCAGCCATGCAGTGGCATTGGGTGAGCTCCCCATGTCTGGGTGGCAGAGGGATGTGCACACGCCAGGGTTGGGCATGGGGGGTGAAGGAGCCCACCGCGGCACCCCAGCCCTCGTCACCAACACTGCTGGAGTGATTCCACCCCACCCCAAAGGCAAGCATGGCCGTGCTAAGCCATCTGCCCACACGCACAGGGTGGAACCCAGCCAGCTGACACAGCATTTGACGGGCATGAACCAGGTGCCCCCATGAGCGCTGGTTCCTCCAATGCCGGGAGAGGAGCGCTGGGCCAGGCCATGCTGGTGGTGCCTGCGTGTGGGCGCCTCAAAAAGCACTCCCTCAAAAATCCACTCCTTGGTGCCACACCCCTGCTTGCATCCCCCATGTTACGCCGCTGCAGCCATGAAGCTCCCTCGGTGACTGTCTCTCAGCCTCACCTACCGCCATAGCTGCCAAGTTCTCCCTTTTAAGGGAAATTCCCTTATGCTGAATAGGCTTCCTCGCGAGAAAAGGGAAAACTTGGCAGCTATGCCTACCGCCCAGGGGTTCTTGCGAGGATAAGATGGGGGAAGGTGAAGAACCATGTATGCCACCTTGAGCTACTTATAGAAAAAGTGGTCTATAAATGTAATAACAAATAAATTGAAAGATTTCTCCATTAAGGTGAGACATCTATAGCTCCACCTGCTTTTACATCTTGTTCTGTATACCACCTGTGGCCAGCTGACTTTAGAAAGGTTTGTCACTCCTGAGTTAAACCAAGAGAGCTGGAGCCTCATAAAATGGGCTCACCTCACAGAAGAATAAGAGAGGCAATGCAGTGGTGCCTTGGGTTAAGAACTTAATTCATTCTGGAGGTCCGTTCTTAACCTGAAACTGTTCTTAAATTGAAGCACCACTTTAGCTAATGGGGCCTTCCGCTGCCGCCGCACCACCACCACCACCACACGATTTCTGTTCTCATCCCGAAGCAAAGTTCTTAACCTGATGTGCTATTTCTGGGTTAGTGGAGTCTGTAACCTGAAGCGTCTGTAAGCTGAAGCGTCTGTAACCCGAGGTACCACTGTAGCTGAGTGTGATCTGACTCCAATCCCAGTTTTGGCAAACCCTGTCGGTCGAACTAATCAAGTCAAAACTTGAGAAATAACATTGTTGCAAGGCTATTGGCGTTAAATAAATTTGGAAGTATTGGTGATGGCAGTGCACATTTGCATGCAGAGAAAAGAGTGAAATTGCAGAGAGAGTGCCCTTGGAGTTCCATCACCTACTTTGTGGCCATCTGCAAATGATGGCAACTAGAATTATGGAAAGTGCAAGTCAAGTGGTTTCAGGTGTGCTGAAAATTGGCATCCCAAAGCTGTAAATGGAGCGGCTCTTCATGCCCTGCAAAATGGCTGGTCATTTACATATAAATGGAAATAGTTAAAGGGAGGCTACAGTAGAGGAGGTTCCACAAAACAGTGTTATGCAAATTTATTTTGGCTTCCTCTTCAAACAGCTTTTCTAAATAAAAAAATAAAAAAAATAAAAAATCCCCAAATAACATTGCACTCATTATTATGGGATCACTTTTTCTGATTTAACACATTGCAAGAGACCAGAAGCCTTCCTAGTTGTCAAATTTCAGAACGCAGGTGTTAAGAGAACACGGATGGTTTGGCATAGCCCTTATTTAATATACTGCATGTTATTTCCTCTACAAAAGATTTTCCTGTCTTTTTAACACTGCCTGTGCCTGACAGGGGTCATAGTCCAGGAGAAAAGACACTTAAATAGGCATAGTTATTTTGTCAATTATGAATCCCTCGTGGCATGCTTGCTCTACGAAATAAAGTCATGGTTGTGTTTCCAGAAAGCAATATTCTGTGTGCACAGAACATGACACAGGCGGTGTATATGCTATATACTGTCCACTATGCATACATTCCCCCCCCCCCCAAAATATAATCTTTGGGACTGTAGTTTCAAAGGATGGAAGGATGTGATTTAAATGTATGGTGACTACACAATCTTAAGTGTAGTCTATAAGAAAAATCACTTTTCTGGAAATGGGTCTGTATTCCTCGAAGAATCCAGAGCTAACATCAGTAAGCAATGCACATACATTTCTTTTTTCAAAAGAAAATTATTTATTTGAATTTTCAGATTAAAACTTTACAGTCACCTATCCAACATACAACATAAAAACAAGATTCCAAGGAATTTCTTGGACTTCCCTCCTCCCCTTTGTGGGTCCCATTGTTAATCATTTCCTCCTCCATCTTTTAGAATGATCCAAATACAGTATGATATCTCTCCATTGTAACCAAAATTCACCATTAAACTACAAGTGATATTCCAATCCTACTAAATTTCCCCCATTCCTTATCAAAATTTTGGTCTTAATGATTTCTGATTCTTCCGGTCATTTTAGCCATTTCGGCATAATCCAACAACTTGATCTGCCATTCTTCTCTGGTACAGACCAGCAATGCACATACACCTCAAGCCCGATAAAGATCTAACCTTTTTAAAGTACCTGATTAATAACATGAATCCAGTTATGCTTTGCCTTGCTGCCTCTAGTAGTAAAAACACGGACACTGTTTTGCTTTTTAAAACGGAAATGCAATATTTTAGGCGGGGTTTGCAAATTTCATAATAACATCTTAGCTTAACCATCCAGAAATAATAATCTTCTTTGGTGATCACTCGTAGCCAAGTAAAATTGTCTTCCATAAACATGGTTTTAACAATGAGTCCATAGGTGACTGTTGTGGAGGCCAATTCTGGATCCACACGTCCTTCCACAGTGGGGACATTGGTTTCCGGGCATGAGTTGATCACGGTGTGGATTTGCTAATTGTGCCTTCCTCCTAGCACGTTTCTCCCTAGTTAACTGGGAACATGTAGGGACTGTGCAGTATCCCTTGTAATTTGTGTAATCACAATCATTTGAAAAAAAGGAAACCACAATTGTACATAGAGGCAACAGTGCACACAATTGCTACTAGGCTGCAAACCCACTGGTTGTTCTGACACCTCACCAATGAAGGTTGCCCATCAAAACACATGAATCATAGAACTGTGGAGTTGGAAGGTACCCCAAGGGTCACCTAGTCCAACCCTCTGCAATGCAGGAACCTTAGCTAAAGCATCCATGACAGATGGTCATCCAACCTCTGCTTAAAAACTTCCAAGGAAGGAGAGTCCACAACCTCCCAAGGGTTCGACATTTCAGTGTCGAACAGCTATTACGGTCAGAATGTTTCCCCTGATGTTTAGTCAGGATCTTCTTTCTTGTAACTTGAAACCATTGGTTTGGTAGAAACAAAATAAAAAAAATTCCTTCCAGTAGCACCTTAGAGACCAACTAAGTTTGTCATTGGTATGAGCTTTTGTGTGCATTGGTTTGGGTCTCCAGAGCAGGAGAAAACAAGCTTGCTCCCTCTTCCATGTGGCAGCCCTTGAGATATTTGAAGACTGCTAGTGTATCTCCTCTCAGTCTTCTCTTTTCCAGACTAAACATACCCAGCTCCTTCAACCGTTCCTCATAAGGCTGGGTTTCCAGACCCCTGATCATCTTGGTTGCCCTCCTCTGCACACGTTCCAGCTTCTCAACATCCTTCTTAAATTGTGGTGCCCAGAACTGGACACAGTATTCCAGGTGTGGTCAGATCAAGGCAGAATAAAGTGGTACTATTTCTTCCCTTGATCTGGACACTATAATTCAGAAGAGCATTATCTTTTTGAGGCTGCATCATATGTTAAGGACATATTCCTCTTCCTAACCTTCTTCAAGAGCAATTTGAAAGGATAATGTGGCATAACTCTTAGAATCATAGAATCATAGAGTTTGAAGAGACCACAAGGGCCATCCAGTCCAACCCCCTGCCGAGCAGGAAACACCATCAAAGCATTCTTGACATATGCCTGTCAAGCATCTGCTTAAAGACCTCCAAAGAAGGAGACTCCACCACACTCCCTGGTAGCAAATTCCACTGCCGAACAGCTCTTACTGTCAGGATGTTCTTCCTATTGTTTAGGTGGAATCTTCTTTCTTGTAGTTTGAATCCATTGTTCCGTGTCCACTTCTCTGGAGCAGCAGAAAACAACCTTTCTCCCTCCTCTATATGACATCCTTTTATATATTTGAACATGGCTATCATATCACCCCTTAACCTTCTCTTCTCCAGGCTAAACATACCCAGCTCCCTAAGCCGTTCCTCATAAGGCATCGTTTCCAGGCCTTTGACCATTTTAGTTGCCCTCTTCTGGACATATTCCAGCTTGTCAGTATCCTTCTTGAACTGTGGTGCCCAGAACTGGACACAGTACTCCAGGTGAGGTCTGACCAGAGAATACAGTGGTACTATTACTTCCCTTAATCTAGATGCTATACTCCTATTGATGCAGCCCAGAATTGCATTGGCTTTTTTAGCTGCTGCATCACACTGCTGACTCATGTCAAGTTTGTGGTCTACCAAGTCTCCTAGATCCTTTTCACGTGTATTGCTCTCAAGCCAGGTGTCTCCCATCCTGTATTTGTGCCTTTCATTTTCATTTCTTGCCTGCAACCTTATGTCTTTCCTCCTTTCATCTCCTCTCTCTTTTTGGAATACATAAAGCAATTGTGAGATTAATGTTTTGCCTTTTAATGCCAGCTCTGTAACATGGGATCCAGAGCAAACAAAAATGCATGATGGAAGATCTTAGTGTTCTGCTAAACCTGTGGGACCGGTTAGACTTTGGATTTCTTCTTATTGTAGAATTCAAGGGAGTTTTGTAGTTCTTCATTAATGAAGATTTTGGTCACTGAACATAGAATGCATTGCGCCCTGAGGGGCCACCACCATTGTGCAACATGAAGAAGGTTTACTTCCTTCTTTCAGGAGCAGCTACCAGCCAGGCTGAATTAAACTCTCTTGGAACTCTGTGAAGCTCTCAAGATGGCTTGTAGTATGAACTGCAATGCTGCTTTTGTGGAAAGAAACCCCCAAGGCACTTGTGTCTGCAGAATCTTTTCCAGGCACTTTAAATCGACTAAGCCTGTGTTTAGAGTTTGTTTTTCTATAAAAGCAGAGCTCAAAAATAGGGAACAAGAGAGGAATAATTGTTAATTGTTCAAAGCTCTCTCGATATCCCTCTTCAGATGTTCAGGAAACTCAGTAAACTAAACATGGGTGAGCATGGGAACAAGTATGCTAGCTCCACCGTCCGTCCCCATGCAAGTTGGAGTGTGTGACAGCCTGAAGCATAGGACCTGCTCAGTGGTGTAGCATGTGGGGGCACAGTGGTGGTTGCCCCGGGTGCTCCAGTATACCTGAAGGAGCATCTCCACCCCCATCGTTCTGCCCAGACACTGAGGTCCAGTACCGAGGGCCTTCTGGCGGTTCCCTCATTGCGAGAAGCCAAGTTGCAGGGAACCAGGCAGAGGGCCTTCTCGGTGATGGCGCCTGCCCTGTGGAACACCCTCCCATCAGATGTCAAAGAGAAATACAGCTATGAGATGTTTAGAAGACATCTGAAGGCAGCCCTGTTTAGGAGGCTTTTAATGTTTAATAGATTATTTTATTTCATTTTTCTGTTGGAAGCCGCCCAGAGTGGCTGGGGAAACCCAGCCAGATGGGCGGGGTATAAATAATAAATTATTATTATTATTATTATTATTATTATTATTATTATTATTATTTTCAACACCCAGTGCTGATTCAGTACAGCTGTGCGCTTCCATCACTGGGCTCCATTGAAAATGGCTTCTCCATGCGAACCAAGAACTGACCTCTCCAGACAGTGAAACAATTCTTATTCCCTTATCTCTGTGGCTGCAGTCTCCTGAGTGATGTTGACGCCATTAGGCAGTTGAATGTGCATGTGCATTCCGTCCTTTTCCCTCCCTCTCACCCCACCCCTCTGCATGGCCCGGGTGCTGGCAACCCACACTATGCCAATGGACCTGCTTCTACTCATGTAGACTCCCTGCGTTATTCCACTTTGGTACATGGTATTGGGTGACGCAGATGGATCAGCACTAAGGGGCCAATTCTAACTTTCTTCTGTGAAGAAAGCATAGGTGGCTTCTGTTGTTGTTTGATAGCACAGATTGGCAAGCTAATTTTTGTTTTATTTGCCATAGAGTGGTTATTTTGAAAGGTATTCATGGGTATTCATTCTTTGCTTAAAGAGAAGGCTCTAACAATTCCACTAATTGTGACGTTTTGTTAATCACTCTTGAACAGGAAGGTGAGTGAGACCGGGAAGAAAGCATATATGGATATCAATGAGAGAAATGGTTCCCTCATATTGAGAGGGGAGGATCACAAAGAAGGAGATTTGGACAAATAAGGCAGTGGTGCACAACCATGAGAAAGTTTGTGCACAATAAATCTGAAGAGAGCAGTTAGTGAATTATGAGGTTTCCAAAACTACATTTTTTTGGTTCACTGCAATCACTTGTGCCCTGTGACCTAAGAAAGAAATTGCATTTTCTGAATTACTTCATCTGTAAACAAAAGTGTGTGAAATATGGTTTGTAAAAATAAAGGAAGGCAAGTTCACAGTGCATACAAAAATGTCTCGTATCAGCATGAACATCGAGCTGGAAAATTGGACTCCATCATATCCCATATTTCTTTTCTATCTCAGGAAATGTCTTTTTCAAATGCACTTTTCTTTTGTTTCTTTTTTTAATGTCAGTGCAGATAGCAATCAGCAAGAAATTTACTCCAGAAGACATATAATGGTATAAGATTCACTTACTAGAAAACAAGAGGCACAGATGAAAAAAAAAGTGCTCCAAGTTTATTTTAGTTATTTAAATTTATTCCACCCTCTGCCCTTTAGGCTCTGAGTGCATCGCTACATTTAAAAAAGATTAATATAACAGATCTGTAGACAGGGGGAACATATAAAAGATATACTGCTACATAAAGCCTTCCTCGTTTATTTATTTATTTTTGGGAAATAAAGAAAGAATTACATTTCCTCCCTAGGAGAACATTTATCACCTTTTTTTATACATTACCAGGATACATAAGCACTGCACAAGGAACTCATAATACTCTTTTAACCATACCAATTATTTTGTGCGAAGAGTGAACTTATGTATCTCCGCTTCATAGCTAACTCAGAAGCAAGTGGAACGGATGCAAGAGTCATTTGCTTATTTGCTCATACATAGGGAGGGGGAGAGTAATTCAAGTTCAATATCATTAAAGGGGAACTTACTTAATTCACACTTCCTGAAACAATACAAAAACCAAAACACAGTCCTCCTTCAAAATTTTCACCGCCAAATCCCAAATTTTGCAATGCAGTTCTCCAGTCAATTCATGTGTTAAATAAATGCATAGACTAGGGGGGGGAAATGTAAGTATTACGTTCAAGTCTGGAGAAACGATTTATGACTGGGGGGGGGGAAGATTGGCAGATTCATTCCTACTCATGTACCACTGTTGCTTTCTGCTTATGTACACAGCCATGTGCAGGATTGGGCCTTTGTGGGCTCTGAGAGGAATGGTGTTCAAAAAAACTCCCTACGCACCCTTGTTGTGAGTGTATCTGATACGTGAGTGCTCACCATCAATAGGTTTCATTTCATCAAGCTATAATAGGGCATAGAGTAATGGGAGATTTCTGTGGTATACAAAGCTATTTAGAACCTGGTACAATGGTGTAATAGGGACCCAGGTGGCACTGTGGTTAAACCACTGAGCCTAGGGCTTGCTGATCAGAAGGTCGGCGGTTCGAATCCCTGTGACGGGGTGAGCTCCCGTTGCTTGGTCCCAGCTCCTGCCAACCTAGCAGTTCGAAAGCACGTCAAAATGCAAGTAGATAAATAGGAACCGCTATACCGGGAAGGTAAACGACGTTTCCATGTGCTGCTCTGGTTTGCCAGAAGCGGCTTTGTCATGCTGGCCACATGACCTGGAAGCTATACGCTGGCTCCCTCGGCCAATAATGCGAGATGAGCGCGCAACCCCAGAGTCGGTCACGACTGGACCTAATGGTCAGGGGTCCCTTTACCTTTACAATGGTGTAATATGTCTTTAATATTCACCGTTGTAGAGCACATTTATGATAATCGATT
This sequence comes from Zootoca vivipara, assembly GCF_965207765.1. NCBI lineage: Eukaryota > Metazoa > Chordata > Lepidosauria > Squamata > Lacertidae > Zootoca > Zootoca vivipara. Next base: position 13,184,796 of record NC_142587.1, on the reverse strand, counting down.
CTCAAGGTTATAAAAACTTGTTGTGTAATGAAACATCAAAGATAGCAGTAGTTTTAAGGTTTTCTTTCAATTGAAGTCTATGAAAGGTCAGACTCTAAAGGAAGTTTTTTAAAAATATGCTATGAAGACCAAGCCTTCCATTTTGTTTTAAAACAAAGAACTGCAGACGAACACAGCTACAAATTTAAATCAGATAATGCGATACTGTTTATAAATATTTTTTACTCCTGTGAAAGCAAATGCTAAATGACTTTGTACCGTCCAGTTAACCTACAACTATAAATTTGTGCATAGTGACCATTGTAGAGCTCATTTTGTTATTACATGTTCCTGGTCACTCATCCAGACATACAATATACATGTGTCACCAATGGGGTACAGTGGTACCTCGGTTTAAGTACGCAATTGGTTCTGGAAGTCTGTACTTAATCTGAAGCATACTTAACCTGAAGCGAACTTTCCCATTGAAAGTAATGGAAAGTGGATTAATCCGTTCCAGGTGATCCATGGAGTACTTAAACTGAAGCATACTTAAACTGAAGCAAACTTTCCGAATGAAAGTAATGGGAAGTGGATTAATCCGTTCCAGACGGGTCCGCGGAGTACTCAAGCTGAAGTGTACTTAACCCGAAGTATGAGTGTAATTGGATCTGGAAGTTTGTACTTAACCTGAAGCGAACTTTCCCATTGAAAGTAATGGAAAGTGGATTAATCCGTTCCAGATGGGTCCGCGGAATACGTAAACTGAAAGTACTCAAACCGAAGCGTACTTAAACCGAGGTATGACTGTATTTCTTAAAATCTTGCAGTCGGAATCATGGTGTGCCATGATTTATAGATTGCACTATAAATTTATACCAGGGGAAAATTAACTACTGACCACAGACTACTGTGTGCAAAGAGAAAATACATATTTATTACTATTAGGAGATGGTGTATATCTATGAAAAGTGGGTACAAATACAGGCAAGGACTACACAGACAAGGGGAGCTTGGACCAGCAGTTTTTCAGGTAGGTTGTATGGGAAATGAAGAGAGTGAGGAAGGAACAGGGAAAGGTAGAAGGACTAAACTTAACAGTGGAATAAAAGGGAGAGCTAAACTCAACAGGGGAAACTCAATATGTAAATGACCCTGGATTCGGGCTACACAAGGAGTAGGACATAAAGTCAGGAGGATAATCCTGAATATGGAGAGCATGGGTAGGATGTCCCATTTTACCACTTGAAGCAAAACAGGAAGTGCCACCCTGTCTGTCACCACCTCTGGCACTGCCCAATCTATCACCTTTGTGGCGACAGAGAAGCACCATTGGCATCAGCATCAATTTCCAGTGAGATCTTGGGGCACAGGCGGTGTGGCAGTTGAGGCACTTGTGGGGGTTTAGCTCAGATGCTTCACCTCACCTAATGGGTGGACCAGCCTTGATGGCAAAAGTGAGGGCAAATAAGCATTTGACAAGGGTCCAGCTTTGGTTTTACAGAACATATTTCATATATTTAATCTGGAGAGCATATGAAAGGGGTATCAGTGTTTCCAACTGATGGTAGGACCACACCTATACTTCTTGAGCAAGGATATTGAGTGGGGATAGAAGAATCTCAGCCTCCAGTTTTTCCAATCTGAAACTTGGTTCGCTACATTGCAATTTTTTTTAAAAAAAATCCTCATGAAAATTCAACAGCAACTAAGTGTGAATTTCTCCTAATCACACTTTTTTGGGTATGCAGTTGTGACTAATGTACACATTTGTGCCACCAGTTTTCCCTAGTATGCTTTCCTGTATATTATTTTCACTAATATATTCGTTTTTATGCACATGCTCCCCTAGTATGTGCATTTAAAACACAGTTTGGTTGGAAAACATTGTCAAAAAATTCAAGAAACTTCATCAAAAATTCAGATCAGTGCAGATTCTGAAGGATATCTGTGCTTCAGTTCATGTATTGTTTCCGGAAATGCAAATTTGGTAGATTCACCTTTAAATGTGAAGTGAATCGAACTTGTTCCCCATCCCTAGTCTTCAGAGTCCACCCATCACTCAGTTAGGTGAAAAGCCCCCACTTCCCTTTTCAGTGGGCTAAACCCATAAGAACTCACCGAAAAGCTTGAAACCTCTTGTCAATGTGTCCATTTTTAGGAAGGCACCAATGTCTTTTGCTTAGCCAGCCCAGCCTGTATCTACCGTACTTTTATGTTGAGTTTCTATTGGCCCAAGAGACTGTAGATATATTTCACCATAAATGAAATAGACCAAAGAGCAGGATGTGACCAGATTACAAGACAATCAATGCAACACGAAAGCTTTTACAAAGATCATTTAAAGAAGCTTAGCAGAGTGCACCTCCCTATTAAACTCATTAGGCGTATCTCCAGAGACGACTTAGCAGAGCTGTAGTAGGGAAATAAACATTTAGAGCAAGAAAGGAAGAGAGCCTGATCAGAGGTTAAGAACTCCATAAAAAGGTAATAATCAACCAACTATAAATATTTTAAGTGCCTTTGATAATGATGGATTAAGAAAAATGGCCCAGGCTATTAAAAAAAATGGATCAGTCAGAATTTTGGAGTGCAGTTCAACCCACATGCAGCTTTGAACCAGGCATATTTTAAAATGTTAATGCGTTTTTTTTAAAAAAATGTAGGGCATTGAGAGGAGTTGAACCCCACAACAGATGTAAAATGGGATGGGGAATTAAGCCTCCAACCTACTTTTGCACACAGCAAAGACATTCAAAAGAACAGGTTACAGGTAGGTAGCCGTGTTGGTCTGGATCGAAGTAAAATAAAAAAATTCTTTCAGTAGCACCTTAAAGACCAACTAAGTTTTTATTTTGGTATGAGCTTTCGTGTGCATGCACACTTCTTCTGAAGAAGTGTGCATGCACACGAAAGCTCATACCAAAATAAAAACTTAGTTGGTCTTTAAGGTGCTACTGAAAGAATTTTTTTATTCAAAAGAACAGTGAATCAGAAAAGATTTCAAAGTTTTACTGTTGGCTAATAGTTTTCTCAGTGTTAGGTTCTGCCTCTCCATAGAGTGGTGGAGTCAGGAAATTTTGGACTCAGGACTTAATGGCCTGATCAGTGGCTCTTTCAATTGAAAAATACATTGCTTTGTTCAAAACATAGCAAGCCAGAATCCCATGGGTGGCATCCCTTGCTGGCACCTGTCTCCTGCCACTTGAGATGTGGCATCAGATTCCAGCAAAATGTCATTAGAAGCCACCACATGACCTTGGTAAGCGATGCTTTGGCAGTAGGAGGAAAGGTAAAGGACCCCTGGATGGTTAAGTCCAGTCAAAGGCGACTGTGAGGTTGTGGCGCTCATCTCGCTTTCATTTCTATGTGCCCTCTGTCTTTGAGCTCTTTGCTCTCCTATTTTCAAGGCTCTCCGGGTTCTGGGAGATGGAGGGTCTGGAATGCTTTCTAATGACAACGTCAGCTGGGTGTTGTTCTGGCTCTCCCATAATTTCCCAGCTTTTCCCCTCATCTACCTGTGAGATGCTACCTCCCTCAACCCCCTGTTGCAAATCTTTACTGTTTTCCTCTTTCTCCCCCTAGAAGGGTCAGGATGGGGAGGCGGCCTCCACCATTCCTCCTCTGCCCAGTCCCTGACAATCTCTCTCTCTCTCTCTCTCTCTCTCTCTCTCTCTCTCTCTCTCTCTCTCACACACACACACACACACACACACACACACACACACACACTGCCTTGAGCTCTCTACTTAGTTTCAAAACTCTCACTTTCAACATACCATCAAGGAGAAAGCTCCTATTGTGGGGGATGAAAAAGTTACAGCATGGCAAAAATGAAATTTAACTACTTGAAAACAATTTAGTTAGGTCTTCCTAACTTTGTTTAGTTGTTTCAATTGCTGTCTTAATGATGAATTCTGCAAACAATGTGATTTGTTTACTGACTTGGGTCTGCAATCCTACAGTCAGTTGGAAGGCTGGCTGAGGAAGGAGCCTTAGGGAATGGTGTTAGTTGGCACTCTACTAGTGGAGAGATAAGTCTTCAGGTAGGAAGACATCGGTGCTGCTGGAAGAAACCTCCATTGCCACAGATGTTCTGACAATGGGGTGCCTCCAGTGATGGGTGCCAAAAGGTACATTGCAGGGGCATGTCAAGGGTAGTTATGGATGCACAGAATCCAAAGCCCCTTTCATTCTCCCAGTATACCCACAAAATTGACTTGAATCGTCAGCTGTTCCGGTGCTTGTATAGTCATTAATGGGAGTTAATGGGAAAGAGGATTACCCCAAACCCTTGCACCACCTCTAGTTGCAGTGAATGATGATGATGATGATGATTATACCCCACCCACCTGGATGGGTTTCCCCAGCCTCTATGGGCAGCTTCCGACAAAATATTAAAAATTCAATAAAATATCAAACATTAAAAACTTCCCTAAACAGGGCTGCCTTCAGATGTCTTTTAAAAGTAAGATAGTTGCTTATTGGCTTGACATCTGATGGGAGGGCGTTCCACAAGGCGGGTGCCACTACGAAGAAGGCCCTCTGCCTGGTTCCCCGTAACTTGGCTTCTCGTAGCGAGGGAACCGCCAGAAGGCCCTCGGCGCTGGACCGCAGTGTCTGCGCTGAACTGTTTTAGACAGTCTAATTTCATGCCTGAAAGTGCCCTAGAATCCAATTACTTTCATTGCTTGGTCTGATCCTATGGAGTTATGCTGGTGAGCAGGGTACTTGCTCCCCCTCCCCACACCTGGGATAGGATTCCTGCATGAATTGGTTATCCTATATGTCAGGTATGTCCAACAGGTTGATTCTGATCTACCTGTTGATTGCTGGGCGTCCCTGTTCGACCCCCCCCCCCCAAAAAAGCTCAACAACTTTTGCTAGACCACCACCAGTTTTTTATAGTGGGAGTAGATCGCAGTCTCTTGGAAGTTGGACATGCCTGCTATATATTTTATTTTATTTTATTTTAATCACCTTGAAAAATGTGTTGGGATAAATAAATAATTATAACTCTCTCTCTCTCTCTCTCTCTCTCTCTCTCTCTCTCTCTCTCTCTCTCTCTGTGTGTGTGTGTGTGTGTGTGTGTTGCAAAATCCTGGGTTTCAAAACTGATTTTTTTATCTCAGGTCTTTATGAAACACTCCACTTGTAAATTTGTATCATGCATTATTTTACTTAAAATAAAATTTAAAAAAATCCATTGAACTTTTCCAAAGGTTTGTCCCATTGCCCACGGCCAATGAGAAATGGACGTAGTAGAAATATTCTACTAACAAAAAGGCACTGCCAACATGATAAAATATTAATTCCATTACTTTATATGCAGATATGAATGAAGCAGAAGCAATTACCCCAATTTTAATTGCTTCGTAGATGAATGCAGTTATGATGTTACTCATTCTGTTGGTAGTCTATGTATAAAATAGAATCCACATCCCACAATCATGGATTTCATTTAAAAGTAAAACTTACCAATGTGAGATATATTAAAGCAATAAACGGGTAGGAGATTAAACTTTCATAAACAGTAAGAGCTCATTGTTTTGTAAATGAGTGTATAATAAACATCTTGGTAATGCAAAGAAGCCCATTATAATGACTGGGAGCCTCATGCTTTTGGAAAACTTTTGATTTATATTTTTAATCATTTGGTAGTGCATTGTGTAGCAATTACAGAATGGAAATGGGCTTCAACATTCCCTCTCTCAACTGTCAACTTTTTTTTATTTATTTCTTAAATGAGCAAATGTAAAGATGTGGTGCAGTATCAACAATGCTCACTGCTCAGACGTACTTTAGTCCTAAATGAATTAAGTCACAATATTAGTGACAACTGAGCACCTTAAATAATTAAATGCTGCTGGATACTTTTTTTCTGCAACTAGAGTATGATTCAACCTTTAAAATGATATTATGTTTGCAGGCTTGTTTTGACATTCATTTACTTATTAATCACATTTGTAGAAGCCAGTAGAAGCAGCACAGCTGGGAATAGATTTTGGAAGCTTAAGAAAAAGCGGGTGTTTTGTTTCGTATTCCAAATCCGTGATTCTTAAAAACCGATTCACGCAACCGCTTTGCCCTTGTTTGGCACTGTTATTGTACCACCCACATGCCTGGCAAATGGATTCTCTGACTGGTCCAGCATGTTATTGTTTTGCTGTGTTTTGTGATGCTATGGAATTATTATTATGTTACCATGTTGATTCTGTTATTTATTTTATTAAATTGATACTCTACATTTATTTATTAAATACATATCATTATTGTTTTGCTATTACTGTGGTACCTTGATTTAGAACCATAATCTGTTCCGGAGGTCCGTTTGTAAACCAAAACAGGTTGTAAACCAAGGCACACTTTCGCCAATGGGGCCTGCCCCCAAAAATTGTTCGTAATCCCCCCCAAATGGCTTGTAATCCAAAAATAAAGTTTGCAAACTGGGACACACACTTCCGGGTTTGACGCGTTTATAAACCAAGACGTATGCAAACCAAGGTACCACTGTATTACGAAATAGTTTGTTGTAGTGTTTATTTGAAATGCATTCCATTGTTTGAAAAGTGGCAAATGAATAAAAGGAACGAATGAATGGTGCAGCATGGGCACAAGCTCTCATTTTACATGTCTGCATTCAGGTGAATTTTGTAAAGGTTGTAGTTGACTCGAAAAAGTAACTTGTGGTCATGACAAGCAATTCAAACAGGCCATTCTCTTTGGGCTCTATCTGTTACAAAAAGGGGAAAGGAAACTGACCGAGGAAAGAACTTACCATACTTTTACACACACCCTGTGTATAAAATGCCCCCTATTTTTGGGGACTCAAAATTAAGAAAATGGGGGGGGGGAGAGATTGTCCAGAGTTGATGAGCTTTTTGGGGGGAGGGTTGTCCATAGCTGTTGAGCTTTTGGGGGGGGTGGCCCAAAAGCTACCTATCCTATTCTCTGTCCCCTCGCCAACAAAGGCAGCAAATTAGCCGCCCAATTGCCGCAGCGACAGCCAATCAACACCAGCCCTTGCCGCAGCCACCAATAACAATCTCCGACTCGCGGCAGCAACCAATCCCATGTCCCCACAATGCACTGTCCATGTATAAGATGACCCCCCAATTTTCAACATGATTTTTGAAGGGGAAAAAAAAACTAGTCTTATACCCGGAAAAGTACGGTATACATTTTGACCATTGCACCTGGCCTTCAAGAGAAGTATAGTGTTTCCCTGACCTTCCTTTGCTTGGTTTTCATTTAGTTCTAGCTAGCTCTAAGCTGAAATAGGTGAATTTCAAACATTTTCACTCCCTGCAAAACACGTCCCTCCATTTGGTGATTTTTGCCAACTCTTTGTGGAATAACTCGGAAATGTTCAGTAATATGAATAATTAATATACCAATAATTGGCAGACAAGGAAGCAGAAGTTTCTTTTCTTCTTAAATCTTCTTCTTCCTTCTTCCTTTTCTTTGTTTTTTTATGATTGTTCGTTTCTGATTCTGCTCTATTAATGTTGTTTGCGTAAAAGACGTTACCTATAGAGAGGTTATGGCCGAAAGGGAAAGGCCTTTGTGGCAAGAGTGGGTTTTTCTCATGGTGTAAGACTGAGGAAAGGTATATATTTCTCAGGTGAAAGCTGGGGAGATTCGCTTCTTTGTATATGGACTGAAGATTAAATTATAATTAGAATAGAGGGATATATGTTTGCATGTGTTTTATTATTTGTATTGTCTTTCTCCTCTCTTTCCTTCATTCCTTTACCTTCCTGACTTTTCTTTTGTTCTCTCTATCTCTGATTTCATTTGTTCTAGGTATAATCTTATTGTATTGTGAAAGCTTTAATAAAAATTTCTGGGGGGAATGAAATAAATGTTCATTAATGGATGGGTATCCAGGAAGAGAGAACCTATTCCCATTGCTGAAGACAGTTAATGACAATCCTAGTTGCCTAGTTGACGAGATGAGAGAGCAGTCTAAGTTCAGGCCATGTTGTTGCTTTTGCAAATATGTAAAAAGTATATTCTATACCAGGCACCCCCAAACTTCGGCCCTCCAGATGTTTTGGACTACAATTCCCATCATCCCTGACCACTGGTCCTGTTAGCTAGGGATCATGGGAGTTGTAGGCCAAAACATCTGGAGGGCCGCTGTTTGGGGATGCCTGTTCTATACCATATCCCTGGGAGGAATAACACATCACTTCCTGGGGAATTCGTGGCCCCATTGCACATAGCAGCATGGCTTAGCCGTGGCTACTACCTCTTTTTAAATAGAGAGGGGGAAATAAGCTTCTGAAAAGCTTGTAAAATCTGTTGGAATCCAGGTTCTGAAGGAGGGCCACATTCTAATAAACACATTCAGGAGAGTTCATTTCAGAATTTGGGCCCACTAAATACCTTGAGTTCTCTACTGGTTGAAGCAGAATACAGTGGTACCTCAGTTTATGAACACAACTGGTTCCGGAAGTCTGTTCATAAATTGAAGCGTTCATAAACTGAAGCGAACTTTCCCATTGAAAGTAATGGAAAGTGGATTAATCTGTTCCATACAGTCCACAGAGTACTCAACCTGAAGCGTACTTAACCTGAAGCATGGGTGTAATTGGTTCCGGAAGTCTGTTCATAAACTGAAGCGTTCATAAACTGAAGCGAACTTTCCCGTTGAAAGTAATGGAAAGTGGATTAATCCGTTCCAGATGGGTCCGCGGCGTTCGTAAACTGAAAATTCATAAACCGAGGTGTTCATAAACCGAGGTTCCACTGTATGGATGGGGGTGCACATCCAGGTACATAGATGAATTCAGAATCAGTGGAAACGAATGTAGCATGAACCATTGCAATCTATATCCAGATGTGCATTCGAATGGGGACATCAGCCTTTTGCCCTTTACTGAGTGCCTCAAATGGGGCATGCATTTGGATCCATAGCCCTACCCGCTTATGCATGAGTACATGAGGCTAGAGCTGGATTGATGACAATTTTGCCCAATAGTTGTATCCTTGACTCTCATACTTTTACATGCTTTAATCATGCCAATAGAAAATACCACCTTTAGTGACTTGTTCGCTTTTATTTCCTTTGATGCTCTGGTGGGGCTTGTAATGCCAACAATAACAGGCGGAGATTTCTTTTGTGCTCTCTAACTGCTAACTGATTAATTGCTGTTATTCTCCTCCTCACTAGAGAATATATTGTAATTATACCACAACAGGCTACATTAAAGTAGCATTAAGGTTGTGACTCAATCCCCACAAAAGCAAAGGAACTTAGAGTTTTACTATGGAGTGTCTGATGTTATGTTTATAGGCTAAACAATTCTCCCTGGAAGGGCTAAAAACCTAGTAAGATTGACTGCAGGGTTCAAATTTCATTATTAATTGCTAACATGAAGATCTAAATTTCTAATATGATTGCTGGGTTACAACTATTAGCCTGATTGTGGTGGCTGAATGTGAATCAAATTGGGCATGTGGAGTATCTAGATTACTTTATTATGGTACCAGTGGCATTGTAGGACTGTCAAGTTTTGCATTTTGTGGTACAGAAAGTATTGGTTTAAAGTGTAGAGATCTTTCCTATGCTACTAATTCAAGAAGGTTCTGGAAGTTTCTAGCTAACAAGCAAGCTTCTAATTTTGCCTGCAAACTGGCAGAAGGTTCCTGATGTTTGGGTTATTTCTTCAGAGAAGCTGAACAGCTGGATCAAACTGGTTCTGTTCTCTCTTTCACTCAAGGTCATGCTGACTATAATTATAGACCAGAAGTAGCCTCAGTTTTACTTTCTGTCTCTCTTTCCTTCTGGTGTGGTGTTCTGTATATAGTATGCTAAGTCTTAAGGTTTTAGTCTTACTGTAAGTTTAAATTAAGTCTGTGGCAACTGGATTTCTTATGGACTGTACCGATCCTGAAGATACTGGATTTGTGACTAGGGTTGCCAGACTCAATAGAGGACAGGACTTCTGTGCCTTTATCTGCCCTGCTCTCTTTTGAGTCTGGAAACCTTAAAGAGAAACCAGCAGACCCTTTGTTTAATTTCCAAGCAAAGGGTCTGCTGGTTTCTCTTTAAGGTTTCCAGACTCAAAAGAGAGCAGGGCAATTAAAGGCACAGAAGTCCTGTCCTCTATTGAGTCTGGCAATGCTATTTGTGACTGATATGCTTATTTGCCTTCTGTAGTAAAAACTCTGTTGGATGTAATTGATTGCCTCTGGTCTATTTGGGGGGGGAATCCTGCAACATGTTTATGTTTTTACACTGCTAACTATACGTTGGGATCTGCTCTGGATCAATATGAAGCAGAATTTATGGTAAAGGTAAAGGGGCCCCTGACCATCAGGTCCAGTCGTGTCCGACTCTGGGGTTGCGGCGCTCATCTCACTCTATAGGCCGAGGGAGCCGGCGTTTGTCCGCAGACAGCTTCTGGGTCATGTGGCCAGCATGACAAAGCTGCTTCTGGCAAACCAGAGCAGCGCACGGAAACACCATTTACCTTCCCGCTGGAGCGGTCCCTATTTATCTACTTGCACTTTGATGTGCTTTCAGACTGCTAGGTGGGCAGTTCAGACATGACTGGACCTGATGGTCAGGGGCCCCTTTACCTTTTACAGCAACTTGGGCTGTCAGTGGAACTTTTGCGATCGCTGTCCCTACCATCTGCCAAGGCTATAATAAAAACTAGGTTGTGGGATATTGAATGCCAGGAACTAACAGTACCAGCAGAGAAAACATGTTCCCCTCTTTACTTTCAGCTTTCTTGGGCACATGAAATTAACCACAAGTATCTTGAATTTTTGCTTAATCCTCAAGAAAGAAGGGCATTTTCGCTGGCCAGGTTTAATTCAAATCCATCAAACCTCCTTTGGGGAAGGTTCTCGGGCATGGTGGGAGGAGAAAGAATTTGCCCACGTGAAGACCACCCGGTGGAAACCTCTTACACATATGGTTCTTAAATGTAAACTATATGCTGATCTCCACCAATAATTCCTAGATCAGCTCTGCATCCCCAAATGGAAACCTGAGTTGGAGGTCATACATTTTCTATTACTGGGGAATGATCAGGAGCTCACCAAATTAGTGGCTAAATATCTTTGTTTGGTTTTTTGTCATCAAAACACATTGCAGATGTCTGATCTCTTTGGAGACCTAGAGATGTGACGATCGACTGCTTTGCCTCTTTTCTTTTGGCAAATGTTTTGTGCCACTGGGGAGGTGGTAATTCTGTATTGATTTGTTATGGATGTTTGTATGTGATGCTAATAAAAGGTTTGATGGTGATATAAAGAACAATTGCACTTGTGGCTTTCAAACACCCTTCATAGTGAAGGAAAGTACCAGTTTCTGAATAGTTTGAAGCATGCACTATATATTTCAGTGGAAGGAAGATAAGAATGAAGATGTCTACCTGAACTTTTTGAGGTTTGGGTGATTGAATGCCAAGTGGAAGACCCCCAATATGGAAGACCCCCAAAAAACCACACAGTAAAATATGCTTGTAGCAGGTTTTATATTTCAGGAAATAAAGTTGTGTACCAGCTGGCTCATTGTTTTATAGAAATTCAAATTCCCTCCAGAGGTAATGACTTTAGATTTCACAAATAAATTGGCTTAATAATGTTTCACGAACACCCAAGTTTCTAAAATTCCACTGTCCAGCCAAGCACATATGTCAAGCACTGTAGCAGATGTTTACCCTTGAGCGATATACTTTATCCGTGTGAAGATTTTCCAACAGAAATTCTCCCAAGCCCTAATTGTTAATGCGATGTCCCCTCTTATTCCACGGAGCTTGAAAAATATATGTAGAATTTTATCAGCGGTATCAAAAGTATGCTTCTCAAGTTGTCATAGCTGTACAAATGAATTCACATCTTGTAACACCTCATAAATATGCCACCATTGTGTGCCAGAAACAATGATTTCATGTTTTCTGGATATTCTTTTTCTCCACACAACTGTCTAGGAGGGTGGATTTTGATGCTTGCTTAGCAGTTTTGAAAAAGTGGCCAATCCATTTGAGATTGCTGAAGCTCCAATGTGCAACTATTTCCCACTTCTTTCTGGGGGAAGGGGAAGAAATCTGTTAATTCTCTAACTCAGGCATCCCCAAACTGCAGCCCTGCTCTAACTCTTGACAAAATAATATAACTTAGGGAAGAATGGAGAAACTGCAACCCTTCTTCAATGATTTAGATAGTGGAAAGTTATGCTAAGGAACAAGCATCTTGAAAATTCTTCCTCCAAAGTGAGGGTTGGGAACCCCAGATGTTAGACTCTGGCTTCTTTTTTCTTGAAGTTTGGATATGCAGGGTAGAGCTGATGGAGACTTAGATGACAAAGGGTGGTGGATCTCCCATCTGCCACCCATGGGCCAGCCAGCTTGTCTCATCCTGCCAAATTTCTGGCAGAGCAGTCTGCGCTCCACCCACCCACGGAGGCTGTTACTGCTACTGACTGGGAGTGGCTGCCGAGACCATATAACACCGGTCCTGAAAGACCTACATTGGCTCCCAGTACATTTCCGAGCACAATTCAAAGTGTTGGTGCTGACCTTTAAAGCCCTAAATGGCCTTTGGCCAATATACCTGAAGGAGCGTCTCTACCCCCATCATTCAGCCTAGACACTGAGGGCCTTCTGGCAGTTCCCTCACTGCGAGAAGTGAGGTTACAGGGAAGCAGGCAGAGGGCCTTTTCAGTAGTGGCACCCACCCTGTGACATCCCATCAGATGTCAAAGAAATAAACAACTACCTGACTTTTAGAAGACATCTGAAGGTAGCTCTGTTTAGGGAAATTTTTAATGCTTGATGTTTTATTGTGTTTTTAATATTCTGTTGGGAGCCACCCAGGAAACCCAGCCAGATGGGTGAGGTATAAATAATAAATTATTTGTTGTTGTTGTTGTATTTGCCCATCCCTCAGAACAATGTATCATGAGGTGGCCATAGAGTGTGCCTGTGCTGTACTCTTGTTGGTTTGGTGTGATGATGGCAAACAAGGTTGAAACATTATTTATCACCATTGTGACAGAATGGCAGTGCCACAGGCAGTCTCTGTGGCCGCCTCACCACAATGCCTTGCTCTGAGGAAAGACCTATTGCTCAGAGTGTGACTCTGAGAGCCAAGCTTGGGCCCAGACTTCAAGCAGTGCTGGGAGGAGTAGGAGCAAACTCAAGGAAGCGGCAGGCAGGAGGAAGGAGGAAAAGGCAGTGTGAGCACCGAGGAGGTTAGATGTTTTGGTGGGGTGCATGGAGGAGGAGGGGAAAGTGGCAGGTGTTTTTGACTACAACCCAGCACAGGTGGCAAATTGTTCTGCGGCTACCCCATGTAGGGTTATGAGAAGGCAGCGGTTTCCATTCTGACTTGCATTCATCACAAACAGTGCTATTTCCATTCCGCTGCAGTTCGGTTTCTGCCAACTGCTGTGACGTTTCTCTCACTGTCTGCTATTTAGCATGATGCATAACTATTTACCTTGATTGCATAACTTGCATTCATTTCACTGTAAATATACAGTGAATCATTTGTATCTTTTAAAAAAAGCAGCTCGGCAGATTTCCATTCGTGACCACAGATGAGCATGCTGATTCCAGCAATTTATAACATCCTTTTCCATTTTCACTGGAATTTCCGGACATCCCTCAGCCAATGTACTATTAATTGTATTTTTAATTATTTTAAATTAATAAGAGAGGATAGCCTAAATAATAGGATATACATTTTTTTAATAGTTAGGTAGATAATTAGACTATTGGTCATAATTTTTTTTAATGCACATCTATACACAGTACCTAGTATATTCTAGAAATCAAGGAAACAGTTTATTTTTGGCTCATGTGAATTTTCCATGTGTTCATTCATAAGCCCATTTCATTTTTTCCACATTAATTTGTGATTTAACACAAGACACATGCATATTCATGTTTACATGCATATTTTTTATATACTTTAAATGCATCCCCCCCCCTCAATGTATGTATTCCCAACCCTATCTTATCTTAAAATACATTTTTCAGGAACATATTTTGGCTTGTTCTCTGAGCTGGAAAGTGTATCTCAAATTTCAGCTAAGTGTGAAATCCAAATAATAATCCGTTCCAATCCATGAAGTGTGAATCCAGAAGTGTGGATTAATTGGTTGCTTAAGAATACAAACCAAATGAAATTTCCCTCCCTCTCTAGTTTATTTTTTTATTTTTTTATGAGCCAAGAATACCAAATAGGAATCTAAATGCCTAATAGCAATCATGTGTGGCCATTAGTGGCCATTGGGGAATTCCTTGGACCATCACATATTGATACCACCTGGACCTATACCTGAATGGTTCATTGTTGTGCTGAAATTAGCACTGTCCTGGAAAGTCATGCTCTTCTCTCATGGGTCCACTCAACCCCTCCCAAGTGAGAGAGAATGGTGATTTCTGCTACTGTCATGGGATAGGTAAAATGTCCCTGTGCTTTTGTGGTTGGTGATGGGTTGTCAATGGGCATTCTGAACCTGGAAGCATCGGGAGCTTAGAGTGTTGTGGCAGCTCAAAGGGTTCTATTGTCGTGTTCTTTTCAAACTTAAAATAACTTAAAATAAACCACTCTTCCCTCAGCCACCTCATTTAAAGGAAAGCCAACCCTACTGCCATGTGGCAGGGAAGAAGTAAGTGGAGAGAGCATTAAGACAGCTTCAGCGCCACCATAGATCATAGCTGCCAACTTATCCCTTTTTTACAGGGATTTTCCCTTATGCTGAATAGGCTTCCTCGCGAGAAAAGGGAAAACTTGGCAGCTATGCCATAGATAGATGATAGATAGATAGATGGCAAGATTGCAGAATAAGATAGAGCAAAATTTAGAATGTGAGCGAACCCTTGTTCAGAAGAATAAGTACCATCAAAACTAATGTTCTCCCCCAAAATATTTTTTAAAATATTTTTAATTAATTTTCCATTTAAACATATATAATCACATCACTATTATCCACTTTACTTCTTTTGGTCTTTAGAGCCTGTCAACTTCCTTCCCTCCTGCCTCTTGGCTTTCAAATCTAACCTTTATATCACAGCATTTTATATATTTTCCACTTCTAATATAACTCATTACAATATACCTCACAGTTTAAATAAATATAGGAAGGTAAAAAAATTCACATTACAAGTCTTCAGATACCCCTACTAGTGTTGTTAAGTGCTTACAATGATCTATCAAATACAGTGGTACCTTGGTTTAAGTACACAATTGGTTCTGGAAGTCTGTACTTAACCTGAAGCGAACTTTCCCATTGAAAGTCATGGAAAGTGGATTAATCCGTTCCAGATGGTCCATGGAGTACTTAAACTGAAGCGAACTTAACCTTAAGCGAACTTTCCCATTGAAAGTAATAGAAAGTGGATTAATCCATTCCAGACAGGTCCACAGAGTACTTAAACTGAAGCGTACTTAACCTGAAGCGAACTTTCCCATTGAAAGTAATGGAAAGTGGATTAATCCATTCCAGATGGGTCCACGGAGTACTTAAACTGAAAGTACTCAAACCGAAGCGTACTTAAACCGAGGTATGACTGTATTGTATAAAATTTCTCCAGTCTTTTTGTAATACTTGATCGTGCTGGTTATGGATTTTTCCCGTCAGCTTCGCCAGTTCCGCAAAGTCCATCATTTTCATCTGCCACTCTTCTTTCATTGGTACTTCTTGTTGTTTCCATTTTGGGGCCAAAAGAGTTTTTTCTCCCCCAAAATCTTATGTATACCTCAAAATACTTTGGTGCCCAAGTTTAACTCGATGGTGGGAGATTGGCAACAGATAATTGACACATTTATATGAAAAGAGAGAAAGTATCATAAGTAGAATAGGGTGGGGCTAGGTATACCAGGGACTCAGCTATACAGCTGCAAATATAACATTTTAAGTGTGTTTTAAGTGCGTTATACAAATGTGACACTGGACGGTGATGTTGAGTTTATGACAAATTCAATATATTTTTCAAAACTTTTTTAAAAAAGTATTTACACAGCATTTTTTATATGTGTCTAGATTCCACCCAGATACCTGGAGTTATCATGAAGCAGCTGGCTTAAGATGGTTAGCACAAGCAACTGATACAGGATAAAAAATATTTTAGACCAATGACAGAACATTCATTCAGTCTAGGGAAACATTCAAAAATGGTGATGGTTATAGGAAAAGGATAAGAGGATTGGAACCAACTCCTAGGGACAGAGGTCCCTTCAGCCCTTCCATAAAATATTTGAAAGTGGCAAGGGCCCCCAAAGTTGATGGGCATGGCCATTATAATTTACAGTTGTAAATGTTATATAATAAATCTTAAAATCTTAAAATCTGGATGAGCCGAGGTTTGGGACTTGATGCCAGCAGAAACAGGAATCAGCTGGCTAATCCAAAATTCTGCTGCATCCTAAATTGCTCATCCCAGTGGACGTTTCCATAGGATTTCCCCCAAGGTTAGAAACATATCAAGAGTGGGAGCTGATAGGAATATGAGGAGGTGAGCAGATGATTCCATCTGTTTATTTACTATTACACATAAGGAGACAATTAAATGAGATGACACAATAATAAGTGTGAAGGAAAGACAGATTTTGAGATATTAGAAAGAACAAGATGGGATCCTTTTTCTAAAATTTGTCACATATTGTTAAAGAAATATCATTAAAAATGGATGTAATTACATTGAGGTGTAATAGCCATGCAGAAGGAAATACCTATAGGAATATTTAGGAAAAGATCCAGTTTTTCAGTTGAAACCAACTATAACTGCATTGAAATGGCAGTTCAATGCCGCTGGTTGAACCCTCTGGAAGAACAAAATGAGTAGCAGGACAAGGGGTGTTAAATACTGGATTTATCACGAGGAAGGGTTTTTTCTCCCATATGTGATGGAGGTAATTATTATTATTATTATTATTTATTTATTTATTTATTTATTTATTATTTCTACCCCGCCCATCTGGGTGAGCCTCCCCAGCCACTCTGGGTAGCCTCCAACAGAACATTAAAATGCAATAAGCTATTAAACATTAAAAGCTTCCTTAAACAGGTACAAGAATGCAAAACCTATCAGTAAATGTGCATGCACACGAAAGCTCATACCAAAATAAAAACTTAGTTGGTCTTTAAGGTGCTACTGAAGGAATTTTTTTTTTTTTTTGCTTCGACTCAGACCAACACGGCTAACTACCTGTAACTATCAGCAAATGGTTATATCCAACCATTGGAAGTGTGTGTGTGTGTGTATTCTAAGAGTTGGTCCCAGAAGCAGATTCCTAAACTTTTCGCAACTCCAAATGTCACAAGACAGTTTTCAACTCAAGAAATGTC